>NC_082685.1:156156422-156799467 GCF_949987515.2 Delphinus delphis | reverse complement strand
CAAGCTTGAAAATAGCATTCTTGTATTCTCTTTAATATAAGAATTTAGAGGCTCAACTTAATATTTTTCCTTATGGACCTAATCCATAATTATTGGCTGAGGAAATCTTTTGGATCTGTTGATAAGTACTCCCTTGGTCCGCTTCTGTGATACCGTTGAATAGCAGTCTACTCAGTGATAAGCTGTAGTTAGACCCTTCAACTCTCTTAAGAGAATTCAATCAGTCATGCAACAAAATACCTGCTGAGTGTGGACCATATGCCAAACATACCATTTAGATGGCTTAGATTATATAGATTATATCAGTGAGCAAAAAGACAAACATATTTGCCCTTGTGAAGCCTATCAGTAGGGTTGCAGAAAGTTAAAACAAAACACAGGGTCTTGCAACACGGAACACTCAGCTCCAGGTATTTCTCAAAGCTTATATCCTCAAAAGCAGAGCAGCACAACATTTATTAAAAGCATGGTAAAGAGAAATAATGTTTGTATTAGTTTGCTAGGGCTGCCATAAGAAACTACCAGAAACCAGGTGGCTTACACATCAGAAATATACTGTCTCACAATTCTGAAGTCTAGAAGTACAAGATCAAGGCATTAGCAGGGTCGGTTTCTTGGCTAGTAGAAATATCACTCCATCTGCCTTCATTGTCACATTGTGTTTCCCCTGTGTCTCCTCACATTGTATTCCCTCTATGTGTATTTGTCTCTGTGTCCAAATTTCTCCTTTTCAGGATACCAGACACGTTGGATTAGAGCTCACCCCAATGACATCATTTTAATTTGAATAATTATCCCTGCAATGTCTCTATTTCAAAATAAGTTTACATTCTGAGTTACTGAGGGTTAGAACTTCAACATATGAATTTAAATTCAACTCATAACCATGTTTACAGAAGAATATCTAGATTAAGAATTAAGTCAAACCATCAGGCTTGTGTATTTGAATTATATAAATCGACATCTTCCACACCTTTTGCTCCAACCATAAAAAAACAACATTTTCGGAAATATGTTTTGACTTTGTGGTATTATTCTACACTGAGGGATTTTAGATAAGAATATGCAAATTCTTGTCATATTTAATGCAAGGAGTTTATGGGTTAGTTATTGATTATATAATGGTGTCTAATGATGCAGCCGTAGGGGTCTCCCTTTTAAGAATATCTGTGGTCTTAAAATAAATATTTGATTAATATGTTTTGCATATGAAAAACATAATTCACATAACCAGTGGTGATTTTTGTCATTTATTTTGGCCTTTGGAAACTACAATTATATAATTGACTTGACGCTGAACTTTTTACCATAATATATTGGCCACATATTACCATTTCTGTCTTTATTCTATTAATGTCTTCTTTCATTGATCTCTATTTGTTGAACTATTTTTACCTTGATATAGTATATGCATTTTGTATAATGTTTTAACCCTATTTGGAAAAAGAGAGGGTTTGTAAATAATACAATTATTCTAAATAAAAACATAATTTAAACTATATTTTTTAACATCTTCATTGGAGTATAATTGCTTTACAATGGTGTGTTAGTTTCTGTTTTATAACAAAGTGAATCAGCTATACATATACTATATGAGTAATAAATCATGTTTTAATTTAGTTAACATATGAGCAGAAACTTATTCTCCATTCATAAATTAGGTCTATTATCAAAACTTTGATAAACTTTCTTATTCTACAATAGTTTTTCTATGTTAAATGTATTTTTACTCAATGCTGAAATATGCCACTTATGTTCCAAAATTTTTCTGGTTTTGTTTACTATTTTTTCCTTTTAATCCAAATGTGTCTTTTTTGAGGACTGTGGTAAACCATATATTTCTGCCCTTATCAATATATCAAAGAGGTGTTAGAAAAGTACCTCTATCACATTCAAGGAGCCATTTGTCCAATTGTTTCCACCTTCTTTTGTATCATTTGGGACCAATGAGATCAATTCCTCTACCACTCAAAGTCTTTATAGTTGTCTACACGTGTGACTAAAAGTGTTTAAATACATCATGATGTTATTTCTCAAACTATCAAGTACCAAGAAGGACATGATAGATACAAGAGTGAGTTTCCACTTGTGTCCTGCATATCATTTTAAATTATATAAACCCAAATTCAAAGGATATAATTATAGTCCCATAGATGGGCATTATTAGATAAGACTAGAACATAAACAATAAAGTCCAACAATTATAAATGCCTTAAATATCTCTTTTGTATAATTTTTTTCAAACGTGAAAGTAACATGCACCTGAATATACACTGAAAAATAAGAATAAACCTGTGTTTAGAGCAAAAATGGTATTCCCTCTTGTCTTCGTTCCTGTATTTCTGCAAGCAGTTTAGGATATATCAATATTAAGCTTTTTATTTCTTGCATTTATTTATTTATATGCATTGGTACTTAAATATATGAATGTCTATATATGTGAACGTCTCTATTTTTTATAATGCTTTTTTATATTTTTATATATTTATAATATAATAGTATAAAACTACTAATTGCCTTTTCAAGGAATAATATGTTACCTTGGTGAATATTCCATTTCAAAATATTCAGATAAAACTACTCCTTTCTTTATATCTGCTGCATAGTTTCACTATCTTTTTGTTTAAGATAGATTTGCTTTAAACAGCATCTATCTTGAATATGCTTTCTTAGGTTTTTGATTGTCACCTAATCAAAACTAAAACACTTTAGGACTATCTTGATCTATTCCCTCCAACCATTTCCTACTCAATATTTGTTGCATGTTTACCATATAATATGCTTCCCTTATTGTTACTATTCTTTTTTCTCTATTTTATTCTTGATCTAGCAAGTAATTTTAAAATGTCTATACCTCCTCCATTTCTAAAATGTGATAGAATTTTTATCTATTTTTTATCAGAATGCCAAATTAAATAATGATCATGCCTGTCAAGAAAAGACTTTACTAACTTTTACTTCCAACTCTCCAAAGCACTTTTTCATGTGTTAAGAAAATTAGTTATTATATTTATAAACTAAAATTATGTTTTTAATTTATCCTCTGTAATTCTTAGATTTCAGCTTAAACTCATACTGTATAATTTCATTAGGTTTAATTGAAAATATATCAGCTTTGTTCACTATTATTTTGGAAACGTTTCCCCCTCTCTGTTAAGAACTTTTCTGATTTATTGTTATACTGACTAGGTTTTTCCCCCCTCTCAATTATTTTCCTTACCCAGTAAGTTATGTTTTCTTAGTCCTTCCATATCTGAAATATTTTTCTTTGCCCTTCTTATGTATGATAGAATAAAATACCACAAATGACATCTTAATGGGAAAGATTTTTTGCTGAGTGGGCAAAATTAACTGGAGGGACAGTCTAGAGAAGAAAATTTATTATAATATATATTTATTATATATATTTATTATATATATATATTATATATATATAAATTTATTATATATAGGAGAAAAGAGGTTATCTGGGTAAGATAACAGAAATAAAATAAAGATAGTGGATTCAAGAAAACTGGAAAAGTCAACAAAACCTTAACCAGAAGAATGACAAACATAACACAATAAAACAAAAACACAAAGAGAAGTAGGAGGTAAAAAGACAGCCAGAACCATTGCAAGGTCTATATTTCCATCTCACCCCACCCCAGATCCACTTTGAATTTGTTAGATAAACCAGGGACTCAGCAGAAAGTTTTTGATTAGGACTATATATATATTCCCCACTCTTGATGGCCCATCAGGGAAAAAAAAAAAAAAGCTCAAATGCATTATGTATATACTTACAGTAATTTCTATTGATCTGTCACTCCATTTCCAGGTGAGAAAACTGAAATTCAGAATTATTTAACAACTATCCTCAGTCACACGGGTGAGTAGAACACCAGCTATTCAAAGCAGTACTTGATCTTTGGAAAGTCAGCATTTAATACAAAGATAAACATTACCTTCCACAAGGTCAGATAATATAGTTTCGAACAATTGTTAACTTTCCATACTTTCTGTGGAAAAGACAACATTTGATGGGAAATTTCTCATGTCACCCAGTGAGATCAATAGCTTTCTGAAGAGTTGGAAGTTGGGGAAAATACTGAAACTAAAGGAAAGTAACAATATGTGATATAACTTTGAATAAAATGTAAAAGCCTGATTGAGCCAACCCATTTCAAAATAAGAGAGGTTCGCAAAACTATGACTCTGGCTTGAAGAATTGCTTGAGGAAAAGTGTGGTGTTGAAAAGCTATGTTCTCCACTCCTTCGGTTCTTCCTACAAGGAAGGCTCAACAAATCCAAAACTGAAGCAAAGCCATTCTATTTTTTTTTTAAACATCATTATTGAAGTATAATTGCTTTACATTGTTGTGTTAGTTTCTGCTGTATAACAAAGTGAATCAGCTATATGCATACATATGTCCCCATATCCCCTCCCTCTTGTGTCTCCTTCCCACCCTCCCTATCCCACTCCTCTAGGTGGTCACAAAACAGCAAGCTGATCTCCCTGTGCTATGTGGCTGCTTCCCACTAGCTCTTTTACATTTGGTAGTGTATATATGTCAATGCCACTCTCTCACTTTGTCCCAGCTTACCCTTCCCCTTCCCCATGTCCTCAAGTCCAGAATAAAGCAAAGCCATTCTTACCAGAGGTTTCAATCAGGGAGTATGTCACAGGAATTTTGATACAATCCCTTATTCCCACCATCCTTTCTTCGGTAAAAGTCTTTTATGGATGATACAGATTTGAGGCAAGGAGGCTGGGGAACACTATATCAAAAGGCTTCAGATGTAATGCACTTTCTATTATTTCTCCAAATCTTGCCAGTTATACATGAAACCTCAGTAGACTGTAATAAAATACATGATCCAGAAGAATAAATATTCATTTTCATGTAGGCAGACTGCTATTACCATTTATCAGTAACTATATATATATATATATATATATATATATATATATATATAACCATTCGGATGTACATACAACTATTTACATAACTAATGAAACACACATACATACACAAAAAGGCTAAGCAGTATTGTAGTTTAACAAATGATTGCCATGGTTAAAGATTAAAATCGTGAACTGTAGGGTGCAGGTTGTTAATTGGGGTTTGGTGGAGGGAAGGCTGTTTTATGAGAAGTAAGTTTTTCTTATTATCATTATTTTTTATAAAATTATTATTTTTAAAAATTTTTGGCTGTGTTGGGTTTTCATTGCTGCACGTGAGCTTTCTCTGGTTGAAGCAAGCGGGGGCTACTCTTCTTTGCGGTGCGCGGGCTTCTCATTGTGGTGGCTTCTTTTGTTGCAGAGCACGGGCACTAGGCACGTGGGCTTCAGTAGTTGGGTCATGTGGACTCAGTAGCTGTGGCTCACGGGTTCTAGAGCGCAGGCTCAGTAGTTGTGGCGCACGGGCTTAGTTGCTCCGCGGTATGTGAGATCTTCTTGGACCAGGGCTCTGAACCCGTGTCCCCTGCATTGGCAGGTGAATTCTTAACCACTTAGCCACCAGGGAAGTCCTAAGTTTTTATTATTTTTTAAAAAATTCTAAGTCGGGTCATGCTCAGTCAAGAAATGCATCTTTCCTACCAAAGAAGGAATTAAATTATTTCACAATTCAGCAAATTTCAAAAATACTGAAGAAAATTAAAAAGTAAAAGCAAAGGAGTTCAGGAGAAGAGGCATAGAAAAAGTAATTGCCACCCAAAAGGAGGAACCACGCGTTTTATAGAATATAGTTTCTTAAATGTCAGTATGCTGTGTGCTATAGAAAATGTTAATAAAAATTCACTGCTTGAGCAAGTAAGGATGGAAAAATTTCAGTGACTGAGGTCTAAACCCTGACATTAAATTAAAGTGGACATTCTGATGGAGATTGCTGCTGGAGGGATAGAGGGTAGAATAGAAGATCGATAAGGCACAGAATGACTAAAAAGGAGGAAAACACAGGTACCTAATCAGTACATAGCACTTTAAAAATAAGTTTTGCTAAATCTCTGTATAAGGGTCTTGGCAGTTAAAATTCAACCCACTTTATATATATCCGATATAAAATCATAGTTTTTTGTTAACAATCTCTATACAACTCCCATGATTTATTTTCCTTGATTTATCTATTCTCCACATATTTATTGAGCATTTATTATACATTTGAAAGCCAGAATCATTCTAAGTTCTATGGAAAATAGACTGTAATTAATTATTTTTATTAAGATTCTAATGCCCAGGATGAGAAAACCTGAGTAATGTCCTTGAGGAGGTGTTGTCTTAAAACATCTTACTTCTGTCACAGTGGATGATATATTTATAGCATTAGAAAAATTCCACTTTAAAAGGTACTGGGAGGATTTTCTCTCAATTTAGATACTCAAGAACTTAACTAAATTCCAGAAGCATGCACATAGTAAAATCCATGAGTGACCTCTTAATATGCTTTAAATTCCAATACGTTTTAAAATCCTAAATGAATGCTTGACAAAGGATGCTGTGTAGTCATTTTAATAAGATGATTCTAACGCCTTCGGCTTTTTTTCCTCAGTGCTAAAACCCCAAATAGAAATAAAACATTGCCACAAGGATAATGGGAGAAAAACACTGCCTTCTTAACCACTCTGTGGTTTTAAACTGAGGGAAAATATTCTTCTCTAACATGTAATTTGACATTTTTTTTCTACTTTGTACAGCACTGAAAAGTAGCTGGGTCTAAACATACATGGTTCATTTTGCCTGTACTACGCAGATTTGTTAAGACGAAATAGCTTATTTGAAGTGGAGGAGAAATTAACAGTGACGACTAAGCCACCATCAGTTAAGCTATGGTTAAAAAGGACGCCAAACTCAAAAGGGAGAAAAACTGAGGAATCACAGTGCTAGACAAGACTCATGTAAATGGATAGAGCAGAAACAAAAGGTAAGCTGATTGGAATCAAGTTATAGGTAGTAGAGTGGTATGGGAGTGGGGAAGAAATGATGAGTAACATGATGAGTAGATAAATTTTATTAGAAACTTAGGTACAACATGGCAAAATCATGAATCCTGAACTTTCATTAACCTCATTTTTTTCTATGTGGCTTTCTGCATATTAGCTACAACAGGTCAAGTTATAAAAATAATTGACCATTACTGGATATTTTATCAAAGGGCTCAGCTGGATGAGAAGCATTTTACCTAAAAATAGCCCCCAACTGAAACATCTAGAAAAAGTAATTCACCGTGGACTAGCCACTATCATTTCTGCCTAATACACAGAAATTTGATATACTCTTAAGTGAAAGAGTGCCAGTAATGGATATGTCTGAAATACACCATTTGATTCTCTTAGAAATATATCTGTCATCTAGAAACTACAAATCATAATTATTTTGCTTATTTTGGAATGACAAAACCATACTGTATCTTTTGCTTTTAAATTAAGCTCCTATAATCCATGTGTGACTTGCTTTTGTCTTACTAGATCGATGGAATGGAAGTAATTCTGAAGAAAGTGCACCCTGCAGACTGAATCTATGGAATTCCAAATAGGATTATTGGAAAATTTAGTTAAACTCAATAGGTTGTTGTTGGAACAACTGGTTTGAAATTCAATTTTATGAATATGAACTATTTATGATTCTGATTAGAATGTTTTCACATAAATTTCTTCCGGTTGAATAAGATCAATTTCAAGAACTGTAAAACTGGCTGAGCATTACTCTGAAAGTCTTGAACACATATTTTCTTTCCTTTTAAATTTGGCCGTGCCATTTGGAGTTTTACACTTGATATTCTGTAAAATAAAATTGAAACATCTTTAACCATCTTGTAGTTTTGTGGATAATTTAGTATAAATCCACTTGTGGCAGTTGATTTCAAAGTAGTTCCCATTAAATACTGATCTTTAAGTATTGGAACTCCATTTTTAAGTACAAATGTGTTGTAATTATGTATCCCTAGTTGTCCGTAGGCTTTACTATAATTGAGGTAATTACAGTCAATAAAAAGATAATTTGAGACTCTTTATCATTATGGAACTGCTGTTGCCTTCATGTGGTGGGTAAAAAATGGTTAACCAATAGATCCTCAGCAGCTGGAAACAGTGGGATATTTGTAAGGAATACACAGAGATGGCATTTTTTCATGTTTTACTCAGTTTAAATTTGCTTTCTCCCTGGAAAAAAAACCTTGCAGCCTTTATAAATCCTCAAAGTTGGTAATTCTAATAGAGTGTGAGCCCTGAGCCTACACCCAAAGAGAGCTAGTGAGATCCTTCACAATGGGGAGACAGCAAATCCATCATGACATGTTTACTCATTTTTAGAGTAAAAACATTTAAAAGTAATGAGCAACAGAAGCACATTTGCAATATCAACTGAGGAATTTCAAGAGAATATCATTTTTCCTTAATTAATACAGAGGGAATGATTCAAGGAAATGATCATTACATTTTTAATTGCTCTAGCAGTGTAACACATGGGAGAGCAGAACATAAAGCACTGGGTAAGAATGACTTCAAAGAAGGTTGAAATAAAATTCTTCACATGATATTAGGAATGGAAGAATTCCACGCAGGAGCACAAACATGGATTTGGTACGAGAACCACACTGCATATTCCTTGTAACAAGGATAGTTATGGGAAATGTAGGGTATTAACACTCTTTACTATTAGACCAAATACTTCAACTCAGCATACTGTGAAGATTTTTTGATAACTCCTTCATATTTCATTTTTAGTACCCATAATCTATTTTTAGGATTTATTATTTTTTTTCTGCTGGATTTTATTTGATAATGATAGTACCTCTATTTAGTCACCTTTCTAAAAACATCAAGTAATAAATATGTGTATATTTTGCTTATGGTTAAATTTAATAATGAAGGAATATTAAAAATCATCCTTGTTCTAAAGGCAAGATGCTAATTTAAGTCAATTGATGTGTTTGGTAATTTCCTTTCTGAGGTCCGTCCTAGAAGTTGAAGAGTTCCTCATTACAGAAAGAAAATAATTTCCGGAATTTTTCAAATGTCAAGTTCAGGGAATAATTTCTGCCAAATAACAACCCAGTAAAAAGTATTTGATGAAATATATTCACTATTTTGCTATGAATACAGACTAGCAGTAAAAGATGTGGTCTTAATAGGACATTGTTTTGTATTTTAATATGATCCTGAAACCCATGCTACAATCCTTGACACACAAAGACACTCATAATAAGTCTTCTTTGCAAAAAGTTTGCCTGAATTATGAATTAAGAGCTGATGTATAGTTAATATTTTAATTCCAAGTTAGTAAATATTCATTATCTTGCTTTCTAAGGAAAATGCTGAGCACATGTAATCATAGCTTTCCACTGAGTCAGAAATCCAAGTCTTAAACCTCAACTTTGCCAGGAAAAAGCTATGGGATTTGAGCAATACTTTTAACCTAAATATTAATTTGTAACTCATCAAATCATAATGAGGATTAAATGAGACCATCTTTCTACAGCATCTAGTACTTAATTAGTTTTCCTGACTGCAGAATGCTTCAAATGTCCCATCTAACCGGTAGTATTAATATTTACAACTAAATTTTGGAATGAGAGCACCTAGACTATTTGTTGTCCTAGGAATGTGCATTCTGCCCTATTTAAAACCCTTGAAGAATGTGGCTGCCTTCAAACATTGGTAGCCGTTGTTGAGTGCTGGCATGTCTGAAACCCCACAATTACAATTACAATAATGGAGCTTAGTATTCTTCACCTGGGGTCACTAGACTATGTGGCTACATTCTTAGCATCACAGTGTTATCAAGTTTAAGAAATATTAAATTAATCAGGTGAGAAAAATAAATAAAATTAATATCAAATGTCTGAGGCATAAAATATACTATGTTTAGATATGAGAACTGTAAAACTGGCACTGCCACATATGTTAGTGATATCTACCTGGGACTAAATTGAAAATACTTAAGATACAGACTGTGAGTTATTAAATTAATGTTTTCCCAGACTTGAGAATGAAATTCAGTTGTGAAATACACGTGAACACAGACGTGCAATCATTTATCCGACAGCTGACTGACACCTACCTAAAAATTGCACAAATTTTGGTATATATGTGAAAAACTGGAGTCTACTTCTTGCAGAAGGGAACATCTGTGCTGAAAACCGAAAACAACATACTCTCAATTGAGAAACAGTTAGCCCTTCATCAGTGCAATCAAGATAAACTCAAGGGAAGGTTGTGTTCCGCTTTCTTTGTTTTTTTCTCATTAAAATTTGTGTATTGCATTTTAATAAATAGTTCTGTTCGATGTTACCATGGAAGAATTTATCAGTTGTGTTCATTTTCCTGTTTGTTCACACACTCCTTAGATTTTTACGCACTTCCATTTTTCTAATGTGGTCATATAATTATCATGGAATGTTTGGGAAAGACTCTTTGGAATTAAGGAATTATGAGAAAATTTAAATGGAATACTCCCATTGGCACATAAGGTTTAGTTTAATGCTCTCGTAATCCAGTCAAGATGTTGAGCCTGAAACATCGGTAAGCGTCACTTATAACTTCAAGGAATTATACTTGACATTGGGTGGCACAGATGGCAATGAGCAATTAATCATTTTTTGGCCCAATCTAAAAATAGACACAGATACAAAAGAATCAAAAACAATTTATGGCAAAATAAAGTCAAAATTTCAGAACAGATTCACAGGTTTTAGCATGTAGGAATCATAGATAAAATACCTGCATCTGACTAGGTAGTACAAACACTGAATTTTCAAGGCTTTAGTCAGAGAAATTAGTTTCAGGAAATCTAGAACTGAGCAAATTAATGAAAGAACTGAAATTTCTGGTTGTGAATCCTTAGGAATGGAATATCCATTCTCTTCCGTGATGATGATGATTAAATGTTAAAAATAAAACACCTTAAATTGAGTGAAATCACATAAGAAAAGGAAAAATAATGTAGAATTTTCTACTTTTCGAGGTGTGAACTAAGGTTAGAGATTCCATGTCTTATCCCCACTTTAAAGATGAGTAGACTTACGTCCAGTAGTATTAAGAGTCATGTCACAGCATACAACTTGTCATCTGGGAGATAGAACTTCATACAGTCTCCTTTCTTGTTTTCAGTTTGATACTCTTTTACTGCATCATGCCACTTTCACATTATTGTTTGATTATTTGGCAAGATACTATCAGTCATTAGGCCTTCAGCTGTTTACAACATATGGCTGCTATTTATATTCGGAAACTAAGTTAAATTTAAATTGAATTAACCATCTAGAGAACAGAGTCCCTGATATGAGAATGAAAAGATTTTTCTCTAGCCCAATCACTGTTATATATTGTTTTATTCCTGTCAGTTTCCTCTCGTAAAATTGAAAAAAAAATTAAAAATTTTAATCAAAGATAATTTTACAAGTTGTAAGGGGCTAGACAAGTGTTATCCTTGACAAAAATGATGTTTGCTCTATAATGATTTTATCACATTTCATAAGACTGGATATACCAACTTATTATAAAATAATGGAAGAAGTAGCTGGAGTATTGGAAAGACAAATGAATTATGGAATATTGTGAGAAATCTCTAACACACACATCTATTAAAACCTTCATTGGCTGAATTATATATGAGTCTACACGAAATTCCAACAGATATTAACACTTCTCACTGCACACTTCCACTGTAATTTCATAAAATAAAATCCTATTTTCCTTCAGAATGGCAATTTTCCAACACGTGGATTAATATTGTCACTGTTTCTTTGGGGACACATAAAATGACATCTTATATAAGTTTGACTTCTTTGAGAAGAGAGCCAAGTTTCTTATTCTATCATAATTCAAGTGTCTTGAATTCCATTCTACAAATGCTTATGTAGCATAAGCTAATCATGATGGGTGACTATTTCTAAATGAAAATAGCATTGGTTGACAAGGGATTACTTTCTGTCTTCTCCATGTGCTGTGGTGATTTAGTATTTATTCTAAAGTTTAGATCTTAAAGATGACAGTGGAAATATTATTTATTGACATTATTTTCCATTGGTAGTAGAGTAAATTACTTATTCCATGTAGAATATAAAATTTTGAAATATCTGACTTCTTTCAGTTTGCTTTTCTGTTAACTATGCAATTCAACTCTAGTAGAAAATTTTGGCATTTTGACTGTGATAATGACTTAAAGGATATATGCATACATCAAAACTTATCAAAATGAATATTTTAAATATGTGAACTTTATTTTATGTTAATTATGCCTCAACAAAATGGTATACTTAAAAATTATATAGCCATTTGGAGTCATGTGAATTTAAGGTTCTCATGATAGTTATTGTTAGGGGAAAACAAAACAAAGCAAACAAAGAGAAACCAGAACATAGCATTTTATTTTGCTTTAACCTAAGTGATTTCTTTAATTCATAGAATATTTGGAGATGCTATAAAATATAAATTAGATTACCTTGTAGGCCTAAAAAATGAGTCACACATGGTATCACATTATTTATGCCTATTATGAAGAAAAGGAAGGCATGGTGTATACTTATTCATTTTTCCAAAATTTTAGTTTTGGGAGATTATCCAGATCTACATCATGGCTTATTAAGTAGAGAGCAACACACAATGCTTGTATGCTCTAAATGAGGCCAAATAAGTTCTGCTTTTCCCATAAACAAAATTATGTTTGTCCTTAATGAGTTCATTGGCTCATTTATTTAGTGAGCCTGTGTGAGAGCACTTTGAGGATACTGTAGTCAAGCTCAATATATGTTGAGGTGGAAAGAAAACTCTTCCTTCTTTTGATCTATGAATGATAGAATTATGTCCATAATGTTCAAAACAGGACATATTTTTAAATGGTATATTGATGTTTAAACACAAAATACACTTAGAGGTAACATCTTTTTCTAATGACAATGGTGATCTATAGCTGTGTTATTTAATATAGTTATCCACTAGCCTTGAACATGACTATGAAAATTTAAATCAAATTAAAACTTCAATTTTTTAGTTGCACAATAGTCATATATGACTGTGGCTACCATATTGGAAAGCACAGCTTATAGAAATTTCCATTATTGTTGAGTATCATATTGATTAGTACTATGACACAATATCCAGAAACAAACTATCACAGTTTTTGGTTACTGTGATACATTGCCATAGAACATCTGAAATTGTTGATTAGAAGGAAAAACATACTAATTCATCCACCAAGTAAAGAATCCTAAGGCATAACACCTGTCTTTCCACTGAGGCAATGTCCAAATATTGATAGCAAAAGCCCAGTAAGAACATTGCTAAGAAATAAAATGTTAAATACATTCTGTGAAAAACTGTTTAGAAGACAGACCAGAAATATGACAGTGGATGATCTGCTGACTTCATGATACAATGTCCCAGAAGTCATCCTTCTGCATAGTATCATATGGAATTGTCTGGCCGTAAACTTTGATTGCCGTAATAAGTTGTTGAAGGTCACATCTATGTAGAATCTAAATATAAAATGCAATTGATCCATATTTCAGGTAATAAAAGTAAGGTTTATAATTCTTGTTTTTATCTAGAATAATAACTTCTTTAATTTGTATTGTACTTAAAAACTTTATTTTTATAAAGAAAGGTACTCATTTATCCCCAATACACTTGTGTCTAGCGAAATTACTAATTTCTTTGTACCATTGATAAATTGTTTCTAGATTTTCTCAGATGTTCACATGATCTCAAATAAAGGCTTTTTTTTTTCTCTGAAATTCTTGTCATAAAAATGTCTATTTTTCTTTTCTTTCTTTTTTTCTGATCAGGTCTTCCATATATTGAATAGTAGACTCAATAACGTGTCCGACTCTTGTTCCTAATAGATTTCTCAATGAACATAGTTACATCTACCTTAATTTTCAATAAGGAGTTTTAATTTTTATTTATTTATTTATTTATTTGCGGTTCGCGGGCCTCTCACTGTTGTGGCCTCTCCCGTTGCAGAGCACAGGCTCCGGCCGCGCAGGCTCAGCGGCCATGGCTCACGGGCCCAGTCGCTCCGCAGCATGTGGGATCTTCCTGGACCGGGGCACGAACCCGTGTCCCCTGCAGTGGCAGGCGGACTCTCAACCACTGTGCCACCAGGGAAGCCTGGAGTTTTTATTGTTACGTGTCTTCTCTTCTAGTTTCTTCTGTTAAAGTTTTTTTTTAATCATGAAAGACTGTTAAGTTCATCAAATTATCCTTATACCTTTTTCGAGATCATCATGCTTGTACCTGTATGTGTATCTTTTCATGACTTGGCCCTAAGGGACCCAAGATTTTGTCGGTGTCATAATCCCTATTACCTCTGGTCTCAAAGATGCTGAGAAAGAAAATAGGTCAGCTAAGGTTTCCCTTGTTCTAACACTGGTATAGTAAGAGAAATATTGTATTATATCCTTTGTGTTTTCTAAGAGCCAGAACTGAATAAAAGAAAAATTGTCAAATAACAACACATTAAGGTGTCCAAGTACCAGGACTGAACTGTTCAATAGATACCTATGTCTATTAAGCACCTGAAACGTGGCTCCCATGAGTGAGACTACATTTCATTTTTTTCTTTTACTGTAAATATTTTTTATTGAAGTAGAGTTGACTTACAATATCATGTTAGTTTCAGGTGTACAGCACAGTAAACAAAAAGGCTCTTGATATCATATTAAGTATAAAAATCCAGATTAAAGCATTTACAGTATGGGGGGGAGGGATAAATTAGGAGGTTGGGATTAACATATACACACTATTATATATAAAATAGATTGATAACAAGGACTTACTGTATAGCACAGGGAACGATACTCGATATTTTGTAATAACTTATAAGGGAAAAGAATCTGAAAAAAAAATGATATATACATATGAGACTATATTTCATTTTAACTGATGAAAATTTGGTGACTGAATTAAGATGTCTGCTTAGAGTAAAACATACAGCCAGTTTAAAAAATACAACAAAAAATAAAGTATCTTATTAATATTTATATTGATTGCATATTACAGTCATATTTTGATATGTTTCATATTTTTATATATTGAGTTAAATCAAATATGTTATCCAAATTAGTTTTACATTTTCTTATTACTTGTTTTTAATGTGAAAACTAAAAATATGTGAAATTACATATTTTATATAATGTATGATATACTCATATTTATATATTACGCTAACTTTTTATCTCACATTATATTTCTATTGGAAAACAACAGTATAAAGACAGAAGGTAGAACTAAATATGGTGCCTAAACCAACAACACAGTCACTAAAGGAAAGAGACTACATTTGCAAGAAAGTGGTGTTGATAATATTTCAGGAAATTCAACCAGAATCTGATAAAGATCTAGATCTTAAAAGCAACAACAAATCACAGCAAAAATAGATAAATTAGAGAATGGATTGTCACCATCAATTTCTAAATTAGTAACCTCTGATACCAAATCAAAGAAATATCTAAAAACTCAAAGTGAAAATACAAAGACAGACAAGTATGAGGAATAAGAGTTTCAATAACTTATGTATTAATAAAAATATTGTTATGATAAGAAAAGGAGCAGATGGAAGAGAGAAACAGTTAAATAATGGAAGGCAATACTGACAAGTTGGAGAAATACACATGTCTTCAGTTTGAAAGACTCGAGCAGTGAAAAACAATGCAAATTTAGACATTCCCTATAAACATCTTGAATTCAACAAAATCTAAGATGTCAGAGAGACAGAATAAACTATGAAAACATGAAGAAAATAATAAACTATTTGGTATCAGAATTCTTTTCAATATAAAGCATTGCATCCCTTGAACTCAGAATAAATATTCTTGCATATCCATGTAATATTTAAAAGAATATTTATCAGACCATTCGGTTATAATATTTTAAATATTCAAAAATTAAAGTCATATTCCCAGATCATAATATAGTAAATTATAAATATATAATTTATAAAATGTGACCTAAAGATATTAAAGGTGACCTAAGATATTAAAAATGTGACCTAAGATATTAAATACCTAGAAGTTAAAAATACATGACTAGGTAATTCTGTGAATTATTTTAATGAATGAAAATACAAATGTATTTATTTCTATGGTTTAGCAGGGATTTGTGGTTGAAAACAGTAATTCTAATTTTATATGTGTGTGTGTTTGTGCGTGTATGTGCACATATATTCAACACATGAAGAAATTAAGTGGATGAAATAAGAGGGGGTTCAAAGTTGAACCTTCACCCTCCTTTTGTGAAAGCAAAATTTACATGGATTCTTAAGTAAAGAGAATACACCCAAGAGATGTGTGAGCTTTGATAAGAATTTTTCCTATGAGTGATAGCAATAAACTCCTGCAAACACAAATTCCTTCATGACCCCCAAAGATCCTCACTAAATGAACGTTCCAAATTAAAAAACAGAAGCAAGTGATGGCAGTGAATATATTCTCAAGCTAAAAATGATTGATCATGGTTCACCATATCCGTTTCACTTATTTCCTTTTATTTGAGGTGTAATACAATAACAACTGATTTGTGTGTGTGTTTGTTGTGTTTTTTTTGTTCTTTTTTTTTTTTTGAGATATATCTGGCATGATTTGTTACTAGCCTTTAGAGAATTGTTCTAAAATAAGAACTTAAGAAGAGTGTAGAAATGCAAACTAATTCTCTTTCTGGCAACAAGGGCATATGATACCTTAAAAAACAAGAAAGCCTCTTTGTGGAAAACAATTCAAATATTTGATAAAATACAGACATACTTTTAAAAGATACAGCTGAGCAGACAATTATATAAAGGGAATTTTCATGGGTCCCAAACAATGAAAAAGCATGAATCCAGAAAGGAAAGCAAGCTATCTAGTCAGCAGTGGTCCCATGGGCTTTCTGGCCTGGAAATTATGCTTTAAAAAAACTATAGGGAGGGACTTCCCTGGTGGCGCAGTGATTAAGAGTCTGCTTGCCAACACAGGGGACGTGGGTTCAAGCCCTGGTCTGGGAAGATCCCACATTCCATGAAGCAATTAAGCCCGTGATCCACAACTACTGAGCCCACGTGCCACAACTACTGAAGCCTGCATACCTAGAGCCCTGCTCTGCAACAAGAGAAGCTACCGCGATGAGAAGACCACGCACTGCAAACGAAGAGTAGCCCCTGCTCGCCGCAACTAGAGAAAGCCTGTGCACAGCAACAAAGACCCAATGTAGCCAAAAATAAATTAAAAAAAAAAAAATATATATATATATATATATATATATATATATATATATACACACACACATATATAGGGAGACAAAAGAAAAAGCTTACAGGCTCATGAAAGTTGGGACTTCAGATTAAAAACCTCCTCATATGTCTAGGAGCAAGAAAAGTGAAACATCAATAAAAGTGAGAATTTAGAAAATCACACTGTAAAAGGAGACAGAAAAGAGAGCAGCCCATCACATTTTGGGGTCTGGATCTAAGAGGACGAAGTAAGATCAATGACAATTTTCCTCTAAGAATTGGTAAACACATCCTAGCCATAATACAAGGCCGAAAAAGGACTCCAAATGCAAGTGTCATCAGATTATTTAGTTTGAGATAGTTCCTAGTTGATAGTAATTCTAGTACTGGATAAGACAACAACGACAAAAATCTTCCCTTAACCTAGGTATTCTAGTTTTTTACTAATTCATAATGAATCACTTCAAAGTCAGTGCTTTACAATAGCAACAATCATTTATTTTACTCACAGCTCTGCAATTTGGTCAGAATTTGTGGTGACAGTTGTCCCTTCTCTTCAGAAATTAACAGGGTCACCTCAAAGAATGGAAGACGAAAGATTCTGGAAATAAAAAAGATACAAATGAACATATGGAATCAATATATTCAACTAAATAAAAAGGCTTATTAAATGCATGATAATAGAATGAATGTATTAAAAATGACCATTCTTGGTTTCAGCCTTCACATACGAAAATTTTGGAAGTCACCAATCCCATCCTTACAAGAAGAAGAAAAAAAAAAAACTCAATAAACTAAAAATCAATGAATTTTCTTGAACCTATCAGAGAAATGAGGCCTTAGGAAGAACTGCCACACAGAAATCTAGAAAGAAACGCAAATACACAGAATAACAGCCAAGATTTGCTTGCCTAGATCAGAGGCCATTGGGGTCAAAACTGATAGGGACAGTTGAGTGGTAATTTTGACCAATTGCTAGAGGCTCATTGTGGACTAGTGTGAGCATGAAAAAATCCTGGGGCCTCAAGCTCGAGGGGGCCCACAATTAAGTTCTTACTTATAAGAATTCCATTAAGTTCTTGCATCAAAGAGTCAAGAAAGATTTCCTTCTGACTCCAGCAAGGTGAGGGGAAATCAACCACTGAGAAATAAACATAGTTTTTTCTTTGTAACAAGGGAAATGAGAAAAAGGCTTTATCAGAGCATTATTCCACCTAAGGGAAGAGACTTCATCTCTAGGCTAAGACTTAGAGAGGGTGTAAACTGAGAAGCACTTGTGAAAAAAAAATCACAGCCCAAGGACACAGGAAAACTAAAATGCATAGATTTAGTCATGAGATTATAGGCTATTTCCCTTTCCCCACTTCTTACCACCATATCAACAGGGCTACAGTGTATTATATACAACGGAAACAGTGGATTACAACCAAAAGAGCGGTGAGGCACAGATCTATTGAAAGAGGAGTTCAGGACAACAGGAAAGACAAAAACAAGGACAATAGAGGATTATGAATTCTCTGGCATGTGCAGGTAACACAAACATTAAACAGTGTTCAAATTGTAGCTAGAAGATCATTAAACCTCATAATATAAGCCCCACTTACCTGACTAACCATATCAGGCTTTCAACCTAAAGTTACTAGACATGTTGAAAGACAAGGACAAAACACAGCCTGAAGGGACCAAGGAAGCATCAAATTAGACTTAAAGATGACTGTTTTTAGAATATGAAATAATTATAATTAATAGGTAAGGGTACTAATGGAAAAAGTAGACAACATGCAAGAAAAGAAGACTGATGTAAGCTGAGCGAGATATTATACAGATAATAAAGGAATACTGTAAACAGCTCAACAAATTAAATGAAATGAACAGTTCCTCAAAAGATATAAACTACTGAAACTGACACAAGGAGAAAGAAACAATTTTAATAGACATGTCTATTAAGAAATTTACCCTCCTGACCCATCCCTGTGTTTACCAACCAGAAAGCTCAAATAAGTTTGATATCCAGAGTTTTTATTGGGCCTCATTATGCAGGTACAATTGATTGAATTATTGTCTAAATGACTGTACTTCATTCTAGCCCCCGTCTACACCTCTGAGTTTGGGCTGAAATCACCTGGCTCAAAGATCCAACATTCAAATCACATAGTTGGTTTTCCTGGCATGGTCAGCTTTCACCCTTTACTCAACTTGAAACTATTGTGGATCCACCATAAGTTATCTCATTAGCATAAACTAAGGGATGATTTCAGGGGCCCACTATGAATAACAAAGACACTCCTATCACTCAGGACATGCTAAAGGTTTAGAAGCTCCATCCCAGGAACACAAGACAAAGATTAAACAAAGTCTTTATTATACAGCAGTACAAATAATTTCCACACCAAGACCAAGTGGAATTTGTCATTATTTTCCAAAACTGTTTCAACATTTGGAAATCAATTAATGGAATCTTCCATATCAACAGGCTAAAGAAGAAAAGCCATGTACTCATATCAACTGATCTGGAAAAGCCTTTGACAAAATCTGGTACCCATGGTGATGGTTAAGGTTATGTGTCAAAGTTGAGGGTGTTTTTAGATGAGATTAACATTTAAATTGGTGAACTCTGAGCAAGCAGGTTTCCCTCCACAATCTAATTAGTTAAAGACGTGAGTAGAACAAAAAGACCAGCCTTCTAGAGCAAGCGTAGTTCTTCAGCAGAATGCCTTTGGACTTCAAGTGTGCCACTGCCTGGAGGGAGGGTGGGAGGGAGGGAGATGCAAGAGGGAAGAGATATGGGAACATATGTATATGTATAACTGATTCACTTTGTTATAAAGCAGAAACTAACACACCATTGTAAAGCAATTATACTCCAATAAAGATGTTAAAAAAAAAAAAAAAAAAGAAACCACTGGCAAAAAAGCAGTGATTGTGCCAGGGAGTAACACTCTAGGAACGTGTACAATTTCACCAACACAAACTTTTTTGTTTTTTGGTCCGTTGCTTTTTTTTTGGAACTTCTTCAACAGTCTTTTCTGTGTAAAGGCTGAATGAAAGTTTGAGAGAACAATCCTTTAACTAACTGACAGAAAAATAAGTAGCTATGGATGTAGACTTCAAAGGGATTGATGAAGAGTCCTGGATGTCAAATTTGTTTGTTGAAACAAAATAAGATTTGGGAGAGAAAAAGGGAAAGTTGTGGAATTCTGTTATGTGTCTTATGCAGGGATTTCTACCCTGTCAGTAAACAAGGAGATTAGACTGACATTTAACAGAAGTGGGCTGGCATGTGATGGGGATATAGAGAAAAGAAGAAATTTTCTCAGAATGTATTCTTGTTTCCAATAAGACCTGTCTTAATTTTTTTTTTTTTTTTTTTTTTTGGCTACGCCATGTGGCATGTGGGATCTTAGTTCCCTGACCAGGGATGGAACCTGCATGCCCTGCAGTGGAAGCACGGAGTCTTAACCACTGGACTGCCAGGGAAGTCCAAGATCCGTCTTAATATTCTTAAATTACTGTGTGTTAATAAAATTTCACTGATGTCAATTTCCTCAAAAGGAAGTTTTGTTTTATGAAAACAAGTGTTTCTTTTCCTGTATGTGGAATATGAAGTTTTATTGTCTGTCAGGTGAAGGATTAGCCTCTGAGGAAATCATTTTTATTTTGTTCAATGTTTCCTAAAATAGGAACATTCTTCTTTGATTGAAATTGGAGAATAGATTCTCTTCTCTATTAGAGATATAACTCTATCACAGTAAATAATGTTTCAATTAAAATTAACACCCTGGTATTTTAAGGTTGTGGATAAATTGGAGGAAAAAATGGAATTTGAAGGAAATGCCAGGTTTTCTTCTAGATCCTGCATCACGTCTATTCTATTTAAGAATTTCCAAGCACTACATGACACTTGTGTATTTATTATATTTTGGTGTTTATTAATTATTATATAATAATATGGTGTTATTATTCATGATAGAATCCCTGTAACACCACGCAAAGAGCTCTCAGATATCATAGAAGTGTGCTTCCTTAATAATGAAATATGTTCTTCATGGCTATGCTGATGAGTTTTGTTTCTCTTGAATTTTCAGAGTTTTTATGAACCTCCATATAGCCTTGCTCTAAACATTTCAATTCTATGTCTTCTTAAAAAATCAGAAAAATTCTTTTTAAAAAAGTTTTAAAATAATTATATCAACAAGAGAAACTGATTTTCATGAAAAAAAGATTCTGAAACACAGAAGAGTATTAAGTATAAGTTATAACACAATTCTAATTTATTAGTTTAATCTTATATTTAGACTTTTATGTACTAAAGTTATTAAAGGAAATCAAAGACACATAGTGAAATGAGATAGTAATTTCCTTTGTCCTCTGCATGGTGAAAAGAAGGATCAAATGGCTATAGTAGATGGTTCTATTCTTTGCCTGCTTGGGTGGGGAATACATCACCATGCTTAGTCTGTGTTGAAATTTTGCAAAGCCTTCATACCTGTAATTTATAGCCCAAGTCACAATTTTCTGAAGCCAGAAGATGGGGAAGGTTGAGGAACAGAAAAGAAACCATGATAATAAAAAAATAATTTGCCAAGAACTTTACTCATTTCTGTGTTTCAAACACAAGATTACATCTGGTATTCATATCAATTCTGTGAGGTAAATATAAAGATATTATTTCTACTTTAAATGGAAGGGGAATTTAAACAATGTTTAAAATGACATTTAAACTTATATAAGTAGTTGTAGTCATAGATTCCTGACATGTTCTCAATCCTGGACTCCAAGTCCTAAGGTTTTTGGTTGTTTTTTTTTTTCCTTATTAATCTAAGTATAGATATATTCTGTTAATGTTTTCCAGTTTCATGTTTTAATTCAAAACATTGATTAGGAATCGAGAAAGCTGAGTTCTGATCTTTTTTTAAAAAAGTTATTTGTCCCAGTCAGGTCTTTCATTTCCCTGAATTATTCATTCTCTCAAACTGAATCTGAGACAGCTAAGGATGGGTAGGACAGCAAATATAAAACGGGGCAATGAAAGGAAATGACAAATGTCGGTAAGAGGCAGGGAAGGAATGTTAATCTTTCCATGTCTTGGAAATCATATTCTGAGGGGAATTTAGTAAAATTCAAATTAAAAGAAGCTTAAGCATCGTATCACAACATAAATGAGAAGATATGATTAAAACTAAATTTTCATGAAGTATTTTATTGATATGCTAACTTCCATTTATCATCATTGTGGAATCAATGAGAAATTATGTGCATCTGAAAAGAGAAAAATGTCACTTAGGTGATGAAATTTGGGAGACTTATTCAGTGTCAGTTTTTCTGAGAAAACAATTTTCTAATGTCTCTTTGAAGGAAAGGAAAGGGTATCCATAAAATTATACTGATTTTTTAAAAATTGTACTTTAAGCTTTTAAAACATGATACTAAAAATGCTTAAAAGGAGGAAAGCACTATTTCAATTTCATTTTTAATTTCAGTGGCTTATGAAAGGGATCGTCCAAGCCATCTGAAATATTTGAAACATATTTCATATGAACAAAAATGACTTCTCCCCCAACTATCTTTGGAAGACAGAAGACAGGATGACTTCCAGGAGATTGGAAATACACAGTGCTGACCGAAAGAGCTAAAAAAACCAAACCACATCATGGAAGGAAACAGGCTCACAGGAAAGTGACTGTCACAGAGTATTTTTCTGAATGCAATTTTCTTTTATAACTTTTTGGTGAGGAAGGGCATGATTAGTGACAGAGGGAGAGAAAATGTGATAAAAATCTAAACCTTGAAAACAGCATGATAACTGCTTTCTATTTCTGAAAAACATTTTCTTGAATTCGTTCTGAAAAATACATGAGATATAGAAATTGCTCAAATATAGCTTTTCGAGGGTTGTTTTTTAAAAAAGCAAGTAAATGTGAAAAAAGAAAAAGTGAGAAACAAGATTTAAAAGTAGGAATTTCTAGGTTTAAGAAATCTACCTCTATCATTGCATCTTCATGTTTATGATAGTCACTTTTTGAAAACAAATCCAAATGCAAATTTTTTAATAAAACGAAACACTAGAGTATGAGACGTCTAGTGTCACAAACACTAAAGTTTGTGACTAATTAAAAATAACTGATTCAGTTTTAATAGGGCATCAATTTGGTCTTTGGTATTTGGTTATTATTTCCTTTTAGTCCAAAAATATTTTTATACCTAAAAAAATGATTATAGAAGATGGGCACATTTGTCCAGTTAAGAATAAATGTATATGAATAAATATTGTTCTTAAAAGTATCTCCTTGGCCCTCATTTAAATTTATTTTTATTAGGATGAATAAATTGATCAAATTAAATGACCCAACAATTAGACCCTGAAATGTAAATCACCTATGTCTTTTTGTTCATTTTTTACCTTCTTAAAATATATTCCTAAAATGGGTATTATCTTTTGGAAATAATTAAAATAATCTAATATTCCTTCTGGAGGCACAAATGACTGTAATCTTTCTTTAAGATATCTTCACTGAATGATAGACATTAATGAAAGACTGAGTTTCTTAAAAGAGATGTCTGGCCATGGTCATTTTTCTGTTTAGGAGAAAAACAAACTCAGTGACATTGATTAAAGGATGAGTGTCATTGAATCACCTTAAATCTAAATCTAACTTCTCCTAACACCTTATGTTATCATTATTGCCTTGCATGAGTCCTCTTTCCCATGTTGAATGATCTACTTTCGGACAATTGTTGAAACAGCTCCCTCTGCTTCACCCTCCCTCTGGACTTGTATTATTCCCCACATCCTGGGGAGTACCTCAAGCTTGCATACTACAGACACAGTTTTAATGTGACCCTAAAACCTTTTCTAGATATATCTGAGCCTATTTTAGAACACTTGCCACTTTTTGCTTTATATTATATTGTCTATAGCTTTTTATATGTAGGTATTAGCTCTCAAGTGAGACTCTCATTTCATTGATGATAACACCTATCACCAAGACACTTTTTTTTTTACAGCCTTCACAGTGCCTGGAATAGTATCTTACATATGATGCATGTTTAGAAGAGCTTACTCAGTAAATCACAATGTTAGATTATATGAATTCCTGTTTGAAACTAAGGCATTTGAAGTGGCACTTTGAAAATGGCAATAAATGTTTTAGAATAAGAATTTGGTGCATTATGACACAAGGAAAATTGCCTTGATAAAATCATTAGGGTGACACTAACTATTATGGCCCATTTCTTTATTTCTGAAGGTAATATTGCTGGGCAATAAGACGAAATCATCAGATGAATCCACTTCCATCTGTAAATGACACATGACTTCCTCACAGAATATCAGTTCAGGATTCTTTGAATTCCTATTTTCCCATTTATTTTCACCTAAGACTTTAAAAACAAATTATTACTAAAATAGGTTTGATGTCTCTGTAGAAGGGCAAAAATCTTTCAATTCAATAGACTCAGCAAAGAAGATAAATGTAATCATTCCTTACTAGCCTAAAAGCTTTTGTTATCAAACTTTAAATAAGAACACAACTTGTTTTTTTAATCTCTAATTAAAACAAAAACAAAACAAAACAAAACAAAAAATTCCTCACTATTTCTTTCATTGGTAGAAGCCAAAGGCAGAATATATCTTTTGACATGTTAAAAACTGTTGCTATTAATATTTTCATTTTAAAATGATGTATTTGGAATCTTTGAAAAAAGAGTGGGTTCTGTGCTAGTGTTATCTTCAAATGATTGTGAGCTACTTTTGACTGTGGGGTTTATGAGATTTCTAATTCTATATTACAAAAAAAATTTACCTTCTGCTGATGAGGTAGAATATAAAAGTTGAAGTGGTTTTGTTTCCTTCAGATAATATGTGATTTGCCTTTAATCCTAAAGGGTAAAAAAAAGAGAGGATTTGAGTCACATATCTACCAAGGACGGTTCTGAGATTTGTTCTATTCTTGAAATTGAAAGGCAAGTAAATTAATTGAATGTAACCATACCTTGAAGCTAAGTACAATTTGAGTTTGAAAAATGGTACTCTTGCCTCTTTCCAGAATGATCAGCTTTAGAGTTCTGCTTTGTTGAATAGCTGATCAAGCACTGCCCATACTAAAAAGCAGATGAAGCTTTTACCAAAAAATATTGGATCTATGCATGTTCCAGTGTACTTATTGGATCTATGCATGTTTCAGTGTTCCAGTGTACCTGGAACTTCTTGATGGCTGCTGACATGAATGAGTCTACCTGAATTTCTGTGTTTTCCCTATATATTCAGCTAAACCAAAAGGACAATGAATCAAAGTTATGGATGTAGGTTTGTAGGAACAAATAAAACAATGACTAATCGTTTATGTAAGGTTTCAACATTGCTGGAAATGGTGTACTTAGTACATTGTCCTTCTTTGACCCAGACTTCTGACTACATTGCAGTACACTAAGAATCTAAGTCAAATCACTTTTTAGTATTTAATAGCCACATTGAGTTCATTAAATCATCGTTTCTAAAATTTTGATTTATTATTAATATTTTTTTCTGCTCTGTGAAACCAGCTTCAATCATGGACAGCACTGAAAGTTAGGCTGAGGCTAGACACAAAATAAAAGCCAAAAAGAATGTTCGTTAATTTCTTGCCGAATCTTCCATATGCTGGGTACTTAAATTTTGTATGCATCACATATTTGGATCATATCAATATCTAAGTCACTATTTTGAATATTTTTTTACTCTCTAAATATTCTTCAAGAAGACATATGTGTGTGTATGTGTGTGTATGGGTGTGTGGTTACATGAATGCCATTTCTCAGAATATTTTCCTTCTTATACCTGGTTATGGGAAAGTCATAACTTTGCATAGAGCCTTATCTTAGGGATAATTTCCTCTTCAATTTCCCCTTCAAATCTGTGTATGTACAGATTTATCATAGAAAGAATTTATGATGATAGGTCTTTAGTAATTTCTGCAAGACCTACGTCTGCACAAAGGTTATTTGGAATTTATAAATTCTATTAAGAAAGCCATTGGGTAAAAAAGTTATAACTGTTTGTATTTCCTCTAATTTAGCAGCTACCACATTGTATAAGGTCCGTCTGTGGAAAATTCTTCTCTTGGAAATAAGTAAATTGATTTCAAAGTTATATTTTTTCTGTAAATATCAACCAAGGCTTACAAAATGTGCTGAGACACATTAGCGATTCCATAGTGGAATCCATATGGAATCACATATTCCATAGCTGATTATCTGTGGCTAGAGAGGGTTCAGAGTATGTGCAAACTCTTTACCCACTAAACTCTTTGAGAATTAGCTTTTCACACTGATAAACTGAAGTTTTTAAAGCAAGTTATTGAATGTTAAATGACTTCAGTCCATTGGCAGAACATTTATATATCATTATTGGTTTTTTGACCCAAAGTAGCACATTAAAAAATATGAGACCCAGTCCATACTTATAATAATGATATAATTGCCTCATTTCAGAATTTATATAAAAATAATATTTGGAATGCTTTCCTTAACAAAATTCTCAAATAAATCAATATAGGAACATATTATTTCAATACTACAGAAGCTCCATTTTGCTTCTATATGAGATTTAATATCAGGGGCTTAGAAGCAATCCATTATCATTAAAATGTGTAATTAAAATCAGATGGATCTGGGGTGTTTTTTCCACAAAATCAGGGAAATGTTTCCATACTCAAAACCATGCAGAGGACCTTGGCTTTTATGTTTAAGTGGTTTGTACATTTATTCTCCTCTTTCAAGCCTTTACTTGTGAAGTTGCCAGATGAATATTAAAACAAAACAAAACAAAAGCTGTGAATAGTTTATCAAAAATCTAAATCGAAAAACCTACGGGACATCCAAAACCTGGTTTTCCTGGTCCTCTTTGCATAAGAAAGTCAAAGCACCAGCATCCACAGTCATTCTTCAAATGTGGATCCTTCTGTCAGGGTGAATGTAGCCCAGCATTTGCATAATCAGAGTATGGGTCTCTAGAGGTTGTTCCCCAAAGCCCCTGTCTCTTTTGATTTAGCTTTATACTGGACTGCATACTATTATGATATAAAAAATGATAAAGCAGCATCTGGAAAGCTAAAATGTTGTTAAAAACTTAAATTACATTTTATTCCTCAGGCTTCAAACACAAATTGAGAAATATTCAAATTAAATTTACTTACTTCCCATACCTCAAAATTGAAAAATAATAGCACAGGGCAGTTGTGAACAGAGGCAAAATTCAAAATTTTGCACATCAGTAGAATCAGACAGAAAATGGCATATAACTTTTGAAGACTCTACAATATATTTAAAGAGCAAAGGCAAAACTTCCCCTTAAAATAAATCTTAATTGAGGGTTTCAAAATTACAATTAATCTAAAATACATAAATGTGGTCATTTTTGGAGACTAGGATCATTATGCTATGAATTTTTATTTCACGACCAATATCAACAACAGAAAACTGTTATCTAAGCAATTTAGGGGGAAAATCCCAAGAAATTCTGAAAAAAAAATTAGCCTATTTGGGAAAATGTCAAAAGAATTAAACTTTCACGTTATATTTCCAGTTAGCAGTTAATTCACTGTTGAAGGTTTCATGAAATTATCCCATGGTAATATAGTATTTTATTCAAAATATATGTAACTCTATAATTATGAACTAATGGAATTAGAAAATGATAGTGTCTGCCAGCCTTTACATAACAGAACACTTTGCAGTTGGCAAAACATTTTTACAGATGATTATTGATCTTCACATAACCCTGTAAGTTAAGCAGGGAAATCTTTGCCATCTCTATTTTGTAGTTTGGGACTCTGACTTTAAGAGACGTGTCTGAGAATAATAAGTGGGAACCTCCTATTTTTTTGCTCCAAGCACTACACATTTTCTGTGGGTCTCAAACATGAAGGGCTAATCAATCAGTGAGATGGGGAAAGTCTGAGCTTCTGTGAGGAATAAAGACAAGTCAATCATAAGTTTACGAAGTTTATGTAAGTTGGAGGATAGTCTTTTCAGACTACATAGTTATCATATGAGGTTCATTTTTTTTTAAATGACTGCCATGTTAAAAATAAGCAAATTAGACAAGTATAAACCAATCATCAAATATTTGACAACCAATTTTAGGTACAGGAATAATCAGAATTGCTGACGTAAATGCACTAAAACAAATGGGGGGAAAAAAGTATAGATTTCCTCAATGTTTTGTACAGGATAAGGTTTGTAGGTTTTTTTGTATTTTTTTAAATTAAATCTTTCCCTGACATAGATGATCTGAGTATATCTTAAAACATTCATTCTATCCACTTAAAAAAGGGGGTTCTCCTGTTAAAATAAAGGGGGACAGGCAGGACAGAGACAGTAGTCTCCGTGATTCAGAGCAGTGCACAACTGGTGCACAGAAGTTGCATACATCATAGTGCAAGCAGCAAATCCCCATGCTCCATCAATTTCATATGGAGAAAAGAAGTGGGGAGGGCAAAGGAAAATGATACATACAAGTCCATGACAGAGTGGCCTGGTATATTGGAAATATCTCGTGTCATTTCAACACGAGACAAAGCTAATGAGATGTGTCACAAAAACAGGGTGTGGGTCTCAAGAGTCCACCAGAAATAGTGGAAAAAGAGGTTGTGACTAACTTCACCAGTTTCGTTTTACAGTGTACCACCCCTAGAAATCAGTCATAAGTGATTTGGAAACTTTTTGTTCAGTTTTCCTTTTGAAAAGAAATCACAAAATATTGAAACAAATATCATTGTTTGGCTTAATTCAGGAATTCTTCATTAAACAGTACACAGACTTTATTGAGCAATTGAAAATATACACAAGGAACAATAGCTTTTTCTCTGTATTTTTTTTTTTTAATTTGACTTTCTTCCGATTAAATAACCCAGTTTCGATCATGAAAAGGGCACTTGTTTCTACAGTAGCTGTGCTCTGCTTGCTTAGTTCCTAGTACTGTTTCCAAGCTTCTTCCTTGCCATTGCTGAGGTTATATCTCCACTTGCTCAGGAAGCGAATTCTAGAAGGTTGCAAGAATTGACCCCCTAAGTTGTTCTTTCAGATTCTATTTCTCCATAGAGTTCAGCTAACTTTTTAAACTCGGGTCCCCAGTCTCCAAGGTACTGATAATCCTGGTCTGATTGTGTGGTTGCTGAATCCAGCGAGCTGATGGACCCAGCTTCTGATCTCTGACCCTCATAGGCGTAAGTCTGCAGAGAGTCATAAGGCGGGACGCTGGGGTCTAGGTCGGCTTCAGCCAGTCTTTGCTTAATAAACTCCTGAACATCTATACTTTCCAGGGTGGAAAACGTCTGGTGCCTGGGGGTGAGTTTCATTTCCGGTCTGATATCTCTCCGGTGCTTGAGCTCCTCGGCAGCAGACGGATTCCTCAAGGCTGTGATGTCAAAGGCCTCGGTGTCTTCCTCGCCGCCCCCCTCGTCATCATAGGTGACCACGTTCTCCCGCACGTCCTCCTCTGAAATGATCAGGGGCTCTTTTTTGCTGCGTCTCAGGGTGATGAAAAGTACTACAATTGCTAAGGAAAAATGGAAAGAGGATGAAGGGTTAGAAAAAGAAGAAGGACATTCTTGGAGATTGGACATCAGCAATTCCCAGCCACTATCATCAGCTACATTCCATTTAGGCTTACGTTGTAACACAGCCCTGATCTCTGCACTCTGTGAATACCACCACAAGAGATTTTAACATCTTGAAGAATGTAGAAAATGACTATCTATCTCTACAAAACATTGGGAATCGCTGATCTTCTGGAGAACTCTGTGATATTCTCATTTGCCAGGCTATGGCTTCAGGATTCGTGACCAGTGATGAAGTCTAATCGTTCAGTCAGGGAAACAGATGATGGAAAAGCAATATGAAATTTTGACTGGAAAAATAATTCTGTGTGGGAGTCAATCTATAGATACTTATCCTTCTAAGGAGTACACTAAAGGCAGGATATTTTAAGTTTTTGTAAAATAGGAAGAAGGAGACCCTATAATTAACTCTTTCCTTTTGATGCTTTGTAGAAAATCAAAGCAGGAATATTTTACATGGTACACCTTGTTTGTTCATTATCCTTTAGAATAATATTATCAGGCATTAATTATCGCACTTATCTATCAAGCTGCAAAAGATGTTATTTTTTTTAATTAATTTATTTATTTTTGCTGTGTTGGGTCTTCGTTTCTGTGCAAGGGCTCTCCCTAGTTGTGGCAAACGGGGACCATTCTTCATCGCGGTGCACGGACCTCTCATTATCGAGGCCTCTCTTGTTGCGGAGCACAGGCTCCAGAAGTGCACGCTCATTAGTTGTGGCTCACGGGCCTAGTTGCTCCGTGGCATGTGGGATCCTTCCAGACCAGGGCTCGAACCCATGTCCCCTGCATTAGCAGGCAGACTCTCAACCACTGTTCCACCAGGGAAGCCCCCAATATGTTATTTTATTTGTACATAATTTAGGTTTCATAGGAATTTTTTTGTTTACACAATGCTCTTTACATAACTTTTTAACTTAATCCTCAAAGCAGAGCTGGGGATTTCCTCATTTTTAAAATGAGGAAACTGAGACTCAGGAGAGATTACATGAGTAAATACCATGTAACTGTAAGACCACACAAATGGCAGGTGGAAAACCTTGGGCTGTAGTTTATGACTTTTCACACCAAAGATGATGATGTTTCCATTACCATATTAAACTTCATTATTTTAAAAATATAGAAAAAGGAACTGAGTGACCTGTTGGCCGTGTGTCTTAGGGCAACTTAGCCAAAAGCAGTGAATAGGTTCTTATTATCAATAATGTTGTAGCCGTTGAATAAATGAATAGAAATAGGTCTTGGGTATTTTGCGTTGGTGGTTTTTCAATAGTTTCAGATTACTCTATTTGATGGTATTAAACCATTACTAAATAGAAAGATATTTCTACTTTATGTCATTAGGCCCAATACCCTTTACTTCATCTCTACAGACTGTTTGCTTCTTGGTTAGCTGATAATTTAGGCTTTATGATAACAATTATAAGGTTCACTAGTATTTAAAACATTCCTTATAATATAATAATCAGAGAGGTATATTCAAATGGAATGTAGGGTTGTTAGATTTAGCAAATAATGCAGGACACTTAATTAAATGTAAATTTGATATGAATAACAACAGAAAAAATATATGTATTATATATGTATAATATGAGATGAAACACAACAAAAATACATGTATAATATATGTATTCGTACATATTACATACTATATATAATATGTGTATGTATACACATACATATATGTGTGTAATATACAATTAAGTATGTCTCATGCAATGTGCAAATATTTTATGAACACATTAAGTATATATATTAGATATTTGTCCCAATATTATGTATAGGACATATTTATGCTATACATATTATAGCATAAGTGTGTATATATATACATCTCAAAAGTATATTATAGCTTATACATATATATAGCTTAAGTGTGTCCCATGTAATATATCTGTAGGTGTATGTGTATACATACACACACACAGAAACTCCTACAGATATATATGTTTTATACAAAACTCACATTTCTATACTGTATTTTGTCTATTTATTTATGTCTGTAAACTGTATTTTACCTGGAAATACTGATTATGTGTAAGCTTTAACAAATGGTCAGAAAGCAAGCGAACACCGGGTTACCTGTTCTCTGATAAAGAACATACCTGACACTTTCGAATCCACCCTTTTACCCTTCCCCTCTAAAAAATAACTTCTTTTTCTTTTATTGTTTCCTTGCTTCTCTTTATAGTTTAACCCCTTTTTATGTATACCCATAAACAATACAGATAAGCTTTGCCTGTATTTGAACTAGATATCATAGTGTATATGTGATTTTAAGACTTGAAAATGTAGAGAGAAAGAGGAATAGATATTCAAGCCAGAAGTGGAAAGGATAATTATGAGAGGGAAATCTACCATATGTGGAAAGAGGTGGTCACAGTGTACTGGGAAGAAGCTAATTTTGCATACAAGAGGCAAGTGGGAACCTGTGGAAATAAAGAAAAAAGAGACAAAACATCTTTAGGGAGGGTCAGGGAATCATCTGGAAAAGTATGGAATAAGAGGATACTGCCTAAATAATGGGGAAATGCAATAGGGAGATTATAGTAGACATGGGGAATTAGTGAGTCACTGTGTTGGAAAGGGAGTGATTACAGAAAAAGCAGAAAATGAAATGCTGATGCTGCATGTGGCTCTGCTTCATAAATGCTCTGCTACAGAATACAGTAGTTTCCCATTCACGTTGCTTATACTTTCTTTTTGGGAAAAAGAAACAAACAAACAACAACAAAGAAACATTTCACTGAATGCCATCAATATGCATTTAATACCTCACTGTTTATTTTAGTGTAAATCCAGCCTACAGCTTTCTAATTCAGTGGCCCAAGCAGTATCCTCAAATAATACACTCCATTCTACCCAGAGGTTTATATTTATCATCCACTATATACTTCTGCTCATCTTTATGATTAACTGAGGAGGCTGTTCTAGATCAAAACATCTATTTCTACAGACTGCCTAATTTATTATAGTAAAATTTCTTACTTTTGTCAATAAATTATTTTCCTTATGTTGAAATGGTTGGTAGTTAATGCCAAGGGACTTTATGTGCATGTATAACAGGAAGAATGTGCTCAATACTATTATCGAAGTATGGAGGTAATTTATATCCTTCACCAATATCAGTATCATATTTGACTAATGAAACATAGTGGATTATGCTGGGTTTATTATTATGATAGCTTTTATTTGTTTATTTCCCCGAATTTAAGAAAATGTTCCTGATATATATGTGTTGATTCAAAATATAGATACTAGGTAAGTTTGAATTTAGAGTTTTACATCTTTCTCTTTTTCTAGACAAAGAGAGTTACTTGTCAGTGACAAATGATTCCTAGATTTGTTACATAACTATTTATTATAAAGATCAATGTATAAATAGCCGTACAATCTGGGACACTTTTTAAGGGTGGAAGGGGATTTTGTTTATAATTACATCAGGACATCAGGACAAATACAGACATATGGTCCCTTTAGTCAAAGGCAAATTCAAATCAATTCAGAGAAGAATGTGGAAGCATGAATGAGAAGGTACACTCCTAATGAATTTCTTTACAATCATGTTTGTTCAGTAGAGGTTTCTGGAGCGAATGGCACACAGCAGATACTCTGTAAACAATTCTTATGTGGATGAACAAAAGAATAATCTCTGTGAGAGTGATAATGTGGCACTGGGTTAAGTGAATCTTCATAGTAATAGTCTCACTAGGAAATAGTAATAGTCTCACTAGGAAAATAATTTTTAAATATTTTTAAAAATCAACTTACTGCTCCTAATAATACCAAACACCTAATTTTGCTTGAGAATAATTTTAAAGTTTGAAAAACAAATTAAATGTTTCCCCCAAAATCCCAAGGCCAAATTTATTTGAAGAGAATAAATGAAGATAATAATCATACATATAAATTTGAGAATTAAATCCCTATTTACGAACTGGCAGGCAAATAAGCATATTCAAATGAGTCTCCCACAGTATATCAAACCATACATGTATAACAGGGTAGTACTTCTTTCAGTGGTTCATCTGGGAAAATATAATATGATAGAGCCATGGTGTTATTAAAAAAAAAAGAGAGAGAGAGAGAGAGAGGGGTACAGAGCTTGTCTTTTGTTCAAAATTATATTATAAATGATTTCTGGTATTTTCAAGTTTGATTACATAGTCTGGAATAAAATGAATTAATTGTAGTATTTTTGAGATGTCTTTATTCTAATGAATATTTTATTCTTGGTTAGTATATGTGTTTTTCTTCTCTTTAAGTCTGGCCAGGATTTTAAACCCAAGTGCTTCTTTTTATATAAGAAAATTATAATGAATTTATTGTGTCAGTAATTTATTCTATTCATAAAGGAATTCAAATTTGTGGAAACAGTTTTCTCTTTGTTTTCTCCTATATTATATTTACTTACTTATATTATCATTCCAGTGCTTAGAGTACTAAGGGGCTTTGAGTTTTCATAACTGAAACTGACATACAACTTGCATTTGAGTACATTATGTACTGACTCCTAACATACTCCCCCAAACTACTTTTCATAGCAGATTTGTTTACCCCTAAATATCACTTGATTCTTTTTTCATACCATCATATGTGAGTACTAAACTTGGTAGAATGAGGTGGCCCAAGTCAGGGAGATGATTCTGATTAGCTTCTGTAGCCATAATTGGTAATGACACTTCTCATTGAAACAATTTTTCAAACTCAGGGGAGCCCACAAGGTCATTAAAAATAGCTTTCATGGCAAGCAGGTTGGCAGTTATCTTCTCATCAATTCCACCTCCTCTCCTAGTTCCTCACTCTCCTCCCACCACACCCACCTTGATCCCCATTTATGATGAAATTTACATCCAAGAATAGGAGCAAACTATGTGGTAGATTCATCTAGGTCAGCAGATCATATGTGATGCATGGACTACAAAGGTAGCCTTCCAGAGGTCTGATGCAGATCCTGATTCAATCATCTCTTGCACTGGTTCACTCTACCAACAGTTCCGGTCCCTCTGACAAGTAATAGGGTGGGTTGGGAAAGAAATGTCAGATCCCTGGGAGGGAAAGAGGACTCTGACAATCCCCTCCTCTGGCACCAAACTGATTGCATCATGATGGCTCACTCTAAATTCTTTTCTATCCATTCCTTGAAATGGATCTGAAAAGGTAATCCTGACAAAACATAACTCAACTCACAAGGTTTACATTTACCATTTAAAGTTAGGGCCTTTGGTTTTCAAGCACCCCATCTTCTGGTAATCAATATATACATAGATGGAGTCTGACCAAACTGTAAAATGTTGAATCATATTTAACCTATAATAAAACATAAATAAGCACCACAGAAGTTTGCAGATGACTCTAAGTTCATTCTAGTTGAAACTTTATTTTCATAGATTCAGAAATAGAAGAAAGAGACTTCATGGGTCCTGAGATCACACAGTTAATTAGTGGCAAAACTGGGGCTGAGTTTCCACAATCACAGTCATGTTCACAAACAGCTACTAAGTAAAACATTTTTCAGTATTAAAAGATTAACTTAACTTCATGATTTATTTAGCTGTTGAGGTTGAATGCTATTTCAGAATTACAAGTTCTAAAAGTATTGCTACCTCTGATGTTGTTGATAGTTTCCTTGAAACCTATGAGCTCACACATTAACCAACAATATTTCAAAACTGCAGATGACTCCATCCAAGTCTGTGGGTCAGATATTTTCTGAATAACGATATAAACCCTTAAAATGCCATGAAAAATATAAATTACATTATAAATAGTGATTGTTTAAATCTAAGCTTAAGAAATTCTGCAACCTTTGGATAAAACTGTAAAGACACATTTGAGTTTCAATAAAAATTGAAAGAGCAAACATATCAAATAGAAACTTTGTTTCATTAGCCTTGAGGTACAGCATAAAATATAGAAATGTTCTCTTATTTACCCCAAAGGGAAAACATTTTCATAAAGTCAATTAAAGGGATGTATTGTTTCATGAAATAATAAAATGTTATTTTATATAGTACACCTGAATGTACCTTATATTGACATCTTTCAATTTTAAAGATTTTTAATGTTAGTATGCAAAAATAATTTTATGATGATAAATGAAAACAAAAGCCAAAGGTAACATGCCTCCACCAGTTGAAATATCTTTCAGAATAAGGCCTCTGGAGGAACTTATAGTAACGTCAGAGTGTTTGTTTTTGTTTTAATGGAAGTAAAATTGACTTATGAAAGGTCACTGAGTTCTATTCTTTTCAGTTTCAGTTAGGAACCCTAGAGGGTTCAATATTTATAGTTGTTTATTCTTCGGGGTTTTGTTCTTGTTTTGTTTTCCTTTTTGGTTTGTGATATTTTGATTTTCAGTTTCAAAGACATAAAAGGTAATTTGTTAATTTCTAAAGAAAATAGCAGTTAAAATATATATAAATAATCAATATATAAATTAATAAAATCAAGAAAGCCTGATTTTCCCAGATACCATCTCTACCACACTTCTGCAAAAGACTGTACTGCAGTGAAATAGTTTTTGTTATGGTGAATGAAACCTCCACACTCCAAGTTGCTAAGTGCAATTGATACTTTTTGCTACTCAATTTATTTAACTTTTGGGCAGCTTTGAACACTGTTGAATGCTCTGTCCTCCTTGATGCACTTACTTTCTTTGTTTCAGGATATTATACCTTACTAATTTTGTTCCTTGTTCTGTGATTTTTCCTTTGCTCTATGCTACCGCATCCTTCTTGATTTAAAGATCACACTGGAGTTTATCACAGCTCAGTCCTAGTCTATCCTCTCTCTCTTTATAGACTCTTGCTGTGGTAACATCAACAAAATGCATTTCTGGTGTCCCCCAACCCAGGGAAGATCAGGGCCCATATTCAGCAAGAGATGAAAAGTCTTCTTTGATACTGTTCTAACTCAGTCTCAAATCCAGTTTATCCAAGATCACTTTTTTTTTTTTTTTATTTTTGGCTACTTTACTTTTAGCCCTTGGAAACTTGTTCCAAGAAAAGACACCATGTCATAAACATTAAGTAATTCTTCACTGACCTGAAATAATTAACACTGCAGTTTTCACATGGAATCTCAGGTACTTCCAATAAGCATTCAGTAAAGATTTTGGTAAATATTTCCACACTGTGATTTGCAGCCTATTACCCAAGATCACTTTTGATTTCACCTAAGACATCTTGGTACTATCAATCTTTCTTCAGCTCCATTTTAAGTATACTGGTCCAAATTATGCTATATCTGAGTGAGACAAATGTGTCATATTTCTAGTCAGTTTGCCTACCTGCTCTCTTTACCAGCATGAGATCTGTTCTCCACTTCATTCATAATCATCTTTGTTCAACATGCAAATTTTATGATGGGACGCACCTACTTTCAACTTCTCCTCAAACTCCTAGAACAAAGCCCACTATTTTTGCCATTTTACCCCAACCTGCCTCAATCCTGCCTAAACATCCTTTCTACTCAATCTTATTCCGCCTTGATCTCCACTCCTCTGTACGGGTAATTTGTCTTCTAACCCAGGAACAAAACAAAGGATATTCCTTGCAAAAATATCTGTGTCTCAAAGTACATAGTTTGTTTGTTTTCCTTATGTATGCACAGTAGCAAGAAAAGAACAAAAGATAAGGCTCCTAAGAGAAAACTAGAGGGAGAGGACACACTGGAAAATATATATATGTACCCATTTTAAACTATAAAGCAAAAGATTATTTACATCTGCCTTTCCTATAAAAAAATCTGGATTTCCTTTCTTGTTTTGTATAGCAATTCTAAAGAGATTATAGTAATATTAGTTTCAAATGCAGTTGTGATAAGATTCCAACTATTAAAAAGATAACATAAAATTAGAGAAAGTACTTTATTTTCTATTAAAATAAAATGTAATGCAAAAAATAATCTAAAAAATGTATTAGTTTTAATTTAATAAAATTTGATATATCTGAGGAAAAAATTATTTTATATTTAATCCTTTAAACTTCAGCTAAGATTGATGATAAACTCATTTTAGACTGATAGAAATTCTACAAGAAATTTATTCCTTTTATTTGGTGGTTAGATTCATTTGCAGAGTAATGTCACCTATGTTCTTTGAAATAAATTGTAAATGCCCTTTCAATAGGAAATTTAGAATATTTAATATCAATTCTTTCTAAAATAGGTCCTTTCCAAAAAGATTTCTCCTATTGTATCCCTTCTTTTAATATTTCAACTCTTTCATCACATTTGAACCAAATTATTTCCAGATTAACTATGGTATTGAGAAAGTTAATTAAAGGAAACAGTCATGTCTTGTTATCACGTAAAGCACTACTAATTCCAAAGTTTTGTCAAAATGACTCTCTCTCCCTCTCTCTCTCTCTCTCTCTCTCTCTCTCTCTCTCTCTCTCTCTCTCTCTGTCTCTTTTGCTCTCTTTTCTAACGCGCCATTGTAGGGTACACTCAGAATCGTCATCACACATTAAAATTTAGAATGACTTACCTAGGAGAATGACAACACAGAGTAGAATAGCGATTAAGGCTCCTGTACTCAAGCCAGCCGAGGACAGGAGGGCTTCTGCACGGCAGGTCCGCACGCGCCCGTCTCTCTCGCACGCACAAACCCTGATGGTGAGGGTACTGCTGCTGCTGAGAGAGGGGATTCCACCGTCAGAGATCATAATGGGGAGGTAATACACATCCTGAATAGTTCGACTAAATCTCCTCCGCCTTGTCAGAATGCTGGCTGTGTTATCTATGACAGACATAAGCAGAACAACATGGACTTAGTAAAGCCGCCATTAAAGATTCACAGTTCCTTTAATGGATAAAATGGGCATGTGCGATTTCTTTTCCGTTTATGAAATGGATAAAGGAACGTGAAGGGGAGATTATTAACCAGGGACTAAAACTCATTCTCAAATGGAGAAACATATGTGAAAAGTTAATAAGGCCTGGACTGAAGGGGAGGGGAAATAGTGGATGACAGAGGAGGAAGGAAGCGGTAAGCATTTGGGGCATGGGCATAATAGCCAAAGGATTGAAAAGGATACATGGATACCAGACTTCGGGGTGAGCCAGTGGTTCCTACCACAAACCTGGTGACTCTTAATATAAGTGGTAGAAATAGACAGCTATATTTTTAGTGAACTTTGGGTGAGGTTAATGTACAAAAATGTTTAAGAATCATTGGTACAGGTAATGTATTTATGGAGACACCAGATCAATTGATAAACTATTTTAAACTTGTGATTTGAAGCACTCTTGTTATAGTGGGCACACCAAGGGTAAGTTAATAATGAATAAAATAGTTAATTTCATTTTTTATGTGCTTTAAAAATACTATGTACTATAGTAAATAATTGCATGAGGTATTTTGATCAGTCCACACAACCCTATAAGGGAGAGGATGTTAAATTCCTTACATTTTAGGGAAAATCATTTTTATTAGGAATAATAATTTTAAAATAAATAACCTCAGTCCCAGAGGATAAATTGCCTCAAATCACAGAGCTAGTGAATAATCAAGCTATAACCCAAATACATTCTAGAACCCTGCTCAATACCAGGATGTCATACTGCCTCTACTCCACCAGTTCACTTCCAATTGGTATTGATGCCTCAGGTGCACATAGGAAATGTTTATCTTAGCATTGTTAGTCCCCCTTCCGTGACTGTTAGCTAAAGGACCCTTTTGGTGCACACTTGGATGTGCTGCTCAGAACCTCTGCATGAAGTGACTTGTTGCTTGAACTGTAGATTGCGACCTGGCCCAAGGTTACACTTTTCTGGAGCAACACATAGCCAATGACTTATTGCTGCAAGGTTATAAATGTCAAGCCATTTCTGCTGAATGCAGAAAATACTGAAGGGCAAGTTTAGTTCCAGAGCTTTCCCATGGGGTCAGCCATGGACACATTCAAATTGCATGGCAGCTTAATTGCTCACTCTACCTTTCTTTCTTCCACTTCCATTGTGGTCCACAGATGTCGATCATGAGAGCACACTCCAATAAATATCCTGCCCCCTAACTCCAATCCAGAGCCTGCTTCCCTGATCATCCAACCTGTGACTACACATCTGAGTTAATTACTTTTCACTAAAAAGTCAGTAAATCATTAGACAATTACTTTTAGGGATTCTTTTTTTCCTATCAATTTCTCTTATTCTGAAAATTGGAATTTTTAAAATTATGAGTATGTTTATGATAGTCATGATACAATACCCTACAGCTATATTCTCTTGGTTGTACATTGCCAAACTAATGCAATAGAAAGATAATGAATATTTCAAATATTCAATATAACGCAGGTAATAAAACATGAATAATACACATTATATACGTAAATTAAAATTATATACACATATATATGCACATATATATGTATAAGTTGTTGAAGATTTGTTATAGAACATAAATAAATAATCTAATAAGTTATTTAAAATATTTTCTCACCTGGAAGAAGAGAAATTTAAAGAAAAGTGTGTCGATTGCCTACTCTGAAGCAGGTTTCAGAATGATGGAAAAAAAAGAGGAGAAACTGCATCACATGTGTTTTTAAGAGTATAGCCATCACAGGTACTCTCCTGGAAACCTGACCTTTGAGTAAGCACACCTATCAGGTGTAGGATGTTGCTTCATGATTAATATAAACTTGCATATATGTACAATTCCTTAGCCTAAGGAAAAGGTTTGAACGTGGGCTCATAGGCACAAACACGTTTGAGAATCTTACTGCTGGTCCTCTGAAGAAGAGATGTAAGACACTGGTCCCTGGTCTCAGTAAATATCATAATGTGTGGAATGACATGATAACATGCAGGGGTAGATGGGGACTCTCTTTCATGGCTCTAGCCTCGTGGCCACTTTACATTCTTAATCTGGAAACGTGTTCTTTTTCAAGATAATTTTTGGAAATGCAATCAGAAACATGATGAGAAACAAGAAGAAAGCCTGAATATGTTTCTAGTGCATTTTAAGTTCTCAAATAGAAAGCTCTCGCACATGGAGACATGACGATATTCTTTCGCTTTTCCAGCTGAAGGTTTGACTTTTGAAAAGAAAAGAGGATTCAGGAAACAAAGAGCTTCCTACCCAGAAAGGCTTAGCACAGCAGAATAATGAACTCTTGACAAGGGATATTGTGTATCTCCCTGGAACTGCAAAAAATGTACTTGGCAGTAGGCTCACTGAACTTGAACAAGAAAACTTTGAAATAAAATGAAAGAGATAAGAAGATATATATATATGTGTGTACATATATGTATGTACATACATATATGTATGTATACACACACACATAAATATACATATACATATGAGAACAAACTTTGTCTTGCTGAAACTGAAATATTAGGTGACAAGAAGAAAACAAATCTCTAAACTTGAAATATAATGTTTTAAAAATAAAACAAGTATTACAGAAAGTCTTGCATAACTACTTTAAACTGGATAAAAAATTAATATAAATTGAATAAAAGGAAACCATAGCAGGATGTAAAATCTGTGGATGAGAAGAGCTAATTATCAATGTCAAATAAAGGACAATCTCTAATAATGTGTACCCAAGTTTTGTTCTTAATTCTAACTGTCTGTCTTTGGATGAAGACAGAAGATTATAGAACACTTGGAAGCCAAGCTAATATAGCTAATGTATTGGATTAAGATTTAAGGAGATTTTGAACAGCTAGCACAAAGACCTTAAGCTAACAAGACAGGAACTAAAGATATGTGTTAGACAGTACACTTTGAAAAGTATCATATGGGAGAGATTTTGAGTAACATCTATTATTTTCTAATACATATACTATCTGAATGTAGCAATGAGGCAATAGATCTAAAACAGTCTCAGAAGGATTCAATAATGATATGGAATTTTTATGCAGATCTTTATTGAGAAGACGTCATTGGAATACAGTGCATAGATTTGGGTCTACTATCTTAAAAGTGATACTTTAACCCAGTTTAGAAGACCTTGACTGTGATAAAAGCGTTAGAAAAGTATGTCATATGAAGAATCTTTGAAAAAAACAGTGTGAAAATTCTACATGTCTTATATGAATTTAGGGGCCTGAAATGACTTAGAAATTTAAAGAAAAATTTGGGAAACTCTGTTAGTAATTAATGTCTTTCTGAATATAATCAATATTTTCCTGACATTCCCAGCAACTATAACTTTGATGCAATGTGGAAATAGGCTTGAATATGGTTTAGTCTTTCAAAATAGATGACAATGTATTATTTATTTTGTTGCATATCCCATTTTGTTCAGAAAATGATATGGACAAATATAGGAGGAAGCAGGGAGACTGCCATGCAGATATACAATAGATGAATCATGGAGATATTTACAAATATCATTGTGATGACTGTGAAAGAATTGAAATTTTGAGTCCTTTGTAAAACAATAATAATAACAAAATTTTATTTTTGCAATTATAGGAAGTCCAGGGACTTCATAATTGATAATTTTGGGGGGATCTTTCACACAAAAAATATTACAGTAAAATACAAGTTTGGGTAGATAGATATACTTCCAACTTCTACATTTCTATAGGGACAGAAGGCTACAGAATACAGCAGTATAATACAAGTGTTACTTCAGATATAATTTTCTAAAATTCAGATATAATTTTCTTGAACTAGTAGTATGTGCTCTATTATTTCTTTGTTCAATAGTTTGAACGATCTTGAAAGGTTCTAATCTCTGTGCTACTTTCATAAACTGTAGTAGAGTTTAAGTTAAAATAAGGCATACTTTTAAAATACTCCCTTGGGCAAAAACACATCCTACATTAAAGTCCAAAATTACCTTATATCTTGGAAAGTATTAAAACCTAAAAAAAAATGGCAGCGTAGGAATAAAGACATAGACATAGAGAATGGACTTAAGGACATGGGGTGAGGAGGGGGAAGCTGGGGAGAAGTGAGAGAAGCATGGACATATATACGCTACCAAATGTAAAATAGATAGCTAGTGGGAAGCAGCGGCATAACACAGGGAGATCAGCTTGGTGCTTTGTGACAATCTAGAGGGATGGGATGGGGAGGGTGGGAGGGAAGCTCAAGAGGGAGGGGATATGGGGATATATGTATATACAGAGCTGATTCACTTTGTTGTACAACAGAAACTAACAGAATTGTGAAGCAATTATACTCCAATAAAGATGTATAAAAAATTTTCATTTACAATAGCATGAAAGAGAATAAAATGTTTAATATATTTAACAAAAGAAGCACAAGCCTTGTATACCCAAAACTACACAACTTCATGGAAATAAATTAAATATCTAAATAAATGAGAAGATATCCCATGTTTATGGGTTGGAAGACTTAATATTGTTAAGATGACAATGTTACCAAAAGTAGATTCAGTGTAGTCCCTATCAAAATTCCAATGGTGTTTTTTGCAGAAATGGAAAAAAACTCATCCTAAATTCAAATGGAAATTCAATGAATCTCAAATAGTCAAAACCATCCTGAAAAAGAAGAACAAAATCAGAGGACTCATGCTTCCGATTTCAAAGCTGACTTCAAAGCTATAGTAATCAAGACCTTGTAGTACTGCAATAAAGACAGACATAGAGACCAGTGGAATAGAATTGAGAAATAAACCGTTGTGTTTATGGTTAATTGATTTAAAAAAAAAATCATGTGTTCTTCAAAACTCTTAAACTATCAGATGCCCATACCCTCCCTGCCATTTCAACAAATTCCTTATTTGATCATGCAGACATAAAGATAAACTTTGTCTCAAGTATAGCCTAGCAGACTATTAAAGTAATATTTCCAAATCTATCACAATAGCAGAAACATTTGAGATCTTCAGATGTAGCTCTGTAATTGGATTAAACTTTTTTTAAAAGCTGAAGAAAAAGCTGGGAGATAGAAACTTAACTTCCACCGAAGAGATAAATATGCATGGCTTCATAGCATTTCATTTTTATCTGGTCTTCCAGCAGCAATAAGATCCATTCATAATTTAACTATCATCAGAGTCCATGCACGAAACAACGCTCTTTTGCTTTCCTGCAAAGTACCTTTCACATAACAGGTACTTGATAAATAATGATTTGAACTACACTCAGCAGGAGCCTGTCTTCTCTTACAGTTTCCTCATTATATTGACATGTATTAAGAAATTAAAACCAAAATGAACTAATCTATCTTGATCTCCTCATGCTCTCTGCTGAAGGTTGATTCTTTTTCTCCTGTTTCCTCACTTCCCATTCTTTTAATCCTAGAATTACCCTAATTTCAATTTTCAACTGGATTCGGCAAGTTCATTTAAGTTTGTAAACATTCTCCTGGCCTCACTTGTGTTTCTGCCAGACCACAAATGCATGATCCAATATGTTATTATGTTCCTATTTGCACCCTGGAATGTCACCCCTTTGACCACCTGCCACACTCCTTCTTGATGCTTTTTAAATCCCAGATAAATACAACCATACATTGTCTAAAGACTCTGCTTTCAGATTCATAAACAACGCTCGTAAATAGTTGTAACCATCTTAAGTGACCCCAATAAGTATATAGAATAACTCTAAGTTCTCAAAGGAGGTTGGTAATTAATGTATTAATATCCATATTTCATCAGATGCCATAGACTAGCTAGCTATTCTAAGCTTATTTTGCCATTTTCTCTTAAGTGCTATTCCTCCACTCACAGCAGGAAAACAGCTTTTTTCTGAAAAGAAGCTACCATCTATTATCAACATATGAAAACCACATTTGAAAACTGCTCAACCTTCTTTGCTATTAATTATGTCTATCTATGTATACAAGACTCTGTGACATAAAAAAAGAACATGAATACGTATGAAACAAAAATATGAATCTTGAAGAATATCAGCAAATCTGCTCATGAAAAACACATATAAATTTGCATAAGAGTGTTAGTTTAGATGAATAGGGTAATAAAGAAGAAAAACAGCTTTTTAAGTAGAAACCCAACCCAAAATCTAAAATAATTCATAAGCATATCACAATAATATAATAATTGCAGAAACTGTAGAAGTACAGAGAACAGCAGTTTACCAAAAAAATAAAAAATAAAGTACATGAATTTCAACAGAAACCCTCTACCCAATATTTATCACATACCTTTAATAAATACTACATTTTTAGTAGGAAATGGATGAGTCAAGTACAATAAATTATGGAGTCATGATATTTATAAACACTGAAGGAAACTCTAAAGATTAATCCTTTAGAGAGACTGAAAAAGCAAATACATATTCCTGCTCTTAAAATTATTTAAAAATCTGTTTTTAAATAAATTTTACCCCCTTAAGGCACAGGGTAGGGCTGATGACTCCTGCAGCATTTATGTGATTCCGAGCAAGGAAGGAATTAAGGCAAAAGAGTGTAACCTACATTTTCACAATAGGAAAGCAAAACAAAGTGGCACAGAATGGCCCAATTGGTCATATTTTTATTGCTTAGAATATGTGTCAGCTATATACCAGCTGTGAGTTCTCATTTGAAGGACAAAAATGAATGATGGGAATATCAACTACTAGGGATCTGACAATGCCAAAGAAGTACAAAATAAACGTAAAATTTCTCATGATTTCCAATATGTATCAAACTAAAAAACTGCATTTCACTATCAGTGGACTATGAAATCTGAACGAAAATGCCCCAAAAGACATCTTCTTAACAGCTCATAGTCAAATTTGAAAATATCCCTTATCTTAAAATCAATGCAACATAAACTTAGGTATTCCTTCACCAAACCCAAACAGCCGCAAGGAAAATCAGTATTTTCTGACAATGGTTATTAAGTATTTTGTTAAAAATGATAAAACTTATAAATAATAAGAACTTCACTTTTAAAAGTAATATTACAAGGAAATAATAAAAAGTAATAAAACCAAGGGAAAAAAACATCTTCAAATTCTGCAACAAGGTGAAAGTGACAGTCTACAGAATCTTCCATTTAATATGATTTAAAATGGTCATTTTTGGTGCAGTTCACTCACTATTTTAAAAAGAATGTTCTATTTGAGCCCATTCATCTTTTTTCTTTTTTAAAATTAATTTTTATTGGAGTATAGTTGCTTTGCAATGTTGTGTTAGTGAACCCATTCATTCTTAACGACTGGAAATGTCTACAGAAGTGGAGAACATGTATCTAAAGAAGATAACCTAGAGACAAATATGAGCAGTAGATATTCTTGATAGCAAATTATCAGTTAAATTACGATAAAGATTTTCAATCTGAAAGGCACATGAAATGTGATTTAGAACACTGAAAATAAAGAGATACAAACATATACATAGTTAAAAATAATCTCTTCTCCTACTAAAATCTGTAATATTTACAAATGCACTTGACAGTCGGAATTAAGCCTAGGAATTAGTCTGGCAAATCTCCTTGCATCAAATAAAACCTAGTCCCTCAAGAGGCAGCATAAAGATCATGAAGCAGAACAGACTTGTAGATTAATGATGATTTTATATTGGTGGATTAGGATACACTTTTCTATTACAAAATGAATGAACAAAGGTACTGTATGCACAGACCCTCCTGGGGGTAAGCCTAGACTCACAGACTTTATGACATTATGGCTTTAGTTCATTTATTATAGATATTTGATTAAAAAGTTGAAATTATACAATGGATTTCTTTGATGCCAAGATGAAATGTTTACCTATCACAATTTAAAGAGAAGATGGTTGTAGAAAAATCTACATTTTAATCAGAAAACATATCATGCTTTCATTGTTGTTTTAAGGTAATATAATTTTTAAATGCTGTAACTTAAAAATTATCATCTGAATTCCAGTTTTTAATTTTAAATAAAATTGTATTATTACCAGTATATTAGTTAATGATAAAAATAAGGTCATTATCAAAAAACATGTTTACAATATACATTTTGCTGTATATGTTGTTAAAAAAATAGAAATCTGTCACTTGGCTATTTTCCAAATCAAAATGTTTCTTATTTAATAGGTAAGGGGTCATAACTTTCCAGATAAATATTGAAGACGGTTGCTTAGCAAAAATTTTTCTATCTGCAACAGTTTGGTACTATAGCAAATAAAGAATTAATGGCAGAATATCTTATTTGTTTGGGGGGAGCACAAAATACAGTACAGTGCTTAATATTTAGTGTTTTTAATAGTGAATTAAAATGTTCATGTCTCTGCTCTGCCACATCTCCCTAGCTAGATTCTTAAGACTAATGTTGCATTCTGTCACCTCTATACTGTCTTCATTCCCCACTTCATTGAAAAGTATTCTCTGATCCGCTCTACATGAGGGAATGGACTCTATCCTGTAAAGTCAAATCATGCTCCACTTCTTTTAATTATAGGACTTTTCAGTGATCTCTCTAAAGTAACTCACATTTCACTGCCTTCAATTGCAAGTTACATTTCATTTCATCTTTATTTTCCCAAATAGATGGAGAGTCACTTGAAAGCAGGAGCTATGTGTTTTATTTCCTTGTATCTGGACAGCTTAGATCACTGCCTCATACACAGCAGACAATGCCTTGAAGACTGAATGGAAGGAATAAAACAATGTTAACTTAAGAGCTGACTATAGAATTTCTTTTAGAGGAAAGCATTCTAAGAAAGGAGAATAAGAATGGTGGTGAATAACAATACAGTGTGAGGCTGGAGAACACACTGGACAGCCCCAAGTAAAATGTCAGGGGAGGGGATAGGGCTGAGTCGTGTGTGTGTGTGTGTGTGTGTGTGTGTGTGTGTGTGTGTGTGTATATATCAGGTGTTTTTTTTTTCATTTTTAATTCAATACAATAATGAATATATTCTTACTGAAAATATTCAAAGTGCATTTCATAGATGTTTCTTAAGAAATATTATATATCCTACCATATTATCATTATTGCTTTTCTATGAGAATATGTGCTACTCAAATCATTATTTCTGTTTGATATTTAATCATATATTGTTTGTTTTATACTGTCTTTACTTTTTCATAAATTTATTTTTATTTTATTTTATTTTCATTTGTTCACTATAGCTCCAAATATTTTGTCAATAGAACTTTACTGTAATTGACACATGTTTTTTATATTTTCTGAGGCATTCAGTATTTTAAAATACCCTTCCTTAATTGTCATATGAGTGTCATCTTAAATAGGCAGAGGTGTATTTTATTGTAGTTGTTTCTTTGAAATGTCACTAAAACAAGGTCCATGGACTATTAGCTTGAATCTTGCAAATGAGTACTTCAGCACTGATTATTCTCTTTACAATTTAAATTCATTGTCTGGAAATTTGTAAAATGATTTCTTATCTCTCAAGTTAGGGATACTATACATATTTTTGGATCTAAAACCCATATATTCCTTCACTCAAGGTAATTCCTTCAGATATTTCATTATTATTTTTCCATCTATTTATTTATGTAATTCTTAGTTATCTTCATTGTGCCCTTTATAATTTGCAGCACTTTGTGCATGATTTCAACTTCTTTGCATTTTGATCTCTCTTCATAAAAAAAAAAAAAAATGAAATGGTAGTAATTGCTTCCATATCTCCATTTGACAAAAGAGGAAGCTGAAACACACTGAGAGCAGGAACCTGGCTATGGCCTCACACATAATTAGCAGAGGAACCTGGTTTCAGATTCAGGCAACTGGTTTCCTGAGTCAAACTCTGAAACATTCTTCTATGTTGCTTCCTTCTCCTTCTTTTTTTCCTTTTTTTTCATTTAACAAATTTTTATCTAAACTTTCCTCTGTGTCTGGCACTCTGGTAGCAGTTAGGAATATAGCAGCAAATAAGTCAGACAAAAGTCCCTCTCCTCACAGAGTTTACAGTCTAAATGGGAGAGAGGTCACAGTGTGATAAGTGCTAGGATTAGGGAGGCGCAGGGTATCAAATAACCCCATTTGTCATTTAAAGACGTGGATCTGCTTTGGCGATCACTGTGGGGTATTGAGTGTTGGGTGTCTGAAGTGCCGGCTCACTTGCGTTTATGGACATTGAATTTTTCCAGTTATGATTTCGAGTATGGATGGAGAAAGTGCTCCCAAGATTTTGGCAAAAAGGGGGGTTTGGTAGATGACAGGGACCAGGAGAGGCAGCTAAATGCCACAAGACTCAGAGGGGCAGGGAGGTGCCCAAGGACAACGACTCCACCTCCCAGCTCACCTTGTGAGGCTGTGATGGAGAAAGCGATGTTCTCTTGGGCAGTGTTGCCTCCTCTTTGATCTTTCTGGTTACTAATTCAGGTTTTAACAGTGTCCATTTGAATTTTATCACCTTACCCGAATATTTAAATTGGTAATATTTTCATGCATCAACTCAAAAAGTCTTCCTTAGATATTTAAGTATGGTTTTCTCGTTCTAATGTTAAGTACACCCCACTATATGTTAACTGCCTCTGTCCTTCAACCTGCATGACCCTGCAATGTTCTCTGATCATCCACTTAGGGAGGTTCTTTGAGCTCTGAATCCCAGGGATTCCTCCTATACAGTAAGATTTAATGGGTAGATTTGGGCCAGTACCTAAATATCTTCTTGTGATTCTCAAAGCCTCTGTGCTTTGGAGGTGATTTTCAGGATTCATCCATAGGTTAAGTTTATTTAGCTGTACATGTTATCTCAGTAAAGATTTTTTTTAAAAAAGAATGAGTTTGACATTAGATTTTAGGCTACAGTTTTCTTCATTCTGCTATCCCTTTCAGATAACTGCCACACTGGGCTGCTCTTTCCCTGAACTCTGTGTATTCTACTTTTGGTAATTGTTTGTGCTTTGAGCACATGGTACTTTGAGGAGAAAGATTATAACAGGCATGGAAGAGTAACAAAGAAAACAAAAGCCAGAGAAATAGAGAAAAAAATGGTTGAATTGGTGAGTGGCATAAAGAGTGGCAATGTTGTATACCCCACTCATATAATATAATCCTCAGAAATTTTGGAGAGGATCTTGGTTTTGTTCAGTACATAGGATGGGATTCTGAACTAATTTTAATTAAAATTTTAAGAACAAATATCTGTAGCATATACATGAACAACCAGGCAGCCAGCATCTTAATGATAATTAGATTGTTAATGAACTATGACCTTTCTTCCAAGCCCAGTTTATATCCCAACTATTTAATGAAACTTGCCAAATGGTTTTTGAAGTATAAAACGTAATATGGATAAAACAGTAGTTTTTGACTAACCCATAGTCTGCCTGATAACTGAGAGAAAAGCCTGAAATTTCTGTTTAATGACATTAGAGAACCGCTAAAGTGATGTAAGTAGAGGGGTAAAATTCTAGAGAGGGCAAAAATGTGGGAAGTTGAACTGTGGATTACAATGTATTTGTTTATATTAGGAGCTAACAACAGGCTGGAATTCCAAGCTGGGGACAGAGAAAATAGGAGAACATTTTTTTTTTTAACCGAGTCTTTTTATTTTTTTATTTTTTTTTGGCTTCGATCTTTAAATGATTAGCTTTCTGTACCATGTCCTAGCCCTTCAATCATTTTATTTTTAGCATTTTTATTAGTGTATAATTGCTTTACAATGGTGTGTTAGTTTCTGCTTTATAACAAAGTGAACCAGTTATACATATACATATATCCCCATATCTCTTCCCTCTTGCGTCTCCCTCTCTCCCACCCTCCTGGGCCCACAGTCATACTGGAAATTAAGGAGCCTTAAACACATGGCTGATTCTCCCTAAAGATATTCATTAAATTGAAAGTTAAATTGAAAGTTTAGCAGAGATCTAAAACTCTAAGTGGAAAAGAAGAGCTTTTTTTTTTTTTCTGTCTCTTCCTGTTGAACAGACAGTGATTAAGGTAGGGGACCAGGGTGAATGGCCCTAGTGCACAAACAGGCTCTCAGTTGAAAGCCCTAGAGGGCCATGCCTTAGGGACAGGGATAGTTCAGAGACAGGCTGAATCGAAAGAAAACTGCAAATTAGCATTGACTTAGCCTTGATTTAGTTCAATCCTACCCTGATTGGATTAAAGTACAAGCATACCTCCTTTTATCTTGCTTTGCTTTACTGTGCTTCCTGGATATTGTGGGTTTTTTTACAAATTGAAAGTTTGAGACAACCCTGTATCGAACAAGACTACTGCCACCATTTTCCCAACAGCATTTGCTCACTTTGTGTCTCTATATCATATTTTGGTCATTTTCACAATACATCAAACGTTTTCATTATTATTAGTATAACTTGTTATGGTAACCTGTGATCAGTGATCTTTGATGTTACTATTGCAAAAACATTATGACTCACTGAAAGCCCAGAAGATGGTTAGCATTTTTTAGCAATAGAGTATTTTTTAATTAAAGTATGTACATTTTTTAGACATAATGCTATTTCACACTTAATAGACTACAGTATAGTGTAAACAAAATTTTATATGAACTGGAGAGCATAAAAAAATTCATGTGACTCACTTTATTATGATAATTGCTTTATTGTGGCGGTTTGGAACTGAACCCAAGATGTCTCTGAGGTTCACCTGTAATGATGCCCCTCTCTAATTGTTCATCTAAGAAAATAGCAAACACTCTCTGAAGAAATATATTACGATTTGAGACTCTTCTAGGTTTAGACACTATGTGTGACACCCAACTAAAAATTGCTAGAGATACTAAGAAACAAAACCATTATATCCCAGTCCTGTCTCCCCAGTCCCCCTGATGAAAAACAAAAAGAAAATTTATCACTTTATTAAGAAAGTAGAGTAGCTGACAGTGTTTGTAAAATCATTAAGATTAATATGTTCAAGAAAATAGAGGGAGAAAGAAGATAGAAAACATAAAAGAAATTATAGAGAATTTCACAAGATCTATATCTCTATAAAAGGAAAAATAAAAAAAAAAAACAGATAAAACAGCTATCAACCAAAGCAGTGAGCAGACCACATTTTCTTTGAGTGCATGTATTTGATTTGATAGGACACTTGCTTCCTTGAGCAGAATGTTAGTTACATGCTAGTGTTTTCTACCAGTATATTCCTAACATATGTCACAGTGAATAATAAACAAAAATAAGCCCCAAATAAAGAAACTTTTATATACGTAGGATGAAACACTTAAGAAGACATTTATTCTCTAATGTTCAGATAAATTAGCAGATTCCAAATTAATGAGGGATAAAACATAGGGCAGGAAAGATCTAACAAAGATGGCAAAGAACTGGAACAACATGAAACATTACCTTAAATTTAAGTATTTATCAAGCAGATCTGGGCTGTGAATAGGAGAATCCCACCAGGGTATAGATGGAGGAAAATCTTCTTAGTTGATATGGGGACATTAGCTATGATTCCAGGCATAAACACTATTAAGGTATATGTCTCTGGGATTCAGCTTTTATTGTGGTCAAGGGTACGGGCCTAGAGTTTCTCAAGCTCACTCTTTACAGATGAATTTAAAACATAAGAACAGGAATTTAAAGTTGGGGAAAAGAAAAAAAAAAAGCCCAAATGATCAGTTACTGAAATCACCCCAAAATCTCTAGAACAAAAGGGAATGGGGGAGCTGTCTTTCTATCTACTAGTGGCTGACAATGTGTTTATTCAAGACAACCATCTTTGAAATGGCTGCTTCTTTGAAATGGATCCCTGTCAATCAATCAAATTTTAGTCACGCAGTTACATTACAAAAAAAAAAAGAAAAGAAAAGAAAAGCCAGCTGTCAGGGTTTACACTACCTTTATATCTTTATAATATCATCTTCATAATAATTAGAGGAAACAATTAACAGATTATTCCTTGAGCTAACATTCTGTTCGAGAAAGCAAGAGTCCTATCTATCAAAGCAAATACATCCATTCAAAGAAAAGGTACTCCAAACACCTATTGCTTTAGTTGATAGCCATTTCTTCCTTTTATAGAGATGTAAATCTTTACCATCTTTATAATATCTTGATACGTTAGGATATGCCCTCTTTTCTTCTCTTTCCTCTATTTTCTTCTTTTCCTACATTCTTGCTTTTCTCAACCCTTTACCATTTGCATTTTATTAACAGATTATTAAATTCAGTTTATGATAAAAATTATATTTAACTTATAGATTAATTTAGAAATTTGAGTGTTGATTTACTAATGGGGTAAAGATATTATTTTTGTGTTTTTTTAATATTTTCAGTAACATTGCCTTTCATAATGGTGACTTGAACATTATTTATTGGATATTTATTCTCTGATGATCTTAGAAGAGTTTTTTGTTAATTTGTTTGATTTGTTTTTACCATTTTACATTTATCTGATTTGCTATTTATTCACGTTTTTTACATATAGAAAATCTAGCCATTTGGGGCATTTATTTGTATTCCAAAATTTGGCAATCTATCCAATTGTTTCTTAAGATGTTTCTGTGGATTCTTTTAAATTTTCAGAAAGACAATTGCGTCTCATTTGTTAACAATGATAATCTTACATTTTGTTTCTATTTATTATTGTTCTTTTGTTCTATTTTTGTTTTGTTTTATCTTTTTGGACTGAGGAGAACATTCAGTACACTGCTGATTAATTGTAGTGATTGAAATATCCTGAGACTAGCAGAATTGTCCAGCTGAACCCATCAGAAATTGCTAATTCTTAGAAATGTGAGCTAAATAAATGAATAAATGTGCTTTATTTTAAGAAAACTAGTTTTGGAATTGTTTTCTTTTTCAGCAATAGTTTTTTTAAGCAATAGCTAAATATTTCTAACTTTTCATGTAAAATTTCCTACTACATTTTGAATTTGGCATATCTCTTGTAAGTAGCATATAACAGTCTATTTTTAAAATAAAATATCTTTAAAAATGATATTTAATCTGTGACTATGGTATATTTGAACTACTTTCTACTTCAAATAAAATTGTCATTGCTTCTATTTTGCATCTTTTATTCTACTTTCTGACCTCTGTTCTACTGATTAAATGTTTTATTATTTAACTTTTTAAAAATCTCTCCTTGCTTTGGAAATTACAGACTCGTATTCTATTAACTATTATTCTAGTGTTAACTCTTCAAGTTTTAACATTTGAAATGAAATGTTAATTGCAAGGCTTTTTTGTCTATTATTTCTTGCAGAGATCCTGAAGGCAAAGATTAATACAATATTTGCCAAAATGTCAGTAGCTAAAAATTTAAAAGTTTCTTTTCTTATACATTGGAAAAAAGTCTTTAATAACTGTCCTCCCTTAATTCCTGATAGCTTACCACTGCTAACTAAATATAGAGCATGTTGACAATAGGAAATTCTTTTCCTTTCGCAGTTTGAGCATATAATTGTTATCAGCTTCTGTCATCTATTTTTTTTCTTTTTTAACAGGAATCTACTTTAGATCTAATTATTATTGCTTTTTAAATATTCTGCCTTTTCCTTTTGATTAAATATTTTTTCTCTTTATCTTTGAGGTTTAGCACTTTTAAATTGGCATATTCAAGTATAGATTTGATTTCCTGCTTGCCTTTGGGTGTTCTTTATTTTTTATAATAGCCAATTTTTTAAAAAAAATAATTAATTTATTTTTGGCTGTGTTGGGTCTTTGTTGCTGCATGCAGGTTTTCTTTAGTTGTGGTGAGTGGGGGCTATGCTTCATTGCAGTGCGTGGGCTTCTCATTGTGGTGGCTTCTCTTGTTGTGGAGCACAGGCTCTAGGTGCATGGGCTTCAGCAGTTGGGCTCAGTAGTTGTGGCTCATGGGCTCTAGAGCGCAGGCTTAGTTGTTGTGGTGCACAGGCTTTGCTGCTCCGTGGCATGTGGGATCTTCCCAGACCAGGGCTCGAACCTGTGTCCCCTGCATTGGCAGGCAATTCTTAACCACTGCACCACCAGGGAAGTCCCTGGTGTTCATGTTAATCGTGAGGGTCCACATATTTTCAACCTTGAAAAATTGTCATGCAATTTTATCTACATATATTGCTTGTTGCTATAATTTCTAATTCTTCCAAATATTTTATATTCCATATTTATTAAGTGTTCTCACAATTTTTAAAAATTTTGACATATCTGAACTTTGTTTGCTTGAATTAATGGATTTTACTTTTGACTTGTTAAATCTCTCTGTGTCCAGTCTAGAAGTAATGCAGTTTTTTTTGTTTTCTCTTTGTATCTGTGTGTGTGTATATAAAACATATACATATATATACACATATACATATATACATCATACATGTATATATACATATATGTTTACACATAAATTTTAAATGTATGGATAATTTATATCTATATAGTCTATATGTATAACTAAATCTATGTAATTTCTAGAAATAGTTCTATATACATTTCTATATATTCAATACCTATATTTTAATATATATCTTATGTATACATGATATATATACATACATATATATATATAAACAAAATTTAAAATTTTAATTTCTGTATGTTTATATATAATTATGTATATAACAGTAAACATCTATATATTTTCATGTCATTTTATATACTTTTCTATCTAGGTAAAAACTGTAGTTTTAATAAGGATTTTAAAATTATTTTCATATAAATATTTTCTTTCATTGTCTCATTTCATGTAATCACTTCTCGGTCTTTTTTAAAAAAAATCTTCTTTTTCTTAATTTTGAAAATGTTAAACATGCTAATATTCAAGTATTTTTTCTGTTCATTTATGTATTTTGCATGATTCAGAGTGAATTCATTTTCTGATTTATTTCTTATTATTTATTGACTATCTTTTAATTTTTTGACTTTCAGATTTATCATACACAACAATATGCATTTCTCTCTGTCTAATTTTAGAAACAGCTTTTTGTCTCTACTCACTCTTTGCCATAAAGCAGTTTTGGAGATGCCACTAAACCAATGGCTTCCTGATCACTCATCCTGGCTTGGAGTCTCTGTCTGGCTTCTATTGTTTCCTGAATATTCATATTCATGTAAGCAGGGGGCACAGAAGAACAATGGTTTTAATTTTTTCTTCTAGATTTCTTCATGTTCTGGGGGCATGTAAATGTTTACTAACTCACGGAATGCAATGACCAAGCTGCAGGATCCAGTAGGCCTGGACTTGCTGACTCTTACTCTTTGTAGTTTGTTCTGGTTGTTGGCCACAGAGGTGTTTATGTACCCATGAATATATGTATATATTCATTTTGGTATGAATATTCCATTTTAAATTTCACCTTTATAAATTATTATCCATAACTGCCTTCTGTTTAGAGAAAAAGCCATCTTGACTCTTAATATATACATATATATATATATATATATATTTTTTTTTTTTTTTTTTTTTTTTTTTGCGGTATGCAGGCCTCTTACTGTTGTGGTCTCTCCCGTTGCCGAGCACAGGCTCCGGATGCACAGGCTCAGCGGCCATGGCTCACGGGCCCAGCCGCTCCGCGACATGTGGGATCTTCTTGGACCGGGGCACGAACCCGTGTCCCCTGCATCGGCAGGCGGACTCTCAACCACTGCGCCACCAGGGAAGTCCATTGACTCAATATCTTTATACAGCGCCATTAATTCCCCCAATGCTACAGAGTAGATATTTCAAACCAAAACTTAATGGATGTAAAAACTGAGGTTAAGAGAAGTTTGGTGGCTTGTCTTATCTAGCATAAACAAGGCTGTTTGCTCAAGCATGTGTTTTCACCTATGTGCTAGTATCTGTTTTTTAAGAACATTGCTGCTTTTTCTTTCTGAAAGAAATTATTTGTGTTATATATAATTTCATCAATTCCCAAAAATGTTTAAAATAAATTAAATGAATTTTAAAATAAATTAAAACATCTTTACTCCCATACAACTGCCCACAGGCATCACATACTTGAGATGGCATAGCTGATTTAAAGCATTCATATATATGGTTAAAATAAATGTTAAAAAATTTACATCGGCATTATAAACACTTTCAAAAGTGTGTACATATTTGAGGGGAATTTTTTGAATGTGAGTTCCCAGAACTGGTAATGTTGTCATATAACTAAAATGAGACCTTTTGAATGTATTCATTAGTTGAATTGAGAAATTCCAGGCATAATAATCTTGAATGAAGGACTTTTAGTCACTAATATAGGTTTCAAAAAAGTAAAATTCTCTTGTTTTTCTAAAATATTTCAGAAGTTATTTACATTAAATAGCTTGATTACAACACATCTTCAGATCTAAGTCAATTTTTCTTTATAATATCATCAAATTAAAATTGCTTTTAAAATGTAAATAAATTTTTAATTGGAATGGAAAAAATTCAACTGAAATATGATTTCTAAATATGTGTTTCTAAATATAGTAAATTTCAGTTTATTAAAGCAGAAAGTTGAATGTTCTCCAAATTATGCAATTATTTGAATATGGGAAAATATGAATTGATTTTCAGATATTTAGCATAGTTAATTATAATATTTAAATACATTTGGGATTTTAGGGTTGGATGTTTGGATGTAAATAAATGTTCAATAGTCAATTTAATACAATTTGTCATACACAAACATGGATAAATATGTATTGCCATAAGTACAGCTGACCACAGGGATAGTTAAACTGAGAGAGACAAACAAGCTTGGTATTTTTATATGAATTTTGTTATGGCCACATGCACAATTTAGTATCCCTGTTATGATTATTTAAGGAAGCTTAGGGATAATGGAAAAAATGTTTAGTGGGTTGTCATTTAGTGATTTTATTTTTGCTTGAATTTGAAAATGCTTCTACATGAAGGGTACAGAGAAGGAATTAACTACTTCAAAATGTACATGCTATTGTTTCTTTCATGTGATTCTGAGGCACGTTTTAAATCTTAAATAACAGTATATTCAGATATATGTGATCAAAAACTACTTTGAGAAGAAGAAAGTTGATGCCAGTCAGAACACTGTACATATTGAGTGGCTTGCTGTTTCCCTTCCATACGGAAGAATGACTTTTACACAACTTTGAGGAATCTACCAAATCAGGATTCTAAATCATGGTGAATCTTCTCTAGTTATTATGTTCTTTTTTCCCTACACAATAAGAAGGCTAAACAAAAATAATTCAAAAATTTCCACAGTGCTCTGTAATTATGCATATGTATTTACCCATATTTTGGAAAAATATTCATAATAACAAGGGGAAATATAATTTGTACAGCACATCTTGATAGCCTTGCTAAAGCAAGATGATTTCAAACATTGCAGTTCCTTTTCTAATGGTCCCTAGGACATATTTTTCATTTATCCTAATTTAAATTTTTTCCACCTCCTAGCAGTTGCAGCAGTTCTCATAAACATGTTTGTCAGCTAAGATTTCTCTTAAAAGTTGCCCAAGAGCATATTACATGAACATTTCTTGTTTAAAGGGATGCTTCTGAATAAACTCATTGAAAGTTATTTGTACATATGGCTCAATTTTAAACACAAGCTATTCACGGATCATAACACATTAACATCAAACTGACTTTGAATGTTGATTTGCAAGCTGTTCATGAGTATATAAGAATAAAGCAAAGCTGTTCAGGCTTATTCCATATCAAGTCAAAGCAGATACCACAAAGATCAAAAAATATATGTATTCATGTTCACCTTCATTGTCCTTCAGAGTGAAGTTTGGGTTTATAGACAGATGTTCATCAAGAAAGAAGTTAAACCTTTGTCCATTGGCAAAATCATCCTTATCAGTGGCACTGATGGTATGAATAACCTAAAGAAAAGACAAAATTAAATAGTAAATTTAATTTGGCTTTGTCCCTTGATTTTAATATTATAACATTTTCAATATCCAACTTGAGTGTTTTCAAATTCTTATTCTAGTAAAGGTATGAGCTAATTTGCTCTCCCTTGCATTAGACTTTAAGAAATGTATTATGGCACACCATATAATCATTCACACTTTATTTTCTAGCATGGCACAAACATTTTTTTTTTCCTTTATTACCCACAGTACCTTGGGGCCAATTAGTTGTAAGGTTTTGTGTGAACATTTGTTTAGGGAGACGTGAAATATAGTTTGTACAAATACGAATATTCCAGTGTTGATGTAGAACAGCCTTTCTGTACATGTTGGTCTCAGTCAGCAAATGAAAAAGCACTAGAGTCATAATTTTTTGTTTTAGGAGACCTTTGAGATCATGATCCAGCCCCTGTATTTTAGAGACGAGGACTCTGAGTCCCAAAAAGAGTGTGATGTGCCTCAAATCTGTAAAAATCTGGCAGAGGTAAAACTAGACCACCCAGAGCTTTAGGAAATTTTTTAATCCCTAGTGGTTGAGAGAAAGCAATACCCAAATTTGGACTTTACACACATTAAGAAACAGAGAAAGTTAGAATATATAAAAAAATATCCCAGGTAGTCTAAGAGCAGCATACACATTCCGATCGTTAGAGTCATTACAATCTTTAAAAGTAATATTGAAACAAACAAGCAAGATGATATTTTACTTTTGAAAAAAAATTAGTATCCTAATGCTCAAGTGTACTCTTTCTAGCTTTTCCTTAGAGAAATTGAAAACAGAGAGAAAGTAGAGCCAGAAAAATAGTATTTCCTGCATATGAAATATAGTACGTGCATTTCAAAAATTGATATGATTTCTAAGAACATTTTACTCAGTTTCACCGTATTTCAATATTTTACATGTGAGATAATCCACCAAAATGTGTCATAGTTAAAACCTAAATTCCTCTCCAGGTACTGAGACTGTTAGCTTGTGAGAGAGACGAGGAGGAATATAAAGGTACTGAGAATGAGTGGTCAGGAAGAGTAGGAGCGGAAGAGCATGTGTTTTCATGAAGTGAAAGTGAAGAAAGAGCTTCAGGGTATAAAAGTGATCAATTTCCTCCATATATGCCCATGGCTCATTCCTTATGCCCTTTCCCATCACCATTCAGAATTTACTTTCTCAGCAGGAGATCCTGGTGAAAGCCCCTCTCCCTACATATTCCAAGAAGTTTCTATCATTCTTCATTATTTCCCTCCATATTATTTATCTATGAACTGAAAATTTACATAGCTGCTGATTTTTTTTTTTTTCATTGAAACAACTAGTATCTGGACAGATCTTTTTTTTTTTCTTTTCTTGTTATTGCCTTTTGACTATAAATAGAATAAACTGATGGATAATCAGAAGCAATCTTTATGATTTTTCTCAAGCACAGGAAAAGCTCCATAGCATTTAGAGTGTGCAAAATCTGAAGAACACAACATTTTCTGCACGTTAGTTACTTAGTATCAAATTGAAATAAAATATCAAATTTTCAAGGTTGTTTTCAGGGTTAGGTAAAACAAATACTGTCAGCCCTCCATGTCTGTGGTTCTGAATCTGTGGATTCAACCACCATGGGCCAAAAATATTTTTTAAAATTCCAGAAAGTTCCAAAAAGTAAAACTTGATGCCATGCTGTGGCAACTATTTAGATGGCATTTACATTGTATTTGCAACAATTTACATAGTATTCACTTTGTATTAGGTATTATAAGATATTATAAGAGATGATTTAAAATATATGGGAGGATGTGTGTAGGTTATATGCAAACACTACACCATTTGATATAAGGGATTTGAGCACTGTGGATTCTGTTATCCTGAGGGGGGTGAGGTCCTGGAACCAATTCCCCACAGATTCTAAGGGACAGCTGTATAAATTTTTCTTTGGGAAAATAAATGTCTTCTCACTCTTATTTTTCATTCATTGTGATTCTCCAATTTACAATCCTATTTCCTCAGTGATACCTCATAACATACTGACACATTTGCAAGTTCACTTCTTATCCTAGAATGTAACTCTGGAGAGGATTGGTAAAGAACAATTAATTTAAATAAACTGAGCTATTTATGTTTTCTGTTATCAATGCTTTGGAACAATTTTCTTCTCATTTCAAAGTTAATTTATCACTTATTTTAAATTTTCTTAAATTTTTACAAACATGAGCCTATTCAATTTGTTAAACACTGATATAATTCATATTATATTATGTTTACTATTTTTTTGTTATCTCTAAAATATAAATATCCCTTCCATTTTTATACAGGTAATTTCAAATCTCAATTTACCAGGAAGCTCACTTATGGCAAATTTTTATTCCTCAGAAAGGATTCTCAGTCTCATCTACATAGTAAATGATAAGTTGGTTACCACATTTTGTTTAAGAGTGACTGATTCATCTTGAACTTTTGTTGAAGTGTTGGACATGCATCTGTACTTAAATATTTTTCCATAATATTTCTGAGAGATGATTCTAAAAACCTAGTATGTTGGTCTTTTTTTTTTTTTTTTTTAAATTTAGAACTCCTAGATATTCTCTTGTTGAGAGAAGGTATATTCAATTTCTTTTTTGGTTGTTTTACTAATCACCTTTTCTCTTTCATTAGGAAATGTGATTTCCATTTGCTTCCTCAGACTTTTAATAGAAAACATGCCTAAGAAGTTAACATGTTTATGATTTTTAGAAAATTTAAACTTCTGGCAGATATCAGATAGTTGCCATGTTTCCATTCATCAATAGTTTCTACCATTTTTTCAGACTTATTGATTTATCTACACTGTGCTACCTGTGCTCTCTGTTTGTGCAGCTAGTTGGTGATGTATGATCCATAAAAAATTTATTTTCTGATTCTCTTTCCTTCTAACTGGACTCAAATGTTTTCTATCACTTGCACATTATGCAATAAGTACATAACGCATTTGATTATTTTGAAAGATCTGAGATTTACTCTAACAAAGGGAGAGAAAACTCAAATTGATTGATGGTATTACAAATAATTACTAGCAGAATTTTTTGATAATGTCCATGAATAAGGATTCACCTTTGGTAGAAAATAATTAAAACCAATTTTATATTCCTTTTATTAAATAAATGTATCCCATTGTTTAAATGTGTTTAAAACATGTTTAAAATCTATCACTTCTAGAGTACTTTAATTAGGAAAAATAGTGTCAGAAATTTATACAAGTAACATAGTCTTCTGTTTCGTAAATAGCTAACCCTAATTAAAGCAAATTAAAAAGGAAATTCTATGGAACACATTGTATCTTCTTTTAATTAATAGAGCTTGCCTTATAATATGATCTCAAATGATCATTTCATTTGATAATAATACCAACTTTTGTTATTTAGCTGAGGTTTATCTTTGATAAGATGTAAAATCTCTACCAATCTAGTTAACTTTTTTCATACAAAGTTGTACTGTTAATAATATCAATAATACCATGGGGGCAGAGGCTGGTGTTATGTAATAAAATGTTTTCTTTTATATGTTATGTTTTCTAAGTTTACTTCTAAAAAGAAAAAATACAGAGGGAAAAGTCAATACGAATAAGACAGAAAGCATTCCCTTTGTTATTTCTCAAAGTTTCTAGGTACAGGCACATCTCACCTATTTTGAATTCACTCTTCTTTGGGAACTGATTTCAAATTTCATGCATGCATGATTTTCTTTTTAGTATTTTTTTATGCAAGGTACTTAAAATTTTTTTCAGAACAGGAAAATATATTAACTCAGAGAAATATATTGTTGAAGTTTATACTGATACCTGAATCGACCTGAACTCTGCTCTTACATGTGGTTTGAACCTCTGCTTTCAGAAAAGACCAGTCTCAGCTGTAGTCACATGCTGTTACATTTAAATGCACAACATCCATAACAGAAGTGTCTGTAATTCTAAAAGCAATTGTCATAGAAAGAGGAACTGTGGCAATACAAATACGCTTCAGAAAAGCTATTTCACAAATCATTATTTAAATAATTTCCTATTCCAACTCTTCATCAAAATATACAGTTTCTCCAGAAATGCTACAACCATAAGAGTAAATGAACAAAAGACCTCAAAATTAAATAATAGAAAGATTCAGACAATTTTCCACTGTAATGGGTTAATCATACAATTGACTACATGAATGGGTAATGATTTGTTTAAATGCAGGTGTAATAAGCAATACTTTTAAAATGATGTTTTTATTCCCTCAATGTAAAGTCTAAATTCATTTTGGTGAAAGAGTTGGAAACAAAAGCTCAGATAACATAAAGAATGCAATACTAAAGACAGCAATGATGCTAAATGTGAATACAGTTTACAAAGAATAAGAAATAATCACATAAAAAATATATTAGAACTTTGGGGGACTAGGTCTAGCAATTATGTCTTGAAAATAGTAACAGTTATATGAAAAAAAGATAAATACTATATAAATGGTTAATGGGACTCACAAAAGAAACAGTTTGTCACAGATTTAACCCTCTCTAAAAAATGGAATAACTTTTCACCTGAGGAGAACAGGACAACCCACACTTAAAAGAATTTAAGACTTATCTAGTCATATACTCATAGAATCTCAAGCTTGGAAGGGCCCTGAAATTCTAACAATTTTCTTCATTTTAGAGATTAAGAGAGCACTTGTCAACATCACATTAAATTACTTCTTAGGAAGGCTACAGAGTTTAGGTGGTCAATGTGGAGGGTAAAACAGAGGGACCCAGGCTAACAATGTGACATTAAGAGGAGAGCATGGCCAGTGAGAATGCCTGAATGGACTTCCTCATGAGCAAAAAGTGGACAACACGCAAGGTCAATGGAAAAATTCAAGGTCACATGCCAATATGAAGAGAGTTCAAGCCAGAAAACTGAGACTAGCATTTTCAATTACAGAGAAGATGTTTACATCCACAGGGGAAGGATCAGTTGATCCAAGAGCAAGGGCTGAGTATCATCTGCTCAGAAATTCAGTAATTTCACCTACACCTACAAAACTGGTACATGTGAGCTGCTCCTAATACAAGATTACACTTTATCCTTGAAGTAAAAATTATTAATTAATTAGTTAATTAAAACAAACATTTTAGAATAAATAATCTAAAAAGAAAACATCTAATAAAAGCTGATGATTTTTTATTCTTTATGCCACATTTCAAATGATCTAAGTTTAAATTCTCTGAATAACCTAGGAACCAAAGAAACAAAGACTCAGTGAGGGAAAGGTCCTAAGTTTACTAAAAAATCTTATTTATAGATTAGGTGATCGATACCTAAGAAAAGCAGTATTTATTTCTAGATATTTTATTTTCTTAAAGTGATATTAAATGGTATAGTGTTTTAAGTTTCATTTTCTAATTGTTTCTAATATAAAGAAAAGGAAGAAATACATTTATATTGACCTTATATTTAGCACAAGTTTGAACTTGTGCTCAATTTTATTAACAATTTCAACTACTGTATAGTAGTATTACCACTATTATTAGTAGTATTTTTATTATTAATGAATGTTTAACTTTACCAAAACCTTTGGTTTCATCTATGAAAATGAATTTTGATTTTTCTCCTTTTCATTTTAAAGTAATTATTTTTTCTGGATTTGCTTTGACAATATTTTATTTATGATATTTCTATGTTCATGAAAGAGAATATCTATAATTCAAATTATATCCTTCTCAGGTTTTGATTTCAAAGTTTGTTGTCAGCATAAAATGAGTAAAAAAACTGATTGCCCTTTTTTCCTTTTTGATACAGTATATTTTGATTATCATTCCATTTAACTATTTTCAATTTTTATTACTTTATTGGCTCATTGTTTATTTAGAAATGTCTTTCTTCATTTCTGATGGAGTTTTTCTAGCAATATTTTTGAATTAGTATCTTGCATTATTTTATTGTAAGAAAAATGAGACCAATTCTTTGAAAATTATTAAAACTTGCCTTGTGGTCCTGAACATTGTAAATTTTGGTCAATGTTTTGTGTAAGTTTTGAAAGAATGCATAATCTAAAGTTGTTCAATGCAATGTTCTATATTTGTTAAACAGTAAAGCTTCTTAATTGTGGTATTCAATTTTCAGTTTCCTTAATAAAATTTTATGTGATTATTCTATCAGTTTCTGACAAAAGCATACTAAAACTCTCAGCACAATAATCTCAGTAGACATTTCTTAAATATTTTGGTGATTTTATTTTAACATAAATATTGATATATACTTCTTTAAGTTTACATTATATCTGTCTGCTTTTTATTTTTCTACTTCTTCCATATTTATTATCTTATTTCTTGGTTCTTAAAAAAATTACCATGACTTCTACCTAGCTATTATAAATTTGTGTACTAAGCCTTTCTCTTTTATTTTACCTATCTTGTGTTATAAAACAAAACTATATCTCAAGAGCAAATATGAAAATTTGTCATTCTAACTTTGAATTTTAAAAACTTTACAGAAATTCACAGGGTTATTTTGGAAATATTAAATTGGTTATATACTTCATATTTTATTAAGTTTACATTTTAGTTTTTAAATATGCCTTTATAGAATCCTTGAAAATAGGTCCTATATAAAAAGATTTTTTCCCTTTATCTTTGTATCATAAAATATAAAAAAGCAAGATAAAGTCACATGCAACAATTTTGTAAATGTGTGAACTATTTAATTGAATGAACATTTTAATAAACATAATAAAGGTCAAGAAATAAAACTGTCAACATCACTTTATTTAGGAGTATTTTAAATTCGAATTTCTATTATCTTGTTAGTTACATAGTCTTTTATTATTTTATTACTTAAACTAAAAATTACTGTATTCATTCTTGACACATAAAATCTATTATAAATTAGTATTTTCTCAATTACCCCAAATTTAAGGAGTTTAGAATATTTTAACTTTGTCTCCTTCCTTCTGATACCTTGTTCCCATGTATACTATGTATATTTTAAACCCCAGAAAATGTTCCTTTGTTTTCTATTCATTCATTAATAATTTATTGTTAACAATATATTTACTGATTGCTTTGGTCTTTATGGAGTCTTACCACTCCAAGATGCCAATTTGATTATTTTCCTTTTTCTTTTTCCAAAAAAAGCTTTAATGTGTGTATTGGCAAGGAATTGTCACTTTTTTGTTGTCGTTGTTTGTTTTTGCCTAAATACGAGTTTTTCTTGTCTTTATTTTTAAGGACTATTTTTGGTACACAAAAGAATTCATGGTTGTTAAATAGTATCTCTGGCTCTTGGATTTATCTTTCCTTTTTTTAATTTTATTTTTTTAATCTTTCATTCTTCCTGATTAAATAATCAGCTTTTGAAATTGTTCTTTTAAAGGTTTTGAGTATTATTTTTATATTCTACATACTAGTCCTTCATTGGATAAATGGTGTGCAAGCATCTTTTCCCACTATGTGGTTTTTCTTCTTATCCTCTTAACAGGGTCTTTCAGAAAGCAAAAATGTTTAGTTTTGATCAAGTCCAATTTATCATTTTTTTTTTCTTTTATGGATTATGCTTTTGGTGTCATCCAAGGACTCTTTGCCTGGCACTACATCCTTTTTATCCCCTAACAGTATTATGTCTTTTTTTTCTAGATGTTTTAAAATTTAAACTTAATTTTATTTCTGAAATTTTATTTCAATTCATCTAGGTAAAGTTATTTTTGTAAACGGTTGCTTAGATTTTTGTTTTTTTTCTATGCTTCTTGAATCTTTGACTTGTTGCTTGCCAACAGTATGGAAAAAATTTCAGTCTTGAGCTCCTCAAATATTACTTCTGCCAATTCTCTTGTTTAATATCCCTCTGAGAATTGGATAACTTGTGTATTAGACCTGCATGTTCCATATCTTTCATATTCTTATTAATGTTTTCTATCTTCTTGCCTTTCCATGCTTTAACATGAATATTTAATCTAACCTACTTTCCAGTTCACTATTTTCTCTTCAGCTATGTCTAATCTGATGTTATTACCAAAATTGAAATCCTATATTAAGTGGCTGTATTTTTAAAATCTAAATTTTCTATTTGCATGTTTAACATTTTTCTCAATTGTACCTGTATAATATATGTTAAGAAAATAATTCTAGGATATGTGCATCCATTTCTAAAACAATTGAAATACGATTTGCTAAGTAAGTCATTATATATCTGTACCATAAAATACTGTTTTTGAAATGGTGATATGGAAAAATATTTAAGCACTAGAAATGATAATCTTAATACATTGCTAAGAGTAAACCAGATAACCTGTAAATACTTTCAAATATAATTTTCAGTCATTTTGTCCTCATTCACATTTTCTAATTTTCTTGTGAGAAATGAACATGAGAAAATTTCATGTTTTTACATAAAGTGCCTCTCTCTCTCTCTCTCTCTCTCTCTCTCTCTCTCTCTCTCTCTCTCTCTCTATATATATATATATATATATATATATATATATATATATGTAAATACCTCCCCTGGAAATATTAAAAACATATAATCAATGATAACTTTAGCAAGCCATAGTTGATTATCCCTCATACACAAATACACAAGGCAATGTTTCTCAGGACTATAATTTTGTCACAACCTTCAAAATGATTTAAAATAATTTTGGATGATATATTTATTCTGGTCATTATATGAGACTGTCAGACTCACCAGAGGGATTCTCTTTACTTGTTTGATAAAGTAAGTGGCCATGTTGGGGAACCCATATCACACACAAACACACACACACACACACACACACACAAACTCTGGGTGGCATTTCAGAACTCTGGGGAACACTGAAGAGCCAAGGAACATCCTGAAGCTCTCAGGTCTGCAGCTGAAATTAACTGAATGCTACCGACAACCACGTGAGCTCGGAAGAGATCCCCAAGCCTCAGGTAAGAACTCAGCTTGATTACGTCTTATGAGACTCCTGCAAAGACCTAGCTAAGCCATGAGCAGAATTCTGATCTGCAGAAACTATGAGATGATAAATATGTGTTGTTTTAAGCTGCTAAATTTGTGTAATTTGTTACACAGCAGAGAAGACAGATGCATATTCCCTTCCCATGTCCCACTTGCTTTATGGGCGTCAAAACACTGGCCTCCCTTCGGAATTGTCATGCTCCTTTAACTGGCTGCCATATTACATCCAGATTCATGTCTTATGTTCAAGCTCTTCTCACCATCCTTCCCTCTCCCCACCTCCACCAATCATTCCCACTTTTCATGTTAAAACCTAATCATTTTCTAGTATCAATATCACTCAATGACCACTGTATGTGACTCCCTCATTCCATCCAAAATATGTAGACCAGGCCAGTCTCTCCTCCCCACTCTAGTCCCTAAGCTTCATTAGGACAGGAAGAGTTCACTGTTTCCTCCTCATTTAACACAGGGCTGTACCAAAACCATTCAATATCATTTTATTGGTATTATAAATGTATACATGAATGAGTTCATTTGTTGAATTACATTTGGGATCTGGAGAAAATGTATTTTCTATGAGTCTCAAAAAATCTATTTGGTACTTAAAATAAAGCTTTATAAAATTATTTTTACTAAGCACAAAAATAACACTGGGGGATCTTTGAGGATTATACCTAAGAATAATAGAAATAGAGCTGCTTATTTTTCTTCCATTCAAATGCTAGGAAGGAAAAAATTAACTTACCTGGCCAGGCTTAGAATTTTCACAGACAACAATATCATATTCCCTGGCAAGTTCAGGTGGATTGTCATTGACATCCAGAACTCTAATAACCACTGTGACATGGCTCAGCAAACTCGGATTGTCTGCAAAACACATAGGAATGCATTTAGTATTTCCATGAACACTTTAGAGGCTTGGTTTAAAACCAATCTCCTTAATACTGTAGCTTGTCACTAGCCCCATATGCTGCAGCAGGACTTTTGGCAAAAGACAACTTTATGATGACATTCTTTGTTAGAACTCATTAACTTACAGAAAAATGAAAAATGAACACCAAGGCATGACATGAATGCTAAAATGATATTTTGTCATATCAAGGAAATTACATGTTATTCAGGAAATGAAATGGGAGAAAGTTGTCAGAATTCATTGTATGCTGTCAGAGTCTAAGGGATGAACACCTGGTTTCATCATTAATCTAAGAAAAATAGAGTAGTTGGAAAAAAAATACATAATCTTTAAAACATTCAAGGTTTCCAGTCTAAATCAACTTGGAGAAAATAGAAAGTAAAGTTCTTTATACCAGGGTAAAATTTTTCTTACAGGAGAATATATGCAGTTTGTGGTGTCAAGTCATACTTGGGGAAAAATAAATAATAATTTAAATTAGAACTTAGCATGGAATTCATATATAACTCTGGTAAACATCAAAATATTACAGTTAATATTTTAAAATACTTCTTGAGTGCAGTCTTCTCATATTTCAGTAAGTTTATTAGTTCTGAGATATAAGAAAAGATAAATGTTTGGTTTATTTTATGCATCAAAGCTAAAACTGAAGAATTCATAATGGAAAAATTAATGAGAAGGCAAAAACTAAACACATTAAGAAAAAGGGAATATATATATATATATATATATATATATATATATATATATACCCACAGAAGATATTAAAGATAATGGAATTTTAAATTATCCATTTTTAATTATCCATTAAGAATATGGATGGATTAGACATGCCATAGGTACTTTTAAAAGAAGTAGAAAATCAGAGTAGTACTTCAATAACTAAAGAAACTCAATTTTTAGGTAAAAAATCAGGCCTAGGTAGTTTTATCTACAGTTAAAGATACAGGTGACTTCAGTCTTATACATCTTTTCCCCAGAAGACAGAGTAAGGAGGAAATACTCTACAACTTGTTTTCTTGTGGCCAGTAAAACTTTAATATCAATACCATATGCTCCCACTCATGAGAGATATTAGCTGTCATTGGACTGAACAAAATAATACCAAACCCACTCTACTGGAATGGAAATGAAAGTCTGTCATCAGTTTAGTTCTAGGAATGCTTGCATAGTTTGGCATTAAACCAAGGAAAGAAAGAAGGGAGGGAGGGAGGAAGGAAGGAAGGAAAGTGGGAGGGAGAGAAGAAATAAAGAAGGGAATTTTAAAAAGCATAAAAGTTATCCAAAATGATAATGAATTAGAAGAGGGACAAAAAATACATAGATGTTTATCTTAATACACATAGAAAAAAACAAAAAATAAAATTTAATGTCCATACATTCTAAACAAAACAAAGCAAAATCAAAAAAGAAAACTCTTTGCAATCTAGGAACAGAATGTATCCTCTGAAGCTGATTAAGGATACATTCAACAAACAACAACAAAAAGTACAACAAACATTATTCTTAATGGTCAAAAACTAACAAGAGTTAATAAACAAAGCTATAAGGATCCTTGAAATAAATCTAACAAAGTATTTGAAAGACATATGCAAAACATTTTATTGAATGTCATTAAAGTAGATCTAAAGTAATTAAGAGGTATATTGCCTGTGTGGTTGGAAGACAAAATATCATAAATAAAGCCAGCTTCTCCAAATTGATGTGTATTTTTGATGCAATCTAATAGACATCCAATGAGAAATGAAAGCTGATTCTAAGATTTATAAGTACTAAGATTGTCCAGACTTGAATGAAGTACAATAAAGGATAATTGCTTTACCATTTATCAAGCCTTATTATTTGGTATTAGAACCTAGGTCACTTTGAAAGTGTCAAAGGGATAGACAAACAGAAACAGAAAACAGAACACAGCCAGGAATCTACTATATATGGAAATTTAATATATGGTAATAATGCTATTGCAGATCAATAGGGAAAGTACAGATTGATCAAGAAATAGTTTTAGTAAAGCTTGTAACCACATCATTATCATCATTATAAAATGGGCCATAACTACACTATACACAAAAATACATTTTAAATAATTAAGGACTTAAATGTATAAGGCAAAAACTATACATACTTTAGAAAAAATATTAGCATGTAATATATTAAAGCTCATGAAAGATTTCAAAATATAAAAATGCACTAATCATAAAGGAAGCATTGATAAATTTGATTACAGTGAAATGTGACTTTTTTCATTTCCTCCAAATATGCCACAAAGAAGACAAAATGTCACAAAATGAGTGAAAATATTTGCAGCACACACAACTGACAAAGGATCTGTATCTCTAATATATAATGCAATGTATTGAATCAATAAGAAAAAGAGACAGCTCAATATAAAAATGGGTACAACGAAGGACAAACATTTAACAGAAGAAGTAATATAAATGGCAAATAAACGTCAAAGTTTTCAACATCAATAGTATTTAAAGAAATACAGCTTAACCAAAATAAGTTATCATTTAATCGCAACAATATTGACACAATATCAAGAAGTTTGACAAGATTCTCCAAGTGCTGGATTGGATATAGACCAATGGGAATGACTGTAAATTAAAGTAAACCACATGTAATAATTCATACGGTTGTATACTCTCATGTCCAAGATCCAGCCATTTCCTTGGATCCCAAGGAAAATGTCTTGAAAACATACACCACCAGCATAATTAATAGGAACAACAACAGGAAATTACAAATGTCCAACAATGGCTGAATAGATGCAATATGTGATTATTTATATCATAGAGAAAATAAATGAATAGCAACATAGCTACAACATTAGGGACAATCTTAGAAACAAAATGTTGATTGAAATATTTTTTCAGAACTGTCTCAGAAGATTGCATTCAAATATGGTAGAATTTTTGCAAAGCTGAAAAAAAATCACACAAAACTAAATAACTGATTGCAGAATGAAATAGTATATTGTTGAGGATATGTTCCTAACAACACTAATTCTTAAGTACAGTGATATGTTAACATTTATTTATTATTATGTTTTGCAATATCTTCTTTGTAAGTGTTGAGTACTACATTAAATATACAGAAAAAAGTTACAAAAACATCTTAAAATTAATATATTGTGTAGATTGCTTAATATATAATAGCTAATAGAATTGGCATTAATGAATTTTTGTCACTATACAGTGAAAGATAATTAGATGCTTGTGTATTATATTAGATAATTAATTAATATAATATTTTATATTATAAAGATAAATAGATCCGTGAAATTAAAATTAGTAAAATGCTAATTTAAATATTTGCTTATTTAGAGTTACTTATTATGAAAAAGCATTGCTAAGCTTTTCTAGAAGCTAATACTTGATCTTTTAATAATTTTAAAACTGAAAGAGAATATTCAGCCTGAAATCTCATTTAGTAAATTACAAAATTGAAATTGACACTGTTTAAATGACATATCTTGGCAAAGCCAAGGTTATGGTTTACTTCTCAGGCCTTACTACTGCCACTATATAAATATATGTTTTCTATCGTAACCATTGTTAGTGTAGTCCTATATTTCTCAACCAGGTATTTGCTTACATTTAAGAGCAGACAAAAGCAATCTGTTCCAGAAATCTGAGGCAAGAATAATATTAGTTTTAATCATTGGTATCAGCAGCCTTAAAATGAGTAAATAGTTCTCTGCTCCTTTTCTGAACAGGAAGGATTAGAAGCAATCTTGGCATATCAGAAAACTGTTTTGTAAGAAAGGATTCTGGAAAGACTGTATCTTGAGGAAGGACTAGAATAAAAAAACACCTAAGCATTTGACTGTTTTCAAGCATCACCTTCTCACTGCCCCACCTCTGCATTGCTCACGCTGTCCTTTGAAACTGGCATAGCCTGGCTACATTCCATACTTGGGTACAGGAAACTAAATCCTTCTGGATGGAAACAGACTCTCTCCATGTTGCTCCAATGTTATTGTATATCTCTAGTGTACAATTACTATTCCATCACTTAAGGATTAAAAGTACAGGGCTGGGATCAGACAGATATTGATTTGTCTGTAGGCTTACTACCATTTTGTGTTCTGTGGGGAAGTTAAACTGAATCTAACCTTACTGTAGATGCAGCTAATGATCTGTAGGACATGTAGGGGAACCTCAGGAGATATGGATAAAGAGTTATGAAAAACAGAATGTCAGAGTAAGCTTAACGTCATTACTGATGCAAATTGAATAATTGCTATTTCCTAAAAGTAGGATGGTGTATAAAACCTGTAGCTTTAAATTCCAGATAATTAGAGCTGAAAACCCACTATAGTTTTGTAACCACTTGTGGCCAACCTACACTCATTCTAGTATTTTCTGCTCAATAATGAAATTAGCTAAATCTATATTAGTCAATTGACAAGTTCCTTTGGGTTTTTATTTCTTATTTCCCACAGTCCTAGGGTTAGTATTCTACCCTTTGAATGCCAATCACTTTACCTATAAATGTGAACATATTCATGTGTGTGAGAAGCACTTTGCTAAGGCAAAAATTGGATAATGTCGCTGGAGTTCTTAATGCAACATTTCTATTATTGCTACTATTATTTTTAGGTCCATGCTTCATTTCTAAAAATCAGTTTTCAGTCCTATTGATGGCAGAGTAAATAAAATACACCATATTCAGACAAACGTCAGTAGGATGCCCTTTCCAGAACTCTTAAGAAACATGAACTTTGGAAAATTATTTGTTATTTCTATACCTTAATTATTTAATCTGTAAACAGGAATAAGAATCATGTAATGTGCAAAACTGTGTTTTTGAGAAAAAATTAAGGAAGCTATGTAAACTTTAAAACACTGAGACTGGGAGAGAGCAGAATACCAATTTTAATCCTTTCTGAAAATGAAGGACAAAACAGAATCAAGAACAAAATAGATGGCACACTGACAATCCTATACATGTGATTTCCGGCACAAACTATCCTGTACTATGTACAAATCATCCAGGTTTTATGCAATACAGGTGGAACAGGAGCTCACATCAGCAGAGCGCCCTCTATGGAGATAAGGATGCAGTGAAGGTTGTATTCCAGTGCAAATGCAAATTGCATGCTAAGATATGTAGAGGGAAATAAAGACACAGACTTACTAGAGAATGGACTTCAGGATACGGGGAGGGGGAAGGGTAAGCTGGGACAAAGAGAGAGAGTGGCATGGACATATATATACTACCAAACGTAAAATAGATAGCTAGTGGGAAGCAGGAACATAGCACCGGGAAATCAGCTCGGTGCTTTGTGACCACCTAGAGAGGTGGGATAGGGAAGTTGGGAGGGAGGGAGACGCAAGAGGGAAGAGATATGGGGACATATGTATATGTATAACTGATTCACTTTGTTACAAAGCAGAAACTAACACACCATTGTAAAGCAATTATACTCCAATAAAGATGTTAAAAAATAAAAATAAATAAATAAATAAATAAATAAATAAATATGTAGAGGATTCACAATACCTTGAAGAATAATCTATTTTATCTAGTGAGTTACTTTGAAAATCTAATATGTACTCACTACTATGTTGGGCTCTGGAGAACACAGAAACAGTGAAATATGCCCCCCTCTAGATTTCCCATTATCAATATGGATTGGAGAAAACAGATTCAATAATAGTATTTTTTCAATTTGTCTTCTTTGAAATTGTGACTTATGTATGTAATATATGTTTACTCCAAAGCTATTATTACTTAAATATACCCTCCTAAAAACCTAAATCATATTCATTAGTATATGTAGCAAGGTTTACTAGGGAATTCAGTAGATTTCTAATTATTCATATTCTGAAGTTAGTATTAAATAGTTGGAAAATATATAAATATATTAATTTTCTTGTTTATATCATGTAGATTATTTTTCTGAAAATGTGGTTTCAGAAAACCACTTTTACTTTATGAAAACTCACAATGAAAAACCTTATATACTACTAAAGTACTAAACTGCAGTGATTACAAATTTAATTAAATGATTACATTTATAGCTGTCTAAATTTCATAAATGTCCACGCTTATAACAATGCATTAAAAAATTTTATTTTTGTGGTCTGCTTCTTTGATTTCTATGAAAACATTTCACTATAAGCAAATATCTACAAGCCAAAACAGTCTGCACTCTCAAAAGTTAATATGCACAGGTGATAGAACATTTTAACACACTTGGCTAATATTTTATTTATGAACAAACATGTTTCCAGCATTTCCTTAAACAATTTATATAAAAATAAGTTTTGGGGTTTCCCTGGTGGCACAGTGGTTGAGAGTCCACCTGCCGATGCAGGGGACACGGGTTTGTTCCCCAGTCAGGGAAGATCCCACATGCCGCACAGCAGCGGGGCCCGTGAGCCATGGCCGCTGAGCCTGCACGTACGGAGCCTGAGCTCTGCAACGGGAGAGGCCACAACAGTGAGAGGCCCGCGTACCGCACAAATAAATAAATAAGTTTTGCAAATAAGTAAGTGCTCAAGTGAATCTCAAATATTCCACATGATATATTTGTTTGGAAACAAAGGTAGTTTTGATATTTTTTCTTGTCTTTTTAAAATCTTGTATATGGAAGTCATTTAATATATAGGCAAAATATAAGATAAAATAGTTAATAAGTAATAGAAACTCATTACTATGTATTTAATATATTTTAAAATTACTTTATGGATAAAATTATCACAATGTCTGGTATCTGCCTGGTGTCCCTAATATTTCCTTTTTTTCTCTCCTTCTTTCCCTTCTTTATATCTTGTTTAAATATTGATTGAGAAATCAAATATTGTAACAAAAATAATTTGTCATAATGGATAAGAATATACATCTGATATCTAGTAGAATAATCCTCAAACATCTCTTTCCTGTAGTCAGACAAAATGGTTTAAAATAAAACATTCTGTGATTATTATACAATAGAAAACTAAAGCAACCCTACATGTTTTAGATCACTTACTTATTTCATAATAGTTAAAGAAAACTAATACTTGCCTAGAAGTACCTTCAAAAATTATAAGGTAATTAGAAATGCATCACTCAAAACTCATTCCATGCATTTATTTAATTTTTTGTCAGTTTACAACATAAAATCTTACTAACGCCCTGATCATCAATAAAGATCCCAGGTTGAAGTGAATTACTTAAAATAAATCTCAGCTTCCTTAAGGACATTATTCCTTTCCTAGTTACCCATAGATCCTCCAACACTTCTAATATGTCTTTAGTGTTATTGTCTGAGACTAGTACAAGTTGGAGGCTTCAAAACTTTGTCATAGCTTTGATTTCAAGAATGAACACTGTCTTTGTTCTACAAATCAGAACTGTAGTCAAAATAATTCACCTCTATGTGAAAATCATTACACTGGGATGGGCAATCTAAGTATTTGCTATTGATTATAAAATTAATTAAAAATACATTTTTAAAAAAACTCTGTTAAAATGTCACAATTGGCCCATTCAATTATATTAAAGAATCTAACAAATTTAATGTTTATTTTCTATGTTTTAAGTAATAATTCAGTTTTAACATTTATTTTCCATCTTGGTCTATTCCTCCATAATGCCTATGAACTATTATAGCTTTTATCTTTGTTAGGGTTCCCAAAATTCAGCTTGTGATCAACTATTGTTCTGTCCTTTGAGCTTATATTTGCAGTCATACTTTTATGCTGCCTAAAAGTTCGCTAATAACATAAATCATTTTATATTCTTTTTCATTTTCTGGGTGAGCAATATAAGGATAATAAAAATTTTCTTATCATATACAGCCAACACCTCAAAGTGGTTTTGTTAATTATAACAAAATAGCTAACAAGAATTCATTAATACAAATTAGATACATATATTTTTTAAATATTTGTATTAAAATATTTGACTACATAATCATTCACCAATCTCAGATCCCTGGATGTAGAGATAAAGTCTTATCTCTGAGAATGGATGGGCTGCTTGGGGTTACTGTCATAAATCCTGTAAAAACCACCTGCACTGTCTCATCGAAGAATCCAAAATTGATTAATCCAAATGGAGGAAAATGTGAAGATAAATTCAAAATAATTTAAGTACAGCAACATTATTTTATGAAATTCCCTGAAGTTTTATAATATGTTTATTATATAATTTATATAATATTATAAATTATATATATATATATATATATATATAAAAATATATAAATAAAACTGTTGGTATGCATGGAAGAGAGTCCAGTGTTTATGGTCAAAGTTGTCATGATAATTAAATAGATAAATATTAGCATTTATAACAAATTGTGTGTGTTGTAAATTCATATGTAAAGTAAATTAATCTTGATTCTTACCGCTCCTTATATACAAAACATGGCTCAAAGTAAACTATAGACCAAAACATAAAACCTTACATTTAAATATATAATAACTAATATGGTAAAAGCTTTACTACCTTATGATTTAGCAAACATTTCTTAGATAATGCCAAAAAAGTCAAGAATCATAAAATAAACCAAAAATATACAATTATACTTTTTCTAAAAACTTACCCTTCCTTGAACAGCTATGTAAAGTAATGTTTATTAAGAAAATGAAAAGATAAGACACAGAATATAAAAAAATATTTGAAAAGCAAGTACCTGATAAAGTCATATATCTATAATATATTAAAATCTCAAAACTAAATTCTAAAAAGCTAAACAACCTTATAAAAATGTGCACAAATTTTAACAGCAATTTCACAACAGCAGATATATAGATGTAAGCATATAAAAATGTTTTCAGCATCACTAGTCTGTAGTGAAATGCAAATTGAAATAATAATATGTCCCTACACACTAGAATGGGAGGGTGGATACACTGACAATGTCAAGGCTGAGGAGTAACTGTTGGTGGCAATGGTAATAGCCACTTTGGGAAAAATTCGGCATATTTTTGTAACTTAAACATACTATTTGGCCCAAAATTCCCACCTCTACCTCTTGACCCAAGGTAAACTAAAACATATGTCCTCAGAAAATCTGATTGTAAATATTGATAGAAGCTTTATTCAGAATAGCTAAAAGGCGGAAACAAGTCATATTTCCATCAACAAATCTAAAAATAAAGTGTGGTATACATACATATAAGAGAATAACTGGTAATTACCTATTGATAATGTCATGGACAGATATCAAAAGCATATGCTACATGAAAAAAAGCCAATCATAAGAGTCTATATGTTTTACCTTTCATTTTTATTACATCTAGGAAAAGCAAAACTATTGACTCAGAAATCAATCACTAGTTTCTAAGATTTGGAAGTAGGGGAAAGGAAATCATTTCAAAGAGAACTTTCTTAAAGTGATAGAATTATGCTATATCATTTTTCTGGCATTACTCATATGACTAGATGTCTCTGAAAAATTCACAAAAATTTATACTTAAGAAAAAGTGACATTACTATGTAAATTACTCCTTTATAAATCTGACTTTTAAACAAAACAGTGGTATATTCTGAGATTTTTGACTTGGAGCCAAGAAATAGTATCACTTAGTTTAGATATTAATTGCATTATGAATACTGATATTAGATTTTTAAATATTATGGAAATAAAGCTTTAATTAATAAATATTTGTTTAAAAATGTGTAAAATGGCCTAAAAAATCACAAAATTCTCAGAGACAAATTTTACAAAAGATGCATAATACGTCCACATGAAAACTACAATACATTGCTGGGAGAAATCAAGAAATAATTAAATAAATGGATATATATACCATATACGTGGATTAGAAGATTTGACACTATTAAAATGTCAATTCTCCCCAAATGATTTATAAATTTTAATCCAATACCAATCCAAATCTCAGCAGCTTTTTTCTTTTTTCGGTAGAAATTGACACACTTTCTAAAACTTATAAGGAAATGCAAAACAGCGAAAAAAAAATCCAGAATTCTAAATCCATTGTGCAAATGATGATCATAGTTGTAAACCTTTTGCTTCTTGATTTCAAAATTCTCTGTAAAGTTACAGTAATGAAGATAATGTGTCATTGGCATACAGACACGTATAGTAGTATAGACAAAGAAATCAATAGAACAGGAAAGAGTATCCAAAAATAGTAACAGGCGTATATGGTAAATTGATTTTTGTCAAATTTTCCAAAGTGATTCAGTCACTTTCCTGTATGGGAAAATAATCTACTCCCATTCCTACATCACGGAGGCACAAACAATTCTAGATGAGGGTTGAACCTAAACTTACGAACTAAAAATACAAAGCTATTAGAAGAATATATTCACAGTCTTGGGTAGGCAAACATGTTATAAACAAGACAAAGGGATGACATTATAAAAGAAAAACTGATAATGTTAACTCAAGTTAGTTAAAATTGTCTGTTCTTCTAGAAATACAGTTAAGTAAACAAAACAGCAAGGCTCATAATGGAAATATTCATATTATATCTCTAAGAATTTATGTTCAGAATATAAAAATAATTCTTACAATATTTAATTATAAGAAATCAACTTAAAACAAAGTGAGCAAATGCTATCACAGAGTAATATATACATATGACCAGTACAGATGTGAAAAAGTGTTTAGTATCTTTTATAATTAAAGATACAGAAATTAATAACACAATGTAACTCTACTACACTCCCAAATGAATGGCTAAAATTTAAAGAGATTATCCACTCCAAATCATGAGGCACACAGCCAGAATTCTCATGTTTTTATTTAATTTATTTTTATTTTTTTATATACTGCAATTTTATTTCAATTGCACAAAGGAAGTTAGTATGTAGGAAATTTAAATGAAACGGTATGGTAAAAGTAGCAGAGAACCAAAAACTCTAATAAGGAAGTACACCTAAAACATGAGAATTCAACATTCATTAGTGTTCCATCTTCATTTATGATTGACACTTGATGCTTGCAAATTTTGAAACAAACTTTGAGATCATGATGACTATCCTGAAGAGATTTCAGCACCAGCACTAAGATTTGTACATTCACTTGGTTTGCAATTGACTTGTTAGCCATTTACTTAGTGTATAGTACAGATTTGTCCCAGGTCAGATCATAGTGTTGAAGGAAACAAGTACCTTCCTGTAATTAGAAAGGATCCCCTAAACTGCACTCAGCTTAAGACATCCAATGTACAAGAGCACGAAAATCATCATAATATTGCGGCTCCAAGGAACACAGTTTTGATAAGGAAAATAACCTAAGTTTCTGTTTCCCATTTTTATTATTGACATCTCTAACAATGACAAATGTTACAACAACATTGAAAAATAGTTTGTTTTTCATAAAGTTAAACGTGCACATATTGTGTGATGGAAACATTCAACTCATAGGTATTTATCCAGAAAAATGAAAACATAGCCATGCAAATACTGGGGTACAAATATTTATAGTAGCTTTAAAAATAATAGCCCCAAACCAGAAACAACTTGACTGCTCATCAACAGAAAAATAGACAAATTATGTTATATTCATAAAGGAATATTATTTATAAACAACAAGAAATAAATTACTGCTACTAAGAAATATGGATTAATTTCAAAATATTATGTTGTTCAAAAGCAGCCCAAATTATATATACTGTATACCCCAAATCTTATACACTTGTTGATTCCATTTATATGAAATTCCATAAATTGAACATAACAGAATAAATTACAATATTGTTACCTCTGAGGAATGAAGGGTAAGGGGATTGACTGTAAAGGAGAACCACTCTGAAGGTACAGAAATGTCCTGTATCTTGATAGGGATGTGATTACATGGAAGTGTGCCTTTGAAAATCCATTGAAGTGTTAGGAGATCTGTACGTTTTAGTAAATGTCAATATTATCCTTTTTTAAAAAAAAAAAAAACCTTAATTAAGGGGAACAGAATGCTCATACATCCTAGACAGAATCCTATTCTAATTACTGGCATACAGTTAATTGTGGGCATCAACTAAGTAAGTGTTACACAAAATCAATCATAGTTAAGAGAGTTTAATTAATGCATTTTAATAGGGGTCCAATGTGAAATCATTTTCTAAATGTTGACATAGGTGCTAGAATATTTTATCATTATATATAATAATTTATAAGAATGTATTTCCAACTTTTTGATCTGTGTGCTACTTTTTAGTAGTTTCCAAAATGTAATTTTGTCCCTAATCCCCATGAAGATGTACCAAGTAATGACTGATATTAATTTAGCATATAGTTCAGTCATATTTATAATAATGATAAGAACTGTCATTTATTATGATACCATGTACTAGATACTGGGTGAATATACTTCATTTAATCCTTACTGTAATCCTTTGTTATAGATAAGAAAATATGTAATATTTTTGTTAAATAATTTCCCCAAGTTTCAACTACTTATAATGAACAGAAACAGAATTTAACTAGAGCCTCCCTTACTTCAGATTTAGTATTCTTAAGTATTATGCATTACTGCCTACTAGAAAATGTAAGGATTTTATTGATAATACAATGATAATTAATTAGATATAAATCAATACCCTTCATTAATATAGAAGTAAAAGTGGAGAAGTATACATAATGAAAACAATAAAAAAGCCAGAGCAGTCTACATTTATAAAAAATATCTAAAATGTGTCCAGATTCATATACAAGATATTAAAACATCTTTTCTATAACCTTTAAATTCTTACAATTTCAAGGAACAAGAAAGGTGAGACTTAGGATAGTTAGTATAATTTTGGAACTGAATACAAACATTTTAGAGTGGAATTTTTCTGCATAAAATGAAATCTATTGGTTGAGATCTTTAACTCACATATTAAACATACACACTAGTTTCAGAGTCAATCATTGAATATAGTTACATATTTATTAAAAACATTGTTAAACATTCTCTTTTTGAAAAACATTTGAGAGTACTTCTAGGAATATATGCTCTTAGTATGTGCACTCTTGGTATATACCTAGAGAAGTTTTTCACATGCAATAAGAACCATGTATAAGACAAGTAATATCAGCAATATTAATAATATCTGAAGCTATAAAAAATAGTAAACAACCCAAAGCCATTGGAAGTTGTATGCATTAGTTAGTTAAAATACATTTATTTTCTTATCACAGTGAAAATGAATTAATTTTTGCTGTACTTCTCTACATGGATGATTCTTTAAAACACAGCACCAAAAAAAAAAAAGAAAATTCACAGAAACTGCATATAATATTAGGCCACTTATATTTACAATGCCCATGAGTCAATAAATACAAAGATGTAGTTATATACATAAATATAGATAAATGGCCAAACTGTATTTGGTAAAACTATAAAGAAAACAAAGGAACAAATAATACAAAATTCAATATTGATGAGCTCTGGGTAGAATGGAGAGGAATGTCACAGTGAGGCACATGTAAAGCTTATTTCTTCAAGGTAGGTGGCTCTTAAATTAGTGTTTTGTTTATTACTTAAACTGACTATATACTTAAGATATCAATATATCAATACTTGATATATCTTACAACACCAGTTGAAAAATAGTTGGTCCAATTATTTTAATGTATTCATATATTAATAGAGATATCTGTGTACATACACATACATATCTTCATTCATTATTTCAAATTATGTTCTGATTACCAACTAAGCACAATTTTCATAGTTTTGTTTATCAGTGTCTTCCTTTAAGGGTTTTACAATTTGTACTTTTATAAAACTTGCTCTTTTCCTAAGCCATAGTCATATTATCCTACATTTCATTTAAGGTTTAATTTTTTTCTTCCACAAATTGGAAGTGCTTATTTTTTATGGTTGTGAGGTAGCTAAATAATGTACTTTTATTTTCAGAGCCAAATGACATACCCCTGTCTTCAGCTGTTTGTTGCAGTGTCTGTCCATTCTCCCCACTGGCCTGCCAATAACACTGTCTTTTAACAATTTGCATGGTTTTCAAAGGATGCAAATTGTATTAACACATTTCTTTTTCAAAATTGTTATGTGGTTTAATATGTCAGCAATGTTAGTATATTTTGCTTTATGTGTTTGAAAATGATATGTATTCTTTAAGTTTATTGCAAAATATATATACATATATATGTAGTTAAACTCAAGTGTTTTTCTTTCATTCTTTGAAACACTTTTATCATTATTGACTTTTTGGTCTGCTTAGTAAAATGTTTCTGAGAGAAATCTGTTACCATTTTCTTCCATGATTATATTTTTTGTTTATTTTGAATGCATTTAATTAGGTGCATACAAGTTCAAAATGGTTACCTCACTGGGTGACTTTCTTATCATCATGGCAGCTTTTTGTTTTAAAGTATATTTTGTCTGATACTAACAGTTCTGCCAGATTTATTTTGGTTAGTATTGTCTATTTTTTATTGTATTGTATTATTTTAAAAGTTTCTATATCTTTATATCTTATCATGTGCCTATTAGGAATAGCATAAAGATAATTTTTTCTTATTTCACTCCAGTATGGTAACATTGTTTGTTTATCTCATTTGTGCCACTTTGGTTATTAATATATATTTTTACCACTTTATTGTGTGCTTCAAATTTGTCCTAATTTTTCTGTTTTTAATCCTTTGTAATATTACTTTCCAGTAGATTAAAGTTTTATTCTTATTAAATTTCCGTTCTAATTTTACATCTGTACACTAAATTTCTTTTATTTTTTTCTTTTCTTTTCTTTCTTTCTTTCTATCTTTCTTTATTTTTTGCGATACGTGGACCTTTCACTGTTGTGGTCTCTCCCATTATGGAGCACAGGCTCCAGGCACGCAGGCTCAGCGGCCATGGCTCACAGGCCTAGCCGCTCCGCGGCATGTGGGATCTTCCTGGACCGGGGCACGAACACATGTCCCCTGCATCAGCAGGCGGACTCTCAATCACTGTGCCACCAGGGAAACCCTTCTTTTATTTTTTTAATCTAGAAATGTTAACATGCTTGTGTAACTCTGGAAAATCTAAAAACAATTGGCATCTTCACTTTCTTCCTGAACATTACAAGAACTTTTATTTTATTTATTTATTTATTTATTTATTTATTTATTTATTTATTTATTTATTTATTTTTGGCTGTGTTGGATCTTTGTTGCTGCACACGGGCTTTCCCTACTTGAGGCGAGCAGGGGCTACTCTTCCTTGCGGTGCGTGGGCTTCTCATTGTGGTGGCTTCTCTTGTTGTGGAGCACAGGCTCTAGGTGCACAGGCTTCAGTTGTTGTGGCTCGCGGGCTCTAGAGTGCAGGCTCAGTAGTTATGGCACACGGGCTTAGTTGCTCTGTGACATGTGGGATCTTCCCGGATGAGGGCTCAGACCCATGTCCCCTGCACTGGCAGGCAGATTCTTAACCTCTGCACCACCAGGGAAGCCCTATAAGAACTTTTAAATGCTTTAATTCCAATCAGGTCTTACAAGTTTATGCCTATAAGTTACGGTGATGATGATGATGATTGAGGTTTTGTTAATCTGTCAAATTTGACATTTTATGTTATTACAGAGTCAGTGTCCTCATGTGTACCGTTTGCTTTGTTATCATTCCTTATTGAATCTTAAACCTTCCTTCTGAGAGAATTTTCTTTTTCTAAGAACTTCCAAAGTAACAATGTTAACCTCCTCAACTTTAGTTCTTTGAAAACATTTCTGTTTCACACTTGTCAAAGAGTCATTGAGGCCAAGGTGATGTGAAATAACATGTAAGAAGTGTCACGTACTCAGTGTTTCTAATAGGTAACATTTTCACATTTTCACCTCCTCTACCCAGAGCAAAGTTGAAAACAGAAGACACGCCTTATCTTTACGCTTTGTTTGGCAGGATGTGAGTGTGAATGTGTGTGTGTGTGTGTGTGTATCTTGGTTCACCCTATATGACTGTCATGTTTTGGAGCCTTAATTTCTTTGGGAGTATTTTGTCATACTGAAAAAAATAACTACATGGTATTACTTATGATTTAAAAGGAACATTACAGCAGATGAAAGGAGGCAAGGGTTAAAGACTATTTAGAAAGCTATTGCAATAATCCAGTGGGAGTGATGGTTGTTTAGACAGGGGTGGGAGTGATGGTTGTTTAGACAGGGGTGGGAGTGATGGAAATAGGAAGAAGTGGTCGCCTCATGGATATTTTTTAAAGTATATCTGACAGAAATGTCTGATGAACTGGAAGCGCGGCATGACAGAAAAATAAGATTCAAATATGAACCTGGGTGATTTGCATAGCGATCTGAAGACTATGACTATCATTGTTGAGATGGATGAGGTCTCTGGAGGAGCAAATTTACAGATAAACTGGATTTTGAGGAAAAGTTTTACTTGGATCATGTTTAGTTTGAGAACTCGGAGAAAAGAAATCAGGGTGACTAATATGGTATTCATGGAAAAGGTGACCAAGCTGCTGCAGATTTAAATTCAAGAGTTATCTCTATGTAGCTGTTAACAAAAGTCCATTAGATTGAATGAGATTAATTGGGCAATAACTCAAGAAAAGTCTGAGGACTGAAAATTGGGAGGCATCACAATTCAATGAATGAAGAGATTGGGAGGAGCTAAGCAGCACGCTGAGAAAGAAGAATCGGTGAAGGAATAAGAACGTTGTTTCCTTTAGCTAAAGAAAGAACTTGTTTCTTGAAGGAGTTGTGTCAATTGTGTCAGATTTGCAAATTTTTTGAGCAAATGGAGGCATGAGAACTATATATTGGATTTTGCAGTATGAAGGACAAGAGTGATTTTAGTGAAGTAATAAAGATAAGACTCTTTAGAGTGAGGTTGAAAGAGCCTGAGAGAAAAGGCAGATTGTGAATATAGGCAATTCTTTCAAGGAGTTTTTCAGTCAAGGGAATGAAATAGTAGAGGTGTATCTGGAGGGAAACACTGCATCAAGGAAGGTTTTTGGGTTTTGTTTGCTTGAGTTGATTTTATTTTCAGATAGAAAATAAAGCCTGTTTTTGAGGACAGGGGAATTATGTACCAGATAAGGAAAAATAAAAATACAGGAAAGAGGAAAAATTATTAATGGTGCAATGTCTCAGAGTGAGCAAGGGAGGACAGGATTCAGGGCACACATAGCGGGGTGGCCATAAGCATGGAGTGAAGAGTTCATTCACAGTAACCTGACAAAAGTCAGATTTATGGGGATTATTGCCCACAGTAATAGTTAGGTTGGTAGATATGATAGAAGGAAAATGTGGACATTCTTTTTGACCGATCTTATTTTATGTCACTAGAGAAGCAAGATTATCTGATGCATGTAAGGAAATTTGAAAAAGTATTGAAAAATTGTAGAGAGAGGAAAAACGATAAAATACATATTTAGCAGGACTGTATATAATTGCTTGAGTTACTTGAGCTTCTTTTTTTTTTTTTTTTTTTTTTTTTGCGGTACGTGGGCCTCTCACTGCTGTGGCCTCTCCCGTTGTGAAGCACAGGCTCCAGACGCACAGGCTCAGTGACCATGGCTCATGGGCCCAGCCACTCCACGGCATGTGGGATCTTCCAGGACCGGGGCATGAACCCATGTCCCTTGCATCAGCAGGCAGACTCTCAACCACTGCGCCACCAGGGAAGCCTGAGTTTCTTTTGAACAAACAAATGTGTTCTAATTCTTTTACAATTTGATACTGAGATTGGGATAATGCAATTAGTAATCCCTCAATGTATTGACATATTGGGTAAACAATGACAAAAATAGACTGTATTAGATATTATAATTGTCTGATCAAACTCCTCCTTGTGTGTAGAATCCAACAGTTTTGAATGGAATTGACTGCAAGTGAAGATAAAAATATGAACCTCGAAAGTCCTGAGCCAATGTGGACAATCCCATACATTTTGCTACACTAAGTAATTAAATTGTGGGCACATTTCGCATATTAAATATTATTTTTAAAGACAATGAATGGAGGTTAGTTCATAAATGACTTAATTGGAACAATGTTTTTAATGCTTATCCAAAGTGACAATTTATCTCACCCTGGGTGTGAATGAAGTTGAGTGTATCCCACCTTAAGGTGGCATTCATCCTGTTAATATACTAAAAGTTAACATACGACTAGTTGCTTGTTACTATAATATAGCAACATTAAAGCAAAATATGAGATAAAAAGAAATGGAAAAATCACAGAGAAATGGAGATAGATACCTGATCTAAGTAAGCCTGAAGTCCAATTCACCTATGAAATTTTCAGGTAAATGAACCAATAAATTTATTTTAAATCTTAGACCAAATTGAATTATTTTTTGATATTTTGGAGTAATCTGTCATATGGCTATAGGTAACTAATACACTGACCCATGCATGTATAAATAAAAATTTCAGAAAAGTATTTTATTGTATTACTTTTGATCATTGGTTAAAGCAATGCCAGTTTCTTGTGTGTTATTCCTTTTGTGTGCCAAGGAAAAAAGGCCCGTTAGGAACCTTTGTGTGCTAGGGAAATTGCTAATATGAACACATTGTGGAAGACAAATTTTATATATCAAAATAAGCACACTGACAATAACAAAAGAATGTGTAAACGCCAAAGGGACTTAAAACCAACCACTCTTCAGTAACAGCATTTTATATTGCTAGCTACAGCTGCTAACAAAAATTAATTTCAGATTAAAAGGCAACAAGGAATGAGTTCATAAAATCTAAATTTAATTTCCATTGCCTGCAGTTAACAATAGGGCTAAATTTGAAATTTGTGGATCCTAATCTTTGAATACATTTGCATGAGAATTGAGGGGGATAAATGAGAAAGATTCAATGAATAAAGAATATGTACACATTGGTTTCTGGACTTGAATTATGCATATAATCTGAGAGAAAAAATGAAACAGGGAGCTGAGGCAAATTTTTGTATCAATGCACAAACATGCAGTTGTTGTTATTGTTGCTTAAACTGTGAACTCTGGTGACAGCAGAACGTTTTGGACTCATTAGAAGTATGAATAAACAAGCATCTCTTCAAATTTGACTCCTTTGGAAGTACAACTGATGCAAGCAATTAATGAAAGAGAGTCCCATTTTGGTGTATTGATCAGATAGAATACATTCTCACATTCAGTGCATAGAACAAGGAGAAATCGAATATTTTAGGTAAAATGGGAACTATACAGTGATCATTGCAATGTGTAGTGAATGATGAAGTTGTTGGGTAATTAAGGTGGGTGGAGAAATGAGGGCAAAGAATATTCATGAATTCAACAAAATTTTATTAACCCAGTTCTATATGTCAGGAAACTTACAAAGAATTTGGGAATACTCTGATAAACAAAGACAAAATAGACCTGATTCTTAGACTTGAGATGTTCACAATGTAGTAAAGGTGAAAAATACTACAAAAAAAATGTGATAAGGGCTATATTCAAGACTAGTAAATGATGAACGTTATTCTAAGACCCATGTAAAGTTAGAGTACAGAAGGGAAGGAGCTTTAAAGTTTGCCTGAGAAGTTGAGAGAAATTTCACACATGTTGTGACATTTGAAATAGTTTTTGAAAAGAAAATAGCTGTTTGTAAAGCAGTAGAAAATGAGAAGAGAGCTTTGAGAGATGAAAGGATTATAAAATTATTTAAAGAACATGACCTGTTTGAAGGTCTGTGACTAAAAGCGTGATATATATTTTTCAAATGATTCAGCTGAGAACAGAGGGCCAAATATTATAAAGAAAAAACACATATGTCGCATATGAAGTTTATTCCTCAGGCAAACAGGACATGTGTATGTGTGTGTGCATGCACATGTATGCATGCCCATGAGAGTAGGACTACATGAAACTATGACATACATCAAATTGTTATTAAAAACAATGTTTCTTAAACTTAATTTACATTAGAATCACATAGGTCAGTGTTTTTTCAAATGTTAGAATGAATGAGAATCACCTACAGGGCCTGATAAAACCCAGGACACTTGGCCACAACTAGTTTCTAATTCATGGGTTCCCAGATATTTGGTCAAACATTATTCTGTGTGTTTTTGTGAGCCTGTCTCTAGATAAGATTAACATTTAAATTGGGAGACTGAGTAAAGCAGATTGTTCTCCATTGTGTGAGTGGGCGTTATCCAGTCAGCTGAAGACATGAACAGAAGCAAAGGCTGATCCTCCTTCAAATAAGAGAGAATTCTCTTGCCTGATGGCCTTTGAGGCATTGGCTTTCCCTGGTTCTGGCCTTAAGATGTACCCTAGGGAGAGGGGGAAGATGGCAGAAGAGCAAGACGCGGAGATCACCTTCCTCCCCACAGATACACCAGAAATACATCTACACGTGGAATAACTCCTACAGAACACCTACTGAACGCTGACAGAAGACCTCAGACCTCTCAAAAGGCAAGAAACTCCCCACATACCTGGGTAGGGCAAAAGAAAATAGAATAAACAGAGACAAAAGGATAGAGATGGGAACTGCACCAGTGGGAGGGAGCTGTGAAGGAGGAAATGTTTCCACACACTAGAAGCTCCTTCGCGGACGGAGACTGCAGGTGGCGGAGGCAGGAGCTTCGGAGCCACGGAGGAGAGTGCAGCAACAAGGGTGCGGAGGGCAAAGTGGGGAGATTCCCGCACAGAGGATCGGTGCCGACCGGCACTCACCAGCCCGAGAGGCTTGTCTGCTCACCTGCAGGGGCGGGCAGGGCTGGGAGCTGAGGCTTGGGCTTCGGTCAGAGCGTAGGGAGAGGACTGGCCACGTGAACACAGCCTGAATGGGTTAGTGCACTATGCCTAGCTGGGAGGGAGTCCGGGGAAAAGTCTGGACCTGCCGAAGAGACAAGAGACTTTTTCTTCCCTCTGTTTCCTGGCGCGCAAAGAGAGGGGATTAAGAGCACTGCTTAAAGGAGCTCCATAGACGGATGTGATCCGCGGCTAAAAGCACGGACCACAGAGACGGGCATGAGACGAAGGCTGCTCCTGCCACCACCAAGAAGCCTGTGTGTAAGCACAGGGCGCACTCCACACCTCCCTTCCGGGGAGCCTGTGCAGTCTGCCACTGCCAGGGCCCCGGGATCCAGGGACAACTTCCCCAGGAGAACGCACAGCGGCTGGTGCAATGCCACGCCAGTCTCTCCTGCCGCAGGCTCTCCCCGCATCCGTACCCCTCCCTCCCACCGGCCTGAGTGAGCCAGAGCCCCTGAATCAGCGGCTCCATTAACCTCGTCCTGTCTGAGCCAAGAACAGACGCCCTCTGGTGAACTACACGCAGAGGCGGGGCCAAATCCAAAGCTGAGCCCTGGAAGCTGTGCAAACAAAGAAGAGAAAGGGAAATCTCTCCCAGCAGCCTCAGGAGCAGCAGATTAAATCTCCACAATCAACTTGATGTACACTGCATCTGTGGAATACCTGAATAGACAACGAATCATCCCAAATTGAGGAGGTGGACTTTTAGAGCAAGATTTATTATTTTTTCCCCTTTTCCTCTTTTTGTGAGTGTGTATGCTTCTGTGTGAGATTTTGTCTGTATAGCTTTGCTTTCACCATTTATCCTAGGGTTCTATCCGTCCTTTTTTTTTTTTTAACTTTAAAAAAAATTTTTCTTAATAATTATTTTTCTTATTTTTAATAATTTTACTTTTTCTTACTTTATTTTATTTTCTTTTATACTCTTTCTTTCTTTCTTTCTTTCCTTCTTCCTTACTTCCTTCCTTTCTTTTTTTCTACTATTTCTCCCTTTTATTCTGAGCCCTGTGGATGAAAGGCTCTTGGTAGTGCAGCCAGGAGTCAGTGCTGTGCCTCTGAGGTGGGAGAGCCACCTTCAGGACACTGGTCCACAAGAGACCTCCCAGCTCTGTGTAATACCAAATGGCAAAAATCTCCCAGCGATCTCCATCTCAACACCAACACCCAGCTTCACTCAACGATGAGCAAGATACAGTGCTGGACACCCTATGCCAAACAACAACAACACCCATTAGCAGAGAGGCTGCCTAAAATCATAATAAGTCCACAGATACCCCAAAACACACCAACAGACATGGACCTGCCAACCAGAAAGACAAGATCCAGCCTCATCCACCTGAACACAGACACTAGTCCCCTCCACCAGAAAGCCTACACAACCCACTGAACCAGCTTTAGCCACTGGGGACACACACCAAAAACAACGGGAACTATGAACCTGCAGACTGCAAAAAGGAGACCCCAAACACAGTAAGATAAGCAAAATGAGAAGACAGAAAAACACACAGCAGATGAAGGAACATGATAAAAACCCACCAGACCTAACAAATGAAGAGGAAATAGGCAGTCTACCTGAAAAATAATTCAGAATAATGATAGTAAAGATGATCCAAAATCTTGGAAATAGAATAGAGAAAATGCAAGAAACATTTAACAAGGACCTAGAAGAACTAAAGATGAAACAAGCAACAATGAACAACACAATAAATGAAATGAAAAATACTATAGATGGGATCAATAGAAGAATAACTGAGGCAGAAGAATGGATAAGTGACCTGGAAGAGAAAGTAGTGGAAATAACTATAGCCAGCAGAATAAAGAAAAAATAATGAAAAGAACTGAGGACAGTCTCAGAGACCTCTGTGACAACATTAAACACACCACATACAAATTGTAGGGGATCCAGAAGAAGAAGAGAAAAAGAAAGGGACAGAGAAAATATTTAAAGATATTATAGTTGAAAACTTCCCTCATATGGAAAAGGAAATAGTTAATCAAGTCCAAGAAGCACAGAGAGCCCATACAGGATAAATCCAAGGAGGAACATGCCAAGACACATATTAATCAAACTGTCAAAAATTAAATACAAAGAAAACATATTAAAAGCAGCAAGGGAAAAACAACAAATAACACACAAGGGAATCCCCATAAGGTTAACAGCTGATCTTTCAGCGGAAACTCTGCAAGCCAGAAGGGACTAGCAGCACATATTTAAAGTGATAAAGGAGAAAAACCTGCAACCAAGACTAATCTATCCAGCAAGGATCTCATTCACATTTGATGGAGAAATTAAAACCTTTACACACAAGTAAAAGCTGAGAGAGTTCAGCACCACCAAACCAGGTTTACAACAAATGCTAAAGGATCTTCTCTAGGCAAGCAACACAGGAGAAGGAAAAGACCTACAATAACAAACCCAAAACAATTAAGACAATGGGAATCAGAACATACATGTCCATAATTACCTTAATGTAAATGGATTAAATGCTCCCACCAAAAGACACAGACTGGCTGAATGGATACAAAAACAAGACATATATATATATATATATATATATATATATATATATATATACTGATTACAAGAGACCCACATCAGACCTAGAGACACATACGGACTGAAAGTGAGGGGATGGAAAAAGATATTCCATGCAAATGGAAACCAAAAGAAAGCTTGAGTAGCCATTCTCATTTCAGACAAAATAGACTTTAAAATAAAGACTATTAGAAGAGACAAAGAAGGACACTACATATTGATCAAGGGATCGATCAAAAAAGAAGATATAACAATTGTAAATATTTATGCACCCAACATAGGAGCACCTCAATACATAAGGCAAATAATAACAGCCATAAAAGGGGAAATCAACAGTACCACATACATAGTAGTGGACTTTAACACCCCACTTTCACCAACGGACAGATCATTCAAAATGAAAATAAATAAGGAAACACAAGCTTTAAATGATACATTAAACAAGATGGACTTAATTTATATTTATAGGACATTCCATCCACAAACAACAAAATACACATTTTTCTCAAGTGCTCATGGAACATTCTCCAGGATAGGTCATATATTGGGTCACAAATCAAGCCTTGGTAAATTTAAGAAAATTGTAATTGTATCAAGTATCTTTTCTGACCACAACACTATGAGACTAGGTATCAATTACAGGAAAAAATCTGTAAAAAAAAATACAAACACATGGAAGCTAAACAATACACTACTTAATAACAAAGTGATCACTGAAGAAATCGAAGAGGAAATCAAAAAATACCTAGAAACAATTGAAAATGGAGACAAGATGTCCCAAAACCTATGGGACACAGCAAAAGCTGTTCTAACAGGGAAGTTTATAGCAATACAATCCTTCCTAAAGAAACAGGAAACATCTCGAATAAACAACCTAACCTTGCACCTAAAGCAATTAGAGAAAGAAGAACAAAAAACACCCCGAAGTTAGCAGAAGGAAAGAAATTATAAAGATCAGATCAGTAATAAATGAAAAAGAAATGAAGGAAACAATAACAAATATCAATAAAAGTAAAAGCTTGTTCTTTAAGAAGATTAAAAAAAAAAGATAAACCATTAGGCAGACTCATCAAGAGAAAAAGGGAGAAGACTCAAATCAATAGAATTAGAAATGAAAAAGGAAAAGTAATAACTGACACTGCAGAAATACAAAAGATCCTCAGAGGTTACTACAAGCAACTCTATGCCAATAAAATGGACAACCCGGAAGAAATGGACAAATTCTTAGAAATGCACAACCTGCCAAGACTGAATCAGGAAGAAATAGAAAATATGAACATGGTAATCACAAGCACTGAAATTGAAACTGTGATTAAAAATCATCCAACAAACAAAAGCCCAGGACCAGATGGCTTCACAGGAGAATTCTTTCAAACGTTTAGAGAAGAGCAAACACCTATTCTTCTCAAACTCTTCCAAAATACAGCAGAGGGAGGAACACTCCCAAATTCATTCTACAAGGCCACCATCACCCTGATACCAAAACCAAACAAGGATGTCACAAAGAAAGAAAACTACAGGCTAATATCACTGATGAACATAGATGAAAAAATCCTCAACAAAATACTAGCAAACAGAATCCAACAGCATATTAAAAGGATCATACACCATGATCAAGTGGGGTTTATTCCAGGAATGCAAGGATTCTTCAATATACGCAAATCAATCAATGTGATACACCATATTAACAAATTGAAGGAGAAAAACCATATGGTCATCTCAATAGATGCAGAGAAATCTTTCGACAAAATTCAACACTCATTTATGATAAAAACCCTCCAGAAAGTAGACATAGAGGGAACTTTCCTCAACATAATAAAGGCCATATATGACAAACCTACAGCCAACAACATCCTCAATGGTGAAAAACTGAAAGCATTTCCACTAAAATCAGGAACAAGACAAGGTTGCCCACTCTCACCACTCTTATTCAACATAGTTTTGGAAGTTTTAGCCACAGCAATCAGAGAACAAAAGGAAATAAAAGGAATCCAAATCAGAAAAGAAGAAGTAAAGCTGTCACTGTTTGCAGATGACATGATATTATACATAGCGAATTCTAGAGATGCTACCAGAAAACTACTAGAGCTAAACAATGAATTTGGTAAAGTAGCAGGATTCAAAATTAATGCACAGAAATCTCTGGCATTCCTATACACTAATGATGAAAAATATGAAAGTGAAATCAAGAAAGCTCTCTCATTTACCATTGCAACAAAAAGAATAAAATATCTAGGAATAAACCTACCTAAAGAGACAAAAGACCTGTATGCAGAAAATTATAAGACACTGATGAAAGAAATGAAAGATGATACAAATAGATGGAGAGATATACCATGTTCTTGGATTGGAAGAATCAACATTGTGAAAATGACTCTACTACTCAAAGCAATCTACAGATTCAATGCAATCCCTATCAAACCACCACTGGCATTTTTCACAGAACTAGAACAAAAAATTTCACAATTTGTATGGAAACACAAAAGACACCAAATAGTGAAAGCAATCTTGAGAACGAAAAATGGAGCTGGAGGAAGCAGGCTCCCTGACTTCAGACTATATTACAAAGCTACAGTAATCAAGACAGTATGGTACTGGCACAAAAACAGAAATATAGATCAATGGAGCAGTATAGAAAGCCCAGAGATAAACCCACGCACATATGGTCACCTTATCTTTGATAAACGTGGCAGGAATGTACAGTGGAGAAAGAACAGCCTCTTCAATAAGTGGTGCTGGGAAAACTGAACAGGTACATGTAAAAGTATGAGATTAGAACACTCCCTAACACCATACAGAAAAATAGTTCAAAATGGATTAAAGACCTAAATGTAAGGCCAGAAACTATCAAACTCTTGGAGGAAAACATAGGCAGAACACTCTATGATATAAATCACAGCAAGATCCTTTTTGACCCACCTCCTAGAGAAATGGAAATAAAAACAAAAATAAACAAATGGGACCTAATGAAACTTAAAAGCTTTTGCACAGCAAAGGGAACCATAATCAAGACCAAAAGACAACCCTCAGAATGGGAGAAAATATTTGCAAATGAAGCAACTGACAAAGGATTAATCTCCAAAATTTACAAGCAGCTTATGCATCTCAATAAAAGAAAGAAAAAAAAAAAACTAATCCAAAAATGGGCAGAAGACCTAAATAGACATTTCTCCAAAGAAGATATACAGACTGCCAACAAACACATGAAAGAATGCTCAACATCATTAATTGTTAAAGAAATGCAAATCAAAACTACAATGAGATATCATCTCACACCAGTCAGAATGGCCATCATCAAAAAAATCTAGAAACAATAAATGCTGAAGATGGTGTGGAGAAAAGGGAACACTCTTGCACTGCTCATGGGAATGTGAATTGATACAGCCACTATGGAGAACAGTATGGAGGTTCCTTAAAAATTTACAAATAGAACTACCGTATGACCCAGCAATCCCACTACTGGGCATATACACTGAGAAAACCATAATTCAAAAAGAGTCATGTACCAAAATGTTCATTGCAGCTCTTTTTACAATAACCCAGAGATGGAAACAACCTAAGTGTCCATCATCAGATGAATGGATAAAGAAGATGTGTCACATATATACAATGGAATATTACTCAGCCATAAAAAGAAACGAAATTTAGCTATTTGTAATGAGGTGGATGGACTTAGAGTCTGTCATACAGAGTGAAGTAAGTCAGAAAGAGAAAGACAAATACCGTATGCTAACAAATATATATGGAATTTAAGAAAAAAAAAATATCATGAAGAAGCTAGGGGTAAGACAGGAATAAAGACACAGACCTACTATAGAATGGACTTGAGGATATGCGGAGGGGGAAGGGTAAGCTGTGACAAAGTGAGAGAGTGGCATGGACATATATACACTACCAAACGTAAAATAGACAGCTAGTGGGAAGCAGCCGCATAGCACAGGGAGATCAGCTTGGTGCTTTGTGACCACCTAGAGGGCTGAGATAGGGAGGGTGGGAGGAAGGGAGATGCAAGAGGGAAGAGATATAGGAACATATGTACATGTATAACTGATTCACTTTTTTATAAAGCAGAAACTAACACACCATTGTAAAGCAATTATACTACAATAAAGATGAAAAAAAAAAAGATGTACCCTAGGACATGGGATCTGAGGATTTTAGACTTGCCAGCCTCCATAACTGCAGGAGCCAACATAAGCCAATTCATCAAAATGAATTGATTGATTCAGAATTATTGATTCTGAATCCTATTGATTCTGTTTCTCTGTAGCACCCTGAATAATACAAGTACAGTTGACAGCAGAATGCAGGTTAATCTTTACTCATCTCAAGGCTGAATCCATGAATTATCTGCTCTATGAAATCTTCACTGGTCCTCTTAGAGAGATTAAGTCACCATGTTTTCATGTTTCTCTAGTCCCTAAAAAATTTATCACTAAAACTCCCTCTGGCAAGAGCATTGCAATCACAACTAACTGCTGAACAATCATCGACAGGAAGATACTGGAACTCACCAAAAAAGATATCCAATATCCAAATACAAAGGAGAAGCCACAATGAGATAGTAGGAGGGGCACAATCACAAATAAAATCAAATCCCATAACTGCTGTGTGTGTGACTTACAAACTGGAGAATACTTATACCACAGAAGTCCACCCATTGGAGTGAAGGTTCTGAGCCCCACATCAGGCTTCCCAACCGTGGGGGCTGGCAATGGGAGGAGGAATTCCTAGAGAATCAGACTTTGAAGGTTACAGGGATTTGATTACAGGACTTCAACAGGACTGGGGGAAACAGAGACTCCACTCCTGGAGGTCACACACAAAGTAGTGTGCACATTGGGACACAGGGCAAGGAGCAGTGACACCACAGGAGACTGAACCCGACCTACCTGCTAGTGTTGCATGGTCTCCTGCAGAGGCGGGGTGTGGCTGTGTCTCACTGTGAGGAAAAGGACACTGGCAGCAGAAATTCTGGGAAATACTCCTTGGTGTGAGCCTTCCCAGAGTCCTCCATTAGCCCCACCAAAGAGCCAGGTAGGCTCCAGTGTTGGGTCATCTCAGGCCAAACAACCAACATGGAGGGAACCCAGCCCCACCCATAAGTAGACAAGCAGATTAAAGTTTTACTGAGCTCTGCCCACCAGAGCAACACCCAGCTCTACCCACCACCAGTCCCTCCCATCAGGAAACTTCCACAAGCCTCTTAGATAGCCTCATCCACCAGAGGGCAGACAGCAGAAGCAAGAACTACAATCCTGCAGCCTGCGGAACGAAAACCACATTCAGAGAAATATAAACAAAGTAAAAAAGCAGAGGACTATGTACCAGATGAAGGAACAAGACAAAACCACAGAAAAACAACTAAATGAAGTAAAGATAGGCAACTTTCCAGAAAAAAAATTCAGAATAATGATAGTAGAGATGATCCAGGACCTCAGAAAAAGGATGGAGGCAAAGATCAGGAAGATGCAAGAAATGTTTAACAAAGACCTAGAACAATTAAAGAACAAACAAACAGAGATGAACAATAAAACAACTGAAATAAAAAATACACTAGAAGCAATCAATAACAGAATAACTGAGGCAGAAGAACAGATAAATGACCTGGAAGACAGAATGGTGGGATTTACTGCTGTGGAACACAATAAAGAAAAAAGAATGAAAAGAAATGAAGACAGCCTAAGAGACCTCTGGGAAAACATTAAACACAACAACAGTCGCATTATAGCGGCTCCAGAAGGAGAAGAAAGAGAGAAATGACCTGAGAAAATATTTGAAGAGATTATAGTTGAAAACTTCCCTAACAGGGGAAAGGAAATAGCCACCCAAGTCCAGGAAGCACAGAGTCACAGGCAGGATAAACCTAAGGAGAAACACACTGAGACACATAGTAATCAAATTGGCAAAAGTTAAAGACAAAGAAAAATTATTGAAAGCAGCAAGGGAAAAATGACAAATAACATACATGGGAACTCCCATAAGGTTAAGAGCTGATTTCTCAGCAGAAACTCTACAAGCCAGAAGAGAATGGCATGACATATTTAAAGTGATGAAAGGGAAGAACTTACAACCAAGATTACTCTACTTGTCAATGATTTCATTCATATTCAATGGAAAAATCAAAAGCTTTACAGACAAGGAAAAGCTAAGAGAATTCAGCACCACCAAACCAGCTCTACAACAAATGCTAAAGGAACTTCCCTAAGTGGGAAACACAAGAGAAGAAAAGGAACTACAAAACCAAACCCATAACAATTAAGAAAATGGTCATAGGAACACACATATCGATAATTACCTTAAACGTGAATGGATTAAATGCTCCAACGAAAAGACACAGGCTCGCTGAATGGATACAAAAACAAGACCTATATATATGCTGTCTACAAGAGACCCACTTCAGACCTAGAAACACATACAGACTGAAAGTGAGGGGATGGAAAAATATATTCCATGAAAATGGAAATCAAAAGAAAGCTGGAGTCGCAATACTCATATCAGATAAAATAGACTTTAAAATAAAGAATGTTCCAAGAGACAAGGAAGGACACTACATAATGATCAAGGGATCAATCCAAGAAGGTATAACAATTATAAATATATATGCACCCAACGTAGGAACACCTCAATACATAAGCCAAATGCTAACAGCAATTAAAGAGGAAATTGACAGTAACACAATAATAATGGGGGACTATAACACCTCACTTACACCAAGAGACACATCACCCAAACAGAAAATTAATAAGGAAACACAAGCTTTAATTGACACAACAGACCAGATAGATTTAATTGATATTTATAGGACATTCCATCCAAATACAGCAGATTCCACTTTCTTCTCAAGTGCGCATGGAACATTCTCCAGGATAGATCACATCTTGGGTCACAAATCAAGCCTCAGTAAATTTAAGAAAATTGAAATCATATCAAGCATCTTTTCTGGCCACAAAGATTAGAAATCAATAACAGGGGAAAAAAACCGTAAAAAACACAAACACATGGAGGCTAAACAATACATTACTAAATAACCAAGAGATCACTGTAGAAAGCAAAGAGGAAATCAAAAAATACCTAGAGACAAATGACAATGAAAACACTATGATCCAAAACCTATGGGATGCAGCAAAAGCAGTTCTAACAGAGAAGTTTATAGCAATACAAGCCTACCTCAAGAAACAAGAAAAATCTCAAATAAACCATCTAACCTTATACATAAAGGAGCTAGAGAAAGAACAAACAAAACCCAAAGTTAGCAGAAGGAAACAAATCATAAAGATCAGAGCAGAAATAAATGAAATAGAAACAAATAAAACAATAGCAAAGATGAATAAAACTAAAAGCTGGTTCTTTGAGAAGATAAACAAAATTGATAAACCATTAGCCAGATTCATCAAAAACAAGAGGGAGAGGACACATATCAATAAAATTAGAAATGAAAAAGAAGTTACAACAGACACCACAGAAATACAAAGCATCCTAAGAGGCTACTACATGCAACTATATACCAATAAAATGGACAATCTGGAAGAAATGGATAAATTCTTAGAAATGCAGAACCTTCCAAGACTGAACCAGGAAGAAATAGAAAATATGAACAGACCAATCACAAGTAATAAAATTGAAACTGTGATTAAAAATCTTCCAAAAAACAAAAGTCCAGGACCAGATGGCTTCACAGGTGAATTCTATCAAACATTTAGAGAAGAGCTAACACCCATTCTTCTCAAACTCTTCTAAAAAATTTCAGAGGAAGGAACAGTCCCAAACTCATTCTAAGAGGCCACCATCACCCTGATACCAAAACCAGACAAAGATACTCCAAAAAAAAGAAAATTACAGACCAATATCACTGATGAATATAGATGCAAAAATCCTCAACGAAATACTAGCAAACAGAATCCAACAACACATTAAAAGGATCATACACCATGATCAAGTGGGATTTATCCCAGGGATGCAAAGATTCTTCAATATATGCAAATCAATCAATGTGATACACCATATTAACAAATTTAATAATAAAAATCATATGATCATCTCAGTAGATGCAGAAAAAAGCTTTTGACAAAATTCAACACCCATTTATGACAAAAACTCTCCAGAAAGTGGGCATAGAGGGAACCTACCTCAACATAATAAAGGCAATATATGACAAACCCACAGCAAACATCATTCTCAATGGTGAAAAACTGAAAGCATTTCCTCTAAGATCAGGAACAAGACAAGGATGTCCACTCTCACCACTATTATCCAACATAGTTTTGGAAGTCCTAGCCATGGCAATCAGAGAAGAGAAAGTAAAAGGAATACAAATTGGAAAAGAAGAGGTAAAACTGTCACTGTTTGCAGATGACATGATACTATACATACAGAATCCTAACAATGCCACCAGAAAACTACTAGAGCTAATCAATGAATTTGGTATAGATGCAGGATATAAAATTAATACACCAAAATCTCTGGCATTCCTATACACTAATGATGAAAAATCTGAAAGGGAAATTAAGGAAACACTCCCATTTACCATTACAACAAAAAGAATAAAATACCTAGGAATAAAACTATCTATGTAGACAAAAGACCTGTATACAGAAAACTCTAAGACACTGATGAAAGAAATTAAAGATGATACAAACAGATGGACAGATATACCATGGTCTTGGATTGGAAGAATCAATATTGTGAAAATGACTATACTACCCAAAGCAATCTACAGATTCAATGCAATCCCTATCAAATTACCAATGGCAGTTTTTACAGAACTAGAACAAAAAATCTTAAAATTTGTATGGAGACACAAAAGACCCAGAATAGCCAAAGCAGTCTTGAGGGAAAAAAAAAACGGAGCTGGAGGAATCAGACTCCCTGACTTCAGACTATACTACAAAACTACAGTAATCAAGACTCTATGGTACTGGCACAAAAACAGAAATATAGATCAATGGAACAGGATAGAGAGTCCAGAGATAAACCCATGCACAAATGGTCAACTAATCTATCACAAAGGAGGCAAGGATATACAATGGAGAAAAGGCAGTCTCTTCAATAAGTGGTGTTGGGAAAACTGGACAGCTACATGTAAAGGAATGAAATTAGAACACCGCCTAACACCATACGCAAAAATAAACTCGAAATGGATTAGAGACCTAAATATAAGACCAGACACTATAAAACTCTTAGAGGAAAACACAGGAAAAGCACTCTTTGACATAAATCACAGCAAGATCTTTTTTGATCCACCTCCTAGAGTAATGGAAATAAAACCAAAAATAAACAAATGAGACCTAATGAAATTTAAAAGCTTTTGCAAAGCAAAGGAAACTACAAACAAGATGAAAAGACAGCCCTCAGAATGGGAGAAAATATTTGCAAACGAATCAACAGAAAAAGGATTAATCTCCAAATCATACAAGCAACTCATGCAGCTCAATATCAAGACAATAATCCAATCCAAAAATAGGCCAAAGACCTATATAGACATTTCTACAAAGAAGACATACAGATGGCCAAGAGGCACATGAAAATATGCTCAACATCACTAATTATTAGAGAAATGCAAATCAAAACTACAATGAGGTATCACCTCACACCAGTTAGAATGGGCATCAACAGAAAATCTACAAACAACAAATGCTGGAGAGGTTGTGGAGAAAAGAGAACCCTCTTGCACTGTTGGTGGGAATGTAAATTGATACAACCACTATGGAGAACAGTATGGAGGTTCCTTAATAAACTAAAAATAGAATTATCATATGACACAGCAATCCCGCTACTGGGCATATACCCAGAGAAAACCATAATTCAAAAAGACACATGCACCCCAGTGTTCATTACAGCACTATTTACAATAGCCAGATCACGGAAGCAAACTAAATGCCCATTGATAGACAAATGGATAAAGAAGATGTGGTACATATATACAATGGAATATTACTCAGTCATAAAAAGTAATGAAATCGGGTCATTTGCAGAGACGTGGATGGATCTAGAGACTGTCATACAGAGCAAAGTAAGTCAGAAAGAGAAAAACAGATATCGTATATTAACGCATATATGTGGAACCTAGAAAAATGGTACAGATGAACTGGTTTGCAGGGCAGAAATTGAGACACAGATGTGGAGAACAAACATATGGACACCAAGGGGGGAAAGTGGCACGGGGGGTGGAGGAGTGGTGGTGGGATGAATTGGGAGACTGGGATTGACATATATACACTAATATGTATAAAGTGGATAACTAATAAGAACCTGCTGTATAAAAATATATTAAATTTAAGAATTTAAAAAAAAAGAAAACATCACCACAGTAATTATCCATAATGCAATTATTTGCTTAACTTATCTTTTGCATTAGACTCTTAAATTCTTCAAAGACAAAATAATACCCTCAATATCATTAGTGCCTAAAATACTACACCACCTAGCAAGTATCATTTATTAATATATTCTGAGTGAGTTAGTTAAGGTATACTTTAGGACCAAGATGATAAAGTATACCATACCAAAGTACTGGTATGGTAGCCAAGGAAGTAGAACATTCCAAGAGGAGACAGGATGATTAATACAGTCAAAAAACACAAATAAATCAGGGGAGATAAGAAATGAAAAGTACTCATTGGTTTAGCTATTGGGAAGTGATGAACACATTGGCAGTTTCTGAAAATCACTTAGAATGAAACTATACATTATCCTGAGCTGAGACATTAACATGGAAATTGAGGGAGATGAGAGCTAGTCACTTGAAAAATATATTAAGAACTACTTATTGAGTGCCTACTAGTGCTATTATTTTACTTAGGAGTCATATAAAAGGAAAAGTAAGTGATGACATATAAGTTTGAAAGAATATTTATTATCCTATAAAAAAAATAATACCCCCAAATTTTACAGATATTTTAGGATTATGGTAGGTAGAATTCTAAAGGTGCCAGCACATGATTTCTGTCCCTTGGTTATTCAACTAAACACTAATCTGGATACTGTTGTGAAGGAATTTTGCAGGTATAATTAAAGTCCCAAGTCAGGTGACCTTCAAACACAAAGATTATTTGGGTGGGCCTGACCCAGTTGGGTGAAAACCACTGAAAGCAGAAACTTTCTCCAGATGGTAGCAGAAGAGAAAATTAAATAGATTCAAGCATAAGAAGGATTTGACACACTGTTGCTTGTTTGAAGAAGGTAAAGGAATGCAGGCAGCTTCTAAGAGGAGGGAACTGCCTCAGCTAACAACCAGAAAAAGAATGGAGCCCTCACACCTACATCCTCAAGAAAGTGGATTCTGCCAACAAGGAAAATGAGTGTGAAATCAGATTCTTCCCTGAAACCTTCAGATAAGAGCCCAGCCCAGCTGACACATGATTTCAGTCTTTCCAGATTTAAAGCAGAGAACTCAGTTGAACACTCCTGGACTTCTGACCTAAAGAAATCATATGATTATTTGTTACACATTAATAGAAAAGTAATAGAAGTTACCAAATAGCTCCATTATGGATTACATTGTTACATGTAACATAAATGTTCCACAGGTATTTTTTGAGAAAGTACCCTTCCACCAGAACTGTGATATGTGATAATAAGACATCACTTTCTATTTCCCTGACCAGACACATATTGAATTTATCTGATTATTAGTGTATTCTTTAAAATTGTGAAAATAATCTTATGTCTCAGAATGAATTTTTAAAATAATAGAATAAACCTCAATCAGTTAAAATACCTGACCAGTACTTGGGTTCAATGGACAACAGCTGCCACAGAGGGTCATATTAGAATAAGCACAGATCTAGGAACCAAAATATTTAGATTCATATTTTGTGTGAGTCTCACTTTCCTTTCTCTTATAAAATGAGAAAATATGTGTCTTCTCTATTTCACAAAAAAATTTGTTAGGATGACATGGCTGTAAAACACACCATACAAGTGCAAATAGCTGCTAGTTATGTTTAGCTGCAGTAGTAAAAGATATCACAGACCAGACCCATGTTTCCTGCCTTTCCTGCATGACTGGGCAGTTGAATAATCACTTTGACCTAGAACCACAGGATGAAAAAAGGCAGAGCCAAACATCATATAATTAACAGCTGCATTGCATCTGAGCCCCACCTGAATGCTCAAAGGATGCCCACTTCAGCTCTGACACCCTCATCTTTCAACTGGTCCTCTAGCAGGAGGCCTGTTCACCTGAAGGAAAGACCAATATTTTGTTTTTGTTTTCTTTTGCACAGAGGTGCTTTGCTCTTATTTTCTCTTAAATCATGGTGCATTGCTTCATCTGCCCAGAGAAGGAACATTTCTCTTCTCTTAACCCCTAGGTAGGCTAAACAAGTATTTTAAAACCTTAACTTCTAATTTTAATTCCGTAGAACAACAGTCTCCTCAAAACTGTTACATTAAGGTTTTAGAAAATCCCATTTCTGCTCTTGAAAGACAATGTCAATAGAATGAGAAGATAAGACACATACTGGGAGAAAATATTTGCAAAAGACACATCTAATAAATTAGTTACACAAAACATGCAAAGGAGTCAAAATTAAACACTAAGAAAACAAATAATCTGATTAAAAAATGGGCCAAAGACCTTAATAGATACTTCACCAAAGAAAACATACACATGGCAAATAAGTATATGAAAACATGTTTCACATATATGTCATCAGGAAAGTGCAAATTAAAGCAAGATACTACTACATATCTATGAGTGGCCCAAATCCAGGGAAGACTGACAATACCAAATGCTGGTTAGGATGTGGAACAATGGGAACTCTTATTCATTCATATCTGGTGGCTATGCAAACTGGCACAGCTGTTTCAAAAGACATTTTGTCAATTTCTTATAAAACTAAACATACTCTTGCCATATGATCCAAGGAGTGCACATTTTGTATTTACCAAAGGAGCTGAAAATTTCTGGCCATACAAAAAACCTACACATGGATGTTTATAGCAGCTTTATTTCATCATTGCCAAAACTTGGAAACAACCAAGATGAATTCATCTTCAGACGATGAATGGATAAACTCTGGTACATGCTGACAATGGAATATTATTGAGTACAAAAAAAATGAGCTATCAAGACATAAAAAGACATGGAGGAAACTTCAATCCATATTACTAAGTGAAAGAAGCCAACCTGAAAGGCTACATACTGTATGATTTCAACTACATGACATTCTGGAAAAGGTAAACCTATGGAGTCAATAAAAAGATCAGTGGTTGCCAGGGGTAGGGATGGGGAGACATGAACAGGTGCAGCACAGAAGATTTTTAATGCATTCAAATTACTCTGTATGATATTATATTGATTGGTTTATGCCGTTATACATTTATCTAAAGCCATAGAATAAGGAGTTAACCCTAAATTAAACTATAAACATTGGTTGGTTATGATGTGTCAATGTAGGTTCATCAATTGTAACAAATGTATCACTCTGGTGGGGGAATGTTGATAGCAGAGAAAGCTAAGCATGTGCAGGTGCAGAGAATATATGGGAAGTCTCTGTCCATTCCTCTCAAGTTTGCTATGAGCCTAAAACTGCACTAAACAAAATAAAGCCTTTAAAAAGATCCTGTAGAAAAAGTATCCAAAATAGAAAATACTTTGATGACATGGCTCATGGTAAAGTAAATGCTTACAAACAATTGTACGCGGAAGGGCACCCAACTCTATTTTATAGGCACTTAGGCTAAGCAATCAGTAAGTGAATGTGAGCTTTTCCAGACACAGTCTCCCAATATGGCTATAAAATCTTAACTAGTGCTCGTTCTTTCTACATACCTGTTTATGATTAGGATTAAATTATATTTTAGTAGTGTTCATTGAGGAGTCTCTAAGGCTTCTTTATTACCATCTATAAAATTCAGGATGTTACTCTTTACTGTACTGTTTTACTTAGTAGATGTGTATTAACTCATTTCCCATATGAAATACTAGCAGATAGTAAAAAAAAAAAAAAAAAGGAAAGAAAAGAAAAGAAAAAGAACGCAGTAAGTACATATTTAAGGCGTTACTTTAGTAAAAATGAACATTTCCTTTAGTAATGATTGCAAATAATATAATTTTCATGATATACTTGAACTCATGTATATTTATAAATTAGCTTCTACTTGATACAAATATTATTTGGGCTGAGGTGAGATTTAGAAGTGATCTAAAGTATGGCTTCTGATCAAAATACCTCTGGAGTTGAACTTGATGTTATTTTAAAATAAGTCCCTATTCTTTCTGACAAGCAAATATCATTCTCCCCAGGGATTCTTCCCTTCCTTCTTCTGTACATGGAACCTGTTCTCAAGAAGAACTACACAATATTTTTGGAAACTTTTCAATGTCTCTATCACATCTACTTCAGTATATCAATCCATTTATTCTTTTATTTTAAAGCTAATTTTAAACGAGCCTTTATCATTTGACAGCTATTTTATTGTATTTGGGTGACTAAGAACATGCAAATCTAGACCTAGTCTGATTATTTTGAAAATGAAAATTAACCAGAATTATAACAAATGAACCCACTCATGTATTCTTTATAACACTCATTTAAAAGTAATTTTTCAGCACAGTATTTCCCTTTGAAAATGCTTATTTTCAAAGGGAAATACTATGCTGAAAAAATATCTAAATGGAAACCACTTGAGTTGATTTTTCAGATGAGAAACATGAAAAATTCAGGTGGAATAGAAAAGACTGGAGTAGGGCTTCCCTGGTGGCACAGTGGTTGAGAATCTGCCTGCCAATGCAGGGGACACGGGTTCGAGCCCTGGTCTGGGAAGACTCCACATGCTGTGGAGCAACTGGGCCCATGAGCCACAGCTACTGAGCCTGCGTATCTGGAGCCTGTGCTCTGCAACAAGAGAGGCCGTGATAGTGAGGGGCCCGCACACCACGATGAAGAGTGGCCCCCGCTTGTCACAACTAGAGAAAGCCCTCACACAGAAACGAAGACCCAACACAGCCATAAATAAATTACTTAATTAATTTAAAAAAATAGCAGATACCAAGAAATGGGATGAGGGAGATTAAAAAAAAAAAAAAAGACTGGAGTAGTTTAATTACTGATTTGTGATAAAGGACATTATAAAAGAGCATAAACCACAATGAGCTATCAGCCCACACCCACTAGAATGGTTATGGTCAGTATGTAATAATAAAAACTGGTAATAATATGGAGTAATAGGAACCCCCATATTGTGTTGTTGTGAATGTAAAATTTAGCCACTTTGGAAAACAGTCTGGCCGTTCATCAAAATTTTAAATATAGTTTCTTTATGACCCCGCAATCCCACTCCTAGGTATATATCCCAAAGAAATGAAAACTCATCCACACAGAAACATTCATATTAATGCTCTTAAGAGCATTCTTCAAATTAGGCAAAAAGTGGAAGCAACCCAAACATCTATCAAGTGATGAATGGATAAATAAAATGTGGTATAACCATATAATGGAATATTTTTTAGCAATAAGAAAGAAGGAAATACTGATACATGCTACAGTGTAAATGAACTTTGAAAATATCATGTTAAGTGAAATAAGCCAGTCACAAAGGACCATGTGTTATTGATTATTTTATATGAAATACCAATACAAGGCAAATCTATCACTATAGACTGAATGTTTATGTCTCCCCAAAATTCAGAGTGGACCACTCATGAGTGAGATTAGTACCCTTATAAAAGAGACTCCAGAGAGATTCCTTGTCCTTGCTACCATGTGAGTACACCACTAGGAGACAGCCATCTATGAACCAGGAAGTGGGTTCTCACCAGACCCCAAATCTGTTGGCCCCTAATCTCGGATTTCCAGACTCCAGAACTGTGAGAAAAAAATGTTTGCTGTTTAAAGCACTCAGTTTATGATATTTCGTTATAGCAGCCTAAACAGACTAAGACATCTATAGAAACAAAAACTAGATTAGTCGCTTCTTGGGTTGATGCATGGGGAAGGGGGAGTAGAGAGTGATGACTAAGGGGGACAGGATTTCTTTCTTTCTTTTTTTTTTTTTTTTTTTGCGGTACGCAGACCTATCACTGTTGTGGCCTCTCGCATAGCGGAGCACAGGCTCCGGACACGCAGGCCCAGCGGCCATGGCTCACGGGCTCAGCCGCTCCACGGCATGTGGGATCTTCCCGGACCGGGGCACGAACCTGCATCCCCTGAATCGGCAGGCAGACTCGCAACCACTGTACCACCAGGGAAGCCCAGGGATTTCCTTTTGAAGTAATGAACATATTCTAAAATCAATTGTGGTGATTGATGCACAGCTCTGAATTTACTAAAACTCATTAAACTATACACCTTAAAAAGATGAATGGTATGGTATGTAAACTATTTCTAAATGAAGTTTTAATATTTTAAAAATGTCTTATACCTTCTGAGGGCAAAAGAAAGAGAGAGCATAATTTTATTTTACATAGCTTTATTTTCTAACATGAAGTTTTCCTAAATTTTAACATTTATAGTTCACTCATGAGTATGTTGGAATCTTTTAAAATGTATATGTAAGCTGGGTATACTATACTAAATTTTATTATAGTATATATAATACTAAACTTGGGGCAATTTGTACCTTTCACTTATTTCTCAACATTTAAAGAAAGACTTCATTTTCTTGACAGTAGTCCATTTTCCTAAAGCTTTATTCTAATTTCATTTGAAGACAGTTATGTACATCTTTTTGAACTCAGAGATAATTGTTGACATTTATGATTTTTTAAAAAAATCTTAGGTGTTTAGCACAATGCAATGCTCTGGATGAGGATGGAACAATGGCCTTCCTCAGTTGTATACCATGTGCGTCTCTTGAAAAGAACTTAGACCTGCCTGCTGAAATTCCAAGAGCTATTCTTTTGCTATAAAATTTCTAAGTGTTAATTGAAGCTTGAGGAAGGGTGTTATATTGATAAAATTATTCAAGTAAAATGTTAGATTTTCGTTTCTTCTCTTTATATTCCTAAACTGCTCCACGTATATGAAGTATTCTTCTTCTACTTAAGTAAGACATAAGCACGTGACAAAACAAATCTCATAATTAAGAAGAGAATGAAATATTTTGACTCAGTGATGCAGACTAAGTGTTCTGTGATGCCAATTTTTCACCACTATGTGGGGATTAAAGTAAAGAGAAAGGTATACGCTTTATTCACTGCATCTGACAATGAGTAACTGTATCTACTACATTCTGTGCACTCTGCTAGATCATGGCATAAAAAATAGAAATCATGATAGCCCTGCTCCAGAGAAAGTCTCAGCATAAATCTTCATGTATAAGTGACATCTTTCCTATGGTACATAATGTAAAGAAATTTACCATTTTCTGAAGCAGCAACTGTGATGTTGTACCATGGAGTTTCTTCTCTATCAAGAACCTTGGTAGTCTTAATGGTCCCAGTGTTGGCATCAATGTTGAAAAACCTGTCATCTTCAGCATTGTAGTCGATGAAGTATCTAGAGAAAAAAAAAATTGGATACTCTTTTACTTGATGCTATAATGAAGAAAAGAAAACTGAACCAAGGGAGGTATTAAATCTACTATACTCAAATATTGAAATATGTATTTTTACTTCCCATATTTGGCCCTTAAGATTTGTCCACCTGTTTTATATTTGCATAGAAATGATATCAATTATTTTTCTGTCAGTCCTTAATTAAGGTTTAATTCAATTACTAATTCAAAAAGTTAAAAATCAAAACACTAAACTCCACGAATAAAATAGTAGGTAGTAGATAGTAAAAACACAGTAATTAATAAGGGAAGGATTGAAAAAAACTGCCTTTGTGAAGACCATAGTACATTAAGAAAAAATTAAACCTTTAATGAAATTTCTCATTACTATATGTACAATGTTTTTAGGATAACAGATGTCAAAGATTAATTTATCTTGGAATTTCATCATAGCTGAGCTTTGAAGATAAATACAAAATGAAAAACAAAACATTTTAATTAATGACCATTGTGTCTCCATCACCTAGCAACTTGTTTGGTCAAAGAATGAGAAAATAAACAGGAAGTAGGTTGCATCCTCAGCCACAAGTCTTCTTCCCTCACTAGTTCATGTAATTTTGTAGGGCTCTCTTCTATTAGGTTTGGCCTCCAGCTTACTTTGGCAATAGAATGAGTTGAAAGTGATGGTGTTCTGTTCCACATTTGGGTCTAGATTTCATGAGACTTTAAATGTTTCCTCTTATGCTCTGCCACTACCATAAGAAGCACATTCCAGGGTTAGACCACTGGTTCCCAGAAGAAAGATGAGACCTCAAGTCAGAGTTGTCAGCTTCTCATCCTAGAGTAGAGCTACCTAGTAAATGAGCAAATGTAGGAATGAATGTCCTGGAGATTAGCAGACTTGGCAAAGAGAGGCCAGCCTAGTTCAGCTGTTCCTCAGCTAACTCACAGACACAACACCATGGTTATACATGCCTTTTTCCTATACCCTGAGTTTTGGGGTTTTACATTATTCAGCAGTAGTTAATTAACATAAATGTGAATAAATAATATAGTCAACAATCATCATATGTTCTAGAAATGTTCCAAACTATTCCTAAAACAATTTAATGAGTTTTTTTTCTCCTCAAACCTCTAATACTTCTTCCCTCATCATTAATCTTAGCTTAAGTGACATTTCATCTACACCTGAAGAAAAAAAGATGAACTATTATGTGAAAAGTGCAAGGGGCAGAATATTTGAATAGAGGGAACTAAAGTGTAAAGATCCAAATTAAAGAAAAAGCTTGACTTGGTTTAAAAACAGATAGGTGTTTCAGTGTAGCTGGCAGAATGAATGAAGTGGATGGCTAGGGCATAGGACAAGCAAGTCCTATAGCACATGGTAAAGAGTTTTATTTTTTTTTATAAAATCGATGGGAAAACATTTTTAACAAAGGAAATAACGGATCTATTTACATTCTGGAAAAATGACAGTGGCTGCTTTGAATCTTGGATTATAGAATGTTAAAAACAATTCAGAAAAGAAATGATGTCATCATGGACAAAAGTGGAAAAATTAGAAGAAAATGAAGTGTATAAAATAGTGCTATATATTGACTACAGCCTATAAAGCTTTTTGTTGTAGTGACATTGGTAAAAAGAAGAAATTACAAATGACTCAATTTTTGTGTTGTATCTGTATATTTGATCTAGCATATAATTAATAAGCCCATTCATGGAGCTGGATAAAAAGTTAGGGGAAAGATTCCCATTGGGAGAAAAAAGAGTTTGGGAGAAATCAATGATTTTGACATGTTATATCTTAGATGTCAATTAAATAAACATATGGAATAAAAGGAAGAAAATTAGACATGGGTGTGGAGTTCAAGTGTACTTTCTGAACAGGAAATATAAATTTGAGGTAGATCAGCCTAAATGTAAAATAATGGGAACAATCTCATCTGGGAGAGAGTTGTAAGAGAAAAGGAAGGGAAAGATTGAGCAGTACAACATCCAATCTTTTAAGTCTAAAGCAGTCCAGCATCTGAATAGGAGAAAGTACCAGCAAAAGGAGAGGAACAGCCCAGGGGAGAAGGAAAACTGGGAGGGAGAGGAGGCATAGAAGTCAAGAAAGGAGTGTTCTAAGTGGACAGCTGAGGTAACATTTATTAAGTTTAGTGGGGTTAGTAAAGGCTGAATTGGATTTGACAGGATGGACATCATTGGTTAATTTGAAAAGAGTAGTTTCAATAAAATATGAAAGGATGGAAGTTTTGCTGTAGTGGATTCTAAAGTATATTGAATGTGAATATAGGAAACCCATGAGTCCTGAGACTTTATTGGATAATAGTACCTGAAGTAAAGATGAGAAAAATGGTGCCTTATGTCATCAGAGAAGTGGGTTCAACAAATTAATTTTTTTCTGATATGAGAAATATTAGTCACTGTCTTTGTTGAAGAATATAATAATTTTGAAAGAGGGAGGAAAAAAAGGGGACTCCCTGGCAATCCAGTGGTTAAGATTCCACACTTCCAATGCGGGGGTGGGGGTTCAATCCCTGGTCAGGGAGATGAGATCCCACATGCCATGTGGTGCAGCCAAAAAAAAAAAAAAAAAGGGGGGGGGGGAGGGAATATCTATGAAGAGAAAATTCATGAGAAGGTGAACAGACTGTGTTCCAAAGCACAAATATAAGGATTTCCACTGAAAGTAACAGAGACACTTCTTCCATTTCAACATGAGGAAAATCTCAGAAGACAGGTGATTGTGGTGATGGAAATAGTACAAACTTCATCATACTTTCTAGAAGAGAGTATAAGCATAACTGAAATACAACCTGTATCTTGCATAGGCATAAGGTGCTAACAGGGTACCTAGATCATATCACTCAGGTATAAACCTCATAACAACCTGTGGACACACATGCTCAAACATAGCAGAAGATATTAATAGCACCACAGAGATCCAAGTTATAGAGCATCCCAAGACATCTAGGAGCTCATTTAGTGAAAATAACACCTGACAAAAACAGAAGACATCACTTAAAACTGTGTGACCAAAACAAGGAATTGGCTATTTTGTGTACCGGTTGTTCTAATAATAATTATATGTTAATTAAAGAAAATTCAACATGCAAAATCAATTTAAATGAGAAAAGATAGGGGTACAAAGCAAATCTAATTCAAAGAGACACGTGATCCAGACACTACAGAATAGAGGTAAAGAGGTATGCCATTGGGCTTTCCTAAAGCATTAGGCCATGGTGCACTGAAACTGGTTTACTTTCTTTTTTTCTTTTTTAACATCTTTATTGGAGTATAATTGCTTTACAATGGTGTGTTAGTTTCTGCTTTATAACAAAGTGAATCAGTTATACATATACATATGTTCTCATGTCTCTTCCCTCTTGCGTCTCCCTCCCTCCCACCCTCCCTATCCCACCCTCTAGGTGGTCACAAAGCACTGAGCTGATATCCCTGTGCTATGCAGCTGCTTCCCACTAGCTATCTGTTTTAAGTTTGGTAGTGTATATATGTCCATGCCACTCTCTCACTTTGTCACAGCTTACCCTTCCCCCTCCCCATATCCTCAAGTCCATTCTCTAGTAGGTCTGTGTCTTTATTCCCGTCTTTCCCCTATGTTCTTCATTACCCTTTTTTGTTTTTTTTCTTAAATTCCATATATATGTGTTAGCATACGGTATTTGTTTTTCTCGTTCTGACTTACTTCACTCTGTATGACAGACTCTAGGTCCATCCACCTCACTACAAATAACTGTTTCATTTCTTTTTATGGCTGAGTAATATACCACTGTATATATGTGCCACATCTTCTTTATCCATTCATCTGATGATGAACACTTAGGTTGCTTCCATCTCCTGGTTATTGTAAATAGAGCTGCAATGAACATTTTGGTGCATGACTCTTTTTGAATTATGGTTTTCTCAGGGTATATGCTCAGTAGTGGGATTGGTGGGTCGTATGGTAGTTCTATTTGTAGATTTTTAAGGAACTTCCATACTGTTCTCCATAGTGGCTGTACCAATTCACATTCCCATGAGCAGTGCAAGAGTGTTCCCTTTTCTCCACACCCTCTCCAACATTTATTGTTTCTAGATTTTTTGATCATGGCGATTCTGACTGTTGTTAGATGATATCTCATTGTAGTTTTGATTTACATTACTATAATGATTAATGATGTTAAGCATTCTTATTGTTATAAGTATTGTTATAAGAATTGTTATTGTCTTATTGACAATAACAATGTCAAAACATTGTTATTGTGCTGCATGAGCTGCTTGTAAATTTTGGAGATTAACCCTTTGACAGTTGCTTCATTTGCAAATATTTTCTCCCATTCTGAGGGTTGTCTTTTGGTCTTTTTCATGGTTTCCTTTGCTGTGCAAAAGCTTTTAAGCTTCATTAGGTCCCATTAGGTTTATTTTTGTTTTTATTTCCATTGCTCTAGGAGGTGGGTCAAAAAGGATCTTGCTGTGATTCATGTCATAGAGTGTTCTGCCTATGTTTTCCTCCAAGAGTTTGATAGTTTCTGGCCTTATATTTAGTTCTTTAATCCATTTTGAGCTTATTTTTGTATATGGTGTTAGGGAGGGTTCTAATCTCATACTTTTACATGTACCTGTCCAGTTTTCCCAGCACCACTTATTGAAGAGGCTGTCTTTTCTCCACTGTATATTCTTGCCTCCTTTATCATCAAAGATAAGGTGACCATAAGTGCGTGGGTTTATCTCTAGGCTTTCTATCCTGTTCCATTGATCTATATTTCTGTTTTTGTGCCAGTACCATACTGTCTTGATTACTGTAGCTTTGTAGTATAGTCTGAAGTCAGGGAGCCTGCTTCCTCCAGCTCCGTTTTTCTTTCTCAAGATAGCTTTGGCTACTCGGGGACTTTTGTGCTTCCATACAAATTGTGAATTTTTTTGTTCTAGTTCTGTGAAAAATGCCAGTGGTAGTTTGATAGGGATTGCATTGAATCTGTAGATTGCTTTGGGTAGTAGAGTCCTTTTCACAATGTTGATTCTTCCAATCCAAGAACATGGTATATCTCTCCATCTATTTGTATCATCTTTCATTTCTTTCATCAGTGTCTTATAATTTTCTGCATACAGGTCTTTTGTCTCCTTAGGTAGGTTTATTCCTAGATATTTTATTCTTTACGTTGCAGTGGTAAATGGGAGTGTTTTCTATTTTTTTTGCAGTACACGGGCCTATCACTGTTGTGGACTCTCCCGTTGTGGAGCACAGCCTCCAGACGTGCAGGCTCAGCGGCCATGGCTCACGGGCCCAGCCACTACACGGCATGTGGGATCTTCCTGGACCAGGCTATGAACCTGTGTCCCCTGCATCGGCAGGCAGACTCTCAATCACTGCACCACCAGGGAAGCCCAATGGGAGTGTTTTCTTAATTTCACTTTCAGATTTTGCATCATTAGTGTATAGGTATGCCAGATATTTCTGTGCATTAATTTTGTATCCTGCTACGTTACCAAATTCATTGATTAGCTCTAGTAGTTTTCTGGTAGCATCTTTAGGATTCTCTGTGTATAGTATCATATCGAATTAGAAATAAATAAGAAGTAACAACTGACACTGCAGAAATACAAAAGATCATGAGAGATTACTACAAGCAACTCTATGCCAATAAAATGGACAACCTGGAAGAAATGGACAAACTCTTAGAAATGCACAACCTGCTGAGACTGAACCAGGAAGAAATAGAAAATATGAACAGACCAATCACAAGAACTGAAATTGAAATGATTATTAAAAATCTTCCGAGAAACAAAAGCCCAGGCCAGATGGCTTCACAGGCCTCATTCTATGAGGCCATCATCACCCTGATACCAAAACCAGACAAAGATGTCACAAAGAAAGAAAACTACAGGCCAATATCACTGATGAACATAGATGAAAAAATCCTCAACAAAATACTAGCAAACAGAATCCAACAGCACATTAAATGGATCATACACCATGATCAAGTGGGGTTTATTCCAGGAATGCAAGGATTCTTCAATATATGCAAATCAATCAACGTGATACACCATATTAACAAATTGAAGGAGAAAAAACGTATGATCATCTCAATAGATGCAGAGAAAGCTTCCGACAAAATTCAACACCCATTTATGATAAAAACCCTGCAGAAAGTAGGCATAGAGGGAACTTTCCTCAACATAATAAAGGCCATATATGACAAACCCATAGCCAACATCGTTCTCAATGGTGAAAAACTGAAAGAATTTCCACTGAGATCAGGAACAAGACAAGGTGGCCCACTTTCACCACTATTATTCAACATAGTTTTGGAAGTTTTAGCCACAACAATCAGAGAAGAAAAAGAAATAAAAGGAATCCAAATCGGAAAAGAAGTAAAGCTGTCACTGTTTGCAGATGACATGATACTATACATAGAGAGTCCTAAAGATGATCTACTTTCTTTGACTTGAGTTTATATCACAAAAAAACCCTCTCATAATATCCTTCCCCTGGGGTCTGACGCTGCTGAAGTCTGAATTGCTAAGGAGATGTGAGAAATCTTGTCACACGCAAGGAATAACATCCTTTAAAATGTAATCAGTTGGCAGTCTGGTTATTATATCATCTAAAGTAACCTGTCTTCAAGACACTTTCCATTTTTGGGTAGTTTAAGAATAATGGTTCTTGTTTTCTAAAGTTGGACCTGAAATTTAAAAAATATTATTCAACTTCAATGTTTCCTGCAGCAACTATCAGCCAAGCTCAGATTACATTGTTATCAATGCAACCCTGTGTAATATAGAAGAACATGCCCCATTTTAGAAATCTGATCACTTCACAGCTGTCAGTCTGGAAGAAACTGGGTTTTCTTCTGTTTATAAGCTAAATTAAGACTTTGACAATGTACAGCCTCTTTATCAGAACAATCCCCTCTCTCTTAGGCACTTCACACAGAGATTTCTAACATTAAGTGCTAGTACTGTGGCTAAATACTTTTAGAATACATATATTTTTTATTTGAATTTGAAAAATATATAACCTATGTTTAAATGGTAGGTATAATGTAAGGTATGTGTCCTCAGACTCAAGTTATTTATTTCTTAGTTTTCTATGTGACCTAACTCTCTTGGGAAATCTGCAACATAAGTGCTAGATATTAGGGCAATGCTTTGAGCCAAAAAGTCTTATTCATGGAATTGCAATTGAATTTCGACTCAAGTAGAACTAAATAGTTCTGCTTAAGTACCCTTGGATTTCTGCCTAGCCATAGTAATAAAAACACAGAAAAAGGGAAAACAGAAATGTGAAAGAAACTATTCAAAACTATTTGGGGCAGGGGGGGCGGGTGTTATATGTACAATGATTTAATGCAAATTATTTAAAATTAAGAAGTTACATGGGTCCATAAAACTGTTTATCAAAACAAATAGATAAAATATTCTCAGTAGGTAACTTTTCAAAATATTTTTGTAATAAAATACATTTATTTCCTTCACTAACCTTCAAAAAGTAAACACAACATCTTAATACTTCATGAACTTATATATATATATATATATATATATATATATATTAAGGTTTTATACAAATGTTAATTTGACATTTTTAGATATATCCAGCAAGTATAAAATAAAGTAACCATTTGCCTAGGTGATATACGTTCTAAATCGGGATTGATTATGAAGCCTAAGGAATTAAAGTTTTGAGATTTTATATTTAATATCTTAGATCATAGCTGTCAAAAATGAACCAGCGTAAATTGAGGCTATAGTGTATATAACTGGATAAGATGTTTAAAGATATTCTTCAAATTCTACTTTCCCCCTTAATATATGACTATATAGAGATGATATTTGAGAATGGGAGGAAACACTTATACACATTTATAAGTTATTTAAAAAAGCAAGCTGATATGAGATAATAAAGGCTAACATTTATGGATCCCTTACAATACACTATATTGTGCTTTAAATGTGTTCTAAACATTAGTTTACTACATACCCAGAACAACTGGATGAGATAGGTACTATTAATAGACACATTTTTTATAGAGGAGAAAACCAATGCACAGGGTGATGGAGAATTTTATTCAACATCAAAGAGCTAGTTAGTGCAACAGATTAAAAATTAATACAGTCAACTAAGAAATACTGGGAATTCCCTGGTGGTCCAGTGGTTAGGATACCACACTTCCACTGCAAGGGGTGCAGGTTTGATCCCTGGTCAGGGAACTAAGATCCCACATGCTGCGGAGCATGGCCAAAAATAAATAAATAAATAAATAAATAAATAAATAAATAAATAAATGCAAGCATATTAAAAAACAAAACAAAACAAATACTTGTCCCTAAAACAAGTTTAAAAAATTAAGAAATATTTATAAGATCTTTTTTAAAGTAGACAATATTTGAAGCTTTACCCATTCATTCAAAGGATATTAATTTGAAAGAGTACAAGTACAAGAAAGATATTCATTTGAAGGAGTACAATAAAAAGAAATATTTAAAAGAGAGGAAATAGCAAGAACTGAGAATTATTTAGACATGATTTACTTAGGGAAACAAGTAGGCAAAAAAGAAAAAGGAAGCGTTTGCAAGGTAATACTGATTGATGCTCAGAGAATTTAAAATCAGAGGTCAGAGTAAAACTCTAAGCAATTAAAGTCTTCAGGAAAACATGGGTGTGATCAGTCTTGAAGGACAAGTAACAGGAGAGATGTTTGTTAGAGATTATCTAGAAAGTATAAAATTTAGTAATCTCAGATGAGAGAGAGACAGATATCTTAGCTCTGGTTTGTGAAGTGTGGTGGTATTTTTCAGACCACTATTATTTTGGTATTAGACTAGTAAGAGAGGAAGAAAGAGAGGTTTCATGTTGAGACTGTAGGTAGGATACAGACAGAAGTTCCCTCCTTCACTCCCACATTAATGCCCCAGTCAACATTACTACCCCTACACAGTGTCACACTAGAGTAGAATAACTTACTTTAAAATAAAATATTCTTTGATATGGAATGAAAATTGATTCAATCATATCATCGACTAAACCAATGAGAGAATGCTTGAGAGAGAGATTAGAGGTGGTTGGTGGGGAAAAATTCAACCCACAGTGCACTTCTGCATGGGTTGTTTTTTGAAGATTAATAGACGAAAAGAATGCCAAGGAGGGTTTACCCAAAACAAATTTCCCAATTTTCAGATATCATAGAGGTAATAACCTCTTCAGGCCACTGAAAAACATTCCTACATTATTTTCCTCAGTGTATAATAAACTGTAGATCCTGGACTTGATTCATTCACTACGTAAAGATGAATTCTATGGAAATTTGTTTCTAAAATAGATCCACCATACTGTGAAAATTGCATGGATCAATAGTAAAAGAATAAACACAGTCTTGGAAACCAAGTAAACGTGATGTTCATCACAGATAAAACCACTTATTAGCCCTATGACCTCTTTGAGCTTTCTTTGTTAGCATAATGGAGATACCACCTACATCATAATTTTATTTTGACAATAAAGTGAGGTAATATATGAAAGTATTTTATGCTTGAGTATCAAGTGATATGCTTCAGTAGATAAATGTTATTTGTCTTAATGTCTCTTAGGATGGTTTTCTCTTTTTTTCCTTTCTTGGAAAACTTGGGTCTATTTTGTTGAGACACTTCAAAAATAGTAAATACTTTTTTTTTTTTTAATTTATTTGTTGGTTTGTCTTTTTCTTTCTGGCAAAGTATGTGAGCACAGTGGGATCTGAATAAGGGTTACTACTGAATGAACAAGAGTCTCCATACATATAGCATGAACTGCTGTCCATTTCTAAAAAAAAAAGAAATCTGTCAGAAAACTAAATTATTTTTAATTTCCTTCTCCATGTACATGAGTCAACTTTCATTTGGAAAGTTTATGAGAATAAAGTTCTTTTTCTTCCACCTGAATAGCATAGGTGTATGACTTTGCCTCATAAGCAAATGAATAAACTAACCAGGTATTCAACAAATATAAAGAAGAACCTGTTAATACCTAATGTAAAACTAAGTAAGGCATTTCATTGTAGCCTTTACTTCTTTTGTAAATATTTTGGTGGAAATAATCAGGCCAATAAGTCATGATGCTTTACTTATCAAGAGCAGCATATTTTCATATAGAGATTATGATTTTATAGATTCCTAACGTTATCCTTTATACATATTCTTAATATTGTGTTTGAAATTTGTTACAATAACTCAGGAAATAAACTTTTTTTTTACAGTGTGTACTTAGTTCGTGTTTTCCTTTCATTGAGAGATATCTAAACATTGCAAAAAGGACAAATAAATGTACACTTTTTGCAGTATTTCATTTAACTTATAGTTCTCAAACTAATTTTAAGTTGTAATACAATTATCATTTTTAACACCCATTTTTTTAGACCTCATGTAGAATCTAAGAAAAAGAGCCACTCCATAGTACATCTAGCTGATGCTTTAGACGAATCTACAGCATATATGACCAAAAGGGTTAGTATGAGGCTGGAAATATCGAGGCAGATTCAAGGGCTACTGTAATACCATGATTACAGCACATTATAACACGACCACCACTATAATCTCACTGCATCCTCCATGAAGTAGGTGTCAAGATAATATCCATTGGGTCGGCCAAAAAGTTCGCTTGGGTTTTTCTGAAGGGAAGCACCCGAACGAACTTTTTGGCCAAACCAATATACTAAATGCTACTTAGGAAATTGTATAATCAATGATCAGTAAGATGTTACCTATGGGGGATTGATAATCTCCTGGCTATAGACCAGAGGAAGTGCAATTAAGCTTGTGCCAGCTCAGATTTGTCCGCTAGTCCTTTAGAGCCCTCTAATTTGACAATTCCATATTCAAACCCTGACTAATTTCATGCTGGCAGAGAAATGGGTTCTTTTAACACAGGAGATCTTGCAAAATTGCCACTATAGTTTATAAACATGGGTTACAATTTTTATTCCTACAACTACTCTCTATTCTGTCATTCAATATATGCACCATTTCATATTTCTAGTAAATATGTTTTAGTGCAATGGGCAAAGTGAAAAGAAAACGCATTACATTGAAATAAAATGAAAATTTTTTGTTAAAATTAGAATTTGTGGGCAAACAAATAGGCAGACAAGTTGTGATCACAAGAATCAGTCAATCTCAGTAATGATTACCTCTATTCAAGTATTTTCTTCAACAGAAGCTACTTTAAACAAATTACCCAGTTCATCATTTGACACTCAATTTCCCTTTGATTATATAGGTATAGATTCAAGATAATTATTAGTCATGTTAAAGTACATTAGAAAAGTTATTTTTCACTTCAATAACAAAACTTCAGGCCTCAGAGGCACTTATTATTTTCATTATAGTCTGTCCATTTCACCATAAAAATTAATTTAAAACTTATGTAATGGAAATCTATTTTTGCAGTGATTTACTTTGAGAAACATCAGTTGGCTAAAAGTGTAGACGATGTCTTTCAGTTGTCACACTTTTGATACTTGTACATACAGAATGTGAGTGGTTAAGCAAATATATTTGAGATTTTGCCTCCCAAACAGCTGTTTTTGTAAGTTTTACTGACTATGATCAATAGATGGGATAAAGTTTAATCAATATACACCCTTTGGGATATTACAGCAGTTTGGCCTCATCTTTAATTTAACGAAAAGTCACACATCTTCAGTATAGCTCAGATTCATTAAAAAATTTTAAGATTCCCTTAGCTCACTTTGGGGATGCAATTTATTCCACAAGTCATGCATCCAGAAAATAATCTTTCTAAAAAATTAGAACATAGGGATCATTTGTCACTTGATAGTGTATTGTGCTTAATAAAATGGGCAGCACTCAGAGCACATAGATATTTTGGAAAGCTTTTTAACTTCCTGAACCAAAACCTCGATCCAAAGAAACAAAAGCATCTAAAGAAGTAAAATCTCTACACAAGAAAATATGTTTCTGTCTGTTATTTATGCCTCTAAGTACCTAAGATTTTAAAAATTCCAATAATATTGAGTTCTGGAAATGCTATTGAACCATTTTAAGCTTTTTTAAAAATTTATTTGAAAAATTTACATGAAAGCTATTTGGATATTTTAGTCTCCAGTCAGTAGACTAACAGACGTCACTAAGCCTGGATTTAGGCATTCATTCCAGGGCTAAATGAGTTACACATGCCCACCCGGAAAATAGGTTCTTCTTCTGTTGTCAGGACTCTGATTTGGGGTGGTTACTGTCACATACTAGGCTATTAGGTAAATTTGAGCCCCAAATGGGAAAATGTTCAGGCGTCTTCTGTATCTTTATTGAAGAATGGTAAAAGTGACCACATTCTATTCAATCTCTATGGTTAGTTAGCTGTGTGATTGGAAGCCAGTCACTCAGGCATCTTAGTCTATGATATCTTCATCTCTGTAAGAACAGGATTGTCTCAGTCATCTTTAGGTCCCTTCACATTCTCAAATGCCATAGTCACATGATGTTTAACAGTAAACAGTACTGTTTACAAACAGTAAAGTACTGTCAATCTAAATGTGCTAACTTTGTTATCTGCAATGTGATAAATGACAAAACACAAGTCAAAGACAGACTTCCGATTTTAAATGGAAGCCTGCTTTCTAGCTGAACTCAGTTTGCATGAAATGTCCTTAATGAATTATCTCCTTTGTATCAGAAAACTATGACAGTTTTGATGAGGGTATATTAAGGCTTTCTATTAAAGGTCCAATTAAGATATTCTTGACTTTCACTAAGCTAAACTTTTATAAATCAATTTGGTCAACAGACTAAAAACTCAGTTTAATATGAATATATTTTGAAACACATTTTCTGAGTATTCTTGTCTTTCTTTTCAGAAGTTTGAATCCTGTATTCAAACTTTCTTAATCAAAAATTTTTACTTTCTTTTTCAAGTTTGCCATATGACCTTGTCATTATTTTGAAATATCTATTTTTTGCTGTTATAACATTCTAAATTAATGAGGTATTCCTAACTGCCATCTCATCATGAGCTATGCGAAAATTTCAGAAATGTGTAAGAAAACAACACATTAATAAGAATTCTATGAATATATTGGAATCATTTATTCTCTGAGGCTACAATTAAACTCAAAACAGGATGAGTAATGACTTCTAATTCTCTGCAACTATTCTTTTTTTTAAAGATATTTTAGAAAGTTTTTTTTTAATTTAGCAAATATTTCCAAACCTGATCACAATTTTATTTCTTATGTTAGCATATATATTGGCTATAGTTTCCTAAATAATGTCAAGGTAAGCATTTGAAAAAATTATGCAAGATTTTTAATATTTCTTTCTGATGGCTTTAAAGTTTCTATACAAAGAAAATATTAAAATTTTTACCAATAAATAAATGTATAGATAAATTCAGATTATAAATCAGAGTAGAAAAGAAGCAAAGATGGGAGGGTATACTTACTCATATAAATTCATACTAAGGCTCTTCATCCTACGAGAATTATTAGTTGAGGGCTTCAATAATTTCTTTATGTTGCACTAAATCAAGTGGCATAAGTATTTGACTTTACAATATGGAGAAACTCTAAAATAAAGAACAGTTTTCTTTTCGTGAGATGCTAGAGTTACAAATGGAATTCTCTTCAGCATCTCTTTTTCCCAGAGTATGAAACACATCTGAACATGGGAAACATTCATTTCCTACTTTGTGATATCAAACTTCTGTAAATGCAGTTTATTATTATTATTAGTTGAAATATAAAAGAGGCAGATTTGGGAGCATTAAATAAACAGGGTTTTTGTAGTAAAGCAAAACTGGGTTTAAATTCTGGATCTGCCACTTTATCACTATGTGAATTTGGCCAAATTACCTGTTTGTACCTCAGTTTCTTCATCTATAAAATGGGACTGACATTGCAGGCTCATTAGGGTTGTTACAAGGGTTTGAGGCATGCTGTTACAAACCCCTGGCCCACAGATAGCAAGCAGCAAGTGGTCACTGTTTTCAACAGCCACATGATATAGGGTCACATTTTCAGAAAACTCCCCTGCTTCTCGTGTCCATCATAGGACTTCTCGTCTGTCAGTAGCTACTCAGGAAATTCCTGAATTCTATTTCCAGTATGCCAGCAAGTGAGCACAGCCAGTTTAAATCAAGGTTTCTTCACTACTGTTAAATAGCCTGGTTCTGATTTTATTTTAAGAAAATTGATGATGATATTGCTGTAAATTGCATATCCTTGTTTTGAGTTAAAAAAGACAAAAGCTAGACATGATATGCTCTTAGAAATCTGAAGAATCTTACTAATAGTTTAGAAAATGGGAATACAAAAGACAAGTCAGGAAGCTTTTCACAAATACCTGTGAGACTCAAACTCCCTTTCATTATCAGTTCTACTGATTTGGAGTTAATTGCATTTCAGGGCACATAGCAAGGTACATCTCTCAATGTGCACCTCCTTAATTAGTACAAACATTTGGTCCCTGGGAAAGGTGGAAGTATGAGGATTACTTTTGTATTTGTTAATGTTTTCTGCTTTATTCACTGTTTGCACCTAAAGGCCCATGTAAATGACACACTTTTGTTAAAATCAAGAACAAATATTATGTAAGTTATGCCTTCAAACACCAGCTATGGAGTCTGATTATTTTAAGGCAGCTTTGGAAGGATTCATTTTAGTTGTCTAACCAAAACAAAGCAGAAAGAATAATGTACATGCTAATGGATTTGTGCTTCTCAATATTTGCATTTAAAGACAATATATCTGTCACCTTTGCATAGCAACAACTGGGCGAATGTGTGTAACATAGCTGGTGTTCAATTAAATGCTCCCAGTGATATAGAGCAATTACCGAAGCAATTAACAATATAATGGAACATTATATATAATTTGTTTTTTGTAGTTTTTTACTAAATGAAATGTATTTTGAAATATTCACATGAATACACATATATGTGAAACATACATGCTGGTATGCATTTCCCAAAAATATATTTTCAAAATTTCTTTCCATGAGTATAATTAGCACCCCCATTTTACCAATGTACTACCCAGTTTGGTGTACTCTGGGTGAGGGTTTTTCAAACACTGATATTCCAGACCAGATAATTCTCTGTTGTGGGGACTCACTTGTGAGTTGTAGGATGTTCAGAACCACCCCTGACCTCTACCTGCAACATTGAAACAAGTTTGTCCCTGACCTCAATTTTTCCTCCTTTGCCCTACCTTTTAGGAACATATATTCCACCCTTTACAGCATTCTGAAATTTCATTATTATTTATTTTGAAATGCAAATCTTCCTATCACTGTTTCTTATTAAACTCACTCATGCAACTCTGATTTATCTTTTCCCCCCACTGACACTGCTGTCACGATAAATTTCCAAGATGTCATTTGGAAAGCCTTTTCCAAGCACAAAGTGCAAAGCCTTTTCATGATCTCTCTAAAGCATCTTTTTACAACCTCATTATTTGCTATTCCCGCACAGGTAACCTAAGCTCCTTGTGTACACAACAAACTGCAGTTATGTTCTCTATTCTTCACCTGTCTAATCTTAACCTGGGTTTTGAGCTTCAATTCAATCTTCCTCAACTCATTCCTTCCAGAAGATGTCAGGCATACTTATTCCCTACATATGTATCAGACTTTTATCACCCTTATGAAAGGATGTAAATTTTTTCTCTCCACTGGACTTCAAGCTGCTCTGTGTGTGTGCATTTGTTTAATTTCTTTATCCTGAGGAATATCATAATATTTGCATATAAAAGGTACTTTAAATATCACTTTTAAAAATCAATGTACCTCCCACCTCCTTTAATTAAAAATATAGACTGCATCATTAATATCAAGTTTTAGTTTTTTAAAAAAAGTCTTATCAACGTTTATCAAATATTTCCACATCAAACTCACAGCAGGAAATATTTTTACTATCAAAAGCTGTTGGCTCCTTTTGGTAAATGGCTACATTTATAAATATCTTTATAATGTTAACTTTCAATGTAGACACATTTTCCTTATTAAGTGTCAAAAATGCTATTAAAATATGGCATTCTATGGAATGATGAAGCATCGTGGTCTTTCCTGTGCTTGGACAAATAAGCATATCAACTTCTGCTTTCATCGCTTAATTAAAGATCAATTTTCACAACTGGGTTTATGCCTATTATATCGTATACTTTGTCTATCCTGCTTCAAGCAATGTCCAGCTCTTTCTCTCAGTGTGACAGAAGGGTTCTCAACCAACAAGTTAATGTTACTGCATTCACAGTTGAAGCAGAATTGTTTAATACATACCTCTGTGCTTGGAAAATTGTTTCTTTCCAGGCATGAGTGCTGTGGCCATTATTTAAAAACTTAAGAACAATCATGCTTATATAAAAGGAAATGGAAACACTTTACAAAACATTACATAGATATCAAGGAGAATACTTATCATATTAGCTTTTGTTAAAATGGATGAGAACTAAAGAAAGTGAGAAGACAAACTTGAGAAAAAGTAGACAGATTTGTTTCAGAGTTCAGACTTTCTAGAGGCTTAGAATTATCTGAGGGTATAAATACAGGGTAAGTAAAGAGTTTTATACATTATGCAATTCTTTGATTTTGTCATAATTGAGACCAAAAAAAAACCCAAACACCCTTCTTATTATGCAAGGAAACCTTTAATTATCTCTGCATGATATATGACAATAATAAAATATTAGTCAGTGAGCACGTACTGACTATGCTAAGTACTTTCTGTCAACCTAATTTAATTCCCTCAATATATGTATGCAACATTATTATTCCTTGTTCATATATTTTATATCAAAACTCAGCAAGGTTGAATGACTGTATAAGATGACACAGTTAGTAAATCAAGCCACCAGAATTCCCACATTGGTCTTCCTGTCTTCAGAAGTGAGTCTCTAACTTGCCTTGGACAAGTTAGAATTAATTGAATGACTATTACGTGCAGGTCACTCTGCTTAGCACTTAAAGCACATAGCTTGAAACAATCTCGCAGTAACTCTGAGAGATAGATATCTGTGGTGTTCTTTCACAAATAAGGAAAAGTAATTTCGTAAAGGTTTATAGCCATGGTGGCAGAACAAGGAGTCAGAGCTGAATGTTTATTCCGAAGCCCTCATTTGTGTGTGTGTGTAGTTATACTTCCTATTGCTAAGATACCAAACATTCTGTACTTTGTGATTAAATATTTCTCTCTAAATGTTTCCAGTCAGTTATGCTTTCATCTATTAAGTCAAATGGAAAAAACTCATCCGTGTGGTCACCAATATATTCATGGAGATAGCTACATGTATGCTAAATTTGACAGAAACCCATCTGTTATTTATTCAGTTAAATAATCAGCTAAGATTATAGTTGAATTATATTAATAGAAAATAACATGGATGGGATGTGTAGCTGTGATAGTTTGTCTCTGTGGCTCCAGGAGAAGAGTGTCTCTGAATAAAGATGCCAAAAATGTGAAGTGACTAGATGGGAGCCAAGAGATAAAACTAGGGAATGAGAGCTTGCAAAATATTGGTTCCCAGGGTGGAGGTCTAGCCTGAGCTCCTGTGGTGGGAGTCCAAACCACTGGACTAAGAGAGAACCTCAGACTCCAGGGAATAATAATTGGAGTGAGGCCTCCCAGAGGACCTCATCTCAGCACAAAGACTCGGCTCTATCGAACTGCCTGCAAACTCCAGTGCTGGACATCTCAGGCCAAACAACCAGTAAGACAGGAATACAGCACCACCGATTAAAAAAAAAAGTTACAGACGAAGGAAAAAGGTAAAAACCTAAAAGACCAAATAAATGAAGGCAAAATAGGCAACCTACCTGAAAAAGAATTAAGAGTAATGATAGTAAAGATGATCCAAAATCTCAGAAACAGAATGGAGAAAATACAAGAAACATTTAACAAGCATCTAGAATAACTAAAGAGGAAACAAAGTGATGAACGACACAATTACTGAAATTAAAAATACTCTAGAAGGAATCAATATCAGAATAACTGAGGTAGAAGAACAGATAAGTGAACTGGAAGATAAAATGGTGGAAATAACTGCCAGGGAGCAGAATAAAGAAAAAAGAATGAAAAGAATTGAGGACAGTCACAGAGACTTCCGGGACAACATTAAATGCACCAACATGCAAATTATAGGGGTCCAAGAAGAAGAAGAGAAAAAGAAAGAGTTTGAGAAAATATTTGAAGAGATTATAGTGGAAAACTTTCCTAACATGGGAAAATAAATGGTCAATCAAGTCTAAGAAGAACAGAGAGTACAATACAGGATAAACCCAAAGAGAAACACACTGAGACCCACATTAATCAAAGAATCAAAAAGTAAATACAAAGAAAAAATATTAAAAGCAGCAATGGGAAAAGCAAAAAATAACGTACATGGGAATCCCTATAAGGTTAATAGCTGATTTTTCAGCAGTAATTCTACAAGCCAGAAGGGAGTGGCAGGACATATTTAAAGTGATGAAAGGGAAAAACCTAAACCAAGATTAATATACCCAGCAAGGATCTCATTCAGATTTGATGGAGAAATTAAAACTTTTAGATAAACAAAAGTTAAGAGAATTCTGCACCACCAAACGAGCTTCACAACAAATGCTAAAGGAACTTCTCTAGGCAGGAAACACAAGAGCAGGAAAAGAACTACAATAACAAACCCAAAACAATTAAGGAAATGGTAATAGGAACATATATCATGATAATAACTTTAAATATAAATGGACTAAATGCTCCAACCAAAAGACATAGACTGGCTGAATGGATACAAAAACAAGACCTGAATATACGCTATCTACAACAGACCCACTTCAGACCTAGAGACCCACACAAACTGAAAGTGAGGGGATGAAAAAAGATATTGCATGCAAATGGAAATCAACAAAAAGCTGGAGTAGCAATTCTCATATCAGACAAAGTAGACTTTAAAATAAAGACTATTATAAGAGACAAAGAATGTCACTACATAATGATCAAGGGATCAATGTAAGAAGAAGATATAACAATTGTAAATATTTATGCACCAAACATAGGAGCACCTCAATACATATGGCAAATGCTAACAGCCATAAAAGGGAAAATTGACATTAGCACAATAACAGTAGGGGACTTTAACATCCCACTTTAACCAATGGACATATCAGCCAAAATGAAAATAAATAAGGAAACACAAACTTTAAATGATACATTAAAAAAGATGGACTTAACTGCTATTTATAGGACATTCCATCCAGAAAAAAACTGACTACACTTTCTTCTCAAGTGTTCATAGAACATTCTCCAGGATAGATCATATCTTGGGCCACAAATCAAGCCTTGGTAAATTTAAGAAAATTGAAATCTTATCAAGTATCATTTCTGACCACAACACTATGAGACTAAATATCAGATACAGGAAAAAAAAAACTGCAAAAAATACAAAGACATGGAGGCTAAACAATACATTACTAAATAACCAAGAGATCACTGAAGAAATCAAAGAGAAAAAAAAAAACATACCTAGAAACAAATGACAATGAAAACACGATGACCCAAAACCTATGCAATGCAGCAAAAGCAGTCCTAAGAGGGAAGTTTATAGCAATACAATCCTATCTCAAGAAACAAGAAAAATCTCACACAAACCACCTAAACTTACACCTAAAGCATTTAGACAAAGAAGAACAAAAAATTCCCAGAGTTAGCAAAGGAAAGAAATCATGAAGATTGGATCAGAAATAAATGAAAATGAAATAAAGGAAACAATAGCAAAGATCAATAAAATAAAATATGGTTATTTGAGAAGAAAAACAAAATTGATAAACCATTAGCCAGACTCATCAAGAAAAAAAGGGAGAAGACTCAAATCAACAGAATTAGAAATGAAAAAGGAGAAGTAACAACTGACACTGCAGAAATACAAAGGATCATGAGATTACTACAAGCAACTCTATGCCAATAAAATGGACAACCTGAAAGAAATGGACAAATTCTTAGAAAAACACAACCTTCTGAGACTGAACTAGGAAGAAATAGAAAATATAAACAGACTGACCACAAGCACTGAAATTGAAATTGTGATTAAAAACCTTCCAACAAACAAAAGCCCAGGAACAGCTGACTTCACAGGTGAATTTTATTAAACATTTAGAGAAGAACTAACACCTATCCCTCTCAAACTCTTCCAAAATATAGCAGAGGGAGGAACACTCCCAAACTCATTCTACAAGGCAACATCACCCTGACACCAAAACCAGACAAAGATGTTACAAAAAAAGAAAACTACAGGTCAGTATCTCTGATGAATATGGATGCAAAAATCCTCAACAAAATACTGGCAAACAGAATCCAACAGCACATTAAAAGGATCATGCACCATGATCAAGTGGGGTTTACCCCAGGAATGTAAGGATACTCCAATATATGCAAGTCAATTAATGTGATACACTATATTAATAAATTGAAGGATTAAAACCATAGGATAATCTCAATAGATGAAGAAAAAACTTTTGACAAAATTCAACACCGATTTATGATTAAAACACTCCAGAAAGTAGGCATAGAGGGAATCTACCTCAACATAATAAAGGCCATATATGACAAACCCACAGCCAACATTGTTCTCCATGGTGAAAAACTGAAACCATTTCCTCTAAGATCAGGAACAAGACAAGGTTGCCTACTCTCACCACTATTATTCAACATAGATTTGGAAGTTGTAGCCACAGGAATCAGAGAAGAAAAAGAAATAAAAGGAAACCAAATTGTAAAAGAAGTAAAACTGACACTGTTTGAAAATGACATGATATGATACATAGAGAATTCTAAAGATGCTATCAGAAAACTACTAGAGCTAATCAATGAATTTGGTAGAGTAGCAGGATACAAAATTAATGCATTGATATCTCTGGTTTTCCTATACACTAATGATGAAAAATCTGAAACAGAAATTAAGGAAACACTCCCATTTACCATTGCAACAAAAAGAATAAAATACCTCGGAATAAACATACCTAGGGAGACAAAAACCTGTAGGCAGAAAATTATAAGATACTGATGAAAGAAATTAAAGATGATACAAACAGATGGAGAGATATACCATGTTCTTGGATTGGAAGAATCAACATTTTGAAAATTACTATACTACCCAAAGCAATCTACAGATTCAATGCAATGCCTATCAAACTACCAATGGCATTTTTTACAGAACTAGAATGAAACATTTCATAGTTTGTATGGAAACACAAAAGACCCCGAATAGCCAAAGCAATCTTGAGAAAGAAAAACAGAGCTGGAGGAATCAGGCTCCCTGTCTTCAGACTATACTACAAAGCTACAGTAATCAAGACAGTATGGCACTTGCTCAAAAACAGAAATATAGATCAATGGAACAGGATAGAAAGCCGAGACATAAACCCAAGCACATACGGTCACCTTATCTTTGATAAAGGAGGCAAGAGTATACAAGGGAGAAAAGACAGCCTCTTCAATAAGTGGTGCTGGGAGAACTGGACAGCTACATGTAAAAGACAGAAATTAGAACACTCCATAACACCATACACAAAAATAAACTCAAAATGGATTAAAGACCTAAATATAAGGCCAGACAATAAAAAGTACTTACAGTAAAACATAGGCAGAATACTCTATGTTATAAATCACAGCAAGATCCATTTTGACCCACCTCCTAGAGAAATGGTAATAAAAACAAAAATATACAATTGGGACCTAATGAAACAAAAGCTTTTGCACAGCAAAGGAAACCATAAACAAGATGAAAAGACAACCCTCAGAATGGGATAAAATATTTGCAAATGAAGTAAGTGACAAAGGATTAATCTCAAAATATGCAAGCAGCCCATGCAGCTCAATATCAAAACAACAAACAACCCAATACAAAAATGGGCAGAAGACCTAAATAGACATTTCTCCAAAGAAGATATACAAATTGCCAACAAACACATGAAAAGATGCCCAACATCACTAATTATTAGAGAAATGCAAATCAAAACTACAATGAGGTATCACCTCACACCAGTCAGAATGGCCATCATCAAAATATCTAGAAACAATAAATGCTGGAGAGGATGTGGAGAAAAGGGACCCCTCTTGCACTGTTGGTGGGAATGTAAATTGATACAACCACTGTGGAGAACAGTATGGAGGTTCCTTAAAAAACTAAAAATAGAACTACCTTATGAGCCCGCAATCCCACTACTGGGCATATACTATGAGAAAACCATAATTCAAAAAGAGTCATGTACCACAATGTTCATTGTGATCTATTTACAATAGCCAGGACATGGAAGCACCCTAAGTGTCCATCGACAGATGAATGGATAAAGAAGATGTGGCACATATATAAAATGGAATATTATTCAGCCATAAAAAGGAACAAAAGTGAGTTATTTGTAATGAAGTGGATGAACCTAGAGTCTATCATTCAGAGTGAAGTAAGTCAGAAAGAGTAAAACAATTACTGTATGCTAACACATATATATGGAATCTAAAAAAAAAAAAAAAGGTTCTGATGAACCTAGGGGCAGGACAGGAATAAAGACGCAGATGTAGAGAATGGACTTGATGACATGGGGAGGGGTAAGAGTAAGCTAAGATGAAGTGAGAGAGTGGCAGTGACATATATACACTACCAAATGTAAAATAAATAGCTAGTGGGAAGCAGCTGCATAGCACAGGGAGATCAGCTGGGTGCTTTGCAACCACCTAGAGGGGTGGGATAATGAGGGTAGGAGGGAGATGCAAGAGGGAGGGGATATGGGGATATACGTATGCATATAGCCAATTCACTTTTTTATACAGCAGAAACAAACACACCATTGTAAAGCAATCATACTCCAATAAAGTTGTTAAAAAAAAGAATACAATGGTACATATGCAAAAAAAAGAAAATAACATAGAAAATAAATATTTTAAATATTATTTAATTCATTTTAAATTACTGTGAGAGTCAATAAAATCTGTATATGTCTAAAAGATGGAAGTATACCATACCTTACTAAGCTGTTAGCACTGTCGGGATCTTGTGCCAAAACTGTGCCAACAACAGTCCCAATCTTGGCATTTTCATAGACTTCCATGACATAGGAAGGCATGGAAAATAGTGGTGGTTCATCTACATCCCCAACAATGATCTTCAGCATGGTAGCATCTTTAAAAGGACCCAAGTGAGAAAAGCGAAAATCAAGATGTGTATTGGCTCCTTCTATGTTGAGGGTATATGACTTCTTTTTCTCATAGTTCAGTGGCTGTGGGAAAAAAAATAAGATTTCCAATATTATGACTACCATCACCTGTTAAACAAATATTTTATTTTCCTTTTTTTGAAACAAACAAACAAACATGAATAGGTTTAGGTCAATCTACTTGCATTTATAAAGAAACTATGAAGTTTATCTTAACAGTGACACCTAAAGCAGAAATCATGGAAACTCAAGTCTGAATTAATTGTGATTTTTCAGAACCATAAATATGATGATAACTAGCAACAAAAGGAAATTTCCCACAGTCAAACAAATATTGATTTTTGCAGACTCATTCTTAGTCTCCTCTGGTAACTTCTTTCTATCTCCTCTTCAGCTTAAATTATTAATGTTTAAAATATTTGCTACTAATTTGAGAAATTTAAAAAATACATTTTTTTATTTTGCATTTAAACAATTTATCTCATATCATTGATTTTTATCTATTATCATCTTATTTTCATCTTGCTGGTTTTAAACTTGGTATCTTATTTTAAAATTGGATAAATGTTTACATTTTCAGTGCAACAATATTTTCTTGAAATTTTAGCAGAAGATTTTATACAGACTTCTGAATTTCATTTTTGTTGTTTTAATTGTATTATTTTTTTAATTTCTTTTTTGCTGCTAATACCATTTCATGTATTAGTTTTGTTTTTTATTCCCTTTATTATTATGTTTTGATCAACTTTATTTTTTATTACAGTATTCTGTTCATTTTTAGTTTTACTTTTTAGGTTTGAATTTACATTAATAGTTTGTCATAATGTTTTATTTTTTTCTTATTTTTTAAATCACCCAGCCAATTTTCTTTCTATTAATCATATATGTCAGGAGTCATGAATTTGGCTTAGCATACAATAATGAATAAAAATAAGGTCAGTCTAGTGTTTTGTCCCAGGGAATATATGGTCTATTATAAGATTTATAGACATTCATAGCACTGTACATTTAGTGTTCTAAGACATAGTAGGTATTATGAAAATAATAAGGATACAAACATAGATACAGAAGTGTGTGAGCAGGTAGGTAATATTTGCAAGAGGAAGTACCTTCTTAGGTAAGAACTGAAGGTTTTGAAAGTGTTAAACATGACGCACATAGGCTCTGTGACATAAAATGAGCTTAGGTTTAGGATTAGCCACATCAAAAGTCTCCATGTTGATGCTAGTGCAGGTGATACAGATATCAGCCTTTATTTTGAGCATTGTGAATTACCTATAGATTAACACCTATGAAAAGAAACAATAGATATTTTTTCATCCCTATTTCTGCCACTGATTTTTCAGTAGCCTGCTTCAATCTTGCAGCCTTCTTTCTTGGCAGGATCAAAGTATGATCATTCCCTATGGAGGAACTCAGATATTTTCCTTTACCCTAAGAGCCAAGGAGAATTTGTAGAGTATCCTTAACGGGATCTTATAAACAGAAGATCAGTCCTACTGATGATTATTTCCCTTATTTTTTCTGAATTGCCTTAGAAAATTGGCCTTTCCAAAGACTGGAGATTGCATAGAAGGAAAAACAAACATTTAATTTCCAAACCAGATACTAAGAACCTAGAATACTTCTCAGGGCCATGGATGAGACTGGGTCATTACAATATTTTACAAGTGTTTATAAGACAAAATAAAATTTTAAATAATGTTAAAACTAAAATTCTTAAATATGAACCATATATATGATACATATACATTTATATATGGTGCAGATATTATGTATTTTAGATTTATATACTTTAAAGAAGGGATAATTGATCTGAAGTTTATAACTCACCAAGTGGGATTCATTTCCTTCTCAGGGAATTAAAACTAGAAATGAATTGCCAAAGTAACTAACATCCATCTTGTTTGGCAGATTGTATTACTTTCAGTTGGACCCACAGATTTATTGTACTTCTTTCCTTGACTCCTCTCTCCTTAATATTAGTAAATAAGAATGTCTTGGGCTAATTCAAGAAGTCTCATCCAAATTTAAATCACCTGTTCTAGAAATGGTACACACTTTCTGCCTATCAAGAATTAGGTGCACAACAACTACTGAGCCCATGTGCTGCAACTACTGAAGCCTGCGCGCCTAGAGCCAGTGCTCGGCAACAAGAGAAGTCACCGCAATGAGAAGCCCACACACTGCAACGAAGAGTAGCTTCCTCTTGCCACAACTAGAGAAAGCCTCTGTGCAGCAACAAAGACCTAACGCAGCCAAAAATAAATATAAAATAAATTAAAAAAAAAAAAGAATTAGGTGCACAGGTGTGGTCCCCTTGGTGCAGAGGAACATGGACTGTCAGAATCCAGGCATTTTGCTCATGGAAAGCAACACCCTTGGCAGGTTTACTACTTGTTTAAGATCAGTGTAATTTTTTAGACTCAATCTGCTGCATCTGGTAGACTATAATGACTAAGGTTCATTGAGAGTCAGAAAGACTCTCAATGAAATTTGTGGGGATATTTTTGGCCACCTCTACCCCATCAAATATTATTATCAAGCTGTGCATCCAATATGACAGGCATCTCTTTTTCCATTTTTAGCAGGTCTCCTGGCAAGTTAGATGTCATTTATCTTAACACTCACCTACCTACTGCAAAGGTACAGGCTGTTTATGTGAACTCATGGTTTCATGTTTATGATTATCTCATGTATATTTAACTACCCCAAGAGAAGGATAATCATTTTGGAGGACTTGTTTTTCAGGCAGATGGATGGATAGGACCAATTTCGAGTCACTAAGGAAAGAGAAGTATTATTTCAGGTTGGGACAGGAATTTAGAAGCAGATGAATTAATGTAGATGGAAATATTTTTAACAATCTCATTTATGAAGAAAACATGGTAGTGCTAAATTGCAAGTATAGAAAAACTGGGAAGAAATTACACTATTTATTCTTGGAGATTGCAGGATTTTATATACAATATAAAGTATGTTAATTCTTTGTTTTGTATTAAAACTACAATAGTACATAGAGATTGGATTAGGATTATAATTGTTATTTTTCCTCTTACTGTAAATCCTGGTAAAGCTTTCCAAATACTTACCATTCATACATTGTAAAGAGATATTCCAGTAATTTCATAGTAATATTTTGCTCCTGGGAAACTAGTTAGAACTCTGTGGTTTTCACCTTCCATAGTTACCAGCAGATTGTTTTATTACCTAAAATAGTCTATCAAAAACAGTATACCAAGAACAGTGAGATCTATTCATCTAAAACCTGGTTTTGATGAAAAGATGGAGGAAAAAAATTAAAAGAAAATGTACTCAGGTTATCAGAGTACCAAGAAGGCACAAAACATGAAATGTCTGGCTGTGAGTTTACATAACACAAAACATACCCTTGTCCTGTCTTAAAACAAAACAAAACAAAACAAAAATGGATACAGAATAACTCCATAAACATGAGGCACAGTAGGAATTTGATAAGGGTGATTATAGAGCCAGAGATTGTTTATGAGCATAATAAATAGTTTTTTCCAGATATACTATATTAAAATTTCAACTGCCCATGCTTGTAGGTTTTTTGGGCTGGATTCTCACAATAATCATTTGGATTGAACAGATGATTAAAACAATCAAGCTGAAAAAAAGAACTGTGGAAAGAGTTATTCCCTTTTGAGATACTTGAAGACTCTTGGAAAGAATAGTCTCCAGTCTTTGATAATGTTCAGCATTATTTACTCCATAAATCTGGTCTCACCAAGATATTTGGTGTGGCGGGGTGAGTGTTTACAATTTGAACATAGTTTATCCCATTTAACAAAATTTCAGAACTATGCCAAGTTTCCTTTTCTTTTTTTTGAAAACTGCAAATTTGGATTAAGAGTTCAGTGTTTAAGACAAGAAGTAGATGAGCCTAAGGTAAAGGTGTTCTCCTGGAGTTTACTAACATAATATTAATGTTTAGAGAGAAATATTGGAGGAACACCATCAGGTTCTTTATTCATTTTTATAGAATTTGTTTTGGGTTTAGTTCCCTGGACAAGTCTCACCTGTGGTCCAAGTTCTGAGAGTCAGAAAACAAAGCTACCAACTCATTGATGCTCATAGTTAACAAATGCTATGATTATTGTTGTCAAATTTAGTAAATTAAAATTATTTTTAATAACATATGTGTCAGTTATCACATAGGATATACTTATACTAGGAAACTGTCATTTATCTGAAATGAGAAATTAACTAGTTAACTTCAATTTTAATTTTTTTAATGTGTTTATTCTGGTGTAATTTTAACTTCCCCAGGCAGTGGGGCTCCTCTTACTTTTCTTTAGTTACTGTTAATGTCCTAATGCAGTTCACTGTCACTGAATTGACTCCAATTTTCATCTTACATTTTAGTTTCTTAATTTTATCCTATTACTCCTAGTAATTACTTTCACATATCATTGCTCTCTCTAACTTTTAAAATCATAATTTTCCCTCTTTAATATGAACACATTTCATGTTCCTGTAGATAAGTTATCATCTTTCTAGCCAGATTTACATATTTGGAACATGTTAATTGTTTCTCATTAATCACTTCTACTATTCATTAAATCACACTAATATATTCCTCCTCTGGAACTATATAACCATCATAAATAGATGGATACTGAAAACAGCATTTAGTCAAGTTGCTCTATGACTCAATTCTTCTTGGAGTTTAAGAAAGTCTTAAAATTCTGTTTTCCTAAATAATAAGAGAAGAGACTCCATAGGACCTCTCCTTGGTCCAGTTTCTATATTGCATCATCATCCAGGTTTTCCATTGCAGGAATGGGAGGATAATAATAGGACAGATACCAACATTTTAATACATGAAAAAATGTCACTTCAATTATGCAAAAAATGGCCAAATCCTGGAATAGTGACTGATATTATTATTAATTATTGTTTCCTGAAAAATGGCATATCTTAAATGATAGTAGTTTGCCAAAAACATAAGAAAAATTGCATGAAGTTGAATGTTTCATCAGCTAGGCTTTCTTATTATGCCATGATTCGTGGTCCTTGTCAAAGTCCTCTCCTGGATGGTGGACATTCTGCAAAGACTGGAACACATGTATAAGCTATATTATAAATTTCTCTATGCAGAAGAGTGTCAGGATCATTTAATGTGTATAATTCCAAGGTTATTGATACAAATAAATCTTACAGATTTGCTCACTGTCATTTGAAGACTGGAGAAATGAATGAAAATATTTTAAATATTTTAAAATATTTTAAATAACACATAATATATATGAAGTATATTTATATATTCTATATTATATTATTTATATATATTTACATACTAACACATATACATATGTGTGGATATTTCAATAGCCCCACACATATGCAAATTTACCAATAACACATGGGTGTGGATAGCTTAACTCAACAGGCTGTTTCAACTAGTACGCTAAATTATATTGTAGGAATATGTGTTAAAAACTGTTAATTGATGTTCAAAATAGTTTCAGTGGATCTATCACTCCATGGTCATGCCTATAGATGAAGAGTCAGAACAAAAGTTTGCCCAAAGCAGTCCTCTGTCAAAAGGTATTATAAATATAGTGATAGATTTCACTGAATTGAAAGTTGGACTTTCCTCTTCAGCTTCTGGCTAAGCAGGAGAACCACTTTCCAGATATTAGAATCTTATAAGAGTAAAAATAGTAGCTTGGCTGATTTTTTAAGTAATAAAATCTCTAATGAATGTTTAGTTTTTGTAAATAGTTCATTAGCATTAGAAACCTATTTCTTCTTATATACAAAGTGTGCACATGTGTTTGCCTGTGTGTGCATTTATAATAAGTTGGGATGCCTTATTTTTTTATTGCACATTGTGGTTCATAGTCCCCAAACTTTACAACCCAATAGCAAAGAAAGTCCTGGTTCCTATTCTGTCACTCAACGCAAGTCAAGGAAATGATAAAGAAAAATTCAATAAGTGCAATCTACTAAAAAATTTAGAATGTGGCTATTTGGAATGGACCTAGTACGGTTATAGCTGGAAACATTTCATATATTTTCTCTTAGGATTAATTTAAACTTTAAAAATACTTATATAACATTTTATGTTTACTCTCACCATCCATCTCTGATACTTTGTTAAATAAAGTGGTATAAAGATCTTTTACACACTGCAGTATAAAAATTTTAAAAATACAAGGTACCCAGTTGCAAAAATGTTTAACAACTACTGTGGACATACATACACTTGTAGCACACACAGGTACACATTAATGGAAATTATCAGTACATTCATAATGAATAATTAGAATAAGTTCTTTCTACTCTATTAGATCTAGCAGATTTAAGAGGGATATGGAATTGCTGTGTTTTCTACAGTGAAAAATTAGTGAAATGCCTACCTTGATACATAAAACAGAGAAGATAATTCAAAGAAAGTATTTGTGACTGAAACATCCCTGGAAATGTTGCACTGCAAAGACAAAATTAAACTTGAACTTTGATAAAAATCTTTTACAGAAGACAGAGGGGGAAGTAGATCACCAAGAGCCATGAGTGACAGCATGTTCATGTGATACCAAAGGGGGAGGGGTGTGGGGAGGGATAAATTAGGAGGATGGAATTAACATATACACACTACTATATATAACAGATAACCAACAAGGACCTACTTTATAGCACAGGGAACTATACTCAATATTTTGTAATAACCTATAAGGGAAAAAAATCTGAAAAAGGAGATAGATAGATAGATATAGATATATAGGAATCACTGTGCTGTACACCTGAAATTAACACAACATTGTAAATCAACTATGCTTCAATAAGAAAATATTGACATCATTCAAAAAAATATACACAGGATGTGTCATTCTTTGTGTGATTATAGGTGATTTGGATAACATGAAATAAAGGAGGGCAGTAAAATAACCACATGGAGAGGTCTAGAAAGTGTAATTAAAATTTGGTGCAAATAGAAAAAGAAAGGAAGACAAGAAATGTAGATATTGAGGTATTATTGTACTTTTTTATGGTAACTTTTGTTTTTATTTTTTTTATTTTTAAAAATTAATTTTTATTGGAGTATAGTTGCTTTACAATATTGTGTTAGTTTCTACTATACAGCATGAATTAGCTATACATACACATATATCCCCTCTTTTTTGGATTTCCAAAAGATATTGAGGTATTATTGTACTTATTAGCCAGACACAGCCTAGAATACTATTTTACCTTATTTTATCTCTTTGTAATTATCACTTCGTAAAACGTTAAAATAAGAAAACTGAAGATTAAAAGACTTGAGATAATTCATAGATCTCTTAAATGGCAAGACCAAAATTTATATTTCATCTGACAGTAAAGATTGTATTTTCCACCACCCTTCATTGACTTGAAAAACCATGTTTAAGATTTTTGGCTTAAAATATTAGGCATTGTATTTGCAGTTAAATACACTTGAAGAAGAAAAGTGATACTACAGACAGTATTTGCTGAGAGTCAGGAAAGCAAATAGGATTGGAGCCTTGAATTAAAAAGAAAAATGGAACAACTGCTTATTATAAAGAAAGCAAATTGGCATATGGACCACAAGAAGAGAATCTGAGAGGTACTGCTATGAAGCCTATCCCTAGCTACAGGGTTTATGTCAGAGGAAACACATCAAGTTGCATTCATCCATATCTTTTTTTCCCCTTTCCACCCAGTCAGGCTCCATTAAACAATAAATGAAAGTTATCAAAGTGTATTTACAACGTACCACACCATGGACTGGTGAATTCAACTTGGCAATTTTCTGATGAAGGCATGATATGGACAGGAATGTGCAGATGCTCCTGCAAGCTGATTTATAGAGCAGTGCTGATTTTGATCTTTGGGAAGATTAGCTGTTCTGCCTTGCTGACTAAAGTGAGCTGCCTCAGAGATTAAATAAGGAACAGGTTTGAAAGGACTGTTTTTTCTGTTCCCTGCCATCTGAATGAATGCCTCTTAAAGGTTAAAATCCACAGAGTTATACAGTTTAGTTTCCAAATTGTAATTATTTATAACATAAAATATACAGCAATGGAATAACTCTAAAACTGATAATCCTAATCTGAAGGATTAAGAAAATAGATCAATGCAAACATTAATGCATTTTAGAGGAAGTGTAGACTACATTAGAAAATAAATTCAGGAAAAAAATAGAAAGATAATTTGGACTCATTATCAAGGTTATTTTCAGTACATAGTCATTACCATTTATGTAATTGAAACACTTACCTTGAAAATACCTATTGAGTATGTGTATATGTGTATGCAATATAGAGAATGTTAACTACATATATGTGCACACATATGCACATATACCATTTTGCCTTCATTTTTCACAAACAGCATCAAATTAATTGAGGCCATGCAGGGTGGTAAGATCCCCATTGTCCTTAACCCCACAATCTATACTTGTATTTTGGATTATGTGTGTATTCACATCATCCACCACTACCCTCACATTTGTAAACATGATATAAATTCCTACTTTATAAGGACAATAGTTCTCAATAGGCAAGGATCACCCTGCTACCCACACCCCACACATATTCCAGCTAAATCATTGCAAACTTATCTGCAAACATTTATTTCTTCCTCCTGTTTGATTTTGTCAAATAATGAGGAATATTATCATAGGTTCTTTCTTTCCACCTGTGATCGAGATCCTAAACAGGGCCATTTCTACCTCAGAGCATCTTTTGAATTCAATTACCCTCTCTTTAGTATCCCCAGTTTCTTGTCTCTATTGACCTTTTATCCATCTGCTATAAACACACTTTCAGTCTCCCACCTTACAATTAAAATCTCCATTTTATGATGTTCTCATTTATTTGCTTTTTAAAGTATCTCCCTGGCTTTACTACAAAGCTTCTTAAAGGGGATAGTGTTGTTTTTTCTTTTTTCTCCTTTTAATTTTTTTCTCCCATTTCCTTGCCTCCAATTTTCTCTCCACCACACTAAATTTGTTCTTCTCTTCATTTTAGCAAATAATAAATATATATATTTCATTCAAGTATGTAAAATGGGTAACTTTTCAGACTTTGAAGAGACAGATTCCTGAGTTCAATTTTCTGTCAATCAGTTTCTACATGGATACAATTCTTTTTCTCTGTGATTCAGTTTGTTTTATTAGTGAGAATAATAATATTCCCTATATCATAATGTTCCAGTTAGATTGAAAGGAATGATAATAGGTGTACCAGCTCAATAAATATTTGGGAAAAGTTCTTAAAACTCATCCTGACACAGAGGAAACACTTAACAAATATTATCTGCTGTTACTATCTATTGTGATGATAATGATGATGCGGATGCGGATGGAGAGCTGAAAACTGCTCGTGAGAATCACCATGCCCCCTTTTGCCAAATCGAATGAATCTTTATAATTCTAAATTGTGTTTTAGTTCTAGAATCCTTCATATTTTTAATGACTATCTTCCTCCTGTTCAGCATCCCTTGGGAATTTTCAATGATAAAATTCACCTCTGTTTTTTGATATTTTCTTCAAAGACTATTTCTTTCCTGCCTTCTGCTTGTTTCTTAAATACTGGTGTTCCCTAGGGTTCAAGACTCATCTTTCAGAAAGAGTTATTCACCTGCTTACCTGGATTTACCTGAGTGAAGAAGCCATCCAAGGAATGAAAAGCAGACAATCCTCACTTCATTTTCTAATCCATAGTATATCCATTAATTACTCTAATGCTTATTGAATGCCTACGCAATGTCAGAAAACATGCTAGACATTGGGAATGCAGTGATGAGTTAAAAATAGTCTTGTCCTTGTGTAGTTTCTATTAACAATTAATTAGAAATACTGACATCAAATGAGACCTTATCACTTCCTGCTTAGATAGCTTCAATGGCTCTCCATTGGGTAAAATTTAACAAGGCCCTGTGTGCTCACCTATGCACTAACTCCCTCACTCTCTGCTCCAGGATCAATGAAGATTTTTAGGTCCTTACTGTACCATGTTCTACTCCATTCAGGTTCTTGTTGTGTTTTCTTTCCTCTTCCTGTAATGCTCTTTACCTAACTACCTCCTAAGTTTCTTTCAGTTCTCTGTTCAATCACTGCTGACTATCAGACAGCACCAAACACCCTAGCTTTTGTTTTCCCAACAGCACTGTATAACTCTCCTTCATAGAACAGTTTTATTACCTATCTAAGAATGCATATGATATTTGATTGGTATCTCTCCGCTTCCATAGATTGGAAGCTCTATGCAAGAAGACAGTGACTTTGGTTCTGCTCAGGCTCTCATGACTCTTGTAGAGCACAGTTATGGGCACACAAGAGACACTCAAAGCTCACATATTTGTTAAATGAAGACATGGAAGTTGACTATTTTTATTAACATATTTTTGATCCAAGTTTGACAATCTCAGAAAGTTGAAAATGAGATATTTTAGGTGAAGAATCAATATTTTATATAGACCAGTGATGACTACTTCTTAAGTATTTACACACTTTAAGCTCTGCTTTGCAGGCCCCTTTTGTAACATACAAAAGGCATATTAATCCTCAATTTTAAATCAATATAAAATTGTGATTATTAGAAGAATAAATGAGATTTTATACAGTGTGAAAAGTGTATACAAAACACACAAATAGACGATTAGATAGATAGCTAGATGATAGATGAACGGTAGCTAGATTCAAATAGATAAATAGATGATTGATAGATTGAAAGACAGATTGATTGGTTCACTTCGATATTACAGTAGCACATCAGAATAAAATTTCTCATCCTGTGCTCTGAACATATTACACAGTAGAATCATCTGGAGTACTTGTTAAAAAGGCCAATTCTTTACCCCCACTCCATCCTTTCTGAATCAAAATATGGAGGGAAGGGCCTAGGGACCTAAATGTTAGTATATTTACAAGCTGAAGTTGTTAAACATTTAAAGACTGAGACATACTGCATTAGGAATTACATTTAAATCCTTCTTTGCTAATTGCCTGTGTTCCACTTCATTTTTACAAGGACATGAGCATTATTGTCTCTTAAAAGCAAAAAGCAATAGATTTAGTCCAATGACAAATTCTTAGGAATAAAAAAGAATGGGGAAGAAGGTTAATGGTTTCACTAAAAGATCCATCCAAGCAAACTCGTCTCCTAAATATTGTTAGCCAACATGATGAAGTTTTTTTTACATTAGTTAGAAGGTCTCTTAATGCTACTTTGTTTAGTACAGCATAGAGTAATGACATTAATAGAACAGGCATTCATGATAAATATGTTATCTGAAAACAAAGATGGGGCGACACATTCATAGTGCATTCTATATCCAATCTTCCCACCCTACTAAAATACATTTCTTAAGAGAGGATTTAAACAGTTAGACATAATCATAATTAAAATGTAATTACATATTAAAGAGGAAATATTTGATCATTTTAATGACATGACAATATACATTATTCATACCTCTGCCAAATTTCCATTCGTGGAAAAATGAATGAAATGCCTAAATCACTAACAGTATATATTTATATATTTTTTACCTTCTTTAAGGAAAGGATCCCTTCTCTGGTCTCTTTGTCAGTGGAGATAGAGAATATCCCAACACCATCACCATTAATGATGGAGTATGTCATGTCTGCATTTGAACCAGTGTCTGCATCATTCGCCTTGATTTTCCCAACAGCTGAACCAACTTGGGCTGACTCAGGAACATACAGCTGATAGTGCTCTGAAAAATATTTCATATTAAACTTATTTAATGATAATAATGTTCATAAAATAATAATCTTATTAGAAAGAGACATTAAAATATTTAGACCATACATCTATTTATGCTTATATCTCTTTCACAAATGTTCACATTTCCCTATAGACACTTATGAATTAGACATTAAGCATAATGGACATGTTGTTATCAATTGTTTTATTGTCAAGTTAGAATCATATCTATTACAGCAAGTTATTTATATAGCAAATCTCAAATAGCTATATAAATAACAGAAATCTTTAATTAAAATGTAATTTTATAAAGATTTTCAACCATGATTAAATTAATGGTGATTTAACATTATACATAAATACAATTAGACTACATGGATAAGTGAATATAAAACATCTATAAAAATAATTTATCTGAGGTAATAATTGTTTAGTTGTGTTATGATAAGTTTTTTTAGGTTAGTGCATCTGGTAAGTGTATGGAATATTCTAATTTGCTTCTAAAGGTACAATTGTATGTTTTAAAGTGCTGTATGTTGCTACTGAACATCGACGTGTGTGTGTGTGTGTGTTTGTGTTTATTCATTATTCAATAGAGATATTTCCCAGTCCTCTTCTATAAATGTATTTACACTACTTGACTTCAAATGTTATTTTTTAGTTCAACAGCCCTCACCAACAAAACATTTCATGGGTAGAGCACCTTCTTCTGTGAAACACATGATCCCCTGAGCTGAATCACGTGCTTTTATCAGGATCTGTCATATTGCTAAAGGCTCTATCCCTCCTGACAAAGCTAATTGACCTGGGAAGAGCATGAAACCCACGTTTTTACAGGACTCCACCTTGCCCTTCACAGTTGAAGGGTAAAAGGATAGGCAGCTGATTCACAATGATTCACAAAAAGAGTATGCTCCCCGAAATATTCAAACTGGAACTAGGAAAGAACGTCAGTCCCTTTTTTTTTTTTTTTTTTTTTTTTTTGTGGTACGCGGGCCTCTCACTGCTGTGGCCTCTCCCGTTGCGGAGCACAGGCTCCGGACGCGCAGGCTCAGCGGCCATGGCTCACGGGCCCAGCCGCTCCACGTCATGTGGGATCCTCCCGGACCGGGGCATGAACCCGTGTCCCCTGCATCGGTAGGCGGACTCTCAACCACTGCGCCACCAGGGAAGCCCTGTCAGTCCCTTTTTGATGGCAAGGCTATGAAACACTAAAAGGGACTTCTGACAATGGCCATATTTCCAAAATTCATGTTGAAATAACTAATCTAAGGGCCATAATAATTTTTAGAATCCTTAAAAATATTATGATGTTCCTAGGCAGTTACATACAAAAGAGAACACTGTTCTGATGAAAAAATATATAGAAATGTTGCAAAATAAATTAGAACATGTCACCTAAAACTTTTTGAGGTAGTCTAGGAAGTCAAGTTCCTGGTTTCTAAAGTCTATAAATTCCAGCTAAACTATATAACTTCCCATAATTCAGTAAGCCTCACAAAGGACTTTCAACTAGCTAAAACTAGGACGATGACACTTGTAAAAAAACAAAAAAAAAGTCAGCACACAGAGATAAATAAGTAAATCAGAGAACTATTATGATAGTAGTATTACAAAGCACATTGTTTTCACAAAGAAAGTTGCAAAAACCTGTACCAGTGGGTCATAAAAATTCATGGCCCAGAAAACATTTTGGTAGAGTCTTACAAGAGGAAGAGTATCCCTGGAAGAAGAAGATCAAGTGCAAAGGAAGAATTGATACTTGTTGATACACCAAGTATTACAAGTATAGTAACGTTTCCCCTTGCCCCATTAGACAAAATGGAGTATATTAAGATTAGTACTTTAACATTTTATACACTTTCCATATAGTTGAGAATTTATGAATTGTAAACTGTGAAAAACCTTTAGTATGCAGTCTCTGAGGTGGCCCCTGATGTTTCCTACTTTTTGATATTCATACCCTTAAGTAATTCCTTTTCCTCAAATGTTGGGTAGGTATAGTGACTCACTTCTAATAAATTGAACATAGCAAAATTAATGAGGTGTCACTTTCAAGATTAGGTTATGAAAGGACCATGGCTTCTATCATGGGTACTCTTTCTCACTTTCCCTTAGATTGTTTCCCTGGGGGAATCCAGCTACCGGGTTGTATTGAAGCCCTACCTAGTGGACCATATGACAAGTGACTGAAAACTGACAACAATTGTGTTAGTGAGCTGGAAGCAAAAACCATCGCTGCCTCCCCCTAGGCAAGTCTTTGAATAAGACCATAACCTGTGCTGCTGCCTACACTGGGATCTCATGAACCTGAACCTGAGGCCTCCAGCTAAGTCAAACCTAGATTCCTGATCTCCAGAAATAGTGACATAATAAATATTGGTTGTTTTAAGCTGCTAAATTGGATTGATTTGCAATACAGCAATAGATAATCCATATACAACTGCACTGTAGTTGTCAGTGATTTGCAAAATACAAAGGACCATTTTAGTTCTTGTCATCCTGTTCACTTTGCATAATGTTTGGGGAAATTAAAACCAAAGCCATAACAAAACAAAAATCCAAACAAACAAACAAAAATCATGATAAACATTTATTCTTGGAATAATGTATTTAAATGTCTTTTTATCTCCACATCTTATTTTATAAAGAAATAAATTATTGCTGTTATGGCCAGTGCTCAAGATGAACCAGTTGTCATATTCAAATTCTCAGCTCATCCTCCTAGAGGATACCATACCATCCAGTAATCACGCTCCTTGTTTTTTACCCAAAGGAGCTGAAAATTTCTTTTGACATAAAAACCTACACAAGACTATTATAGCAGCTTTATTTATCACGGCCAAAACTTGGAAGCCACCAAGCCACTAAATGAAAGAGGCCAATCTGAAAAGGTTACATACTCTATGATTCCAATTATATGACATTCTGGAAAAAAAAAAACAACTATGGAGCCAATAAAATATCAGTGGTTTCCAGGGGTGGGGTGGGGAGAGATGAATAGGCAGAACAAAGAGGATGTTCAAGACAGTGAAAATATTCTGTGTGATACTATAATGGTGGTCATTCTACATTTTACATTTGTCCAAACCCATAAAATATATAATACCAAGAGTAAACCCTAAGTTAAACTATGGACTTTAGGTGATTATTATGTGTAAATATAACTTCATCCTTGGTTAAACAAAAAGTACAATTTTGGTGATTGATGTTGACAATGAGGGATGTTATTTAAGTGCAGGGGCAGAAGATACATGGGGAACCTCTGCATCTCCTTCCCAATTTTGTTGTAAATCTAAAACTCCTCTAAAAAAATGCCTTATAAAAGAGGATTATATTTTAGAAATAATAATTAGACATGAATTTAAGATGCTATTATACAACTCAGAAGGATAATTCTAAGTATAGTGGATATCCTAAAAAGTGTATAATGAAGACTATAAAATGCCCAAACTGATTCAAACTATTAAAATGTATAATACCAAAGTATTCAAAATGAAATGTCTACTAATCACTACAAAATAGCTGATAGATAATATTTATTTATAAATCAAGAGAGGTTTAGAATATTTCTGCAGAATGTCCAAAGACTGAATGAATAGCCAGATACTTAAAATTACTCTAAATTCCAGGAGAATAACTACAGTGAGTCTCTTTTTTTAGATAGCTTTATTGAGGTACACTTGATATACAAAGAATTGTATATATTTAATGTGTACAATTTCATGAGTTTGGACAAATGCAAACACTGGCAATATCATCACCAAAATCAAGGTGATAAATACATCAATGCTTTCCAAAGTTTCTTTGCATGTTTTTGTTTTATTTTGTTTTTTGTCGTAAAAAATATTTAATGTGAGATCAACCTTATTAACATATTTGGATGTGCACAACACTACATTGTTAAGTATAGTCACTATGTGGTACAGCAGGGCTCTAGAATTTAATCTTCTAGCATAACTGAATTTTTACAACCATTGAACAACAGCTCCCCATTTCCTCTATTCTCTTTGCTCTTTACAACCACTACTGAATTATATGCTTCTGCAAGTTTGACTATTTTGTAAACCTCATATAAGTGGAATCATACAGTACTTGTCCTTCTGTGACTGACTTGTTTTACTTAGAATAATGTTCTCCAGGCTCATGCATGTCACATATAGTAGAATTCTATTATTTTTCAGGGTTGAATAATATTCCATTATTATTGAATATATACCAAAACAAACTAGGTATAGAAGGAAGATACCTCAAAATTATAAAAGCATATATGAAAAGCTCGGAGCTAATATCACTCAATGTTAAAAAAATAAAAATTTTTCTTCAAAGATCCAGAAGAAGACAAGGAGCCCATTCTCACCTACTTCTATTCAACATTGTACTGGAAGTTCTAGCCAAATAAATAAGGAAGAAAAAGTAAAAGGAATACAAAGAGAAAGGAAGAAGTAGAATTATCTCTGTTTGCAGATGACATGACCTTATAGGTAGAAAATCCTAGAGACTCCATAAGACAAAAACAAAACCAAATAAACAAATAAAAACCCTGTTAGAATGAAGAAACAGATTCAGTAAAATTGGCAGTTTGCAAAATCAACACACAAAAATCAGTTGTGTTCCTATACACTAATGATGAACAATCCATAAAGGAAATTCAGAAAACAATCCTATTTACAGTAGCATTGAAAATAATAAAATACTTACGAATAAACTTAAGGAGATAAAATCACTGTGTACTGAAAACTACAAAACATTGATAAAACAAAATAAATTAAAGGAGACATGAATAATGGAAAGACATTCTGTACTCAAGGATTATAAGGCTAGGCTTAATATTGTCAAAATGTTCATACTACCCAAAGAAATCTACAAATTTAATGCTATGCTAGTCTAATCACAATTCCAATGGTACTTTTTCACAGAAATAGAAAACTATTATCTTAAATTCTTTATGAAACTACAAAATACCCAACATATATAAAACAATCATGAGAAAAAAGAACAAAACTGAAGGCTTTATACTTTCTGATTTCAAAATATATTACAAAGCTACAGTAATTAAACAGTATGGTACTGGCATAAATATAGACATATAGACCAATAAAACAAGACAGAGAGTTCAGAATTAAACCCATGCATATAAGGTCAATTGGTCTCTCATGAGGGTGCCAAGAGTAAGAATATGGGGAACTGAGTTTTTTCACCAAATAGTAATGGGAAAAGTAGATACATACATGCAAAAAATGAAATTGGATACCTAGGTTACTATACACAAAAATCAACTTAAAATGAGTTAAAAACTTAGATGTAAAACCTGAAAATGTAAAATTCCTATAAGAAAACATGGGGAAAAACCTTCTTGACACTGGTCTTGGCAAAAATTTCTTGAATATGACACAAAGCATAGAAAATAAAAGCAAGAGTAGATTAGTGGGACTACATCAAACTAAAAAAATCTTCTGCACAGCAAAGGAGACAATCAACAGAATTAAAAGGCAACATATAGGACACATGAAAATATTTGCAAACCATATATCTGATAAGGGCTTAATTTCCAAAATACATAAGTAACTCCTACAAGTCAATAGCAAAACAAAACAAAGACAATGAATAACCCAAATTTAAAAATGGGCAAAGTATTTGAGCAGACATATCTCCAGAGAAGATATACATATAGCCAACAGGTATATGAAAAGATGCTCAACATCATTAATTATCAGGGAAACACAAATTAACACTATAGTGAGAGACCACCTCATACCTGTTAGGCTGGCTATTGCCAAAGAACAAAAGATAAAAAGTGTTGGCAAGGTTGTGGAGAAATTGGAATCCTTGTACATTGTTGGTAGGAATGTAAAATGGTGTAGCAACTATGTAAAACAGTATGGAGGTCCCTCAGAAGATTAAAAATAGAACTACAATATGATCCAGAAATCCCACTTCAGGGTATATATCCAAAAGAATTCAAATTATGATCTCAAAGAGATGTCTGTATTCTCATGTTCATTATAGCATTATTCTCAATGGCCAAGATATGGAAACAACATGAGTGTCCATTGATAGGTAAATGAATAAAAAGAATGAATAAAGAGCCTGTCTAATAAGATAAAAAATACCAGCAATTTGGAAAATAAAACTACTGAGTGTGTATGTCTGTGTGTTTATATGATATTCTAGTGAGATAATTATAAGATTACTAACAGAAGAAATTAGAAAAAACAGATATTATGATAAATTGAGATGAACTCAATGAGCATTGGATGTCTCTGACAATAAAGATCACTAAGTATATAAAAATAGTTACTAGGAATTAAATAATTTCAAGGAGACAAAGGTCTTTGGGACCCGGGTTTTTTTTTAGAGTAGAAAGCATATTCTAAAGAGCCCAGTGTGCATTTAATGCTCAAATATTTTATTAGTATTTGTGTTTAACATAAATATTCACATGTACCTTTGAAACTTTAATCCTAAATATAATACTTTTATGTTCCATCACATTTTTAGGATAATATGATTAACCATGGGAGGAAATATATAAAATTATCCTAAAATAACAAAAGATATCAGACAAAACTTACTCTAAACACTAATTCTAACAAAACAAAAAACAAAACAACATGCAACTATCAATCATGAAGACATATAACATGTAGAATCACCTTTAAGAATTCTGACAACTGAGTGTCAATAGTCCATAAATAACTAGGTATTATCATCTTTGAATAATAATTATAATACACAAACTTTTGTTTACCTGTTATTTTATGAAAACTGACATTCCCTATAGGAGAAACACTTGGGAGAAATTTTAAAAGATATGGTTCAAAATGTATTTAGAAATCTTTGACTAATAGTCTAAAGTTTTGCCTTGCTATTCATGATATAACTCAATCACATAGAAAGAGTCAGTTTATTATTTAGAAAACAATGCACTCTTATCTAAATAAGATTAAAAAAGGTCATAACTCATAGCATCTTAGTATACATGGTAAATGATCTTGTGCCTTTCCATGTTATTTTTACTCAGTAATTGCTCTCTCTGGGAAAAAAGACACTATCTTGGATAATTTTACAGTGCAGTCTAATCAGCATTTCTATAGTTGCCAAAAAATCCTTAGAGTACTCTGAGCTCAAAAAAAGGTTATATATTGTAGGAGTGTTATCCAATTTTCAAAAGGAAAAAGGAAGACTAAAAAAACAAAAAAAAAAAACATTGAGTTTTTTTTTAACATTGAAATTTTTATTTCACACAGACACATATAAGCACACACACATAAACATATGGTATACATACACACAACACATTACTTGACTGTGTGTTTCATAGTATCACCATTTATATATTAGCTTGAGAGAGAGAGAGAGAGATCATGTATTCGTTTCCCAGAAATAAATTTTATAATTAGGTCCGTAAGGACAAACACAAATTTAAAACAAGAGACTTAATTCTTAATTATCCATGTTAAAATTAAGGGGAGAGATTTTTGGTTTTTTCCCAGTTTCCTTTTCTTGGAGTGTTTACTAGAGAAAACTTGTGATGCATATAACTATATATGTGAAATATATATATTTCAAAGCTAGAACATATTTATTTATTTTCAAATCTCATAATGTCATAGATATAATCAAAGATCTAGTTGATATAACAAAGGAATTGATTTTAAAACAATATCTCAGAGAATAGGTTATGGATTAAAAAAATAAAAACCCAAATCATTTAACATGTTTTTAAAAATACAGAAATTTATGTTTCACATTATTTAGTAAGTAAAACAGTCATTACATCCCTTAACCCGTATCTCTGCTTTTGTAAAACACAATCATATTTAATAATTATGCTGCCCCAGTACACTCATGGTAAAAAATTTGGTTGTCATATACACAAGCTACAACAGAACAGCCCTGGTTATTGTTATGACAGTCATCAACTGTGGAAGGGTATTCTAGCGGAATTGTGTAGCAGTAAAAAGTCACTGAAAAAAAATCCTTCATGGCAAAGCAAATTTTTTGTTTGGTTGATGGTTGAAGTAGGTAATGACTTGTAAAATGGCAATATAAAAACACCCCTAAGGACTTCCCTGGTGGTGCAGTGGTTAAGAATCCGTCTGCCAATGCAGGGGACACAGGTTCGATCCCTCATTGAGGAAGATCCCAAATGCTGCGGAGCAACTAAGCCCGTGAGCCACAACTACTGAGCCCGCGTGCCACAACTACTGAAGCCTGTGCACCTAGAGCCTGTGCTCTGCAACGAGAAGACACTGCAATGAGAAGCCCGCACACTGTAACAAAGAGTAGCCCCCACTCACTGCAACTAGAGAAAGCCTGCATGCAGTAACGAAGACCTAATCAGCCAAAAATAAATAAGTAAATAAATTTATATTAAAAAAAAAAACCTCCCCCCAAACCAACTACAGTGTCCACATTTGCACCACTATATATTGTGAGGAGATGGGATATAGTTTGGCGGAGGAGAAAACTACAATAAACCAGCTGACTTAATGCTGTTAGGTAAGCTTTTTTCCTGCATCCATAATTTTGAGATATATTTTGGTCTTTATAATAAACAAATATCACCAGGATGTGTTTAGCTCTGGTGGTGTTTTTATATTAAAATATGTTGAGATGCTTTAATCTGAGTTCTGAGTCTCTTTTTTCCTAGTCATGAAAGTTTTCTTTCAAAACGTTTATTTTTTGTTGTTTTTGTTTTTGAAGGGCTATTTACATTCATAATTTTTCTCTCTGTCCTCTCCTACGTATAAAATACTGTTGGGCTTATTGTATCAAGATTTTTCTCTTTTCCCTAATTTTTATATCACTTTTATATTATTATTGGTTCTTTCGAGTTTTACTGCTTTCAAGACTGATCTTAATTAAGCGTTTTCAATTTTCTAGAACTCCTAATTTATTTCCTACATCTCCTTTTACACATCATCAGGGTGCCTGTTTTTTTTTTTTCTTAAATATTTGAACAACAATGTATCTATATCAGAAACTTACAAGACTTCTTTACCTATTATACTGAAACTATTTTTGTTTCAATTATATTAAAAATGATAATTAGTTTTCTAAAAAGAAAATTCATTGCCTATAGTTGGCTTATCCTCAGATCTCTGGATATCTGTAAGATTATTTTCTCTTTTATTGCGGTAATGTTCCTAACTTTTCTGGTTTTGTAATACAAAAGTTTTTATTAAAACCTTCGAATCTCATTAATGATATGTAATTATTATTATGACTGTTATGTTTTTATGTTTTTTAATTTGTCTTTTCCCTGTTTATATCTTTGGCTTAAAGAAATTTAATGTTTATGTAGTAATATTGATTGATCATTTTATGTTTAATGTCCTTGTTTTTTTTAATCTTCCCCTCTTCTAGTACCATAAGATAATCTCATTTTCTTTAAAAGCATAAATAGCCTATGTCTTTAATCAATTTGGTAAACCTTTATTATGTCAATTTATCTACTTTTTACAAGGATGACCTGTGGTGCCAGTGCCTTTCATTTCCTAATGTATTTTAATCTGTAACTCCAATTTGGACCTATACCAAGTCCTGAAGTTTATATTACACAGCTTCCTAAGGACTCCACAAAGTCCACTAGATCTATTTTCCAAACCAAATGGATGTTGATATCTGTTTTATCAGCCCCTCCTCCATTATTTTCCCTTAAGAGTTCTTGATTATTTATGAATATGCACTCTTCCACATGAAGTTTTGGATCAGTCTAGATTATTGACTCATTCAGTAAATGTTACTTATCTGTGCCAGCATAATTTCAGGTACTAAGTATACAATAAACAAAACACAAAAATCCTCATCCTTATGGAGTGTACATTCTCATGAGAAAGAAAATGGGCAAGATATATGACAAAACTATACAGTATATTATGCTGTGATAATGCTAAAGATGACAGATATAGCATGTTTATTAATCAGCCGTTTCTGTGTTGATTAATCGCCAAAATATCTCAGTAGCTTACAACAAATATTTAATTCTATCTTGCATTATATAAGAACTATGACTAAGCTACAACTACTAGGTTAGGCTCAATTCCAAGTGAATTTTCATTTCAGAATATGAGCTGAAAAGGCAGTCATTGGGAAGGAAAGATTAGGAACACAGAATGAAACCACTTAAAGGCATTTAAAGTGGTTTATGGCATGTCTTCTAATATTCTGTTAGCAAAACAAAGTCATTGGCAAAGCACAGTTAAAGTAGCAAGGACATATATGCCACCTACAGGAAAGCATGATAAGGGAGGGAAAGAAATAATTGTGAACAAATAATACAATCCGTTCACTGTCCACTCTCTAGACTAAAATAACTATGTGCCCCTTAGAGGTAAAATCCACTTACTTGCTCCCTGACACCCCCAAATCTCTTTAAAACATGGCACGAGTCTTGATTTCAAGACCTTTTGATATAATCATATACAATGTGGCTTTTCTTGTTCCAGAGACCACTGAATTAGGACACATTATTTGCCCACCAAAACTTCAATATATAACTGGGGATGAATAAGGACAAAGTTGTTGAAATAAACACCCTGTTTAAAAGGGAAAATATGTCAGTGGCTCATAGCAATTCAGAAATTATTGTCTGCAATCATTAAAAGCGTTTCTGTCCTTAAGTCTCTAAGGCTAATTTATTTGTTGAACCCTTTACATTTGCATTTTTAGCCCTAAAAGTCATGAAATTTCTAGTTTCCTCCTCTTCTCTTTAGAAAATACATGATTTTTTTTTTCTGAGCTGACCTCTTTCTTGTAGTATCTTATCAAATACAGCTAATAAAAATCAACTCATATTATAGACACTCCCTCTTAATATCTCTTCTCCTAAAGCCATAGCTTCATTAGGTACATTTTCTGCCTTCCAAATTATCCTAGGAAAATATTTATCAAAGAAAAACACAGTCAACTTCTAGCATCCTATAAGCATTACTTCATACTTTTTCTTCTTCAAACACAAATCCACATAATTTATTGCTGTTGGTGTCTTGGTCAAATTAACTGGTGAATCCTAAATTCAATGGGAAAATATCTTCTAATCACTGGAAAGCATGGCAGAGACAGGGAGAGAACAATTAAATCTACCAGGGAAGGTAAGAGAGACACCAAGTATTTGAGGATGAGAAGTCAGTAAAATACTATTCCAAACAGAATTCTCTGAGGAAGACAAATGAGAATGAATGTTGTATAATGATTGCAGCCTCTGACACAAACATCTTAAGTAGTTTTCCAATGAGGTTCTCTGAACAGTGAATTCATTCTTTTTTTTTTAATGTGTCTTTATATCATCTTCGTTTTTAATGCAATTTAGTGTGCTAAAGATTACTAGAGTAACAGTTTTTCCCCCTTCTCATCAATTTTGAACCCAATTCTCTATTGTCATCTGTACTCTGCTTTTGTTGATAATAAGTTCATAGTGAGTTAAATGGTTTTCTCTTTGGTTTTGGAATTCTAAACTTCACCATAACAAATCTAGGTGATAGTATTTTTCCACTCTGTTTGGAGCTTCTAATAATTATTTATCTAAGGTTTCATGTCTGTATTTATTCTTGAAAACTCTTAGTCTACTTTTTTGTTTTTGTGTTTTGAACACTGTCTCACCATTTTCTTTGGTGTCTTCATATGAAAGTCCTATGATTGTACATTGAAGCTTTTTTCCTTTGGTACATATTTCTCTCTCTCTCTCTCTCTCTCTCTCTCATCTTCAGCTTCTCAGATGCATTCTGACTATTTTTCTTCAAACATATCTTCCAGTTTACTTACTCTGTATTCAGCTGTGTCTAATCTATTCTCCTAATGTCAATGTCTACGTTGCATCTTCTGTTGATTGATAAGTACAGTTTTTCCATTTTTCATTTCAGAGCAAGCCCTGGTTTCATACCAGACACCTAACTCTAGTAACATCTCTACTAAATTCCTGTAATTATATACTTCCTCCTTTCTCCAGGGCTAACAAGCTAAGATGCTAGCTCCCAGTGCCTACATCCTGCCTTATATGCTCTCTGGGCTCTCACAACATCAGCTTGCAAATTTCCCCCTTGAAGTGCAGATTCACTCACAATACTACAACCACATGAAAATATAAATTAAAATTTATTGAAGGAAAACATAATTACATCAGTATCAGAATGCACATAATTCCCTAATCTCTTATTTGTCCAGAGTATGACATTTAGGCTTCACAGAACTCTACAACAGAGCTCCCGTAGAAAGGAACTCCCACTCCTATAATGTTCTCTATATTTACAAGGTCAGGAGACAGAGAGCACTTCAGCACCTGGGCAAATATGCAAGAGGGGAAGCTCCCTAGCTGAAGAGGTGGCTATATTGGAAAGAAGAAGCCTCTGAGTTCTATAGCTGGTGCCAGCCTATAGAGACTAGACTTGTCATATCAAACAAGTCTTCAACTTGTTTTTCCTCATTCCTCTAAATTTAAGCTCCTTTTTAATATTGTTGAGTTGTTGTCAAAATGTTGATTATGTATACACCTACATTTCTTTTTTTGTAAATATCATGAAGGTTGGTTCACTCTTGGCAACTATATTTTCCATGGAAAAAAATTAGAAAGTGTGTAGAGAGAATTTTTTCTATGAATGAAACTTCTGTTACACCAAATGTCTACTACAGAGTCTATAGCATTTTTGATGCCTTAAATTATTTTAAGATAGAATTTCTCCTTATCTGGGAAAGGTAAATATACTGGAACATTTATGATTTAAATGACTGGATGTGAAGCTTAGACTTGTTGAGCTATGAGGTGGTGCAATGTGTATTATTGAATTTTAGGTATCAAATTGTTTATAGTACATTAGTAGTGTCTTTTTTTTTCCTTAGTTTGAATATATGTGAATAATTTCTAAGTGATATTCTACCTCATTAGCAAGTTTTAAAGATACCTCTAAATAGTGCTAATGTTACCTATTTTGGTGTTAAGACTACATAATTTTATGTGACATAGAGATACAGATATCATTTCATATTTTTTCTGAATATTCCATAATTTCATATGTGATCCTTTTCCAATAATTTCTTAGACTCCATCATAAAATGTTAATGATTAGCTGAAGTACATTTAAGAAAGGAAGACTTCATGGGAATAATAAAAGAGAATTTGGTTCATTGAAGCTTGTCCCTTTTTTTTTTTTTTTTTTTTTTTTTTGCGGTACACGGGCCTCTCAATGTTGTGGCCTCTCCCGTTGCGGAGCACAGGCTCCGGACGCGCAGGCTCAGCGGCCATGGCTCACGGGTCTAGCCGTTCCGCGGCATGTGGGATTTTCCTGGACCGGGGCACGAACCCGTGTCCCCTGCATCGGCAGGTGGACTCTCAACTGCTGCGCCACCAGGGAAGCCTGAAGCTTGTCCCTTTTAATATACTTTTTTCCCAGGATAGTCTTGATTCTAATTGATTTTAAAAAACCTCGTACCTTTCCTTCAGTAGCTTTACCAGGTGAGCAAATAAGTCATTTCCTAAGATTAACCCTATGTCCTAGCCTATAAGAACTGTAATCAACTGATCATTACATTTATTCTGACTAGTTAATATTTTTATTACATGAATAAGATTTACTTGGAAAGTGACCACCTTTACACAAGATACATATTTATTTATGATTCTGGGAGAAAGTTGATTGACACGTAAGTGGTTAAGATACTGTAATATGATTTATCCAGGATGTCTGACATCATAGGGTTAACCAGAGAGTTTCAAAATCTCTACATTAAATTGTTTTATGCAGATATAGTATACATTGGAAATGCTACTTTCAAATTAAAAAAAAAGACACACAAGGAATCTGGGATTTCCCTGAATCTAAGACACTTGTATTGGATACTAATCATTAAGCATTACGTTAAGCTCTGCCTGTAATGTTTTTAATACATGAATAAAATAAAAGACTAATTCTACAGCTATTCAAATGCCACATATTAAAAGGACAATTGTCCTATATCAGAATATTCACCGTAATTGGGAATAATACCTTTAAAATTGCTTAACCTACATTCTATGTTATCATTTGTCAACAGGCAGCATTGCAAAGCTGATTCTCCTGTACAAATTTATTTTCTTCAAAGTAATGATACAATGGGCCACTTTTTAACACTCTCTCACTTTTAATCATAAACATGACTCATAAAAAACTGTAAACTTATAAATCCCAACTGAAAATCATTCTTACTTTTTTCAGCATTCTATGAAGAATTAGAAATTGATTTGTAAAGACTAACTAGTAACAATCAAATCATTTCTAAGAAATATATGCCCATGTCCATAAAAACACATATCTATACAAAACAGAATAAGTAAAGAAAAAAAATCAGTCTACAACTCTGTCATAGCATACAGCCAAATAGGTTAAAACAAATCATAAAATGATTGATGTGTTATGACCAGTTAGTTTCTAAATAGGCAATTTCAAATTATTCCAAAATATCCAACCTTAAAAGAATTCCACAAACTTATTTATTTATAGCTGTTATCTTGTCTGAAAGAATATTCTCTTCAGGTGTATGTATCTTGTTTAATAGAATGAATATAAAATAAAATAATTTTTTCAATTGTCTTTATATATTGTCTCATAACATAGATAAATATATTTTGTCTTTAATAAGGTTGAATGAAAAACTATTTACAATAGACCAATAACTTGCCTGTTTTATCATTAATTAGAGAATTCCAGCTCTCTTTCAAAATGTATACTTTCAATTTAGCCAGGTTAAATATCAAATTGATATACTATTTATTTAAGTATCTTCCATGATATTTCAACTTAAACAAATGGAGAGGTCTTTCCATTCTGGACCTGATGGAATTGTATATATCTGACTAACTCTCCCATCAAATAGAACTATACAAGCTGCACAATATACATAAAATGACTGCCATTGGAGAGAATTCAATGCAGCGAGGCTTGGATGAGGTATGGTCCTTGAGGGAAAGGAAACATAACAAGATGAGTTTTACATTCTCAACGACTCAGGGCATTTTTTTTAATATGCTCTGCTATGGAAAAGAGACCAAATTACATACTTTGTGAAACAGAGGTTGGGGTTAAAGGACAGGCACAGTAGCTGAAATGAGAATAAAGGTACAAAGAAGAAACCTCAGAGAAATGAACCCCAAAATTTGAATGCAATTTTCCCTGTGATAATTATAGATATATATACTAAATTTGCATATGTGGAGACTCAAAGAAAGCAAAGCTGGAAGACAAAAGACCTAAGCAGACATTTCAGCAGGCATGAGGCACCAAGAATCAGAGTTTGTAAATGCTTGTGACTCCAGTTGATATTAGAGAAAAATTAGTTTTTAGGAGTAAGAGTATTCCTACTTCCCAGGAATAAGGGGAAAAATGAACTTAACCAGTTATAACAAAGTCTAACTAATTTAGGTAATCATATTCTATATATCTGCAAGAAGAAAAACAACTCTCTGTGGAGGAAGGTGACATAATCAGGAACTTCTACAATCGTTTATCCATAATGTTCAATTAATAGTAATAAGACACGCTTAAAAATGGAAAATGACCAAAACCAAAAAGGAAACAAGCAATAAAAAGACGCAGATATGATGTTGATTTAGGAATTATTAGGAAAGGATTTTGAAATAATTAAGATTAAGGCTTAAGAACATATAGAAAAAAGGTGAAGAATTGTAGCAAATACCAATAATGTATATTTAATAAGTCAAGGGAAAATGATAGAGCCAAAATATGTCAATGCTGAAGCATATAGTTAATAAATTTGATACACAAGTTTAACTGGAGGATAAACATGGTGGAAAAGGTTAGTGAACTAGTATATAGGTCAATATAAAATAGCTAGGTCAAAAAAGAGAGATAAAAAAATATGTATATATAGAAGAGTAGACTGATGGTGCATAGTTAAAAGACCAAACATGTATACTTTTGCAGAACCAGTAGTTAAGAAGTGAGGAAATAAGATAGAAGAAATATTTTAGTAAATGCTGACCAAAATTCCCTGGAACTCAATAAAAGATAGCTTTAAAATGCCTTATAATTGAAAAGCAGATTCTTAAAAAAGTAAATACCTCCTAGGTACAACATAGTTAAACTTCTGGAAAGTTAAGCACAGAATATCTTAAAATAAGAAAGATCCATTAAAGTAGAATAAACTATAGTAAAATGATAATAAGACTGAGACTGATTTTTTTTTAACAGACAGGATGGTGGTCAGCAGACATTACATCATTAATTATTGAAATAGAAAAAAATATCCTTCAAGCTAGAATTCCATTTCCATTGGAAGTTACCCTTTTAAAAATGTAGGAAAAAGAATGTTTATGAAAAAAACTAAAAAGGAAAAAAATCATTGATAGTAGACTAGCACTAAAGGAACAGAAAGGGATTTTTAAAGAAAATTTAGAATTTCCTTTAAAAACGATTAATGACTATAGAAGGAAAAATGGAAAATAAAGAAAATAAATAGCACCAGGCAGGAAGGATAAATTATAATTGACTTAAAACATGATTCTTTAACAAAACAAAACAAAACAAAATTACAATTTCACATAAGGCTTAATTTATAAGATGACAAAAATAGCAAAAATCAAAGATTTTTAAAGTTTAAAGTTATTCCATTTTTCAAGTGATAAATTATATTTTAAGGTGGAATGAAATAAATTGAAATGTCTAGAGGAAACATTAAAGAAAAATAGAAGAAAGTAAAATAAAAAATATTGATGGAGGATAAAATAAACAAAATTAAATACATGAATAATTCATAGAAAGTAAGGAAAGAGAGAAAAGAAACAAAAGAAACAAGTAGCAAGATGATAGACTTAAATAGAAATGTACCAGTAATTAATTATAAGTATAGTAAATAAAAATAAACAACAAAAATGTGAAACCAGATTAAAACAAATCAACAAAAACTTAGTGTCTTAAATAAAACTTAAAAAAAAGAACAATATAGTAAAAAAGTAAAATGAAAAATATTATACCATCCAACTGTTAACTAAAAAAAGGAAAACAAAATATCTGGAATAGTTATATTAATATCAGGTAAATTGGACTTTAAGTTATGAACCATTATTAAAGAGAGATGTTTCACAATGACATACTTTCAAAGAGGAAGATATCATACCTTAAATCTGTGTGCATCTGGTAACATGATTTCAAACTATATCTGACCAAAATAAAACAAAACCAAAAAATACTAATAGAAAATAAAAGAATAAATAGAAAAATCCAGTATCATAATGGCATATAATAACATATATCTCTCAAGAGCTGACAAACAAAACTTCTGTTTGAATACAGAAAATTGCAGTGACATAATGAATAAACTTGAACTAATTTATATATGTAGAAAACTAACCATGAAGCTGTGGAATTTACCTTCTTTTAAATCAAGTATATGCTGACACTTAAAAACACTCTCAAGAAGTTTCAAAATATATGCCTGTAACCATGGCAAAATAAACCAGGTATTTTTTAAAGTATGCTAGAAAAACTCCAACTTGGTGGTAATTGAAATACGCACTTCACATTTTGATGGATCAAAGGAGAAGCTTGCTTGCTTGTTTCTTTTAATTTCTGTTTCAAATAAAATATTAATGCCGAATATATTATATGCCATTTAGATTTGTTCTCATGAAAATGCAAATAATAACTTTAAAACAACGGGCCTTCATCTAAAATATTTTACCATCAACAAAATTACATCAATGTCAATATTTCCATCAGTGGTATTACCTCTTTTACTAACATTAAAGTTACCCACATCAGTTAGTTTTCTCATTCTTAGGTTTATGGGAAATACTGCCATCTACTGAGCTTTTAGGACTTGATCCTCCCAATATTACATTGCACTATATCAACTCGAGTCACAAGCAGGCTAAAGTTGTTGCATGACTTAATTTTGCAATTATTTCAAGTTCTTAGGGGAAGTTTTGTTAAACGATCAAATTTCTACTCTTTGATTATGATTATTTGACATGTCTTCTTCTTGTTTCCCCAGACTGGTTATTTATTCTTTGAGGACAATTCTCAAATACAACTTCCTTTAGGGTATAGAAGGTTTGCTTTATGAGCTTTCATGGACGTTACTGATATTTATGCACATTTTCTTTACACAGAATAATAGACCTCAGTGACTTTTTATCTGTCTGAGAATCAATTATGGAATAACCATAACATAGTTAAAACCAGAGAAGGAAATAGCAAGAATCTTAAGAAGTAGAATAGATTCCTTTCAATAGAAGAACTTATATTGAGGAACTTACACCTTGAGATATTGTCTCTGAAGAAGAACTGGGCATCCCTTGTGTCCTCTGAGTAAGGATTCAAGGCACAGATGGGCTGATTTGTCCTCTTTCACTGTGAGTCTGACAAGTAGCTCTCTTTCCTAATTCTTCCTGCCCACATGTAGGCATTACTGGAATTGAGCAGTAGCTGTCCTCTTAGTTGGACATGTACCATCCAATCTCTGTTCTCCCCTATAGCCTCCCTGACACTGGCAGCCCTCTTCCACCTGGACTTTTGTTTGCCTTGTATTCCAGGCCACTGAGTTTGCATCTGCCTAGTGTAGAGAGTCTTTGTAAAGCAAATTATTAGTCTAGTTCACCTGTAACTCTCAAATGCTTACTCAAAACCCATTTATCTTAAATTAAGATACACTGATAACTTTAAATTAAGATACAAGATGTAACAAGCTGATTTTCACAGGCCATAGCAAATTGATAGGAAGAGAAAGACATTGTAAAAAATGCTATGAGGGAATATTTTGCAAAGCTTTGTGTGCCAGATGTTTAAACTAGAGTCAGTCAGTTATGGTAAAACATGGCTCTCTCAAGTGAAGAGAAAAAAAAGTCAGAAGAACTGTAAGCCAAACAAAACAAAAACATCTTAAGAGAAACAATTAGACTACTGGGTCCATTTGATGACTGATCTTTATAGAATTTGAACTGTATATAGATTTCATGGTGCATTTCATGGTGCTTCATGAACGCAAGTCCTCATAGTACATCATTTTTTTTTCCTCCATGCGGTTTGCAAAGTTTCCCACTATATATCTAGCCACTTGGTGAGTTATAATGCTTGTGGGAAAATTAAAGAATACTTTACTGCAAGCTACTCTTGTCATGGTGACACCAAATCATTCTGAAAACAGCAATGTGTTTAGTGCAATATGAGTGCACAATAAAATATCTTTTAAACAAATCAGAGTGTGAGGTTCCGGGTGTGTACTGCCTCTGTTTCAAAACACTAAGAGCATCTCAGCATGTGGCAGGATTGACAGTTGTCAGTCATTCTGCACAGACTGCTACAGACGGAAGACATGTAGATCCCATTGGATATAATGAGTTAATTCAATGAGTGTACGTTTATTCTGTGTCCTTGTCAGGTAAAACAATTGTTTTTTCCTATGAACTGATGCTTCAGCAACTATCATCAATCAAAATAAATTAGGAATATACTTTTCTATATTCATCACCATTACAATTTTCGGCTGATTTCTAAAATCAGTTTTAATGGACTTATCTATTTAAAAATCAGTTTATGGAGAGAAGGAGGGAGAGAAAGAATGGGAGATATTATTTGTACCAAGATCAAGCATTTATTGAGCCCCTACTGTGTAGAGTTTGAGTTTTTCACTCTATTATAATAAGGGTTATAATATTAATATCTTTAAAATAGTGGTGGTAGAATCTATTTGAAAATAAGGTAGGTTGAAAATAAGGTTGGTGTTGTAAGTTATAATAAAGTTTATATTCAGCTGAGTTCAACAGCACTTTTCTCATAATGAAATATGTGTATATGTATATTGTGTGGAATAAGGGATAAAATGAATACAAAAGTACACTGTAGGGCTTCCCTGGTGGCACAGTGGTTGAGAGTCCGCCTGCCGATGCAGGGGACACCGGTTCGTGCCCCGGTCCGGGAAGATCCCACATGCCGCGGAACGGCTAGGCCCGTGAGCCATGGTCGCTAAGCCTGCGTGTCGGGAGCCTGTGCTCCGCAACGGGAGACGCCACAACAGTGAGAGGCCCGCGTACCGCCAAAAAAAAAAAAAAAGTACACTGTAACTTTGTAAAATTACTTAATTTTTTTTTTTTGTGGTATGTGGTCTTTTAACAATAGTAATTTGACAGAGTATTTAAATTCGACTAATTTACTCATTCATTTAGTAGTCATTTATCCAGGGCTGGGCAGTGATCTGAATATTTAAGGTTACAAAGACAAATCAAGCATCATTCTTACTTAGAGGGACTCAAAGTAGGGGAGATATGCACCTATGGAAATAAATATAGCATAAACGTTCATGGGAAAGTGCTATGTAACAGGAAATGAGGGTTAATTAACTCTCTGCTAATTCTGCAACAGAGGTCAGAGAAACTTGTAAGTGGGCTTTTAAACAAAGGAATGTGAGTGTGGAAAATTCTGGGCTGATTTAAGGATGTGCAAACTGTTATATTTTCAGAACAGGCAGTATTCCATCGTGTATGGAGTGTACTGAGAATGATGCTGAGAGATAAGGCTGGGGACAGCCTTTCATACTGACTTGTGGAGAGACTTTATTGACATCCCACGCTGTCTACTTCGTTACAGTTTTTAAACAGCATGTGTAAGTAGGACAGCTCCCCTATAGGACTTTATGATAATTAATGGTTTTTCTATAAAATGTCATCCACAGTTTCTGCCACATTAGAAATACTCAAATATGTTTCCTTCCCTTTCTGAGGGTGTCACAAACACCATTTCATTCTGAGCTCACAGAACTGACACTCTTTCCCCTTGAATTGCCTGATAGTTTGTGCTCTGTATTCACAAGGTTCATATTCTACTTTGAGATCAGACTTTATTATATTAGCCGTACCCTGTGGTTGGATGGCATGTTTGTGTGTGTGTGTATGTGAAAAGTGTTCATTCCTAACCTGCAGGATTTTTCTTTTAATTTCAGTCACAAAGCATACATTTTTGACTATTTTGCAAGAGTAGAATGCCCATATCAAAATGTATTATGAATATCTCCATGAATTCCTTAGTAATACATAACCACTTCAGCAAATGCAGGATATCATTCTTTATTACCACTATCTCATTTTTAATATTTAACTGTGATGCCAACTGAAATGGATATCTAACACAATAACAATTATCTGCCAGGCTCAGGAGACCACAGATGGAGTGATTTCTTTAGTCTTGTGTATAAAAGGAAGACCATACAAAACAAAATATTCCCATTTAAGATAATAGTAACATGATATTATATGTTCAAGTATAGTTGACCCTTGAACAACATGGAGGTTAGGAGCGTCCAACCTCTATGCTGTCCAAAAATGCGTATAACTTATAGTCAGCCCTTTGTATCCAGGTTCCTCAGTATCTGCAGATACAACCAACCACAGATCTGATCATGTATTCCTGTAGTACTTACTACTGAGAAAAATCCATGTAAAAGTGGACCCTTATAGCTCAAATCTGTGTTGTTCAAGGGTCAACTGTATTTCAATCTGTTTTACATAAATGAATAGTGATAAGTGCAAATCAGAAGAAACAGGTACGTACTTTGAGGAAACCGTGGGGGGTTGTCATTGACATCTGTCAGGGTGATGTTGACCGTGGTGGATCCCGACAGCCCTCCAACTTGCCCAGCCATGTCTTTGGCTTGAATGACCACTGAGTAATGTTCTCTGGCTTCTCTGTCCATATTATGTAAGGCAGTTCTAATAACTCCTGTAATACATATTTTAAACAAAACAGTATGGATTATACATTAAATGAGAAGCAACAAGGTATCTCTCTCTTTTTTCTTCTTTCTTTTAAGAAAAGTAGTTTTAACTGAAATGCTTTTGAGAGAAAACCAGGCTTCTGAGACAAACAGTACCTTGACAATGTTATTAAAACTGTCTCATCGAAATATTTATTTATAACCACGCATCCCTAACCAATCTATTAGAGGCAAATGAAGATACCCATCTCTTGGTGGTCCTTGGGGTCACTGGCCTCTAGAGGGCAGCCCTGCAGTCCCTGCTCTTTCCTTCTGTGGGTGGCCTGAATATTTCACAACTCATTCTCCTCACAAGTGTTAGCTGAGATGTTTTGAGCAGAGGTTAATTTTCCTCCTTACAGAACAATTTACATAGTTTTCTGACAGGGTTGTCAAAGTTTGATGATGAAAAACAATGGAGGAGTGTAGACACTTGAACAAAGATTACAGGCAGGAGGCATTTTAACATTTATCAAGACTAAGAAACTGACTTTTTGTCAGGAAATAACTACAATAAGAACTAGATCTAAGTACACAAGCAAAATAAAGTGATGAGATTGGTTCCAAAACTTGCATGCAAAAGTCACATTCTTTGTCTTGTAGTACCAAAAACACTTAATGCACTTTCTCATTAATTAATTAATGCACTTTCTCATTATATTAATTAATTAATTAATTATATTAATTAATTTGTTATAATTAATATAACAAAATGTTATATATCCATATGTAGTTCTGTGTAGGCAAACACACACATGCACACATAAATTAGATTTGTCAATAAAGCCTTACATTTAGAAACTGGAACACATTTTCTAGCAGGTCAAGTTTATGCAAGGACTATCAAATATGTCTTAAAATAAAAAATTGTCCTCATATACATGAGCCATATTAAACATAAGCATATAAATATATAAGCATACATGTGTTGATATTTTATATTCATATAAATGTACAATATAAATATATTTGCTACTCGAAACATAGGTCACCATTTAACAACCACCTTTTTACTTTTATTTAAAATAGTTGGATCATGTCACTTTTGAGAAAGACACCAATGGCTTTACTCAAACTCACACTTGATTAGTTAGCAGCACAATTCACGGGATAGTGCCATTTATAATGACTGCCAACTATAGAGCTTAACAAACACTTTTGCAGACAATATATTGATATAATAGGAGAAAATGGGTTTGTATATCCAAGTGGAAAAGATAATCTTTTAAAAGTGGAAAGGATTAGTCAATCAGTTGTTTTGAATACAGAACACTTAACCACTTCCTTTTTTTTTTTTTTTCACTGAATTGATTGCACATGCAATGCTCTGAGAGGAGAGCCACAGGCCCCAGGAAAAGAGATCCCCCTACTTTCAAAACTTGTGAACATATAATTGAGGGAATTTAGGAGAACTTTCCTGAAGCTAAATAGGAATGAAAATTATTCTTATCAAAAGAAATTACAATAATATGATAATAAATGATTCATCTAATTCATGCATATGAAAAAGCCTCAAGCATCCTTACTAAATGGAACATTTTATCACATATGGTAATTATATAAGAAAAAATTAAATTGATGCAGAAAGGAACAAGTTAAGAATTTATGAAAATATTTAATGAAAGAAATATATACTCTCTGATATTTGAAAAAAAAATGCCATTCTAAAAAGAATACACTAGAAATGGGACTTGCCTCTGATGTGCAGAAGTATGAGATTACTGTCCAGGATGTTTTACAATGAAATCATTACAGTGATATTTGCAGAATATACATATGTGAAAATAAAATCTGTCATTAAAAAAGTGAATGATAGATATTTTTATGCAATTTGAATGTTATTCATTTCAGAGGATCAGAGAAGAGGAATTAGCACAACCCCTGTTTTACAGCATGGACTTTAATAATTTCATTGCAATAGCCATTATCTCCCTTCTTTTATAATACTGCTACTCTGACATGAAATGGGAAGAAGTTTGTCAGCTAAATTTGCTTATGGAAAGAAAAGAGCATATCCAGAATTGACACATCTTTCTCAGAAACGATTGTTTAAGGGTTCATTTAAACTCTCATTTCTCTTGAAAAACGCTCAGTTGCATGTGCTTAGCTATGACCTCCCCTGAGGGCACATAGGTAACTGGGGAATGTTCAGGCAAATTGCCATAGCAACATGATCCCTGTGTACAATAACCTTATTCAAACATGTGGCCCAGATGCTTGTAAGTAGGGTAGTCTAGAATACAGCTGATGCACAGTAACACAGTTTTTCCTCTTAAGTAGACTTTATTTTCTAGAGCAGTTTTAGGTCCATAGTAAAATTAAGAAAGTACAGACAGTTACCATGTACCCTTTTCCTCCTGACACACACAGCCTCCCCAGCTAGCACCATTCTGTATTAAAATGATGCATTTGTTACAGGTGATGAGCCTACATTGACATCTTCTCACTCAAAGTACATAATTTACATTAGGGATCACTCGGTGTTGTACATTCTATGGGTTTGGACACATGTATAATGATTTGTATCCATCATTGTAGTATTGCACAGAATAATTTAACTGCCCTAAAAATCCTCTCTGTTCCACCTATTCACCCTCCCTCCCCTCAACCTTGGCAACCACTGATCTTTTTACTGTTTCCACATTTTGCCTTTTCCAAAAAGTCATATAACTGTATTCATACAGTGTGCAATTTTTTGCAGATTAGTTCTTCAATTAGTAAAAGGCATTTAAGGATCCTTCACGTCTTACCATGGCTTGATAGCTCATTTCTTTTTAGTGCTGAATAATATTCCTCTATTTGGATGTGCCACTGTTTATTCATTCACCTACTGAAGGACGTCTTGGTAGCTTTCAAGGTTTGGTGATTATGAATAAAACTGCTATAAACCTGTGTACAGGTTTTTGTGTGGACATAAGTTTTCATCTCCTTGATGTAAATATCAAGGAGTGTGATTGCTGGATCTTATGTTAGGACTCTGTTTAGTTTTGTAAGAAACTGCCAAATTGTCTTCCAAAGTGGTTGTACCATTTTGCATCCCCACCAACAATGAATGAATTTTTGTTGCTTCACATTTTTGCCAGGTTTTGGTGTTGTCAGTGTTCAGACTATCACCATTGTATTAGGTGTATAATGGTATCTCACTGATGTTTTAACTTGCATTTCCTTAATGGCACATAATGATGAAAATTGGTTCATATGTTTATGTCCATATGTATGTCTTCTTTGGTGAGGTATGTTAAGGTCTTTTGTCCATTTTTTAAAATCAGGTTATTTGTTTTCTTATTGTTGAGTTTTAAGAGTTATTTGCATATTTTAAATAACAGTCCCCTACTAATAAGTCTTTTGCAAATACTGTCTCTCAGGCTATTACTTGTCTTCTCATTTTTTTGACAGTGTCTTTCACAGTTTAGAAGTTTTTAATTACTTTGAAATCCATATTATAAATTATTTATTTCATCAATCACAACTTTTATGTTATACCTAAAGTCACAGCCTAAGATACTTAATGTCATCTAGATTTTCTTCCATGTTGCCTTCTAGGAATTTTATAGTTTTATATTTAGGTCTGTGACACATTTTGAGTGACATTAAGCTAAGAGTGTAATATCTGTGTCATTTTTTTGGCATGTGGCTGTCAATTTGTTTCAGCACCATTTGTGGAAATAACAAATTTTTCTCCATTGTATAATATTTACTTCTTTGTCAAAGGTCAGTTGACTACATGCATGAGAAACAATTTCTGGGCTCTCTAATCTGTTCCATTGGTATATTTGTCTATTCTTTCATCAATACTACACTGCCTTGATTACTATAGCTTTATAGTAAATCTTGAAGTAGGGGACTGTCAGTCTTCCTAATTTGTTCTTCTCCTTTAATATTGTGTTGGCTATTCTGGGTCTTTTGCCTCTACATACAAACTTTAAAACAAGTTTTTCAATGCCTACAAAATAGCTTTTAGGGATTTTGATTGGTATTCCATTGATAAAGTTGAGAAGAACTGACAATATCGAGTTTTACCTATCCATGGACATAAAACATATCTCCATTTATTTAATAATACTTCTTGTTTCTTTCATGAGAGTTTTGTAGTTTTCCTTATATCAATTTCATACCTTTTTTATTAGATTATACCCAAGTATTTCTTTTAGGGGAAGCTAACCTAAATCATCTTGTGTTTTTAACTCAAAGTCAACTTGTTCATTGCTGGCATATAGGAAAGAGATTGACTTTTATATATTAACCTTGTATCCTGAAACCTTGCTCTCTCAAGACTGCATCCTTGAAAATAACTCCCACTGTGGGAAATGTGGGCAGAACGCACATTCTAAGGTCAGAGAAGGGGATGCGGATCCTCTGGTTGCCTGGGTCCAGCTTGCTGGTCAACTGGCATTCACATCCTCTGGATGACCTCCCCCAATATCCATAACAACTACTACAGGTGATTCCAGTGTAAGCGGGTCCAAACTATGTTTTGAAAAGCCACAATTAGAAAGACGAAGTTCTGCCATTATGTATTCATACATTTCTTCACTTTTTATTGCCATCTTGTCATGTCAATAAAAGCATGTATGAGGATATACACATGTGCACAGACAACAAACAATATGCAATAGTAATATACATTTTTCAAAATTGTGAAGCCTAAACTCATGTACAAGACTAGGATAAACTATATTTACACAGTCCAAATAAGAATTGATGTTTTGGTTTTTTGTTTGGCTTTTCTGCCATGTACCCACGGACCCAGTAATTGTAATATAACTTATTTTTGTCTTCCAAATAAACATAATAAGGACTTACCACATGGCCCTTTTATTAAGTAAATTTGTGAAGAAAACAACTCAGAGCAACTAAATTAATCACCATAAATTATTGCATTGTTTGTTGTTTAAAAACAAAGAAAACTCTTCTCTTTTCAGTAAATGCTAGGTAACTGGTAATGGCATATTCTGAATGTTTGATATCTTCACTAGCAATGTTTACTTCAAAAATTTTAACAGGAATTGTTCCTCTTATTCTCCTGTGATGCTGGGTTGAATCAACAGGATGTCCTTACCCTTGTATCATTTTGTTTTGTTTCTTATTACTTTCCTTTTAAACAATTGTAGGTGCCCCACTGCCTGCAAATTACCTTCTGACTACTGCTTCCCAATCATGTTGCTATGTAGGGGCCTGTAACTGGGAATGACTCTCTGCTCAATACAGGCTCATAACATTGAAACTCGTCTGTGGTCATAAACATTACTCAATGAACCTGACTCACTAACCCACTTTGTGTTTTTCTTTCCTGACTGATGATATTCATATAGAGCAATAGACCCTCCAAAATTTTTTCTTGTACTTTACCCACTAAAAAGTATTTAAGATGGAAATATACAAATCTAGTTGATTAGATAATACCACAGAAGACTTCAAAATAAAACCCCTAATAGTTTGAAACAAATAAACAAGCATGACATTCAAATTCCTACAAAAACCTTCAAGGTACATATATGCATTTATAAGAGGAACTGGTAAATTTTCTTCCAGGTTTTAACTACACATACTCATTTTGGCTCAATTGCTTGTTTTGCCTCTGAATTTGTTCAATCGTTCATTCATTCATTTAAAGTCTATTATGTCATTTTGTAATGTCTATTAAAATGTATTGGAGCCCTAGTGTTTCTCTAATGGGGCACAAGGGCCACTTAACAAAATCACATGAATTGACAATTATCATGCAACTCCAAGGGCACTATTTTAGACCTACTGTATCAGAATCTGGGGAAGTGGGCCCAGCACCAATCAATATTTGTGACAAGTCCCTTCTGTGATTCTCATGAGCAGTCCAATTTGAGATATCCACCTACAGTTGAGAACATATGATATCTGGCCTCAAGGTGGTCATATTTCATTGGAGGAGCTGCTCATTTAAAATAATTAATATGAACACTGAGAGGTTTATAAATGCTTAGAAGTTTCAATTTCTACACGATGACACTTAATATCTTGGCAGTAATAATTCATCTTTCCAACTACCTAATTGTGATGATCTAGGTATCTGGCAGATTTTTTGTTATATATTAAATTGCTATTTGTTTCAACATTTAGTATATTATATGCTACTTCTATTCAACTACACATTATGAATTTTCCCTACTAACTTTGTAAAGGTAATGTGGCTTCCATAAATTCCTGTCTACATTGAAATAAAAAACATTCAGACATTGAATCTATACGTATGCAACATTACCACTGTTTCAGAAACCTTTTTTCTTCATTTGTCACCAATCCAATGTATATTGAATGTGTCTCTGCTCTGTTTAAAATGTGGAATACAAAGGTATATAGGATAGAGCTTATGACTTTAGAAGGTCATGATTAGAGTGTTTACAGACAGGGAAATAAATATGCAAATATGGAAAGTTAAGTAATACTGCAAATAGATTTTATTAAATGGAAGACAAAACACAGACTTGAAAGGTTTTAGTTATCGAAATGGATGAGCATGACCAAGGAGTACTTTATGGGACAATGACAAGTTTGTAGGATATGAAAGGTAGATGGAGAAGTAGAGAATCCATGGAAAGGAGATCTGACATGAACAAAGGTGTGGATATAGAATGTGCATGGCTGTATCGACCACACTGGCTTCATTGGAAAACAACTGTAGGAGAATAATAGACATTAGGTACTCATTAATATTCTCAGAATATTTCTAGGTTTTGTTCCACAAGTGACTGAAAGTTTGAATAGCTCCACTGATACCCCTGTGGAAAGTCAAGACTGACTATACTTCACTACTGGTAAGTTGTTACAGTCTGTGGTTGGGCAGATGCATGGTTATCTCTATGGATAAATTTAGCACATTTCAGACTCTAAAGCTTCAGTGGATAACTAATTAAACTTCATAATTTTATTTATATTTTCACTATACTATATATTTTATTTTTAAAGAAAAAATATAAGATATATGAAACACTGGCATCCCAGAATTAAAAAAAAAAAACATACTTAACTTCAATCTATGACTCATGGAATTAACAATCCTAAATTTATGAATGTAGACATCTTTATGATTTAGTAGGAAGATTCAATTTTTCCTCCTCTAGATTTTTTTCTTCCTACCATTAAAATGGACAGTGAAGCGTTTTATTTCTGGTGAGCAGAAAAGGATGGCGAGTTCACAGGTTTTGAGTATGGGCTGTGACCTCTTCAGGTATAGGCATGGAAGTATAGGCACTCTCTTCAAGTATATAGCTCATATTTTTTCTCCATATTCTTCATGAGAGAGAAAGCTCAAAGTTTAAATAACTTTCTCCAGATCAGAACTTTGCAGAAGCTGAAATATAACCCAGGACTTCCTGACAGTAAAATCAGAATGCCACAGTGCCGTTAGTTCAAGTAATGAAGTCCTTAACCTTGTAGACCCGTAGGAGTGGCTTGTACTATTATGAAAGAGAGAGACAGGGAGGGGTGTGTTTGTGGAAAGAGAGAGAGAGAGAGAGAGAGAGAGAGAGAGAGAGGAGAAGAGGAGGTGGAAAGAGGAACAGTATTATAAAAATGGGCATTACCTTCTCTATGGATTTGGGGACAGAGATCAGACAGATTCAAAGAGAATGTAGTTGTGTTTATGCATCAATAAATATGCTTCTGACCTAGAAGGTTTTATTTCAATATTTTTCTCATTTTAGCATTATGCTTAATGTTTATATCTGCTATCAAGGATTCAATGTGATCTACAACTTCCAAACACCAGTCTTTCTAGTCAATATATTTAATAACCACACTGATAAAGTCATAGGTTTGCCAGGGCATTTGTGAAGGCCAAATATTCTATAGACTTGCAGGCTTTCAGCTTAACTACTCCGGTCAGCAAAAGTGTACTGAGACAGCACTGTAGGGAGAAAAATAAATAATAAACTTCAAAAAAGGCTTACCTGGGTGATGAAATTCCAGTGGTGATGATAATGATGATGATAGAACTACTGACAGTTATTAAGTATTTGTTAAGCATAATGAGGAATATTTATGTTAAATCACTAAATCCTCACGCTAAGTCCTTACATCAACTGACTATGGATGCTATTCATATTATCCCCTTTTTGTATCAAAGAGTGATTGCAAGAACAGAAATGTTAAGAAAAGTGCCCAAGGACAGATAGGTATCATACAGTCAGTATTTAATCCATGCAATTAGAATTCACTGCCTGCTGTCACAATCACTACCTTCTGAGCTTCTGATTCCTTGTGAGTAAATTGAGGAAAATACTGCAAAAGAGCCTGAAGTAGATTTTGGGAGAATGTCTGCATCTTAATAACATGGTATCAGAAGAAATCTCTGTTTCTCTTGGCCAGTTTGGGTACTAGTAGCACTGGAATCAAAGTTCTGATGATAATCAAGGAGATGTCAGGAAAACGGTGGGTACAATGGGTAACCAAATGATCTGACTCCAAAAGATGAGGTTTCAGCCTTTTGTTCAACAGGAGAAAGAGTGAGAAACTTAGAAACCTAAGATTCAGCTTGCTGCAAGTGGCCATTATCTATTTATGGTCTCTTTGCAGGGTATCAAATTAACTTTGGCCATTAACTTTGGCTGACCTATGATTGCTTTGACCAATACAGTACAGAAGAAGTGACAGTATAATGATTTCTGCCCTGGACTTAAGAGGATTGGAAGCTTCTATCTTGGTATGTATGAACTCTGAGCCTGCAGATAAGTAGTCTAACTACCCTGCTAGAGACCGCATAGAGAGGCCATGAGATGGAAGGGGCTAGGGATGCATCTGAGCCCAGTTCCCCAGCTCTTCCCACTGAAGCACTAGGCATATTAGTGAACTCATCTTTGAATGAGTGCAGGTGCCAGCTGAGTGCTACCAAGTAACACAGTCAGTGTCGCATGGATCAAGAAATTCCCCAGGGGCTTCCCTGGTGGCGCAGTGGTTGAGAATCTGCCTGCCAATGCAGGGCACACGGGTTCGATCCCTGGTCTGGGAAGATCCCACATGCCGCGGAGCAACTAGGCCCGTGAGCCACAACTACTGAGCCTGCACGTCTGGAGCTTGTGCTCCGCAAAAAGAGAGGCCGGGATAGTGAGAGGCCCGCGCACCGCGATGAAGAGTGGCCCCCGCTTGCCGCAACTAGAAAAAGCCCTCGTACAGAAACAAAGACCCAACACAGCCAAAAAGAAAAAAAAAGAAAAAAGAAAAAAGAAATTCCCCAGATAACTCCTGCTCAACTTCTTGACTTCCAAAATCACTGTTGTTTTGAAAGCTCTGAGTTGGGGTAGCTTGCAATGACATTCAAATTTGGAATACACACACAGACACACACATAGAAATTTGTAAACATACATATATACATATACCTATGTATATACATACACACATATATACACACATATACATACATACATACACGCATATGTACAAACACACACACATATATTCCTCACAGGGAAATAAATGATGGTTGGCATTTTAGATCTACTCTTAACACCATTAAACTAAGACTAGGTATTCCCTAAATACTATATTCTTTTCTCTCTTCCTTACCCGCTCCCTTTCTCTCTCCTTCCTTCCCCTCCTTCTCTTCCTCCCACCCCACCCTTCTCTCCAGAGCTGGAGTGCATGTACACATACTATACAGAAAAGCCTATGTCTAAAGTACTACAGCTATGGTACATGTATACGTATTTCATGAGTTCAGGTAAACATAGTATTTGGAAGATAAAGAGAAGAGGGAAAATAAAATTGACCTTCATATAACTGATGTGTAATGAACACAGGGAATAAAACTTCCTGTAAACACTGAAATTATTAAGATTATTATCATCTGGTAATTTGTACTCTATGGGAGTAAAAAAAATATATATGATATTTTTAATTAAGAGAATTATATATAAATGTAATTTCAAATATTTATAATATCAGATAAAATATTTTATTACAAGATACTGAATCCAGATATACTCTAACTTAAATATAAATGTATTGTCTTGGAAAATAATAATGAAATAATAAGAAAGAAATTTAGAAATCTAGAAGTAGTCAAGTATAATTTTCCCAAAGTAGCTTATTCATGTGGTTTATTAAAAATTTAGGGGCTAAAAATACAAACACAAAAAAGGAATACTAAGTTTATTATGTAGATATTCCTTGTTTAAATATTGATATATTTTTCTATTACTATGTTTATTTTTTCTACGATTTATTTTTTTTTCTCTTTAATTTTTATCATATGATGGTTAAAATGAATTTAAAAAGGTAAAATGCTTTATATAGGATTTTTTGGGTCACAAATGTTATTTAAGAAATGGTACTTAATATGATTATATCAAAAAACTTTGGAATATTTGTTTTTGAGACAACTATACTTAAAGGCATTTAAATAAGGAAAATACTAAAACATTGCTTTATAAAATGTACATATACAAATGACCAACCAGTTCTATTAGTAATGGTCTAGTTGACAACATAGACCTGTAAGTAAATCAAAATTGACAATTCCTCCTGTAATACCAATTTACCTATTGTGTCATCTGCTTTTTGAATTTTCAAGGAAAGTTTTATTTTTTCACTTAGAGAATGATTTTATTTTACGATGCATTTTATCATAATCTAATAATCTAAGAAGACATTACCATTTGCAATAAGCTGTATATCACAATATGCATGCTATACCTTTGGATATATATGCACATATATTATCTACACGTTATACACATTACATACAGCAAATAGCAGTACTAAACAAACTCATGTGGCCAATCTATAAAACTAGCCTTGAGTTTTCAAGGGTATGCATATAATATGAGTTGTATTTTCTTTGGCACGTAATTTATGGTTGAATCCTGAAGGCACCTGTGTAGAACTCAAGTGACTATTAAGTGTCTTAGAATAAGAATTAGAATGGGGCCAGGATGATTGTAGTACATTCAAGGAGCGGCATAAAAAAGTGCAAATATAATTGAAAAGTATGGTAAAGTTGTCTTTAGGCTTTCAAGAATGCTTATACATTCTTACTGCCTTTGATCTTTTAAAGATAAGTCTAAAGTGAAAATATCAATGAGGTATCACCTCACACCAGTCAGAATGGCCATCGGCAAAAAACCTACAGGGCTTCCCTGGTGGCGCAGTTGTTGAGAGTCCGCCTGCCAATGCAGGGACGCGGGTTTGTGCCCTGGTCCGGGAAGATCCCACATGCCGCAGAGCGGCTCGACCCATGAGCCATGGCCGCTGAGCCTGTGCGTCCAGAGCCTGTGCTCCGCAACAGGAGAGGCCACAACAGTGCGAGGCCCGCGTACGGCAAAAAAAAAAAACCTACAAATAGGGACTTCCCTGGTGGTGCAGTGGGTAAGAATCTGCCTGCCAATGCAGGGGACACGGGTTCAAGCCCTGGCCCAGGAAGCTCCCACATGCCACAGAGCAACTAAGCCCATGCACCACAACTACTGAGCCTGTGCTCTAGAGCCCGAGAGCCACAACTACTGAAGCCTGCACGCCTAGAGCCTGTGCTCCACAACAAGAGAAGCCACCGCAATGAGAAGCCCGTGCACCCTAACGAAGAGTAGCCCCCCTTGCTGCAACTAGAGAAAACCTGCATGCAGCAAGGATGACCCAACACAGCCAAAAATAAATAAATAAATAAATAAATAAACAAACCTACAAATAATAAATGCTGGAGAGGGTGTGGAGAAAGGGAACCCTCTTGTGCTATTGGTGGGAATGTAAATTGATACAGCCACTATGGAAAACAGTATGGAGGTTCCTTAAAAAACTAAAAGTAGAACTACCATATGACCCAGAAATCTGACTACTGGGCATATACCCTGAGAAAGCCATAATTAAAAAAGATACATGTACCACAATGTTCATTGCAGCACTATTTACAATAGCCAGGACACGGAAGCAACCTAAATGTCCATCAACAGATGAATGGATAAAGAAGATGTGGTACATATATACAATGGAATATTATTCAGCCATAAAAAGGAACAAAAGTGAGTTATTTGTAATGAAGTGGATGAACCTAGAGTCTATCATTCAGAGTGAAGTAAGTCAGAAAGAGAAAAACAAATACTGTATGCTAACGCACATATATGGAATCTAAGAAAACGGTACTGATGAACCTAGTGGCAGGGCAGGAATAAAGACACAGATGTAGAGAACGGACTTGAGGACACAGTGGGGGAAGGGGAAGCTGGGACAAAGTGAAAGAGTAGCACTGACATATATACACTACCAAATATAAACTAGATAGCTAGTGGGAAGCAGCTGCATAGCACAGGGAGATCAGCTCGGTGCTTTGTGACCACCTAGAGGGGTGGGTTAGGGAGTGTGGGAGGGAAGCTCAAGAGGATGGGTTTATGGGGATACACGTATACTTATAGCTGATTCACTTTGTTGTATAACAGAAACTAACACAAAATTGTAAAGCAATTATACTCCAATAAAGATATAAAAAAATAATCAAAAAAACAAAAAAAAAGTGAAAACATAAAATCAATCATTTAACTATGACAGTTCTTATAATCCACTGGAAATTTAAAAAATGATAAGAGAATAACATGTTTGACAGTATTTGGAGAGAGATTATACTGATAGTATAAATTTGACTAGTAAATAATTCAACTTTAGATGTCTGAGAGTCATTAATTTATAGATACATTTGTTATTAACTAATGAGTGTCCATTGTGGCTTCAGTATCACTGAGAGGCAACATGGTAAGATCATGTGAATAGGGAAACTAATTATGAATATTACTTACAAGCATAGTGGCATGTCACATAAAATAAAAGAAACATTAAGTGGCTCAAAAAAGGTGAAAGTTTTATAGAGTCTCATTCCTGGGAGAGAGGTTTACTCATGTGTTAAAGCCTTATTTGTTCACACTCTTCAAAGGTTCAAGTGAGCAATGACAGTAGCTTGGGAACATTCTTAGCATTTACTAGATGTAAGTATTGCATAAATGAATAATCTGGTACCCTGTTTAACTAGCAGCTAAGTGGTAATAACAGAATGTAGAACGTAGAAGAGTACTACATTCTAAGTTAAGTATTGACAAAATATTTGAGTGCTTGTTGAGTTATGCAAATGTAAAATTCTGGTGTTTTTTTACTGCGTGATAGAAAAATGTCATAGGATTCATTACTATTTGATAACCCAAGGCACAGAAGGTGGATGCATCAATATATGAACAGATTTTTGTTCCTTTGATGAAGAGAGTGAGTAGAAAGCCCTTAACCCTGGAAAGATTAACTGGAAATGATTATTCTTATATGATTTGTCAAGTGGGGCTTTTAATCAGTATGTGAATATTTTTCTAGAAAAGGATTTCTAAGAAAGAAAAAAGGAGCTGAGGAGCAAACCTTGAAGACAACTACGGAAAGAGAAGGAATGACTGGAAACTGATAAATATGTCATTCTGTTGATTTCTGAGAATACTGAATAATTTAATATGTTGCTCAAAAAAGGAATTTGCATTTAAAAATTATCAAAAATCGAATCCATGGTAGAAAAATTCAAAAGTCATTATCTTGCCTATGATGAATAGAGATGTGAAACACCAAACAGTAAAATCAGACAGATCAAATAGAAAGTTTCATTAAAATGTTAACTTTTACTTTGTTTCTCCAGTGATGATAAAATGGTAGATGAGTAGAAGTGAACAGGCATAGGGATTCTTAGATCTCTCCCTGCACTGTGACCAATGTAAACATCTCTGTAATCTTTGCATACCACATGTGATAGTACCTGTCATATAAAAAATGAAAAATGTACCGTCCCCGAATTTCTGCAATTCTTGAAGCCAAATCTCTATAAACAAACAAAAAACAAAAAACCAGTTGTCTATATATAGTATGAAATAGTTGCTGAGGTGGAGATTTAGGTGCAGGATATTAACTAGGGAGCCACTGTGAAGGGAGGGGAGAGGGAGCATGAATGATGAGAGGGGGATATTGGTCCGGGATGTAGGTCTAATGAAGTTTAGGCAAATGCAGCTGGGGTATACTGCCTGTCTGAGTGTCCACCACACTCAGTCACTGGATGAGGGTTATCCCAGAAATGACGTGGCTTCGGCAAGGTGTTTATCAGCACTCGGGATAGATCCTGAAGGAGCTGACAGCTGGGAGTGAGATGCTGAATGTACTCCCCATGCTGGACTGCAAGTCCTTCTTTAAAGGAGACGTGCATCTCTGTCTACCTCACAGTGAACCTACTTTGCTTTCCCTAATTTCAATCCCCTCCACTGAAGATGTAAATGACTAAAAATGCTCCTGTGATCTTCCCTTCAATCCTATCATTGATCCAATGGAAAATGTCTGTTTTCATCTCATCTGCAGCAAACTGGCCACAGCATACTATTCCTACCTTTCCCAAAGACCTCATTGTCTTGTTTCTCTAAATTTTACCCTCTTATACTCTGTATTGTCATCACATGAATTTATTTCTTATCATTATGCCAATTTACTTATTTTGGCAACTATTTGTTCTTTCCCACTAAACTAAAAGCTCCACAAGGCCAAAGACTTTTGTTCGTTGCGTTTTCATTGCTGTATCCTCATTGCCCTAAAACAATCCCCAACCCATAGTTGTCCTCAATGAATATTTGCTGAATGAATGAAGTGCCACAAAACCCATAGGAATTCATCATAGCATTAAATTTGGGGGTTAGGATAAAACTAAAATTGATATAAAACAAATAAGTTACTAAATTTAATTTATTTCCTTTGGATATTAAATGTATTAGCTTGCTAGGGATTCTGTAATAAAGTACCACAAACTGGGTGGCTTAAAAATGAAGACTCATTGTCTCACAGTTCTGGAAGCCAAAAGTCGGAAATCAAGGTATTGGCAGGATTCGTTCTTCCTGGGGTCTGTGAGGGATGGGTCTGTTCCAGGCCTCTCTCTTTGGCTTGCAGATGACTGTTTTCATGCCCACAATACATTCTTCCTGTATCTTCAAATCATCTTCCCTCTGTGATATCTTTATGTCCAAATTTCTCCTTTTTATAAGGACACAGTCATATTGTATTATGGCTCGCCCTATAACTTCACTTTAACTTGATTACCTCTGCAAAGACCCTATCTACAAATAAGGTCACATTATGAGATCCTGAGGTTTGGAATTCAACATACGAATTGAGGGGGGAGGGGAGTACAATTCAACCCATGACATTTTCTTTGAGCCTGTATTAGGAAACTCTTTAAATAAAATCATAAGAGTTACTTTGACCAAAAAGGGACTGGTGAAGGCACCCTAAGAAAAAAACACAAAATATGAAAAAAAAAATTTGTGAAAGAATGCAATGTCAGGGAAAGGATGGAGATGGAGAAAGACCTTTGCGTGGGTAGTCTCAGGGATCAAAGACTAGGTATTATACAAATGTATGATCATGAAGAGTGGCTTTGAATTTCTTTATAATGTGAACTGTAAAGAGTCATTCATTCCTTCAACTACTAGTTGTAATAGAGTGTAATAGAGTGTAAAAGAGTCATTCATTCCTTCAACTACTAGTTGTAATAGAGTGTAATAGAGTGCACTAAAATCCAGATACTGTCCTAGGGGCAGACAAAATCACTGCCCTCAAAATCTTACATTCTAGAGAAGGTAGATTAGGGAAAAAAAAAAAAAAACACCAGCAAGATAATTATCTATATGATACACAGCAGATTAGGTGGTGTTAAAGGCTAGGGGGGAAAATGAAGCATTTAATTTCGGCTTACAGTTTTAATTAGGACTAAAATAGTGGGATGTTAGAGTTAGCTAGTTCTGGCTCACAAGAGTTGATTGTTAAAATTTTAAGAATTTGGGCACAACTTCTTTGTCCATTCATCTGTTGATGGACATTTAGGTGTTTCCATGTCCTGGCTATTGTAAATAGTGCTGCAATGAACATTGGGGTACATGTCTCTTTTTGAATTATGGTTTTCTCAGTGTATATGCCCAGTAGTGGGATTGCTGGGTCATATGGTAGTGGTACATATATACAATGGAATATTGCTCAGCCATAAAAAGGAACGAAACTGAGTTATTTGTAGTGAGGTGGATGGACCTAGAGTCTGTCATACAGAGTGAAGTAAGTCAGAAAGAGAAAAACAAATACCGTATGCTAACTCATATATATGAAAACTAAAAACGTGGTACTGATGAACCTAGTGGCAGGGCAGGAGTAAAGACACAGATGTAGAGAACAGACTTGAGGACACAGAGGGGGAAGGGGAAGCTGTGATGAAGTGAGACACTGACATACATACACTGCCAAATGTAAAATGGATGGCTAGTGGGAAGCTGCTGTATAGCACAGGGAGATCAGCTCAGTGCTTTGTGACCACCTAGAGGGGTGAGATAGGGAGGGTGGAAGGGAGGCTCAAGAGGGAGGGGATATAGAGATATATGTATACATATGGCTGATTCACTTTGTTGTACAGCAGAAACTGACACAACATTATGAAACAATTATACTCCAGTAAAGATGTGAAAAAAAAAGAATTTGTACAGCTGGTTAGTAAATATAGCCATGGCTAATAATTAAATTATATAAATTTACAATTCAACATCATATCTTTAAAAGTATCTGAAAACATCTCTTTCTAAGTGAATTACTATATTTTACTATTATATATACTCTTGTTATCTGTTTATTTTATCTGTGTGGTAGAAATACTACAGAATTATGTACTACTGCTCATCCTTTCCCAACTATATGTTCAGTGGTGTCATCTTGGTAACTTGAAAATCATGGGCAGTGGAAATATTTTTATTATGAAGGTCAGCAAATGCTGACTAAATCAAGGCTTAACCTATTTAGTTAGTGATTGTCTGGACTTGAGAAAGTAAAGGAGAAAGCATAAATAAAGCATATTAAACTTGTGTGTAGCTATTACATGCGAATAACACAAAATTTGAAGAAATACTATTCTAACTAATGAAGAAATACTATTCTAACTAATGAAACCTATTGTTCAACTTAGCAGAAAAAAAAATGCCTTATATAATTGATGAAAAACTGAAGTTTTTACAAACATCTTTTATCTACAGGCTAATGTAAACAGAAGTATCAACCAACACCCAAGCTGGAACTAAACTAATTTGTCAATGACCTGAGCAAATTCTTTGCTGAATCAGATAGTAATCAAGCATTTATTTGCAGTAGGATTTAGTCAATATTCATTGGATTGCAACAATAGGTTGTGTGTGGATGCAAGCGTTTGGCAAAAATCAATGCAAGCATTCTGTAAGAATCAATAGGCTATGTGGAATTTATAAGGAGTAGTGTATGCATTATAATTGTTTGTAAATGGGGTGCTACATATCTTTTTTTAATCAGTGAAATTTGCTTATTTACACGTTTACAAATTTTTGGTTGTTCAATATTTACTAGCACACCATTGACGACTAGCGTTAAATAGACTTGACAGAGTTCCAGGCAAAGAGTCACAAGTGCAAATGTTCTAATGTGGCTGCTTTCTGGCTTGTTGGAGGGAAAACTCTGAGGCCACCATCTCTAAAGCAAAAAGAACAAGAAGAAGAGGAGGTGAGATCAGAATGACATTATAGGCCAGATCATTCACAGGCACGTGCATTATTGTAGTGCTTTTGACTTTGGCCACAAAAGAGATGAGAAGACATGGGCAGGTTTTGAGCAAAGGGGTGATGTGATCTGACATATTTTCACATAGCAATCCAGTGGTTAGGACTCCACATTCTCATTGCCAAGGGCCTGGGTTCAATCCCTGGTCAGGAAACTAAGATCCCACAAGCTGCGTGCCTCAGCAGAAAAACAAAAACATGTGCTTTGGATGCTGTGTTGGGAATAGACTAGGTGGAACAGGGTGGAATTAAGGAGATGATAGGTGAAGAGATAATTACAATAAAGTTTGTTAAAACAGAAGTGAGGAGATGTCTTGAAGGTAATGTTTGCTGATGAAATAGATGTGTTGTATCAAAGAAAAATAGAAACAGAGTGTGGTCCAAGCTTTTTGGATGGAGACATAGAAAATGGTTAGAAAAACTGTTTGTGGGGAGGTGGGTGGAGTTTCAGAAAGTGGTTTTGGACATACTCTGTCATATGTGTCTTCAACCTCAGGGGCAGAGTTGTTCAGTTGGCATACAGTATGCTGGTGTTTAGAGAAGCAGTTCAGACTCTCATCATAATGTGGTCAACATAAAAAGAATATCTTTGTACCTCATTAAGACTGATGAGATTAGCAAAGGAATGAGTGTATAAAAGAGGCTCAGATACTGAACACTGCCACATGCCAGTGAGTTTAGGAGAAAAGGTAGAAGCAACACAAAAGCAATGATCCTTGAGACAGGGAGAAAACCAAGAGGGTGTGGCATCCTGGAAAAAGTATTTCAAGAAAGAGAAATGGATCCAGCGTGACAAATGCTGTTGCTAAGTCAAGTACGATGTCAAGGACATCATAATAGGGAATGTGGCAGCCAGATTGAAACTTAACAGTAGACATGAAATGAAGAAAAGGATATGTGAGGCATTTTGAAGGACATTTTTAAGGACAAGATGACTGATTGGAAGTAGGGTGTGAGGGAAAGGAAGTGATTCAGATGACAGTCGGGCATTTGGCTTAAGAACTTGGTCAGCGGGGAATCCCTCTACAAGATTAAGAGTATAAGACAAAGATCAGTGAAGAGATTGTTAATTCATGGCTCTATTGACTTTTATGTGCTTAAGAACTATCTATGTGAAAAAGACTGATGGGTAGTTGAACACATGGTGTTTGTAGAAAGGTCTGGGTTGGCGAGTCAGGATAATAATGATACTTATAAAGAGATGGATGGATATAAACTCACTCTTGCCCAACATAATGAAGAGAGTGCCACTTATTATAATTAATGACTTAAATTGCTCTCTATTGAAGCTTTATTCCTTGTATCATGTACTAAAAAATTACCAATCAGGACAGAAAAAATTTACTTAAAAAAAAAGGCAAATGAGATAAAATCAATGTATCTAATCTTAGTGAATGTCAAACAATAAATGACTATTTTGACTGAAAATATCATTACTTTGTTCCTTCTATAAAATGACTACTGGATGGACAGAATTACCCAAATTAGTCCTTTATGTTAGCAAGGTATAATTCAAGTGTAGTCAGAAAGTATTATAACAGCTTGACTACACTGAACTCTCCTCAACCAGATTTGAAGGATTTTTCTTGCACAATATAAAGATCATTTAGAGATACTTAGAAAAGTACACAACATGCCCCCAAAAGTGGAAGAAAAAAGATTCACAGAAAAAAATAATTTAAGAAGTGGGGAGTAGATTTTTTTTTTTCAGTCACTAATTTAAACCGTCTATCCATAGCCTCCTTCTGCCACTTATTAGTTATCAGTGTGGCCCTTCCTTTGACAAGCTATGTCCTACAAGATATCTGGCAACTAGAACTAATGTAATATATAGAACCTGCCCTGTTGTAGCTTTATATTTTTAATGTCATTTCTAAATTCCCTAAAGTAGCATATAGGCTTAGTATGGATCCATTGTTTCTTATTTTTTTGTTTTGTGCATATGTATGTGTTTTGTCTTTGTTTTGTAGCTAAGAATGTTTGTGTTTTGTGAGGTGGACAAGAATTCTACAGTTTGGATGTGGCTGCTTTCTAATTTTCATATCAAGATCTTTTTTTCACTGAATCACTTGCCGTTCAATATATTTTCATTTTGTCTCTTAGTAGGAAGACCAGGCAGAAAAAGAACCTAAGGCAGCCTAAGAAGTAAGTAGAGCAAATACTGTATTAATCAATGTAATATATTACAGACTGAATATAACAATCTGATTTGCTGGAAATATTTGAGAATTCTTCATACAGAGTTATTTAGAATTCGAAGAGTGAGTTATATTAGAGAACAAGAAAATAATCAGACAAGACTACGGAACAAGGATTGAACCAGGAAGAGAATTAACATGGCAAATAATGGCTGAGGAAGAAAGGCTAAATGAGGCATTGATTTCATTATTTACAGACTTTTTCTATTAAAATAAACCCAGAAATCATATCGCTTTTGTTGATTTAGCACTTTTCACTGCTTATTTTAATGCTGTTCACTCTTAAGTTTCCAGAGAACCTATAAATGTCTCTCCAGTGCCTCAAGCACCACTTATCAAAGTTACTGCATGAGCTCACCAAGCAAGGGTTTATACATCTTGCTTTGCAGTATTTCCCTTTCAGAAATAATTCTAAAAGGAATTAACTAAACAGAGAGCACCAAATGTGAGTAAAGGTAAGTCATAAGCCTGAGATATTTCATGCATATGGACAATTGAGAAGGTGTATTAAGTAGGAATTTTGACATATTTGACATTAGTTCAGAAGCAGTAGCATAATATATATATATAAACATAACTCTTTCCAATTTTACTCCTTCACTATGTCATTTGAGATCCAAACTGATTCGCAGTTTGTCAGTTTTTGCTTCTCTTTGTAACAGAATTTTTTTTTATTCAAGCCCTTGATTTAAAAATATATTTTTACTTCTTTTTTTTTTTTTGTGGTACGCGGGCCTCTCACTGTTGTGGCCTCTCTCGCTGTGGAGCACAGGCTCCAGACGTGCAGGCTCAGCGGCCATGGCTCACGGGCCCAGCCACTCCGTGGCATGTGGGATCTTCCCGGACCGGGGCACGAACCCGTGTCCCCTGCATCGGCAGGCAGACTCTCTACCACTGTGCCACGAGGGACTCTCAACCACTGTTCCACGAGGGAAACCCTATTTTTACTTCTTAATCTCTCCTTGTAGTAACTTTAGCAAGGTCACTGGACCAGCCATTTCTCAAATTCTGGGGCTATTTTCAAGTTGTAGACTGGGTCAAGAGACTTTGCTATATATCACAAAAATATTCAGAACTTTGTTAAAGGGTTTATGAGCTGTCTTAAGAAATATACTCACATTTTATTCACAAAAATTGAAAATAATATTGTCTTTTTGAAATACAGAAGAAATAAATATAGCTAACCAGCATCCAATACTACATTTAAAGTCATTCAGAGATAAGTACTGCAGGCTATTAATATCATTAAAATTTATATTTATAATGGACTATTTTAAAAAATCTCTTATTCAGCTAAGAAAAATAATAAAACCTTACCATTTGTGACAACATGAATGGACTTTGAGAGCATTATGCTAGTGAGGTAAGTCAGACAGAAAAAGACAAATACTGTATGATCTAATTTATATGTGGAACCTAAAACAAATAAAACCCGCAAAACCTCATAGATACAGAAAATAGGAGGCAGGGTGTGGGTGGAGGGTAGGCAAAATGGGTGAAGGGGGTCAAAAGGTACAAACTTCCAGTTATAAAATAAATAAGTCATGTGGATGTAATGTACAACATGGTAACTATAGTTAATAATACTGTATTGCATATTTGAAAGTTCTAAGACAGTAGAGAGATGTATCATCATAAGAAAAAATGCTGTAACTGTATGGTGACAGATGTTAGCTAGACTTACTGAGGTGATCATTTTGTAATATATAATACAAATGTTGAATCAGGTTGTACACCTGAAACCAATATAATGTTATATGTCAATTATACCTCAGTACAAAATAAAAATATCTCTTATTCTACATGAATATTTTGAGGGATTTACTGTATCTTTTTTTCTCTTTTTAACTTCACTTTTTGGTCATTAATTGCACGTTTTAACCATAGGAATTTTCCCTTAGCTACATGGGTAGACTATTTGCATAAATGACATATTTTGGCAACATGATATGGTTGAAGGCCTCGGGGTTTACAGTCAGTTGCCTACACTCAAATCTCAGTTCCACCATTACCTTGTCTAACTTTCCTCAACTGTACATGGAAACACCAATACTACATATGTTACTTGATTAATGTGAAATTACATTAGTAAATTCATGAAAACATTTAGAAACGAGCATATCACATATCGAATGATCAATATAGTTATCACCTACTTTGAAGGCATTTGTTTTTCTGTTTTATTCAAAATGGGTATATATATTTTTTCCAAACCGAATATGCAAGTTGGAAACCTCACAATTCCTGAACTGTCCTCTGATTTTTATTTTCCCCTAGTGAATTTAGAATGGTGAGCTATTTGTTTTGTTTGCTTAGGCATTGGCAATATCTCAATGTGTAGTTCTAGTGGTTTGCATGTTTTTGCTCGCAATTCCAATTAGAAATGCATCTTTTAACCATATTTTCGACAGGTTGACTACATCGAACTTCTCTTATCCGAATATAGAGTTACTTTCCCTTCATTCTTTCTGATTTTCTTCCTGCTGCTTCTAAAGCCTCTTTATTACTCCCAAATCCAGGGCTATCCCTTTGCTTTAGAGTTCCCTGCAATTCCAATTATATTAGAAAGTCTTTACTATATACTGTCATGATGGTCATTATCTCTCGGTATGTGTGTGTGTGTATATATATATATACACATATATGTATATGTATGTATGTATACATATATACATATGTATACATGTATACATATACATATATGTATGTATACATATATGTATATGTATGTATGTATATATACATATATATGTAATTATGAAAATTTTTCATGTGCCAAGAATATGCTAAATATGATTTTGCAGCTAGTTCACTTAATCATCTTGAGATCTCAGTTCCTACTAATCAAAACTTAAGCTTATAGAAACTGCTTTCCATCTTTTCTCTTTAACTGGGGCACCATCATTTAGGTGAAGAAGATGAACTCTACTGTTTGTATCCCTCCCTCCCTGTGTTCTGTAGGTGCAAGCTTTCCATTGAAGCGTCGCACCCATGCTTTTGCATGCATTCTCCAGTTGCCTGCTGTGGCTCCCTGTTTCCCCGCAGGCTGCAAAGTTACTCTGACTGCTGGAACCCTCTCAGTCGAGAACACCGTGTGATGTTGTAAGTGGTGCCCCATGCGGTGTATTCATCTACACTGCACAATTGCTTACCTAGCACCTCTCTGCAAATAAAGACAATCATAAAATTTCTGCACATCTGGGCCCCTGTAATGTATCTTTTCCCTACAGTAGATTTACTATATATTGTCTTCAGATTTTACTTTGCAAACCTGCCATTAAACAGAATTAATAATGAAACAAAGACATCAGCCTAATCTCCATATGTCAACAGATATACAACACAGCCTATTTCCTCCAATTGAATTTCACATGTTAAAAGAACCAAATTCTAACAAATTGGAAATCACCAAAATAATTCAGTTAATTCATTTAATGAAGTAAATAATTCAGTGAGAGTTGATTGTGTTATCACATATTAAGTGCTCAGAATACAAAGGGGTACAGAAAACAGTCCTCAAACACGTGTGCTTACAGATTAAAGAGAATGACCTTTTACTAACGTTGTATAACCAAGTTAGTTCAACCTGGATTATTTCAAACATTTAAAAAAAATTATTTAGAGAATGAGGCACTGAGGTGTGGGATATCTCCTAATCAATATTTAAATTATTTTCTGGCTATGAAAATATGTAGGCCGTGGTTAGAAACGAATGAGAAGATCTCGGGTGCAATTATACTGCTCCAGTAACTTCTAACTTGTTAAAAGTTTAGAAACATCAGTCAAATGCAAGACAAATTCTTTTTCCCTGAAGTATGCTTGTAATAGCATATGGGAATTTAAGCTAAAGGAAAAATTCTATTCTTCTCTCATCTAATGTCATATTAAGCTATTTCTGCAGAACCACTTTTATAATGTGCGAAAGAAAAAAACTGTAAATAACTATACTTTGATACATAACAATACTGTTATTTAATCGAGCAAGATGATGTTTTCCTCCACACTAGAAATCTAGACAATGTTGAAAACAGTGTATGGTTTAAGGACATGGGCTCTGCAGACAGGCTGATGGACTTCAAATTCTATTCTCACTGATTAACAGTGTGGCCTTAAGAAAATTACTTCTCTGTGACTGAATTTCCTCCTTTAGAAAGTGTGGATCATGGGTTCTCATCTTGTCATAAGGCTACTATAATGATTAAATAAAATAACATGTGCACAGCACAGAAAAGTGCCCAGAAAGCACAAGCAAAATCATAAGGAAAATTGAACATTGTTCTTAATATTTTTATATAGTGTCATGTGTCAGGAAGGTCAGATAATATTCTCCCAAAGAATATGCTTAGATGAACACTATTCTCACAATTTTTATATAGTATTTCAACCTTTACTGAGTTTTGTAACATAAACAATCTAATTTTCAACTCCATATGGCCCTGTGATGTGACAGGAAAAAATATTTTTACATTATTCTTAATTCATTGATGAAGAGAAAGACACAAAATATTACATGACTCATCTGGATTAGCTGATAAGTGTTTACTGATTTTCTACTGATCATCAATGACAGATTTGTTTTTCCAGAGCAAATGAATGAATGTAGGATGTTCCTTACATAAATTAGTAGACCTAGTTAACCAGAGTTGCCTATGGGAGTACTTTATATTTTACTGTAGGCAACTTTTTTGACATAAGTATATATTTGATAATTTTACTGGTGCTTGATCATTAGGTGATTTTGATCATTATGTAATTCTTGAATTGTATAAAACCAAAGTTTACATAGTTCCCAAATACATATAGGAACTCCAAAAGTTGTCTTCTCTTGGTTTAATTCTCACGTCCAAGATGTTGCTATTGTGATATTTTTTTGGAACCACTCCTGGAAGACCAGAAGAAATGAGAAATGATTGCTTTGTAAACCCTTAATAATAAAGTCCTTCATCTTCGGAAGTTGCATCTGATGGTTGGAAATACATGTAGCAACTTAAAGCTAAATCTAATTAATAAGAAATTAAAGAAAATGATTATGATGTGTTTGAACCAAAAAAAAGAGTATAAATTCTTAGAAAGCAGACTCTATGTATTTACATGTATGCATGTATGTATTTATCTATCTAAATTCTATTTTACTTTTGTACTACACACTGTCTCTGAATATGATTTTGAAAGGGAAGTTCAACAGTATGTTTAACAAGCTTGACATGGTGTATAGAATATAATTCTCCAAAGAAATTGCCAAGAGTTACAATCATTTTTATGTGCTTTGGCAGAGGAAAAATAGGCATTCCCATTAATTTTTAGTCAAAACTGTATCTTTATTATAGGTGACGGCAGCAAGCGAAAGTTTCCTAAAAGTAAAGCAGGATTTTTCTCTTAGTAAAGTGCCAATGAATTGTGAAATATTACCCATAAAACCACTATTTGCTGAAATAGGCTTGGCTCAATCAATGATTTTCAATTACTAAGTCAAAAAGCTCTCCCCTGATTTTTATATAGTCTGATTCACTCAGGGCAATAAACACTACAGAAAAGGATTATAAGCTGTGGATTTACAAATACACCTAGTTCTGGAGCTTAATTAATAAATATTAATCACCTCTTTGATGGTTCAAATGCCATGCACAAACATATTTCCAACTAAAGATGCATGATTTTTTGAATTCAAATGTTTCTGTAGCAAAAGTGCTTTATTTCTGTGTTTCGTAAATGTTTTGTTCACATGATGTATCTTGAGGGTATAAAGAAATTTATTTATGATTTAAATTTAATTATTTACTTTTAAAACGTTTGACTAGTAATTTTCACATACACTGCTATCTCTAAACTCCAAGATATATTATCAATATAAATTAAATTCAAACTATTTTCATTTATAAAGACAAAACTCTCCATATAAAATTATGGAATTACCATAGTCACTATTAAAAAAAAACACTACTCTGTATTCTATGCATTCTTTCATCTTTTGTCAGAATTTTCTCATGCTACGTTCACAGTTACTCACATATTAGTATAGTATATCATTCAGATAGTAAAAACAAGAAAAAAAAACAAACAGCTGAAATCATGATGATGTTTGTTCTTAGCCAAATCTCTACTCCTATTGGCATTTTGCAAGCATAGATTTTCTTTTGTATCGTATTTCCGTAACGATGGAGTTACCTTTTCTAAGCAATGTGACTTAGCCAGAAATGACAGAGTAAATACCATCGCCTCTCAAGCAAATCTGAGAGAAAAGATTGAATGAAAACCATCTGTGCCTCTTTTCTTAATGGAGTTTTACTCCTCTGGGGAAGATTAAAGTAGAGCTTTGGAACTCTACAAATTGCAGGTAGATTTTTATCCGTTTAGATTGGACATACTAATATTACTGCCAACACACCAACACTGACTCCTTATTTAATACCAAACTTTTTGTTTTGTCCTAGTCTGGGCACTTCTAATCCCTTTGTTCTAATTGCTCTTTTATTCTACAGCAGTCACCAGCTTCTAACATTCTATGTAATTTTATTTTTATTATGTTTTTATTGTTTATTGTCTGTTTCCTCCTCACTGGCCTCGACAAATTGAATGCAAGCCAGGTGGTCATGGATTGGAAAACCAAATGATAGAAAAATTCTTAGGGATGAAGTGTACATTTTTTTCTAATACTGTGGCTTGTGTCACAGGAAACACACCATCTAAGTTCACCAACATATCCAAATGAGCAGGGGCTATAAGAGATGAAAGTAATGTGTTCAAAGCCTGTTTCCTGTGCTGTATATAAGTCATTCTGAATCACCTCTATCTGGAAGCCTAGAGCTAGCAAAGCAACAATAAACAGAAAGCAGATGACTCATTAGAACTGCTGTTCCTTTTCCCCATACAGTGGAGTCCAAGGTTTTTCCCTGACATTGGGTCATAGCTAGGAAGAAGTTTTGATATAATTATTCCATGGATGTTGTGAATAACCTAGATACTGAAATGCTGATCTTCTCTACGTGGATCCTCCCCAAAATTACAAAAATAAAGAATAGAAAAATTTAAAAAACAGGAACAGAATTAACAGAATATCTGTTCCCCTTGCTGAGATGTGGTATGGCCCCAACTGCATCTTTGCTTCTCTAAGGCTGCTGAACCTCTGAAATAATAACGCCAGGTTACATCACGCCAGCTTTCAACTTCTGATCTTGGCAAGGAATCCCTCAACGGCTTCTAGATGAATAGTGTGTCGCCCCAAGGATAAGTCATCTACACACTTGAGACAATTTCAAGCTGGCTTAGCATAATGGCTAAGAGCCTGTTCTCTAAAATGAGAATGCCTAGGTTTTTTCACTTAATTCTCTGTGAATGTGGCCAAATTACTTAACCTCTTTGTCCTTTACTTTCCTAATCTGTAAAATAAGATAATAGTAGTGCCTTTTTCATCATGTTATTGAGAGGATAAGATGAGATGAAACACAGAAAAGACTTAGAACAGTGCTTGCATGTGGTAACTACTTAATAAATATTGTTACTGTTGTTTTTAAAGATATAAGCAATAGGTTGTACGAAGACAAAGCAGAATGTGAAACAAGAAGTTGACTCAGTCTGAATATTTTCCTGACTGCTTAGAAAAGACCTGTATGAAAGATGAGAGCTGATCTGAGAATGAAGGGAGGGAATGAGCCATGGGCTAATTTAAGAAAAGCCTTGCAGGCAGAAGTGAAAGTATATGCAAACTGCAAAGCTAGAGAGAGCTGGAGGAGTGCAGGAACGTTAGCGGGCGGTGTGGCTGGAGCAGAGTGTATACGGGGAAAGTAAATCAGAGCAGGGAGGTAGAGAGGCTAACTCACGGAAAGCCCTGCAGACCCTCGAAAAGGTCTGGTCTTCCAGTTTGCGGGAAACATTGGATGGTTTTGGTAGAGAAGGTAGAGGACTCTGCCTGGATAGGCTGAGCTCTGACATAAACAGTAGGGATTTATTTCTTCTTCATGTTCCACATCCAAGGATGGATGTCAGCTGTGGCTCTCCTCTGTGTCCTTCCATTCTGGAGCCCAGGCTGAACAACCATGCGCCAAGGCAGACGGGAAGAGCAAGAGAGATGGAGTTACTTCTGCTGGGAACTGGCCAGATCACTGCATTCACATCAAATTACCCATCAAGTCACATCGCCAAGCCTCTGGATGACATCAGGATATGTACTCTTTCTCCTGAAAATCTCAGCGTAACAGGTGTGGAAGAACATATACCTCAGAAAAAGGAAGAAGCAAGTGATTGTGAACAATAATACCATCTGTTAAAGTTAACATGATTGGGTGAGGTTTAAAAGGATCCTTCGAACCTAGGGGCAGGATGGGAATAAAGACGCAGACATAGAGCATGGACTTGAGGACACGGGGAGGGCGAAGGGTAAGCTGGGATGAAGTGAGAGAGTAGCATGGACATATATACACTACCAAATGTAAAACAGATAGCTAGTGGGAAGCAGCCACATAGCACAGGGAGATCAGCTTGGTGCTTTGTGACCACATGGAGGGGTGGGATAGGGAGGGTGGGAAGGAGGGAGATGCAAGAGGGAGGAGATATGGGGATATATGTATACGTATAGCTGATTCACTTTGTTATAAAGCAGAAACTAACACACCATTGTAAAGCAATTATACTCCAATAAAGATGTTAAAAAATAAAGTAAAAGGATCCTTCAATGGATGTTTTGTGGAGAATGCACTATATGGGAGTAAGGATAGAATTGGGGAGATGAGATGAGATGATATTGAGGTCTTCTATGTAAAGTGATAATGTCTCCACCTAAGATATTAGAAACAGAGGAGAAATGAAGTGATTAATTGAGGATATATATTGAAGGTAGAGTTGATGAGGCTTGCTGATGGATGGGTTGTAAGAAGTGCGAGAAAGGAAAAACTCAGGATGACTTTTTGTTTTGTTGTTGTTGTTTGGCCTGAGCAACAAGAAGAATGCATTTGTCATTTACTGAGATGGAGAAACCGGAATATAAATTAAAATGTGGCCTAAATGAGAAAAAATACATTTAAAAACCCACAAAATTTATTACTGAATTTAAATTAAATTACAAATTTAGAAGCAATAAACTACAGCATCAGTACTGAAAAATTCAAATCAAATAAATGATGTAGAAAACATGTTGAAACTTTCTCATAGAGAAGAGTGAAAAAAAGAGTGTTAGAGAGAAGAGAGAGAGAAAAGCCAATACAGGGGATAAACTTCAGTATCTAATAAGTGACAACAAAGTTGTTAAAAATGATAAAATACAACACATGCATTGATGAAAGATAGAAGACGGGGAGGGAGGAAAAGACAGATGAGGATACGGCGAAGGGGGGAATTTTTCTGACTGGAAGATAATGAATTTTCAGATCAAAATGCTCATAGTTAAGAGAGAATTATAATAAAATGGAGTTGCCTTGAAAGGTATTGATGCAAGGATTTTGTTTCTTTTGTTTTTCTGTATTTTTTTTTTCCAATTTCAAGGTTAATTGCAGATTTGGGCATATTTACACCCCACCGCCCCAGGAAAGAAGTGTGGTCTCACAAGATAAAGTTAGAGGAGTTACGGTTCTCACTGACATTCGTAACTTAAGGGCAAGAAATGCAAAATTTCGAATCCCTTAGGCCATTAGCGATTGATACAATTTAAGAAAGGCTTTTGTAGTGAGTTCCAGAGGCCAGCCCCAAGCAGGCAGAGACAATTTAGCAGCAGCAATCTCCTCTCTGCAGCAATATTTACACAGGGAACAGGTCCAGTAAATTGGAGGGTCAGTGTGCCTAAAAGCCTAGGCCAACTCAGCCAAGCCCCAGATGCATCACTGACCACTTACACTGCTGCTGCGTTCTCTTCTACTAGTTTTGTATTTGATGGTGATATGCCATCAGGAGACCAGGGGGTTCAGCCATCATTTCTGAAAATGCTACTTTCACTTACCGCTATAAGAAAAGTGAGAAAATCAATAAACTATTCTTATTAGATACTTTAGGTATGCATTTGTAATTGAAAATATCTGAAAACACCAACTATTCAAAAACAGACATATACAGGCAGGAAAAAAATGATATGGTGTGTTTTAAAGATACTTAAGGGTAGAACTATCAAAGTATCCATTGGGATAGTCTTATTCTAGAAACAGATCTAAACATATCTCAGCTAAATGCCTTGTACATTTAATGTCTTAATATAAAGGGAAAAAGTCAGATTAGACATTCTGGAAGGGCTTGTAAGTAACTAAATATTACTAATCAATTTCCAATTTTACATTGTTTGTTTTCAGACTCAACTTTTGAACCAAATACTACTCGCTGCCTAATTAAATGTTCCTCTTTTGTATTTCACCCCTTAGCTATTCAACTGATGCTCACATCATTTTGTACATGAAATCTCTGTTTTGATTATGAATTATTTATAATCAGGTGTCAATTTTTCCCAGTAATTTTAATAATGAATTAAAGAAAAACCTTAGATTTCAACTAATATTATAATGCTTTTAGTTTTATGACTCCAAATCTTCTTCTCTCATATTCTTCATGATGAATTAAGTTTTATACATGGAGGGATATTTTTAATTTAAATTAGGAAAAATATATATTTATTTCTATGTAATGAAAAGATTCACCTTATTTTGTGACCCTAGTATATATTTTTGATGTGTTTGCATATTTTGCTTGCTCTTACAGCAAGGATAGTTTTATGGCAGAAGCTAAATAAGGAATTCCCAGTGAATTACTTCTTATCCCTACCCTGGAACATTTCCTTAATCTACAGACTTTTTCAAGAGTTTTCAATCAAGGCAAGAAGAAACAGCACATGCCATGGAAATCTATAAACCACTTGTTCTGAACTACACATTAAAAACTCCTCATAATAAATTCTAATATTAAATCAGCTTCTTAGAAATCTGTGGGTATCCATATAGAAAAGTCCTTTCTTAGGACTTTTTACAATTTTACAATTACAATGTTTGTAATTGTAAAACAAAAAAGTCTTCCAATTAAGATTAAGTAAAAATTAACACTAACTGACAAATATGTAATCCCCGTTTATTTTATCCCTATAGTATATGCTTCCTAAGTCAATATGGGAACAATGAACACACGAAGGAAATATTTTCCAGACAAAATTATAGGAATAAAGTTGCCAGAATGTATATCTGGATTTTTAAAAAAAGTATTTCAACAGAATTTCTTGTCAAAGACATTTTTTCATAGCTAGTTGTATATGTATTCTAAAAATACATTTAAAATATGGAGACATAAAGTAGAAAGACCTGCCTCTCAGCATCAGCATCATAGCAATTTAGAGGTCCGCACATCCCATCAGAAGCAGCAACACAAGAATTCAAGTTCTGTCAAAAAAAAGATGTTAAAGGAGAAAAGAAACCTTTAACCGGAGAGAGGATTTAATCTAAAAGATTGTCCAGAATGGAACTTCTATGTGAGTCTCATCAAAACCATAAGACAGGGCTTCCTTGGTGGCGCAGTGGTTGAGAGTGCGGATGCAGGGGACACGGGTTCGTGCCCCGGTCCGGGAAGATCCCACATGCCGCGGAGCGGCTGGGCCTTTGAGCCATGGCCGTTGAGCCTGCGCGTCTGGAGCCTGTGATCCGCAACGGAAGAGGCCACAGCAGTGAGAGGCCCGCGTACCACAAAAAAAAAAAAAAAAAAAAAAAAAAAGACAAAACTCTTCCTTTCTTCCCTTATCCCTTGAACACACTTAGGAACCAAGCTAAAAGTATCAACCTGCTTTTCTGTTTTTATTTAAAGGGATACATATCTATGATAAGCAGATATAATAAAAACAAGAATTATGGGTCATAAGAATTCTTTTGTGAAAACTAGAAGTTAACTGAAAGAACTTCAGAATCAGGCAGGAATAGGGTTCGCTCTCTGTCTTGATCTTTTATAGCTCTGTGAATTTACCTAATCTCTCAGAACAGCAGTTTCCTCATATAAAGAATGGAAAAATAAGAGCAAGCTACAAATTTTTGAAGTTTAATTAACTTATATAATGTTCTTTGTAAGGTTATAAAACTTATTTGGGATTAAGTTAGCACTTAATAAATAGTAGCTATCAATGCTATTCATATTAACTTTTTATATACTTTTTCATACATACAAGATACCAACCTTTTATTTGGTAGGTATGATTCATCATTAATTTTATTATTTAAATTTCATTTAACCTGTACCATTTTTATCATAGTCACATGTTGGTGGAAATAAATGATTAGAATATGATTTTCTTTAGAAGTTTTATTTTACTGACAATTTTTATGTTATTAGCAGTATCTATTTATTACCTCCTTGTGACAGACCTAGTGCTATGACAGAAATTTGTGGGAGGTTAACATAACAGGGTAGAGAGGTTTAGCTCAGAGTGGTAGCTGAAAAAAGTTAGGAAGGGCTTTTAAGGAAATCACCAGTTACAAGTGTCTCTGAGACTAATTTTGATGGAAAAGTAGACATTAGTCAGGTTACAAAAATGGTGGAAGCAGTGAGGCAGTGATACTGACATTTTACAGAGAGATGTGCAGGCATCATATTTTTGAGGAAATATTTGAGCAAAGGGAGTTTATGTAGTGATAGAAAACATGATCCTTGAAAGGCAAAATAAGAGACTGAACACAAAAGGGTCTGATATGTATTGATAAAAAAAAAGTATGGCTTTTATTCTGAAGGTGTTGGGGAGGTGAAGATTGGAGTTTATACAGCAAAAATTGAAATGACTGGATTCTGATTTTTTGAAATACAAGCTGGAGAAAGTGTTGAGTATACATTAAGAATTCTAAGACCACAGGTAGCAAAACCATTCAGAGGGACCATGGAGGCATGATGGTATATGAGCTATGGGGGTATCAGTAGTGGCAAAGAGGGGACAAATTTTAATACATCTATAATTAAGATAGGAAATACATGTTTTCTTTAAGTTTAGGGTAAAAGGATGCATTTCTTTACAAGGAGAGTTACTAGACATCGAAATGGCTTCACACCTTTGAACACTGGATTTTTTAATGACCTAGATTTGGCTTTTAATGAGAAACCCAACTACTTTTACCCCCGCCTTTACATCTGCTTTGGGGTCTAATCCTTTTTTATGCTCCTGGATAAAACCTCAGACAAGCCCTCTAGCTTTTCAGGCAGTCCACATAATATACAACATAAATAGCTCCTTGCTTTGGCATAAAAATTCCAGATAGGATATTCATTAAATCCTGTCACAACAAAAATCTGGTCCATAACAGCAGATCCCAAACTTGGGTCTGCTTAAGACCTGTAAGCCTCCAGTGGGACATGAGCTAGTTGGTTTCTTCTTTAGATATCATTTTTTCTCTACTCCCAACTCAGCTGCAATTTTAAACCCTTCCAGAATCTGACCCAAAGGAATGGATGGATTTGCTAAAGGCAACACAATCATACATGACAGGGTTAGCTGTGATCTTGGGTTGGTGTCCTCTCCATCACTGAGGCACCCTTGCTGGATCTTTCTCAGGGACCATTTTTGGGGACCTGCAATAGCAATCATCTTCATGTAGACAATGTCCAAAACTTCTCCAGCACCTTACTTACCACTTCTCCTCCTTTGTGTCAAAGGAGGCTAACACTCTGTCACTGAGGGTTATTTTAAACTTTCAGGCAGTGCTCTTGAGCAGAATCCCCAAGCTTGTCTTATTTTGCTGTGTGTGGAGCACATTCATCTTGCTAGAAGTAAAGGTTTGGCTTTCTCTCTCTGCCACCTAAGCCTATGATGTGTAGCCTCTTCTGCTGGCCCCTCGGGTCCTCAAGCCCCAGCGAACATACACACTCTTGCTGTGCTTACCTTCAAACCTCCTTTACTTGGCTTAAGATGAAGGGAAGGATTCCGTGCCTTTGCCCAAGAAGGGGTTGGTGGAAGTGGTTGATGGGCAGTCTACTGCCAGTTTCCTCTGTTAAGGTCGTATCTTCCATGTTTTTGACCACTACCTCTCTTAAAGTAGGCAGGCGTGTGACTGTTTAATATTCCCCAAAGGACACTTGAGTCCTTCCTTTTGGAAGTAATGATAGACACCTCCTACTTCTCCTCAGAGGGAGATGAAATAACCCTATTGTTTTTCCCTCAGCCTTTCTTTAGAGCCCTCTGTGGAACTGTTGAGAGAATAGGATGGGCTAACTTGCAATCTGTCACATAGGTCTTTAAAAATAGAATGTTTGTATTTTAATCCTGGTTTTGACTCCCATGAGGCTCTTTTTGGAGATGGGGGGAGGCATAAGTAGGAGGAGGAAAAGAAGTTACAAAACATCTATAATATTCTGTTCTTTTCTCTTCTATTGCATAGCTTAAGAAAATCTGCTTACATCCTATGTATTTGAAAATATTTTATAATATGCAAATTACATGTGTATATATGAAATTGATTACAGCCATACCTCATCTTAGCATGTTTTGCTTTATCGGGCTTCTCAGATATAAAGTTTTGTGGCAACCCTGGGTAGAGCAAGTTTATTGGTGCCATTTTTCCAAAAGCATTTGCTCTCTTCATATCCCTGTGTCACATTTGGTAACTCTCACAATATTTTAAACTTTTTTATTACTATTATACTTGCTATGCTGATTTGCGATCTTTAATGTTACTACTATGACTCACCGAAGGCTCAGGTGATGGTTAGTAATTTTAAAGTATTTTAAAATTAAGGTATGTACTTTTTTTAGACATAATGCTATTTCATACTCTGTAGACTACAGTATACTGTAAACATAACTTTTATATGCACTGGGAAACCAAAAAAAATTGTGACTCAATTTATTGTGAGATTTGTTTCATTGCAGTTGTCTGAAACTGAACCCGCAATATCTCTGATGCATGTCTGTACTTGTATATGTGCATGGATAAATGTCTGTGAATGTATATGTGTGTAGGTTTCAATGTATACTAATAAAATACATACAAATACAGGTATGCATATGTCTATGTACACCATATTGTCTTATACCTCACACACACTCTGTGTCCTTACACCTCACAAATACCCTGTGAATGTGGCAAGATATAAATATTATTTACTCAAGAATTCCATGAAGTCTTCCAAAATCAACCACTGTATTTGATAACTATATGCATTTGTATACTATAAATATTAAAGTTGATGCATAAGGGAATATACTTCTATATAAGAGAGTTTCTCTCTAAATTATATCTTTCTTAAATTGAATTTCAATTAATATTTTTGTAGTACATTATTTAATCCCTTAATATATTTGCTAATGTTTAAACCCTGTTGTTATATTTAAGTCAATATTTCCTTTCCTATATATTTAGTAACTAACTCTGTATAGTATCTATATTCAGGCAATGGCAGTTGGATATATCATATTAATTAAGTACCACATTAGATATCTCCTTTCAGATTGTCCTCCTACATATTTGATATAAACCTTTTAAACTGCAGGGAAAAGTGACAACAAACCCCAGAGCTACACTATGTGATTGAGAGAATCAGTTATCCCGGTGTCACTGGAAGCAAAATCAATTCATGTATTCTGTCATCCTTAGAAAGTACTCTCTAACATGTTGTCAGCAATACATTTTACAGGATTTCCCCAAAGTCAATTGCTCCTTCTATTTGGGATTACGATGAAAGCAAATTGATTTTTCCCATACACAGAAGAAGCACAAGAGAAGAGATACTTCTAGTATACTCACTTACTTTTTTTTTTACTGACAGATTACTCCTGGCTTACTAATGTAAGGTCCTTAGTAATTGAAATTCTGGCTGTGAAATATATTCAGGCATAACCAACAGGAAAACAATTTCCCTTAAAGTTACTTTCATGCAGGTAGGCAGGAAATTTATTTTTGAATAACTTATCTCTGAGCATGTTTTAAAAAATAAGGCAACTCTTTCTAATGTTTTACTGAAATTATTGCCAGGATATCATCTTCAATTTTAATTTACTATATCTCCCATAATCTAGTGATAATCATATTTTTGTCTTTTTCTTTAATTGAATTGAACAAATTCAGAAATAGCATTTAAAATCTTTTAATAAACTTTTTCTTGAAATGTAATTTTTAAATAGAAAAAGAGATGTTAAAACTGAGCTAAGACGATTTGCAAACAAGATAACAACTACAGGTAGATTATGCTGCCATTTAAACAAGTTCTATTGAGGCTGCCTATAAGGAAAGTGTGGATATAGGAACACATTTCCTTCCTCGTTTTGGGCAGCACAGATATGTAGACAAATTTAAGAGAATTATTTCAACTGAATTAGAACTTGCTAAAGATGTGCAAATATATAAACTGCACATTGGAGTGACCAAATGTTAACAAGGAAGAGAAGGAACAAGCAATCAAACAAAAACAGAAACTGATGAAACATAGAAAACACTAAATTTCTGCTGCCAAATATGTGCATGCAAGCTGACCACTCTTTTGACATTTGTACAGAGAATAACAAATGGGATTAACTTCTGTACAGTATTATAGAGTACCTAGTGCTAGTTCAAGTTCCAAGTAGAACACTAATGTCTCAATTAAAGATAGATGCTGGGATGGCATCAGCAATACAGCTGAATAAGGCATCCCTCATAGTTAGTATCCTTCCTCAACAACAAAGATTTGGCATCCATCCTTGGACAAAAATGCCTTAGTGGGAGCTATGGGATTACGCACCATATGCCAAGGGACCTGGGAAGAGTCTTGCCTACCCATGCATAGGGGTAATAGTAACAGAGACCTCAGTCACAGCTATATATCCTGCAGTGGTGAATGAACTGGCTCCAGGCCCTCTCAAATGCTAAGAGCCCCTGGAGAAAAGGATCTTAGATAATCACCCATGGCTTCTATGCGGAAGTCCAGGTTTCCAGCATAGAAGTTCCAGTACATCACTGGAACAAAAACACCTGAGACTGGATACACTGTAGAGGGTAAGAGGAGACGTTTTACTTTACCTGAGTCATCCCCTCCTGAGGTGGCACAGCTTAGTGCCAAGTGAGACCTTTTTGACCCATGATTTACACTTGGGGGAAAGTGAGAGCATGTGAGTGAATGTCTGGCTGCCCCAGCTGTGTGGGACTTTGCCAAAGAGGCCCAACTATCTCTCGTCCCACCCAGAGTACTGAGAAGTGAGCTGTATGAATGGGGGGTGGGAAGAAGCCAGAGAGCAACAAAGAGGACTGTCAAAGAGCATTCAAGGGACATGGATCCTTTTAAGGTATCACAGACTCCATCAAGACACCAGCTCATGAGTCACTGGGGATGCCTGGCCTGCTGATTCCCCACAAGTGGCACAGAGGCACCCCCATTACTATACATGCCTCACTCCCACCCTGTGGCTGGCTCTCTACACACACTCATGAAACTGTCCAGAGTGAGCTTTGGCAGATGGCTGGTGACCACCTGCCGAAAGCCAGCCTGGCTATGCGGGCCAGGAAGAAACCACAGAGTTGAGCTTTAGGGCACTCTGGAGAAAGTGAAAAGAGGCTGTCAGCACTTGGCCTGATGTGTTGTATGATCAAAAGAAGATCAAAATGTATTATACAAATATAAGAATTTTGCCACAAGAAGGAGCAAGAAACATGAAGCGGGCATCTCTACAGAAGGTCTGAGAAAGCCTCAGAATCCCTACCAGGGTTGACAGAAGATATTTCTCTCCCAAAGTCAGTTAGTAAAAACTGGAGAGGGAGATCACTACCAAAAATACAAAAACAGTATCTCAAGACTCCAAGAAATATGCAAAAATCAAGGAAACTGGACTCCACTAAGGGATCACAATTATCTTCCCCAAAGACATGAACGTCTGCATTTTACCCAATAAATAATTAAAAATAGCTGTTTTAAAGAAGTTAAATTAGCTACAAGAAAATACAGAGAGACAATTCAGTGAAATCAGGAATATAATACATAAACAAAATACAAAGTTTAACAAAAAGAGAGAAATCATAAAAAAGAAAATTCTGGAGCTAAAAAAATACAATAAATGAAAAATGCAACAGCGAAAATCAACATCAGAATGGATCAAAAATAATTTTAAAATCTGTGAATTAGAAGACAATAACTTTGAAATTATCCAGTAAGAGGAGAACAAAGCAAAAAGAATGGAAGAATAAAAGCATATGTGATGTATTGAATAATCTCAAAAGAAATAATCATCGAAGTATTGGAGTCTTAGGAGAAGAGAGGGAGAAGGGGGCAGAAAACTTATTTAAAGAAATAATGGCCAAGAACTTCTCAAATATATGGAGCGATTTGCAAATGCAAGTTCATGAAGGTCACAGGTCACCAAAAAATGTAAGTTAAAGAGATTTTCTTAAAGACACATTATAATAAAGCTGTCAAAAATCACAAAAAAAGAGAGAATCTTAAGAAAAAATAAAAAGCTTGTAATTAAAAAAAAAAAAAAAAAAACCATAAGGCTATCAACAGATTTCTCAGGTGATTCTTACAGTCCTTGAGAGAATAGGATGATATATCCAAAATGTTGAAAGAAAGAAATAAAAAACTGCCAAACAAGAATACTCTAAGTGGCAAAGCTGTCCTTCAAAAATAAAGGGGAGATAAAGACTTTCTTAGAAAAGAAAAAGCTGAGGGAGTTCATCACCACCAGAACTGCCTTACAAGAAATGATGAAAGGAGTTCTTCAAGCTGAAATAAAAGGACACTAATTAGTAACATGAAAACATGTGAAAATATACAATATACTGGTAAAGGTAAGTGTACAGTCAAATTCAGAATACTCTAATACTATAATATGGTAGTGTGCTAAACACTTAACTCTAGTATAAAGGTTAAAGGACTAAAGTATTGAAAATAACTACAGTTACAATAATTTGTTAATGAATGCACATATAAAAAGAGGTAAATTTTGACATCAAAAACACAAAAAGGATAGTAATTTTGCATGTGACTATAGTTAAATTGTTATTAGCATTATATCAATAGATATTTTATGTAACCTCATGGTAATCACAAAGCAAAATCCTACAGTAGACACACAAAAGATAAAGAGAAGAGAATCAAAGTATACTACCAAAGAAAGTCATCCATTCACAAAGGAAGGCAGGAAGAGAGGGAAAAACAAGGGAACTACAAAAAAGCCAAAAACAAGAAGATGGCATTAGTAAGTTCTTACCTATCAAAAATTACTTTTAATATAAATGAATTAAATTCTTCAATCAAAAGGCATAGTGGCTAGACAGAAAAACAAAGAAGCAACTATATGCTGCCTATAGGAGACTCACTTCAGCTTTAAGGACACACATAGGCTCAAAGTGAAGGGATGGAAAAAGATATTCCATGCAAGTGGAAACCAAAGGAAAGCAGGTGTAGCTATGCTTATATCATAAAAAATAGATTTTAAGCCAAAAATGATCACAAGAGACAAAGAAGGCCATTATACAATGATAAAGGAGCCAATTCATCAATTGGAAATAATAAATAAATATGCACCCAACATCTTAGTCCTAAATATAGTGAGCAAATACTAACAAATTTTAGGGAGAAATAGACAACAATACAATATTAGTAGGGGACATCAATACCTCACTTTCAATAATGGATAGATCATCCAGACAAAACGATCAATAAGGAAATATTGGATTTGAACTATATTTTAGACCAAATGAACCTAACAGGCATATACAGAACATTTTATCCAACAGCAGAAGAATGCACATTCTTCTCAAGACATATGGAATATCCTCCAGGATAAATCACGATAGGTCACAAAACAAAACCTAGCAAATTTTCAAAGATTAAAATCAAAATACAGCATCCTTTCATGACGAAATTCTCAACAAATTGGGTATAGAAGGAATTCACCTCAACACAATAAACAGCACATGTGACAAGCCCATAGCTAACATCATACTCGATGAAAGGTTGAACACTTTTCCTCTAAGATCAGGAACAAGATGAAAATACCCTTTCTTACCACTTTTATTACATATAGCACTAAAAGTCATATTCAGAGCAAAAGGCAAGAAAAAGAAATAAAATGCAACCAATTTGGTAAGAATGAAGTAAAACTGTGTTTGTTTGCAGATGATATGATCTTATATATGGAAAATTCTAAAGACTTAACTAAAAGACTATTAGAACTAATCAACAAATTCAGTAAATTTGCAGGATACAAAATCAGCATATGGAAATCAGTTGCATTTCTGTATACTAACAACAAAATATCTGAAAAAGAAATAAAGTACTCACATTTACAATATCATCAAAAACAATAAAACACTTAGAAATAAATTTAACCAAGGAGGTAAAAATCTGTAAACTGAAAACTGTAAAACATTGATGAAAAAAATTGAAGAAGAAACAAACAGATGGAAAGTTATTTGGTGTTCATGGACTGACAGAATTAATACTGTTAAAATATCTGTATTACCTAAAGAGATTTATAGATTCAATGCAATCCCTATCAAATTTTCAATGTCATTTTTCACAGAAATAGGAAAAAACATTCCTAACATTAGTACGGAGCTACAAAAGACCTCAACTAGCCAAAGCAATCCTGAACAAAGATGAAGTTGTCACACTTCTTCATAAAACTGTATTGGAAAGCCATAGTAATAAAAGCAGTATGGTTCTGGCATAAAAATAGATGTATAGCAATGGAACAGAATCAATTTCCCCAAAATAAACGCTTGCATAAAAGGTAAACTAATATTGAACAACAGAGCCAAGAATACTCAATGGGAAAAAGGATAGTCTCTTCAATAATAAATGGTACTGAGGAAACTGTATAATTTTATGCAAAATAAAGAAATAGTACTCTTATTTTACACCACTCACAAAAATTAACTTGAAGTAGATTAAAGACTTAAGCATAAGACCTGAAACTTTAAGACTCCTAGAAGAAACCATAGGGGAAAAGCTTCTTGACTTTGACCTTGGCAATGATATTCTAGTTAAGATACCAACAGCATAAGCAACAAAAGCAAAAATTAATAAGAGGGATTACATCAATTAAAAAAGCTTCTGCAAAACAAAAGAAACAGTCAACAAAATGAAAAAGCCTACAGAATGGGAGAAAATATTTGCAAATGAAATATCTGATATGGGGTTAATATTTAAAATATTAAGGAATTTATACAACTCAAAAGCAAACAAACAAACAAAAAAAACAAACTCACAAACAATTCTAAACAAAAATGGCAAGAGGAACTGAATAGCATTTTTCTAAAGAAGAGATACAAATGGTCATCAGATACATGAAAAGATGCTCAACATCACTAATCATCAAAAAATGTTAATTAAAACTACAATGATACATCACCTCACATCTGTTAGAATGGCTATCACCAAAAGGACAAGAGATAACAAGTACTGGTGAGGGTGTGGAGAAAAGGGAAATCTTATGAACTGTTAATGGGAATATACAGCCCCTATGGAACAGTATGGAGGTTACTCAAAAAATTAAAAATGGAACTATCATATGATTTAGCAATTTCGCTTCTGCATATATATCCAAATGAAATGAAATGAAGGTCTGTTCAGGACAATGTTATTCACAATAGCCAAGATATGGAAAAAAACATAAGTATCTACCTACGGATGAATGGTTAAAGAAGATGTGGTGTGTATACATGCATACACATAATGGAGTATATTCAGCCATGAGAAAGAAAGAAATCCTGACATTTGTGACAATATGGCTGAAGCTTGGGGACATTATATTATGCTAAGTGAAACAAGTTAGTTAGAGAAGGCAAATACTCTATGGTATCATGTTCATGTAAAAGTCTTAAAAAGCCAAACTCATAGAAGCAGAAAGTAGAAGGGCTGTTGCCAGAAAATGGAGGTAGAGCATGGGTAGATGTCAGTCAAAAGAGTACAAACTTCCAGCTAATAAGATGAATACATCTGGGGATCTAATGTACAGCATGGTGACTAGAGTTAACAATACAGTATTATATACTTAACTCTTGCTAAGAGAGTAGACCTTGAATGATCTCAAAAAAAATGGTAATTACATGAGATGATAAAGGTATTAACTAACCCTACTGTGGCAATCATTTATCAGTATATATATATATACACAAACATATATATATATGTACGTATATATGTACATATACATATATATGTGCGTGTGTATCAAATCATCACATTGTATACCTCAAATTTTACACAATGTTATATGCTCATTACCTCAATAAAGCTTAAAAAATGATAGATGACAATTTAGCCTGTGTGTGACTATTAAATCATACAACCACCTCATAGCAAGTAGGGCTTAAGGTGATTACCCTACTTGTTTGTATAATAGAAATATACTAACATCTATTATTTGTATAATAGATGTTTGTATAATAGAAAAACAAACAACATGGTATGGGGCTGAACAGGCAAGATAATTAAATATATTTTGAGGTTTGGAGAAATTAGCATTGATCTTAGGTCCTGAAGAATACATAACATGTTAAAAGGCAAGGATATGACAGCAGTAATCTTTTTTGTGAAATGTATAAATGTTAGATCAGAATTTAGTTAGTTGAACCTGTACTCTCTTGTCATCAATATTCAGTTTCCTACCTAACTAGAGATCAAATCTATGTGCATATCTATGAGTTTTTTACTTGGGAGGTAATGTATCAAACAAGGAAGATGATAACTTGTAATTAGAAACAATTATTTAAAATTGTAAATTTTAAAATAAATTATCCTGTATTATATGTAAAGAAAGCAAAAAGATACCAGTTTTCAATAATATTAACTCTTAAATAAAACTTTGAAAAATAAAGCCCACATTCAAGACTTCGTATCATCAATGCCTTTATATAAAAGCCTTATAAGGTATTCATATACTCTTAGAAATAACACTATTTTTAAGACATTATTTTATATACAGTTTGAAATTTATAATAGAACTGTTTATCAATTTGTTTCAATAAATATATTTAGACCTTTTGTAATCCATGGTCTCTAAAGAAATGTAAATGTTTCCATTTGTTTTAAATATTGTGAAGTTTAAAATAACTGATCTAAAAGATAGGTTTAGTTTTGCTGAATCAGCTTTAGATGCATTTTCCAACTGAAAAACAAAGTATCATTCATTTCAATAAAACATCTCTATTTTCAAGAGAATTGTGCTTTGAAACGAACTGAAAATTGTTAACTATTCTTATTCTGGGAAGCTCATGTTTTTTGGACTAGGTGAGGAATAGCAATTTCCCCTGCAGAAGTTGGTCTTTTCTGGTTCTTAACAGAAAGTTTGCAGTTTGCCCTTTGGGATGGTGTGCCTGCCAGCTGAGATTCAGAGCAGAAAGGCCTCCTACAATGTACAACACTTATCCCTGGTATAAAAGCCCTACCCAGGGATAAATGACACTGGAGGGAACTGAAGATGCTTTGTATCTAGAATTAGTCAATCTGATTACTAGACTATTACCTTCATTCAGAATTGAAGCTACTATTGCAAATATTTAGAAACTCATATAAGATTATTCTCCTGCATCAAAGTTATTTCTTTGCCGTTGCTTTATTCAGTTTTCTTGTACTGAGATTTAACATCTACATTTGCATTTGTTTATCTGGATATGATCATTTTTATATGTGCCTTAGGAACTTAAAAGATTATGTTCTCCCCATGAAACAATGACAGCATGTACATGTCATATCAACACATAGGAAAGTTTTATATTATATCTCATGGTTTGTCAAGGAGCTAACTTACTGCAACACTGACTTTTGAGTAAAACAGGTTAAAAACTGTACTTCTGGAAAAGTTCATTAATGGGATCCGGTTTCCCAAATTCTAAAAGGAGAATAAAATATTTACTTTCTAAACCTTCAGTATTATTTACTTATATAGAATACACAAACTGTCTGTGAAACTGTTTGTAATATAGGAGGCACCCATGGTGGTAATAATTAATACTTTTAATTATACAATTGTTATTGATAAACAGTACTAAATATAAGCAAATTTATTGTGCCTAGAACATTTATTTGATAGTTATCAGCTTCTAAAATACTTCAGCATCTATCTTCTAGAAAATCAAGTTAATATTTTCAGGTCAAATTAAATTGTCTTTCCAAATTCTATAGTTAAATAAGAGTGACTGTCCACACAATCAGAAGTAATTGGGGGAAAAAAATAGGGCTGTCTATCTCAGTGCTTTGTTGTTAAATTACCTTATAGTAAGCTCTTTCTGGGTTATTTTATGGTATGGCTTTGGATCAAAAATTCTTTGAAACAAATAACTATGAAAATAACTAAATACTATGTGTGGATCTCATATTAAATTAATAGTGAATGAGAAAAAATATAAAATATTTAGCAGCTTGATCAGTATAAGGTGAACTGCATCTACAGAACCAATTCCAACTAGTTTAAACATTGGTGAAAAGTATGACAGTCCAGTACCATACAGTCACTTACTCTTTATCCAATTTGTTACTCCTTAAGCTGTTGATGATGTCAATATCATGTTAGAAGAACTTGGGACTCATAACAAAATCACAAGGTAAAATGTTATTATTTTTTTTAAGACATGGGGGAATTCAATTTCTCAACATTGGCAGTTCCAACTTCCCACTACTCTTATTCTTATAGTCTTATTTAAAATATTGTTTAATCACTATAATAGAATTCAAAACATTAACTAGACTTATTGTGGTGATCGTTTTGCAATATATACAAATATTGAATTATTATGTTGTACACCTGAAAGCAATGTGGATAGAGATTAAACACTAGTTTTCAATTTCTAAGTGATTTCATGTCATACTTTCAGAAGAATTCTAGTAGCATATTTATTAATCTATCATTCAGTTTTTATAAGTTGTTTTAAAATGTAAATAAAATAAGACAAATATTTGCCACATTATGAGCATTTCTTACCTATCACAGTAAAATACTGACAGTGGATTAATAAGGATTCCCCTAAAGCAGTATGTAAAAACCTGTCAAAGTACAGAAAGCAGAACTGATAACTGTTTTCCATTTTTCTCTAAAATTCTAATTGAGTTTTCTGTCTTCCACTTAGGATATTGAAAGTTACGAACAACATTGCTGTCACCAAAACAATAACTATGACAACAACATAAATGGCTAATCAAAGAAATAATATCTTTTTTGGGTCACTTCAGAGAGCTGAGGTTGCAAAGGCTAACTATAAGGTAGAAACTAAAGGTTGCAGATGAACATAAGTGAGGACTTAGAAGATCTAAACAATTCTAACAAGCAACGAACTACTTTATAGAACACTCCACTCAGTAAGAGAAAATATACATTCTTATCAAGGGCACATGGTACACTCAACAAGGTAGAGCAGATGACATGGCCATAAAACCAATCTTAATACATTTACAAGAACTGGAATCATACAGAGTATGATCTCACACTAGCAACATTAAATTAGAAATTAATAGCAGTGAAATATTCAAAACATTTGGGAATTGAACATTTCTAAATAAGCTGGGGGTCAAAAAGTAGCCACAGGGAAATTAGAAAATATTTTGAACTGCATTAAAATCAAAACGCAATATTTTAAAATTTGGGTAATGCAACTATAGCAGTGCATACAGAGAATGTTATAGCAATAAATAATTACATTAGAAAGGAAAGAACAGTTTCAAATTAGTGATCTAAGGTTCTGTCTTGAGGTAAGAAGTAAAAGAGTAAATCACACCTACAATAAGGAGAAAGAAAGAACACAAAGCAAATTCAATGAAATTAGAAAAAGGAAAACAACAGATAAAATCAAGAAAATAAAGGTTTTTTTTAAAGATTGATGAAATCAATAAATCTCTAGTAAAACTGGACATGAAAAAGAGAGAAGATATAAATCACCAATACAATAAATAAAATACAAACATCACTCCAGATTCTACAGAAATTAAAAGGATTATAAGGGAATATATGAACAAGTTTATTTCAAAAATTTAAATACAATGGAAAGTTTCCTTGAATGACACAAACCACCAGTGATCATTCCAGATAAAACAGATAACATTAAAAGTCCTAATTCTATTAAAGCAAACTGTATATGTAGTTAGTATTTAAACAAAGAAACTCCAGGGCCAAATAATTTTTCTGACAAATTCTATCAAAATTGTACGAAATACATAATAGTAAGTCTACACTAATTCAACCAGAAAATGAAGTAAGGAATGTTTTCCAACTCATTTTACTAAATAAAATTAGAGTGACATCAAATCAAATGAAAATATTATCAGAAAACACAGCTAGAGACAATTTTTATATCAACATAAACATAAAATTTCTCAGTAAAATTTTGGCAAGCTATATAGAACACTATATAAAAAAGAATAATACATCATGACCAAATGGAATTTTAACTGGGAATGCAAGGCCAATACAACATTTGAAAATTAACAAATGTGAATCATCACTGATAAAATCATCTATCTATTGATAGATTAAACAGATCAAATTGATATGGTCCTCTCAATAGAAAAATAGCATTTGATAAAATTCAATATCAATTAATAATCAAAAGCTCTTAGCAAACTAGGAATAGAAGGAAATTATGAGGTCATAGATATATAGCTAAAGCCTAAACTACAAAATTTTAATAGGACACATGGAAGAAAATCTCTTTTACCTTTGGTTTGGAAAAAAAATGTCTTAGATATAACACCAAAATTATAATTCATACAAGAAAAAACAGTAAAATGTACATCAAAATTTCAAATGTCTGCTCTTTGAAAAGCGTAGCTAGGTTAATGAAAAGAGAAGACACAGACTAAGAAAATCTTTTTAAAATTATATAGTAGAGGAATTTTATTAAAGTTGATAATAATATAAAAACAACTGAAATTTTTAAAAATAGGCACAAAACCTGAAGAAGCACTTCACCAAAGAAGATATACAGTGGTAGAAAAAGCTCAAGAAAAGATGCTCAACATCATTAAGAAAATGATAAGTAAAACCATGATGGAATATCATTCTCTATTAGAATGGCTAAAATTAAATTACTTTTAAAGATGGTAATACCAATTGCTTCCAAACTGAAATTTAATTGATTATTGAGAGGTAAAATATTGCAGCCTCTTTGGAAGACCAGTTGTAGCTTCTTATAAAATTAAACAAATACCTACTATACAATTTAGCAATCCCACTACTAGGTACTTACTCAAGGGAAATAAAAACTTATATTCATGCAAAAACCTGTACATGAATGATTATAGTAGTTTTATTAATAACTGCCAAAACCCCAATTATTCTTGAAATAGTAAATCAATCAAATAACTATTGTTTATCTTTATGGTGGAATACAACTCAGAGATAAAAAGAAAAAGAATTATTGATACATCTACTATGGATGATTCTCAAATGCCTTATGTTAATCAAAAGAATACAGACATAATACTACATACTGTATAATTTCAGTTATACGACATTCTGGGGGAAAAAACCCACAAAACTATAGGAATGGATCACATTTCAGTGGCTTATAGGAGCTGGCAATTAAACAGTGACTATCCAGGGACAGGTGGGAATTTTGAGGGACGATGGTACTATTCTATATGTTGATTGTTAGCAGTTACATGACTACATGTATTGTCAAAACTTCTAGAAGTGTTCATCAAAAAATAAAAGAATTCTACTTTATGTAATTTATATCACAATCAAATAAAATTAAAATGGAATGTAGCTTTATTACTTCATATTGAGCCATACATTGAGTTGGACAAAAGTTCCTTCAGTTTTTCAGTGAAAATAAATGATACATTTTTCATTTTCACCAAGAACTTTATTGAACAAGGTATTCACCCTTTTGTTCTACTACCTTCTGACATTTTTCAGGCAACTTCATAATTCCATTTTCCCAAAACTTTTTATCTTTTTGAGCAAAGAACTGTTCCGGGTGCCTTTTACAGTCTTCCAGGGAATTGAAATTTTTTCCATTAAGAAAATTTTTGTAAAGACCGAAATAAGTGGAAATCTGAAGTTGCAGTGTCTGGTGAATACGGCAGATGAATCAGAACTTCCCAGCCAAGCTGTAACAGTTTTTGCCTGGTCATCAAAGAAACATACAGTTTTGCGTTAACCTGATGGAAGATTATAGTATTTTGTTGACTAATTCTGGACACTTTTCACTGAGTGCTGCTTTCAGTTGGTCTAATTGGGAGCAGTACTTGTTGGATTCATCGTTTGGTTCTCTGGAAGAAGCTCATAATAGAGGACTCCCTTCCAATCCCACCATATACACAACATCACCTTCTCTGGGTGAAGACCGGGCCTTTGGTATGTTTGGTGGTGGTACATTTCATTTGCCCCAGGATCTCTTCCATTCCACTTTATTGTACAGTATCCACTTTTCATCACCCATCACAATTTGGTTTAAAAATGGAACATTTTCATTATGTTTAAGTAGAGAATCTCATGCGGAAATATGGTCAAGATGGTTTTTTCGCTTAACCTAGGTGGAGCCCAAACATCAAAGTGATGATCATGACCAAATTGGTGCAAATGATTTTCAGTGCTTGATTTGGATATTTTGAGTATGTCGGCTATCTCCTGTGTGGTATAATGTTGATTGTTCTCAGTTAATGTCTCGATTTGATCGCTATCAACTTCAACTGGTCTACCAGACAATGGAGCATTGTCCAGCAAGAAATCTCCAGCAAGAAAATCCCCAAACCACTTTGACATGTTCAATCACAGCACCTTCTCCGTACACTGCACAAATCTTTTTTTGCATTTCTGTTGTGTGTTTACCTTTCTTGAAATAATAAAGCATAATATGCTGAAAATATTGCTTTTTTTCTTCCATCTTCAATATTAAAATGGCTACACAAAAATTCACCAAATTTGCTGTTTTTTGGTTTTTTTTTAATTCACACTGATATGACAGCTGTCACAATACAGTCTAACAAAATTGTTTCAAATGAAGTTAAAGACAACTAAGTACTACTAGAGCCATCTTACAGAAAAAAAATGAACAAACTTTTTGGTCAACCCAATATTACTCAGATGTTTTGTTTTAGACTGTTTAAATCATGAAAAATAAAGTTTTCACAACATCCAAATTCACCATATATTTTATTGTATTATTTTTTATAGGACTATTTTTTAGAGTTCTTTTAGTTTCACAGCAAAATTGAGTGGAAGGTACCAAGATTTCCCATATACCCCTGTCCCTACTCATGCATACCTCTCCCACTGTCAACATCTCCCAACAGCATGGTATATTTGTCACAACTGGTGAACCTACATTGACACATTACTATCAAATTCTATATTTTACATTAGGGTTCACTCTTGGTATTTTACATTCTGTGAGTTTGGACAAATGTATAATGACATGTATCCACCATATTAGTATAAACCAAATAGTTTCACTGCCCTAAAAATCATTTGTTCTTCACCTATTCTCCATCTCCCCACTCCAAACCCCTGACTTTTTTTCTACATCTACAGTTTGCCTTTTCCAGGAAGTCATATAGTTGGAATCACATCCTATGTAGCCTTCTCAGATTCTCTTTTTTCACTTAGTAATATGCATTTTAGTTTCCTTCATGTCTTTTCATGAATTGATAGCTCATTTCTTGTTAGCACTGAATAAGATTCCATTGTCTGGATATACCACAGTTTATCCATTCACCTGCTGAAAGACATCTTGGTTGCTTCCAAAGTTTGGAAATTATGAATAAAGCTGCTATAAACATCCAAGTTCAGATTTTTGTATAGACATAAATTTTCAACTCTGGGTAAATATCAAGGAGCACAATGGCTGGATTTGATGGTAAGAGGATGTTTAGTTTTGGAAGAAACTGTCAAACTGCTTTCCAATACAGCTGTACCAGTTTTCATTGCCACAATCTGCTGCCCCATATCGTTACCAGAATTTGCTAATGCCAGTGTTCTAGATTGTGTCCAACCTACTAGTGTGCAGTGGTAGCTCACTGTTTCAATTTGCATTTCCCTGATGACTCATGATGTGGATTATAACCTGTATTTATTTAGGTCAAAATACAAAAAAATAATTAAATAAATATTGATAAATAATGTTGGAAGAATTCCCTTAATAAATAAGTTGAAATTATATATAATCAGTGTACTAATCTTTTCTTTCATACAGAAAAATAACTGCTTCTGAACTCTGAACTGCTTGAAAATTCTGTAAATTTGCTTTAACTTTTAAACAATTCATATGTGCTCTCCAAATTATTAGAATTCTATATTTATGGAATTCAGTTTAATGCATTTCAACTTTATAAAGTATATTTCACCATCAAAAATGTCCCTATTCTGTAGTGGGACATTAAATAGAAATGACTGATTATTTTAAGAGGAAAAATACATGGTACTTTATGAGTCTGTTACTTTACCACTTATTAATTGATGTGTAAAAATATTTTCTTACTCTAAATGGTAGAACGAAAAAAATCCAGACTATCTACTTAAAAAATCTTGAGCATATAATTATGACTCTGATATTTTAAATGTTTTTTTAAGAATTAATACATTTGATGTCCCTGCATATTTTCTCAAAGTGTGAGTCCACATAAATTTAATTCGTCTGTTGGGAATTTTTCTTGAAATAAATTAAACATATTTGGATTAGAGGAGAAAGGAACAGTTCAGAGATTTTAAAAAAGTACAAATGTCTTGAAAATTTGGACTTGGAAAATAACTGTTTCTCTAAGATAGTCAACATGACCTTTGCTCCCAAGTGTTATTTCTGTGATTATGTTATTTTACATTGTAAAGAGCTTTTTCAGGTGTAACTAATGTTACTAAGCATTTGACCTTCTGATAGGAAGATTGTCCAGGTGGGCCTAACCTAATCACCTGATCCCTTTAAAAGCAGACAGAGTTTTTGCTGACTGATAGCTGTAGTCAAAATAGAGTTATTTTTTTTTTGAGGGGGGGATTATTCATTTATTTATTAAAATTTTATTGAAGTATAGTTTATTTACAATGTAGTGTCAGTTTCAAGTCACTTGAAACTTGAAACTGACACACTTGAAACTGAATCCATTATACATATATTTATACCTACTTTTTTGTTTTAGATATTTTTTCCCATATAGATTCTTCTCAATATACAGGATATTGAGCAGAGTTCCCTATGCTATACAGCAGGTCCTTATTAATTATCTATTTTATATATAATAGTGTGTTTATGTCAGTCCCAATCTCCCAATTTATCCCTCCCCCCACCTTATCCCCTTGTAACCATGTTTATTTTCTACATCTGTGACTCTACTTCTGTTTTGTAAATAAATTCATTCATACCCTTTTTTTAGATTACACATATAAGTGATATCACATGATATTTGAAGTTGAGAAAGGTTTGACAAAAGAGCTATTGTGTTGCTGGATTTGAAGAGTGAAGGGCATCTGCTGTGGAAGGAGCTCAGAGTAGCCTCTCAGAGAGGCGAGTGTCCACCCCTGCCTCAGAGCAGCAAGAGAACTGGGATCTCAGTTCTACAAAAGCTTGGAACTGGATTCTGCCAACAAGCTGAAAGAGCTCCCTCACAGAGCCCCAGAGCCTCAGGATACAGATAAAAACCCAGTCAGCTGACACCTTGATTTCAGCCTTGTGAGACTCAGCAGACAACCCAGTGTAGCCCACCTGGAAAACTGAGATAACATTGTTACTGTTTCAAGCCTCTTAATTGTAATTTGTTAAACATCCATAGAAAACTAATACTAATGTAGTAATGGTGAGAAGAAAGAGGGGATTGAGGATGCAAAAGTATTTTCCTGTGGGAGGGCAAAAAAATTTAAACAGAAAACAAAACAGTAGGAATTCTGACAATCATATTGACTATATAATTATCCTTTAGGCTTTGAAAGAAAAGTTACTATTACATTCACATATCTATTTAATTTGAAGAGCACTTATTTTCTAATCTTTTAAATTTCCTTTTCCTTTTTAGTTTCTATGTTTTTAAATAACCTAAACATACTATATATACCAGTTATTTTAAGATCATAAAAAAATGAGGTTCTTGAACAAATTTTATTTCTTAATGTACTTTTGTAAAAAAGGCAAAATATGAATGATAGCTTACAGCATCCTTTAGTCAACTTGGTAACCAAAAAGTAATATAATATGTTGCATTTATAAAACATAGTTCGTAGACCAGAGGATATTTCTTTTTAAATAAAATAATATTTAAGTTTCTTCTACTTTTTTACTTATTTCCCTTTCAACAAAACTAGTGAGAGAACAGACTCAAAAAGTCAATCAGTAAAGTGAGGTTCAAATACAAAGTCTCATTTTGGTAATTACATTTTTGGAAATACTTTGTAAAACAAGATAATGATATAATAAAATATACAGAATGACCTGTAGAATGGAGTTAGGAAGAAAAGGATTTCATCAAATGTAATACCATATTTTGGAGATGAGAAGGATTTTACAAGGAGAAATAAGACCTTTCTAAGAGCCTGACTCACATACACTCAAGCTCAGATGGACAGTGAGTATTCAATTTACCCTCTGCTATCAGCTCTTGAGTTTAGCGGTCACCTAATGATTGACACTCTCTATCCCACCCCACCTCCCTTTTAGAATCTGGGGCTAGATTAGATTGCAGGTTTGTGTGAGGTCAAAACCCAAAGTGGATGATACAACAAGTCAGCATTTACATTTACTTCACCTCAGGAGAAAAAAATAATTCATAATACTCATGTCGCAGTTCAAATTCAGATTCATGTTTTTTGAGACTCTCATGCCCATTGGGTAACAGAAAACATGTGGGATCTAGTAAAACGTAGTCACCAGTTTGACTTAATTTTTTCACTGATTTTTTTTTTAACATTTAAACATATATATATATACTGACTTTTTTTTTTTTTTACATATAACTTATTTACAGATGTTTTAAATGTTTTAAATCTCATACAAGGGAGCATGTTCTTTTAAAAACTGGTCATTCTTTTACACATGAAAATATATCTAAGCACTTACCCAGAATGTTCAAGATGCTATTCAGCCTTTGGAATTTATCTTGATATTCTGGCATTTATTTCAAGTGAGCATATGCAACCCATTTGAACAGTGGTTCTGATGAAATGTCACATAGATATTTTGAGGAAAAGAAAGAACAAATGGGTCATCTAGTCTTCCAGTGTGCTGTTTCTTACTGTGCATAATAGAGGTAAATATCGCCATACAAGAATTCTTGCTGTGACTTTATGCTTCAATGCCATAGATATGTAGTTTAACACCTGAAAAGTACATAATTGCACAGCGTGTATTATCTCCACGCTTTAGTTCTAGAAGCTTGGGGTCCCCCATCCTGTTTAATAAAACACTTAAAATGTCTTTTCCATTAACTATCTATTCCATCTTTCCTATACAATTCATGGCAGTGTGATAAGCTGTAAATGACATCTCTACTATTTTTCTCCATCCATGCATTTATTATGAGCTTTTGTTTTACTCATAACATGTAGGGTATGTGAAATGAATGCAAAGTGTGAAGGAATAAAAACAATGTATTTAAAATTATAGCATAATGCACCTATGCTTTCATTTCCATAGCAAATAAAATACTATGTATGTGAGAATAAGTAGGTAGGCTTATCTAGCTGGTATAATTTTAGAAAAAATGCAGAATGAACAAAGAGGACTTGGGGAAATTGATATAAAAATTAGGGAAATGAATGTATCTATGTTAATTCCGCATTTTGTTTTAACACTGATGAGAAAAGGTCACATAAAACTCTGGAAATTACAATGAAGCTAGAAATTACACTAAAGTACTCATCTCACAGTTTTGAGTTTTTGTTTTGCAGATATTTAAATATTACAATAATGCAAATTGTGCGTTAAAACTAACAAAATTAATGCTTTCAAAAACATTTCCTTTTATATTGCTAATGGCCATTTGGGCATTTTGGGAACCCTTCAAATAATGACAGAATTTTATTAGGAGAAAATGCCTTAGTGAGGAAATAAAATGGTTCTATGCTCCTGCAAAATTATAATTTACAATTTTTTTCAATACTTCATAATATACAAAATATGTGTTGGTTGTATCTGACATTTACAAACAAATATGAACTTGATCATCCCCTATACCTTCAAGTATTATAAGAATGATAAAATCCTTTCAAATATATGGACATTGATTAAGGGAGTCATTTGATTTTGATTACTTCTACGCCTAAATCTTAAATTCTTAGCTTGCTAGAGTGAGTTTGGGAGCAGTTTTAAGCTAAGATGCTCCTAAGCCAAAACTTTTCAAGTAAATTTGGTAGAACACCAAGCTTGAGAGATAATCTCTAAAGGTAAGAAAATGAGATGACTGTTTAATCAATAAGAAAATGGAAGCTACCCCATCTCCCTCTGGGCTATTTTACTTTGTTATGTACTAAACACATTGATAAGTTTTGTACTGAATAAACCTATTTAACTCCAATTCTCAGTTTACTTGACCAGTGAACATTTCTTCATTTTATTCATTTTCAATGAGTCTATTAATATTTCACAGGAAATGTTTTGAGAATTGAAATTCTATGTCACAGAATGGAATTCTTTCTCAGAGAGTTTTTCTTTAGCCTTGAACAATAGAAACTTTAAAAACCAGAAGAAAAAAAAAGTTAGATACTCCAGTATTTAACTTTTGCATATAGTTCATAGATTTGTTGAGGAAAAAAAAAAGATACTTAGAATGTATAAGGTTTTTAATTAATATATTGACGTTTATTTCCTGAAATTGATTCCACAAAATGAATGCCGAACAATGGAATAAATTATTCAAGAAACAGTGTGCAAGAATTTTCAAGAAATGCATTAATCTCTTTGAAGTAACATGCATTCAGCAGCAAGTCATGACCTGTTAATCTAATTACAATATATCCTGAAATCTTAAAAAAGTATATAGTGACTTTGATTATAATAAAGTTTTTGACATGATTACTCTACTAGCCTTTTAAACAAATAGAAAAAATTATTCTGAAGAAATTAATATTTAGGGACCATTTCACAGCTCTTGAAACTAAGGCATGAAGAATTTCTGTAATTTTCCTTGAGGGCAAGAATCATATCAGATTTTTTTTCGATTTTTGTATATCCATATGTAGAAGAATGAATGACATAGAGTTGAGTATTCATAAATATGTTTGAAAGAAAGACTGAGTGGCTTAAGAAAATATAGACAAGAAGATTTCCACAGGTTAGACAACAACCATGATAAGTAATAATTGGTAGAATATTTCCATAAAAGCTTTCTTGACATATTTAAAAAGATAAACATTAAAAAAGAAGAAGAAGAAAACCTTAGACCTATATTATCACTTATCTGGAATGCTGTAGAAAGAATATATATAAAATTATTTTATTATGGTATCAATACTATTCATGTCATTTTATGAAGGATGAAATAATACATTATAAAATTATATAAACTATCTCAAAATAAATGAAAACAATTCTAGACACCTTTAATTATTAGATACATTTTTTTTTGTTTTCTGGAGTAAAAATTATTTTCTACATAAGTAATAAACTGGAGAATGAATCGTCAAATAGCCAGATTATATTTACATTTTATTGCCTAAAAAGACTTAACTTTAAAATTATTGATTAATATTCATACAGTTGCTATGTGCTCAATGTTATTCTTTGTAGGATGAGAGACTAAAAGACACCTGGTAATTAAATAACTGCTTCTTCTTATCAGCAACTTTCAGTTATGTTGATTAGGCAATAGCATACAAGAATAAAATTCTATGCTACTGCTTAAGTCATTATAGATCCTCATTAACAAAAGCAAATTGTTTTGATCTTTAAATTTTTGAAGCTCAGGTAACATTTAAGTTATGAATGGAAAGGGAGAACAGATCAGGATATTAACATGAAAAACAGGGATTCTCCTGAAAATAGAAATCATTTGCACATGGAAATATGGTATTAGATTAGGGAACAGTAAGGAAGTTAACCTAAGAAAGAAGTGTGATTATGCCATAAAAGAGTTACTATTATGGTAGTGAGAGTTTAAGCAATGTCTTGATAGTATGGAACTTTAGATTTTAAATTACTTGCCATAAGATATTGGTCAGAATATGTGATACACAGAGCAGTGATTTAGTATGAACATTGTACTGTTCTGCAGGATGAATTGAGAAAAAGGTATATAAATTCAAGTTGAACTTATTTAGCCTAGTAAGAAAAGCTAAGGAAAATGTAATAATGATCTTTAACAGAACTAAAATAAAGAATATCCATGACAGGTTTTCAGGAATAAATGATGTTTAGATGACCCATCCTAAATGACAAATGGAAAAGAATAATCAAATATATCTTCCAATGTCTGCTCTGGGAAAATGGATGAAATTCTATAACACCAGCCAATGAATATGTGACTAAAAAAATATTTCTGTTATATTTAAACATGTTGAATTTGTGCACAAGCAAAAACTTTAAGAAAGTGTTTTGTAGGCAGATAGAAATAGATAAAGGTCAATTTTCCAAAAATCATATGATTCAAATCAATCTCCCAAAAGCAAATTGTATTTTATCAAAATGTTCTGCATCTAAAGAGAACTAGAATATTTCAATGTCACAAAACGTGCAAGAGGAATGGAGGAAGACATAAAGAAGTAAGGGCACACACCTGGGAAAGAGGGAGGAGATTAAGAGTTTGTACAGGCCATTATATTTAATGAAAGAGTTACTTGTGCCCATGTCAATGTTTGTGTTGGAGGATAGGGAAAGATATGCAAAAAGAGGAAGAAATGTATCGAATAAAAGTGAAAAGATACACACACCCCAATGTTCATTGCAGCACTATTTACAATACCCAAGACATGGAAGCAACCTAAATGTCCATCAACAGATGAATGGACAAAGTAGATGTAGTAAATATATACAATGGAATATTACTCAGCCATAAAAAAGAATGAAATAATGCCATTTGCAGCAACATGGATAGACAGATTGTCATACTGAGTGAAGTAAGTCAGACAGAGAAAGGCAAATATCATATGATACTGCTTATATGTGGATTCTAAAAAAAGGGTACAGATGAACTTATCTACAAAACAGAAATAGAGTTACAGATGTAGAAAAAAATATATATAGTTACCAAGGGGTAAGCGGGGAGAGGGATTAATTGGGAGATTGGGATTGACATATACACACTACTATATATAAAATAGATAACTAATACGGACCTACTATATAGCACAGGGAATTCTACTCAATAGTCTGTAATGGGCTGTATGGAAAAAGAATTTTTAAATGAGTGGATATATGTATATGTATTACTGATTCACTTTGCTGTACACCTGAAACTAATACAACATTGTAAATCAACTATACTCCAATAAAAATTTAAAATAAAATAAAATTATGGTATGAATTGACACTCAATTATGTTTTTTCAAATGTTGAAATCGTCAATTTTAATAAAATTTTGAATTAAATCCCAATTCCTTAATCTGTTGTGTTTGGATAAAACATGTTTTCATTTTTAAATCGGGAATTAAAATTTGCTGAGAAAATAATTTTGTGCCCCCAAACTAAATTGATAATGACAGAAGTAAAGAAATTTTATGTACACAGGTCAAGTTGATGATGAATTGAAGTATTTCATACTTTATCTGGACAGAATAGATCAAACTATTTCTTACTATATAAAATAACAGTTTGATGAATTAGACATTTGATAATTTATTGTCAATATTATTTTATATTTGTAAATGATTATATTTAATATTTAATCAGTTCATTATAATAGATTATGTATTGTTCTTATCCTAAAACCATAAAAGCATCTTTTAGGATTTTAAAATCTAATATTTTTCATGAGACTTATAACCACAATGTATGTTAGGTAAGCAATAGTGTATATATACATATATACATAAACTAGTTTACTAATCCTGAGTGACTCAAACGTAAGAGTAATATTTAAAGTAATTAAACAGACTATTTAGATACTATTTATCACAGATAATTTATACAGTAATATTTGTCATTTTAAACAATGGGTAAACTTATACATGTATTTGTATTATTTTATCAAAGGATCAAATATATTTTTACTCATATGTCCTGTTTTACAAGGTTTTATAAATATGAATGTCCTCACATTGATGAATTATTTTAACCTTATATTAAAATCCAGTGGATATTTGTTCTCACCTTAATGTGGCTGATATACCAAACAAATGTCATTTACAATAGGAATTTCCTTATGATACTAAAGCACCATTTTAGTTGTATTTTCTTCTTCCTAACTAGCCATGTGACATGTACCATAATAATAATAAAAAAGGAAAGATTAAACATATTTTGGAGCATTTAGTTTTACCAATAATAATAAAGGTAATCAAAAATTACAAAATATTCCCTCATTTTCTCTTAAAATTGTGGTTGGTTTATTGATTTCTTTGCTGTAATAACAAGGACTTTCGCAATGTAAAAATATAAATTTGAAAACTTAAAATGGGACAAGTCATCTGAAATGAATGCTTGCACAGTTACAAATTAAAAACTTCTTTATGCAATTACATTTTATTTTTCCTATGCATTTTTGAATGAGACAATACTAGATATTCTCTGTGAGGCTGTTTGTGGTCTTTTCATGCACTTACGAAGGCATCTGCATGTGTATTGTTATATTTTCACCCAGACTTTTTAATTGACATAAAGCCCTCATTAATATTCTATTAGTTTCTATGATTCTCATTAGCTTTGAAAAAACAAATAGGATGATAATGACCTTCCACTTATTTTAAATGTTTCTCTATTCTTCTAGGTCATTAGACCACTATCATAAAAGACCTGCTATAGTAATTTAACATGTAAATGTTATCCATTTAATTAATGAGATAACTGCCTATCAAGAATGGCTGCAGAGAATTAGTCACTATTATATAAAATAATAAAAGACTTATCAGCTTAGCTCAGTTTTGAATAAAATAAATGAAAGTCAAAGAGCTCAGTGTGGTTTCAAAGATGTATGAATGAAAAAGATTTTTAAAAATAAATGAACACAGTCTTGTAATGAATGATGTTTCTTAATTGTCAAAAATAAGAAATGAAGGTCACTACATGGTATTATATTCCCTGACTGAATGACACCTCAGTCCTGAAACAGTCTTACCAGGACAAACATCTGTTTCCTTGTGTTAACACTGGAAATACTGATTCCAGAAGAATGAGCATTGCCTGAGAACTTGTACACATGCACATCCTCAAGCCGCACTCAGACCCATACATATACCCCTATATATACCCCAAGATCCCTACATATACTAAGGTCCAGAACATAGAAATTAATTGTTTTGTTTTTAGTTGTTGTTGTTGTTAACCATTATATTTTATTTGTACAAGGTCTTGCATTGAGTAAATATTTGCTGAACACAGGTGAAATTTTTTCTGTTTTTTTCCCTTGCCCTTCTTATTCTATAACCTCATTATACTGATCTCTCTCTCTCTCTCTCCCTCTATAGATAGATAGATAGATAGATAGATAGATAGATAGATAGATAGATAGATAGATATAGATATACTTACATACCTATATATACATATATATATGTGTATATATATATATATACATTATTGAGATCTATTGATTTTTCCAGTAATACATATTTTCCTCTCCTATTCTCAGGCAAAGTGTCCATTATAAAGAATGCACAAACCAAGATTAATGCAATATTCTTTCCTGAAAATTAATTTTACTCTATGAATGTCTATATAAACACAGTGTGTTATAGTCAAGGCATTGTGAAAAACTGGCTGGGAATGGAAACATATTTAGTATTTCAGTTTTTGGTATATTATTTTATTCCTTATTTAAATATAGCATCACAGACAAGTATGGTTTAGTACAGCAAAATAGACTAGTTTTAAAGCAATTGAGATTACTGAAATACTTATTTATATGGATGCAGTGTCTTTCATTAAAAATTGCTAACATTTTTTTCAGATAAAATATGGAAATGGCTTAATGGCTTAAGGTAATTAAAGAAATGGTGCAAATTAGTTATGCTTTCAATATAGAAATTTTAAGTAAGCAAATTCTGTTAGTGAGAAGAAATACCTGAAATCAGTAAATCTGCATAGATTTTAAGGAACATAAACACATTATGAGAGAGGGCAAAGAATGAAAGCCAAAGTTTGTGTTGTTGCACTGAAGGATAGTTAGATGTGTGACTAAAGATTGAATCAAGTATCTGGACACAAAGGGGCTTCTGTGACATTTAGGACAATTTCAACTTTTATTTTTAAGGATTGGGAGATACTGAAGAATTGTAAGCAGGTTCATAACATGGAAAGATATACATTAAAAAGCTCATTCTCACTCTGTATGAATATGCAGAAGTCTATGATTGGGTGGGAATAGCAATATTTACAAAAAGTTTCAAGATATTCATTTACTTTTTGAAGCCCTTTCCAGGATTTCTGCTCAACAGGTATGAGAGAATCCAGGCAACACAAACTGGGAAACAGCAGACCAACTGGGGGATTTTGTAGCACTTTTGGAAAATGGCAAATGATAATTTATAATTAATGGGAATAAAGAAGAGTTGACAGAATCAAAATGTATTGCAGAGAATACATCAAAATTCCATGAAGAAAGATTAACTATCAGGAGGTGAAATAAAAGGAAAATTCTAGAAGAATGTCTAGGTTACTATCTGGCAAATCCAAATGAATGAGTGATGAGAAAAGAAAAGAAATAGAGAAATGTAAGGGCATATCACAGCGTGTAGTACTGGTGTATATCCAACTAGAAATAGCTGATAAGAACTTAGATACACCAGCTTTAAATTCATTTGAAATTTAGGGACAAGGGGTAAGGTTTTGCTTAAAAAAAAGGAGAGTAAATTATCTTATGTAATTTATCAATATAAGAAGCGGGTAAAGTTCAGACACTGAGCAGTCAGAGAAAACTTATGAGAATTAATGTGCTTTCGGGTCACAAACTTCTGTGCTTGTTTCATCAAATCTAGCAGATCCTTTCACATCCTAATATTCTATTAGAGTTAGAGTTAGACTACTGTAGGGTTGATATTAGGTTAACTGTGCTTTTCACATCTGACTCCTCTGTGGTCCCATTCAGAGTTATGAAAGGGGGCAAAGTTTGCCTGATGAAAATTGGTGAAATCTTATGTCCTTAGTGTTAGGTTACAGAATTTTGACATGGGACCTTGTCAAATAAAATTTTATTAAGTAAATCAATTTGAATTTAACTCAATCTCAAAGTTTGTCTTCGTTCATAACAGAAAATTATATGGTGGATAAACTATCATGAAAACAAAGAACAAAAATAAACTGTGGAACAGAGTAAAGGCAGAAGAATCATGTATATAATGGAGAAACCTAATTTTGAAACCTAAATGCATGTAAATGTAACGAGTTATGTGTCTAGCTCAATTCCAAAGACGGGTCAAGAGCATGACTTGAGTAGACCCTAATGCACATGCATGATGATTTCTTTATGTCACAAATAGTCACCACCAAGGATGGAGAAAGGAATGCTGGCATGTAGGACCAATTCCTGAATATTTTTCAATAAACACATGTAGATAATTAATTATTATTGTATAGTGTACACCTAGGTTTCCTCCCCTCAAAAACTAAACAAAATGTTGTTTTGCAAAAGATTGAGAAGCATAAAATACGTGTTAAGACCTCAGTGCTTGGAACTGTGTTCAACAAAGTCACTGTAGAATCTGATTCCACAGCTGCATCATGATACATGAACAAACCTTAGGCTGATAGAACAGCAACATCACGTAGTGGTAAAGGGCCAGCCTGCAGAGTTTGAACTGCATATTCACTACTGGCTACCTGTGTGACCTTGAGGAAGTATTTTCACTTTCCTGTGTTCTGGCTTACCCATCTATAAAATCCAGATAATAATATTGTAGCATTGATAGAGCTGCTATGGGAATTAAAGTAATATAGTTGGAAGAGTGCTTAGTAAATCAATGATTACTCCTTTTACTCAGAGGATTGGACAATTTCTCTCATGTTATCCTACTGAAGCCTTTGGTATTGAGAAGGTTTGCTTGAGGAAACGAATCATACCTCTTCATTTTCTCTGAAATAAACTGATCTGTGTTCACCATTTTTCTCTATATGAGTCCCATAAGCATTTTAATCCTCAGAAATATTAATAAAGGACCAAATAAATTAGTACAATTTTCTTTACTGGATGGTGGTGTCAATCCCTTAAAGTTCAGGAGAGCTTACTTTGAAAGACCACTCCCATAGAAATAGTGATGTGGGTGAAAAAAAGCAATATGATAAAAATATAGGTATTATCTGACAGAAAGATTAGAAGCTGCGAGAAGTATTTTGTCAATACCTGTACTGAAAAATGAAAGTATAACATTACTGGGAATGGGGTTATTGTCAGTGATAATATTTGATTGTAGTATTTGTTTATAATCTGCTGGTCAGGGTATTTTAAAAGCCAAGATTTTTAGACTCAAACTCTATTATTATATGTAATATACAATAAAGAGCGCTCAACACAGTTATTTTCAGAAATGACTCTTCTTAAGACATATATTGGTTGGGACATAATTAAAAGAGAAATTTCTTTAGGTGAGGCCCATCCATATTCCACCAAGAACAGTAATGGTTTATTTTATTTAACATTAAACAATATTCTGCCACATTAATGGATTACATTTTTCCAATATGAGATGCTAAGGAAATGAGAGATAATCCATAGTTGTCCTTTCACTATACTCTGCTCTTTCCTCTTTGTTTTGCTTCTTCTTAGACTGCTAGGAATTACTAGAAACTGTCAGGTTCAATATCATTACATCGAATATCAACAGAAACAAAATTATTTACTAAGGAGTAATATTGTATCACTTCTGAAATATTTTAAAAGCCACAATAGTCTTTTGAAGTAGGTATTTATGTGTTTCTGGCTATTTATTTTAGCAATTAAACTGTATTTTATTGATAAAACCAGATGATTATAATGTAGAAAGGTTTTAGTTCTTGTTTATATCCAGAATTTTGGAAAATTTAAGCCTTTCTTAACCCACATATAAACTAATATAAACCAGAATTTTGAGAAGAAATATAAATTCCCAGATATTTCTTGTGGTTGTTTCTTTGGATACTGAATCCAGGTATCTTTAGAAAATGTGTTACTGAAATATTTTTTTTAATTAACTCATATAACTTCAATCAGCTTTCTGTATTCTACTTTTTCATTGTTTAAATTTCACAAATCTATCTTACTCCTGTAATTGGAATAACAATGCTTAAAATACTATGGTAGTTTTCTATGCAATAAACTCCACAATTATAAACACATGTAATTGTTGCAATAAAGCTGTGAGAGAGCTGCTATTATAGTCTCCATTTAGATGACTTTGTCGGGTTCACATAGACAAAAAGTGTGAAGTCACACTAGGGTCCCAGCATTCTGACCTCTCAAGCATTATACAAATCAAAATTTAACATATAAATTCATTTACACAAATCAAATTTCACAAGGTCCTCACAAACGGAATAGGAAATGAAGAGGAAAAGGAACAATTTTCTAGATTACAGCTTCTACATATTTTTCTGACATGGCAGCAGAAGAGATAATATTAAACTCATAAGTTTGCATCATAGTGAATTTGGTGAGGAACAGAGGGCTCAATAGTAAGAAAATAAGAAATGTTCTTCACAAGGATTTGCAAACCTAAGAGTTCAGCACATTTAAAAGTTGAGTTTGCAAAATGAAGCAACTACATAAAAAACGCTTTTCACTTAAGGATTTAATTTTAAAAATCCAAACATTGTTACAAAAAATAAAATCCAAAGAAAACTAAAAAAGAAAGAACATCAGTAGGTGCTCACTCATAATTTGTTTAAAAGTTTGACTTCTATAACAACCTATCTTATTTCTCTTTACCTACCTTTTCTTTTTAATAGTGTTTATGATTTTTTTCTCCAAATGTTTTCTTCAGATGGAGGTTTTTATCATTTGTACCTGCATGTCTTAACTTTATATTAACTATATGAGTCACTAGTTGATTGTCTCTTAACTACATTAACTATATGTCACCAGTCAATTATTATCATAAACTTTATATATGCAACACAGGGGTAAAAAGGATATTAGGTATATCAAAGATAAACCTGAATTAAATATAGCTAAATGCTTTGATAATTCAGTTTGCAAACGTCCATGTAAATAAAATTTTGTCATAAATTTGAAAAGTTAAAAAGCCTCCAAAATAATAATATTTTATAATTTGTGAGATCACAGAAACAAATTTAAAAAGATACTTGACAGTCTTTTTACCCATTTACTTTTCTGACTTACAAATCCTTCTTTAACATCACTAAAGAGTTGACCAATTGTGCTACCAATGCAATGCTCTCAAATTAGTATTTACTTTAATCATTCAAAATTACTTCCTTATATTGTGGCAATAGCTCAAAAATAACTTAAAGATCAGTTGCATTTCCAGGGCTTAAGAATCTTTTACCTTTCCTTTAGCTGAAATTCAGACAAGAAAAATATCTTCATAAATAGCTGAGTAATAAGATAAAAGGAATATGAGACCCTATATGCCCACATGAAGTTGAGTTGCCTCGCCAACCCAAACAAACTGGGCTACTTTTCTGAGAGAGAAATAATCCTATATTTTATTTAATTACTATATTTTCACTCTCTATGCCACAAAACTCTAACATTACCTTAACCTAGAATATCCACATTTTCCTTAAACGGTTTGTGTGTCATAAAAAGGCTTTGCTCTTAACATTTTTAATGACCATGTAGTATTCTATCCTATCAAATGATGATAAATTATTTTTCCACTCTCTTATTCTTAAAGATTTAGGTTGTGTTTAAAATATATGATCTTATGCACAATACCATAGACAACATCTTTGTTCACAATTTTTCTTTAAGTGTCTGATCATTCCCTTAAGATTGAGTACTAGAAGAAGGATATAAAGGATTTAAGATCCTTGAGACATGGGGCAGTTTTAAAGCTTTCGTTTCTCAGCTCCACATCTCTCTTTATTTACAACTTTATTTTCATTTTGATTCCTGATGCTAAGGGTCAGACCCTGCAAATGACATATCTGCTTTAACACCTGTTCCCTTTTAGATTCTATCAATAGGGACACTGGAGGGAGTAGGAAGGCAGGAGGAGGGAGAAGGACAAGCTCCTTCTTGTTTTTTTATTTGTCCTCCTGGCTCCATCACTTTGTTCCTGTCTCCCTTTCTGATACTGTTTTTGTTATTTGGAACTTCCAGAACCAGCTTGTGTATCCCTCAAAGGTATCAGCCCCAGTAAGGCAGAATCACTCCTTAGAGATCCCTCATATCTCCATGAGGTCCCTCTTCCAAGCTTCTGAAATGCCAACAGCATCTGGACAGCGCCTCTTCTTCAGAGACCTGTTTCCCCATTTCAGAGTACCAGAGTTAGGTGAGTCCCCTTCTCTAAACTTCTACGTTCTATTAACCCCAGTCTCTCCGCTTTGTTACCAAGCCCTAGATGGAGAGGGGCAGAGGGTAGTTGCTTCCTGGCAGTTACTATCTTTGAATTATTCAGTGTCTTTATTTTAGTTTTGTATTTACTGTTCTCTAACACATTTTTGAAAGATTCCTTATTTCCTCTCTGTTAAAATAACTGGCAGAATAACTTTTTTTCTGACAAGATATCTACTGATAAATTGATAATACCAAATTTCTTTATATAAACAGGATAAGAATTGTTAGTTTCATCAAGCCCTCTTGAGCAGTATCATGTTAACTCAGTTGATAGGTGAAAGGATTATAAGTTTATAGGTGAATAAAAGAATAATGTATTTTATTACTATGGAAGTTACCTATCTCATATATGTTTATTATTTGTCATATTTTCCAATACTTTACTGCTTAGAAAGCTCTTTCCCTTTTAGATATTTGAACAATACTCACATACTTTCTTCCATTTTATAAGGTTTGTTTTCATATACATTTGACTCTTTAATCCTTCTGGGATTTGTGTTTTGCTGTTGATCACTAATCCTTAAGGAAAAGCCTAACCTGACAGTACTGCTTAAAGAAATCTCATATTTTCTAAGCAATTATGTATGCCCTATACTCTATATAATCAGAAACTGTACTATAGTAGTTTAATAATTTTCTCATATATTATTTTCCTAGTATGTGCTGGGTCCTTTAGAAATGTGATCACTATTTTCATCCATGTGGCAACTTCTGCAGCTTCATGGATACCCATCAGGTTTAATCCTTGTAATGCAGTTTTCCTTTTTCTCTTCTTTTACTGTATATTGGTGATTGTTGTGTGGTGAGGGCAGTGTTGGGAGAAAAGATAGTAGAATTTCATACTGGTTAACAGCACGGGCTTTTGAATGTTAGAGATTGTTTTAGAATGACAGTTTTCAGTCTTGCTAGATTATGATCTTGAAGGGGTCATTTAAACTCTAACTCTTGGTTTATTTAACAATAATCTGATCATTATCATTATCTCATAGAGTTTCTGTTAATATTAAATGAAATTAGTATTTAGTAGTGAAGTGGACATAATTTAGGAATACAACAGATGGTAGCTATTAAAATTATTTGTCATTTAGCTTCATCTTCCATGTCCACTCAAAGTGTCATCTGTAAGAAGATCTTCCTGATATATAAATTCACTAAAATTTTATTTGGGCATATTTTCTAATCTTCCTCCCAGATAGTTCAAATTTCCTCCCTCTGGGCATTGCCTATACATTGTCCCCTGTTTTACTATTGCTCAAACCACTCTCCATTTTATTTGTGCAATGCCTGCATGCCCAAGTAGCCTTGAGCTCCTAGAAGCTAAGAATGGCACATAGTGAGTGAGGGAGGAGAGAGAAGGGAGTTGTTCTGATCTAGAGAGTTGTTTTATAGTTTTGTCATCATTTCTATCAACTTCTCTCTCCAAAAACTTTATTAGTTTTCCTTTTTAAATCATTTTCCCTTCCAGTTGAGAAACTCTTCCAATCATCTCTATAAACCCATTGCTCTATTGCTTTTACTTATCAGGAGAAATTAAGAAAGTAACATAGCCTACATTTTATACAGATGTCAGTTTATAATATTCAAAATACTGTAAAATATATAATTTTATTAAAAATAGCAACAACTTAATCTGCAAACAAATTTTTCTATCCAGGAAATATGAAAAGATGGATGAAAATATTATTTAAATATATATTTTGTTCTTTTTATATAAAATCATCCTCAAATCATTTATTTTAATAGAAATTTGTACCTCTTAATCTCTCTCACTTGTTTCTCTCATCCCCGCAACCAATATATTAATGTATATGAATAAATATATATTGATCAAGGTGTTATTTACAAGACAAAAGTATTGAGAAAAAAGAAAACTTCATTAATAGAACCATGTTTTAATATAATCAAATATAATTACATTCAGCTATAGAACTAATTATATGTATCATTATATATATTTAAATATTTTCATAGGAATAATAAAAGGGTAGAAAATGTAAATTATAACTTTGTTCAGATGGGAAAATAATACACAGAAAGTTTGTCAGTAACAAATTACAAATTAGGAACTTAATGAAAATTGTTTACACCCACTAAATGCTTAAGAAATGCATTAATACTGCAATAAATATAGCACTTTTCCTTGAAAAAACCTGACATTCACATGTGAAAATGGGTGTTGCAAGAGTTGCAACTTGAATTACAGTCAAGTGATGGCAGGAGGGTTCCCTGAAATCTGATGGGAAAGTTGTAACACCTGATGTGGGTAAGTGTGGGGCTCATTACAAATGCAGTGAGCTAGCTGGTAGAAGTCTGAAATGTGCATGTTTGCACATTTTGTGTATTCCACTGGACGCAGTCTTCTGTGTTCACCTAGTGTTTCTTATGGATAAAATAGTGCATAAACAAATGCAAAATTTGCATTATGCAAAAATTATCACATTGGAGTATACTTGTGTTTACAAAATAGGCTTTATAGCAGAACTCACTGTGTTTCAAATTCACTAAATCACTACTATTTGCATTGTTGCAAAAAACCCCAGAGGGCTTATAATTACAACTAGAGATATAAATGTTTTCTCCACTGTAAACACTCAATCAAAGACCACCTCAAGTTAGTGATAAGAATCTGTGGAGAAAATTGTTGGGGGATTAAAAATATTATTACAAAGAATGAAGAAAAATAAATTGTATAGTTTGTCTCAAAAATGATGTGATTTTAATTAAGCCATGACTATAGATATATTAAAGTAGTAATAACTCTATATTAATTTAAATTTATTTGAAAAAAATGGAAAACTGTCCATTTCAACTCATCAAAGACAATCACCTAAGATGGAAAAGTGATTCGGTATACACAAAAGTAGCTTTCGTGTTTCTTTAAGTATAATTTGGTTAAATGATTATACCTGTAATACCAAAGGAGTTGATTATATGATCTTAAGTATTGTAGATTCTAAGTTTATACCTACATTTCTGGACTACAGAGGGTTTTATTAAGTATTTGCATAAAATTCTTTGAAAATGCAAAGAACACTCAGAAAGAAACAAGGGCACTGAAAACAACATCTGAACCATCTTTGAATTTTAGACAGTGAAGTTTAGCAACAACACTTTTTAAAATTAAGTTTCAAAACATATAATTATTTCAACGGCAATTACCTTACTGTTTGTTAAATTCATACTAACTCTAAATCTCCACTTTCAGAATTAGTAAATGATAAAACATATTTTTCAATTTCAAATATTCTTAGAAATTGTGTAAAATAATTGAAATCAACTTTATGTTTTGAAAAGTTAAAAAAAAACAGTTAAAACTTTTAAAACCATCTAAAATAATTTAATGCATTTTTCTTGGGAATTTCTAATTAGGAAGGGTTTTATTATTTCTATATAATTAGTAATCTGTACTTCCCTCCATATCCATTCCTGAAAATTCTTGGTATCTTAAAATAAAATACCAAAGAAATTCTTGGTATAATTAATTTATAATTAATCTCTGTGTGCATATGTATGTGTGTGGGGTGAGTAATCTTTATCTTTTATACCTATTGCCTACTAGAGTCTCTGGCATTTTGTGGGAGATGAATGTTAGTGCTTATTGAATGTTAATGAATTTTTGTTGAAGAAATGAATGACAAGGTCAACTATGTATGGTGAATCACGTAATGTAATAAGGTCAGAGGCTTAGGTGACACTTCAAGAAGGATATCTAGAAGAGAAATTACGTAATGAGGAGAGACAATCTTGCTACAGTTTGGGAGTAGTGTATACCTAGGACAAGGCCTGAAACAGAGGGGGTCTCAGGTAGTTAGTGTTGACTGAACCCAGAGTTTTGTCCTTTATTTCACTTGATTGCCTGCGGTAAAATAAAATACCTCTTTTTTAGTGTGTGATTCTGTACACACATTCATGCGTGCATGTGTGAAATGGATGGGTAATAGAATTATAGCTCCAGGACTGTGTGTGCATATAGAACAATGTCACAATTTGTTGGAAGGATACACTCATAATTATTTTCTTTTTCTGCCTTGACCTTCTGTCTCCAAACTAATGTTTTTTTAATTGAACAAGTACACATTAGGTGCATAAATTGTGGTCATGTTGTATCTTTGCTACAAAGGATACGTTTTAAAAATATCACTGCAGTGTTAACTCTAAGCGTGCAGGGCTCTTGCATGTTAAATATCATCTCACCAGCCAGAAAGAGACCAAATCAATGATCGCTGATCTGCTCATACAGCAGAAATAGCTTGTCTACTCCATGTAAAATTTAGAACACATTCAAAGCCTAAAAATGTAATAGAATTATTTTGCCTGACATACAATCAGTTATAAAATTAGTCATAAAATCACAGTTATTGTTCCTTCCCTTACAGTGACACATGGGCTTGTCCTTTATACAGCTTGCCCCATGGCAATCAGCATCCTGGGGGCTGCAATCAGGACCAGGTTAGTGCTCTTCAAGCTGACATTTTGGATAACTTCAACTCTAAGAGTTGAAGTCAGAATTTATTGCAAGCACCAGGTATAGCAACCTTTAACTTTGATTAGAACCAAAGTTGAATTTCCTTAAGTGTGTGAGGAGGATAAACAACTTCCAGAAGTGAGTTCATCTTCAACATCACCAATCAAAAGCTCAAACATAGAAGTCAAAATAGGTTTGATTGCACTGCTGTTTACCTACTGCCAACTAAGAGTATGCATTTCCACACTTATTTACTTAGAATATACATTGCAGCACCACTTTACTGAAATTAAATTATATTGATAATTCCTTAGAACACATAAAGCTTTACATGTGTCTGATCCTGCATGTGTGTGTCCAAGTGTATAAGATTTTAATGTTCATATCTATCCTGACAGGAAATTAAGCGAGGCATATTTATTCACATTTCATACAGGAGAAAGTTGATGCTCAGGGTCAAGAACTAATTTAATTGGGCCACATATGGAGTATATGTTGGAGAAAAAATGCAACTCTGTCACCTGAATCTGGGTCCAGTGTTCACTCCCTTGAAAAATTTGCTTCCCAGAGCTCACCATTAATTTTTTTTCTTTTTTCAGATCATGTCTGGACTTCGAAGAAAATGCAATATTACATCTCATTCAAATAACTATCTCTTTAAATAGGAGCCCTGAAACCCAATGAAAACCTAGAATTTTGATTAGAATTTGAGGGAGTTTTGCTACCCAATATAGTTTTACATGTCCCCACAGAAAAGACCATTTAATTACTAAAGCAAATCAATTGCTTTATTTCATAGATTTCAAAAGTGAGGTAACTATAGACCAACTGTGTTTCAGATAACTGTAGTGGTTATTCATATTTTTTAATAAAGACCATTAGCTTAAGTATAGATTTTTTTCATCTCTCTAAAGCTTTCATGTAAATAATTCTCTAAACACTCTTTTTAAAACTTGTGTCTTGATTTGGAGGTTAAAAATACATTTATGATAAACTTAGAAGGAATTGTGTCAGTGTGCTTTATGGGCAAAGATATGCTACACAGGATACAGGCATATTGCATAATCAACATAAGCTTTAGTGACAGAGAGCTGAATTTGTCTAAATGCTGTCACCACTGACAACATTTTTTGGTTGAATCCTGTTTTGAACATGATTTATCAGCTACAAAGAGATCACAGGAGACACCCAGTTGTTCTCAATAAGACAACGTATTTACTGTTTATAAAAGTGGCTTCAAATAAGATTGGGCATATCCGTCTCATTCTACAGGGAAAATATGATGGGCATAGTTAATTTAAATAATTGTGAGCGCCAGTTTGGAAGCTTCAGTTTTGTTTCCTGGTAGTAGTTTGTTAAAATCAGAGAAGGAAGATGCTGTCAGCAATTTAGACCCTGATTTTATTCTATTAACTGAACAAAAGTTAACATTTCAGAGTCTTACACATACAGGGCAAGCAACAAATACTGACTGAATGAACAAATTAGTTGAAGTGAATCTTATGAGTGATTTTCCTTTTATATGAGTTACAGAAATAATGGAAGCTTTAGTTGAAACACGTATTATTTTAAAAAAGAGGAAAATAACCAGAGAAGTAGAAAAATAACACTTGTTTTATGTTCTAAAAATATGATTCTCCTCCCACATATATCCCAATATTTGGCAATTGCTGCAGGTTTGTACCTGACTTTCCAGATACAAAAGAAAATTAAATCTCATGGTTTATTGGAATGAGAATAATCAGCTATAGATCAATCTCAGTGGCATATTTCACATAATTCATGCTAATAGAACATAAAACTGATACATTAAGTTGTATTCCAAATGCAAAATTGTATATTAAATATGTATTCATTTTGGCTGTAGGCATATTAGTTAAGTGATTTATATTTAAATCCTTAATGTATGGATTTAAAAATTCCATTTTACTAGTCAGGGTACTAGCAAGCTATACAGTGTGGATAATTGTATACAAGGATTATTCATAAATCTGACAATATCTTCTGACGATACTATATAAAATCATCAGAAGAAAATTGACACAGTGGTATGATTGAATACTCCTGAGAAAAGGCCCTAGCTTTTGAACAAAGGAAGAAAATACAAGGAGGAAAGTTCAATATTTCTAGAATAAGAGAATATATATATTTCTTCAAGTCACAAGAAGAAAGATTAAAAACCTTTCACCCCAATGACCCACATGATGGTCATGGTAATAAAAAAGAAGGCTTTATCAATATTAGAAAAGAGAAAAGCAATGTGGACAGCCCTGAATGTACTCCATGAGTTCCCAGAGAGAGAAAAAGTAGACTCAATCCATCTAAGCCTTTATGGTGCCTCTATCTTCCTCAGATGAACATGGGCCTCGTCTAGGGAAGTAGTTTCTAGTCTTGCCTGCTCCAGGTCTCTTAGTCAGGGATGCCTTATGGAAATCCACATGGAATCTTTTTTCTGTCCCTGGCAAGTGGGAACATTTTTAAATACTGTAAATGCTGCATCTTCTCAATGGCAGATAAATTCTATACCTGTTTATATATGCCTGTCTTTTCAAACTCTGGCTGTTTTATCATTTCTGTGAAGAGCTGTATTCATTTGGGAACCAGAAATTCCAGTCTATATTCCAGAATTGGTCATGTTCTTGATAATGAGATTATTTTGGTGAAATAATTGATGTGAACCCATATTTTCAAACATGGAAGTCTTCTGAGAATTATTAGTTTCATCTGTTTTTTTTCAGAACATCACTACGATTTTATAATTTTGCACATTGAGATCAAAGACTTGTTATTGTTTTCTTTATAGCTAATTGTATTACAACTTAGTAGATATATAGGATAATAAAATCTGTGATAGTAATCCTTGGAATCCAAAGGTCAAGAAAGTGGTTTTCTGCATTGCATGTGTCTAATTTGACTCAATAAATAATAAAATATTTCTAAAAGTTATCTCTAAAATACCTATGTGTTTGAAATTATGACATGATAAATCCAAAGTTATTGTATGAGGAGAATATTGTAAATAGGAAACAGTATAGTAATAATTGAAAATAGACATAATTTCCATCCATAAAAAAGTTGTAGTTTTTGATAACTCTGTGTGAAATTAAAATAAAACAATGTATCTATATAAATGACGATTTTGGGAAAAGAGAAATGGGAGAAGGAGAGAGAGAGAGTTCTAAATGTATGTGTTTCAATGTTTATGTACCTTGAAGAGATCATGATAGGTGATTACACCCTTTGGACTTCAGAGGAATGCTCACCAACTTTGACTTGAAGGTGAAAGAGCAGGACACGACTAGGAACTGGATGATCTTAGCATAGGATATAATTGTAGTTTCCATCAAATGTATTCCTTAGGATAGTCAAGTCAGTCTGTTTCTCTTCTCTACAGGGTCCCAAACATGATTGAGTCTTCTTCTCTACAGGACCCCTAATATAACTGAGGCCCCTCTTTTCCAACAATTGCAGAGTAGAGCACCACACTAGCTGGACCCTAATCAGCATGCCCTCTGTCCTGAAATACAGCATGAGTTATATTCCAGCTGATACCTGTCTTTGTTCTTCTAATATAGAAATATTTCAATAATCAGGGTTTTTAACAGGTTAATTCAGCATTTATTCAATACAGTTGTATGCACAGGCATGCTCACTGATTATATACACAACTTTAATCTCTTAACATGCTCATATTTTGTACTGGGTTGTATATGCTCATCTATGTTGTCTTATTCAATGCTTCCAAATGCCATTCAAATGGGTCTGTGAAAGGTTAAATAATGTTTCCAAATTATACTTCAAAAGTAATAAGTTAAATCAGGATCCAGACCACAGTTTGCTGACTCCAAGTCTTTCCACTAAGGATCATAGTCCATATTCTAAAGATATATCTTTATTTATTTAGTGAAATATAGTTGTGTTACAATGTTGTATTAATTTCTGCTGTACAGCAAAGTGACTCAGTTATACACATATATACATTCTTTTTTCTATTCTTTTCCATTAGGGTTTATCCCAGGATATTGAATATAGTTCCCTGTGCTATACAGTAGGACCTCATTTATCCATTCTTTATGCAATAGTTTGCACCTACTAACCCCAAACTCCCAGGCCATCTCTCCTCAACCCCCGCACCCCCTTGGTAACCACAAGTGTATTCTCTAGGTCTGTGAGTTTGTCTCTGTTTAGTAGATAGGTTTATTTGTGCCATATTTTAGATTCCACATCTAAGTGATATCATATGGTATTTGTTTTTCTCTTTCTGACTTACTTCACTTAGCATGATAATCTCTAGTTACATCCATATTGCTGCAAATGGCATTATTTGTTTTGTTTTTTTAATGGCTGAGTAGTGTTCCATTGTATATATGCACTACATCTTCTTTATCCATTCATCTGTCGATGGACATTTAGGTTGTTTCCATGTCTTGGCTATTGTGAATAGTTCTGCTATGAACATAGAGGTGCATGTATTTCTTTGAATTAGAGTTTTGTCTGGTTATATGCCCAGGAGTGGGATTGCTGGATCATATGGTAATTCTATTTTTAGTTTTCTGAGGAACCTCCGTACTGTCTTCCATAGTGGCTGCACCAATTTACATTCCCACCAACAATATAGGAGGGTACCCTTTTCTCCACACCCTCTCCAGCATTTGTTATTTGTAGACTATGCAATGATGGCCATTCTGACTGGTGTGAGGTGGTACCTCATTGTAGTTTTGATTTGCATTTCTCTAATAATTAGCAATGTTGAGCATCTTTCCATGTGCCTATTGGCCATCTGTATGTCTTTTTTGAAGAAACGTCTACTTAGGTCTTCTACCCATTTCTCAATTGGGTTGTTTGATTTTTTTTCTTGCTGTGGTTGTTGTTGAGTTGTATGAGCTGTTTGTATATTTTGGAAATTAAACACTTGTTGGTTGAATTGTTTGCAATTTTCTCCCATTCCATAAGTTATCTTTTTTCTTATGGTTTCCTTTGTTATGCAAAAGCTTGTAAGTTTGATTAGGTCCCATTTTTTTTTTTATTTTTATGTCTATTGCCTTGGGAGACTGACCTAAGAAAACACTGATATGATTTATGTCAGAGAATGTTTTGCCTATGATCTCTTCCAGGAGTTTTATGGTGTCTTGTCTTATATTTAAGTCTTTAAGTCATTTTGAGTTTATTTTTGTGTATGGTATGAGGGTGTGTTCTAACTTCATTGATATGCATGCTGCTGTCCAACTTTCCCAAAACCACTTTCTGAAGATACTCTCTTTTCCCCATTGTATATTCTTGCCTCCTTTGTGGAAGATTAATCGACCATAGGTGTGTGGGTTTATTTCTGGGCTCTCTATTCTGTTTTATTGATCCATATGTCTATTTTTACGCCAATACCATGATGTTTTGATTACTGTGGCTTTGTAATATTTTCTCAAGTCTGGGAGGGCTATGCCTCCTGCCTTGTTCTTTTTCCTGAGGACTGCTTTGGCAATTCTGGGTCTTTTATTGCTCCATATAAATTTTAGAATTATTTGTTCTAGTTCTATGAAAAATGTCATGGGTAATTTGATAGGGATTGTATTAAATCTGTAGATAGCTTTGGGTAGTATTGCCATTTTAACAATATTAATTCTTTCAATCCAAGAGCATGGGATACCTTTTCATTTCTTTGAATCATCTTTAATTTCCTTTATTGATGTTTTATAGTCCTCAGCATATAAGTCTTTCACCTCCTTAGTCAGGTTTACTCTAAGTATTCTAATTCTTTTGGTGAGATTTTAAAAGTTATTGTTTGTTTACATTCCTTTTCTGCTATTTCATTGTTAGTGTAAAGAAATGCAACTGATTTCTTTATATTAATCTTGTATCCTGCTACCTTGCTGAATTCATTTATCAGTTCTAGTAGTTTTTGTGTGGAGTCTTTAGGATTTTCTATATATAGTATAATGTCATCTGCATATGGTGATGATTTTACCTCTTCCCTTCCAATTTGGATACACTTTATTTCTTTTTCTTGCCTGATTACTGCAGCTAGGACTTCCAATACTATGTTGACTAGATGAAATGAGAGTGGGCATTCTTGTCCTGTTTTAGAGTTTAGTGGGATTGCTTTCAGCTTTTCACCATTGAGTATTATATTGGCTGTGGGTTTGTCATAAATAGCTTTTATTATGCTGAGGTACATACCCTCTATACCCACTTTTGTAAGAGTTTTTATCATGAATGGATGTTGAATTTTGTCAAATGCTTTTACTGCACCTATTGAGATAATCATGTTTTTTTTCTTTTCTTTTGTTGATATGGTGTGTCAAATTGATTGATTTGCATATGTTGAACTATCCTTGTGAACTTGGGATGAATCCTACTTGGTCATGGTGTATGATCTTCTTTATGTGTTGTTGGATATTTTGTTGGGAATTTTTGCATCTACATTCATCAAAGATATTGGCTTATAATTCTCTTTTTTGGTGGTATCTTTGTCTGATTTTGGTATCAGGGTGATGGTGGCTTCATAGAATGTCTTTGTAGTGTTCTCTCCTCTTCAATCTTCTGCAAGAGTTTAAGAAGGATCAGCAAAATTCTTCTTTTTATGTTTGATATGAAGACACATCTTTAGAGCAAAAGTGTTTTGTATGTTCAATTTGTTCTAGATATTACTTAATGTACTGTTACAATATTTTTTTCCAGAGATATCCCTGTCTTATTTTACCTTCTGAAAAAATAGATTCTATTATTTGCCTAAAGTAGTCATTCAACTATGCCCTATCAAAATTATTTAGCTTCTGAGTATATAAGACTCTGCACAATTTATCCTATGAATGAGAGTTATAAATCAAGCTCCAATTGCTTGCTTAGAATACCATGCTGCACTTGCATGGAACAAACACCAGTGTTCTTCAATGGCACATATCTAAACAGTTGGAAAATCATACCAAATATAAGAAAAGTTTTATGGAGATGAGAAAATTAAATTTAAGTCAACAGACATTTCCTTCTTTTTTTTATTGTGGTAAAATACACATAACACAAAATGGCAACAGACATGTTTTATTCACTTATCATAATGTCATGTTGTATGCTAGGGGGTGTGTTTAAACAAAAGCAAGATAGGCATGTTTTATCTCAAGAATAATATAGTGTATTCACATATATAACATAAAAATACAAACAATGGCTACATTAGTCAAAATGGGTACATAAATCATAACTGCAGGCAAACATTAGGAGCTATCCAGGGTATCATGAATATATTGTCTCTCATCTCTAAGATAATCATGTAAGGTACTCATTTGTTTCCTCATTTTACACAAAGTAGTGACTCAGACAGAATAAATTACTTTTCTGAAGTCACAGCCACTAACTCTTTCCACTATATCATGCTCATTTTCTTACATAAATGTAGTTACTGAAAGTCATGATTTGATTACAGTAGCCCACAAATAGTATAACAGAATGGCTCATTGAGAAAGTGATGACAAAAGAAATTGAAAAAAAATAAAATAAAAGCTTTAACCTCCATGTTTCAATACATTATTTTGTTGAGTATTCTATGCTCCTGCCCTACTGTCCAATACTTTCTTCCTTTCATCCATTGAGAATCATCATTTTTAATATTCCTGAAGAGAATGTGCTACAAATGTGAATACTGAAAGATGTTGAGGCAACATAAAGATTGAGAACTACAGCTACAGATAAAAAGCTATATACTTAAGAAGTACCAGGTAGAGAACAATTAATTCTAAAACTCAAATCGGTTTCCATGTGTCATTCAACTTGCCTGGCTTTTAATTAAACTCAGAGAAGCAAAAGTGTTAATATTATTGACTGTATTTACATATAATTATCAAGTGCCTTAAACAAAAGACTATTCCTTTGGGTCTACCACCCCTATCAATCAGCTACGTCTAGCAGTCAATCAAGCAGTCAGCTGGAGGGAGCAGTTCACCAGTGTTTGGCAGGACTGAAGGAATGTGAACAACAATGAACCATCTTGACAGGCATACTTGCTGTTGCTGGATTTGTTTTCAAGTGATGATATTAGAGGGAACTGAGCATTTTGAGTGGGTACAGGCTGTGTCAGCAAAACCATAAGTAAAACCATAAATGCTTAGCTAACAGAGGAAATGCCACATATAAGGCATCATAAATATTTATTCACACAATGAATACATAAATAAATGCTTCGAGAATGTGGAACAAATGTCAATTGTGGGCCATAACTGTGTATGATACTGACACACACATACACATAATTTCTAATAAGTATATCACAATTTATAATATGTATAACATTATAATTTGATAGATAGCAGAGGGCTTTTCAAAGCTATTTATGACATTTGCTTTTATTTTAGTTTTCTGAGGTTTGCATGCACAGCTTCTGCACAGGGAAGGATTGGAACCACAAAGCCCTCATCTCTTAATACTTAACTTACTCCTGCTTTGGAAGAATGCTTCACAAACTAAGAATGACAGTCTCCTATGGGTCTTTTGCAAGCACAGGTGTGCCCACACCAAAGCTTGCTGTCAGTACATTTTGGCGGACTCCCAGGGCTGTGTATGTATTCATGTACCTGAACATTCCCAGTAGGAAGAGCTTTTTTTTTTTCCCCACAAGAATAGCCCATAAGCTTTGTTGATATAATAGCAGTTTTTTATAATTCTCATTCTGTGAAACTCCTTAGTTATCATCAGATTTAGAGAAAAATTAGAAAGGCCTTCTTTAAAAAAAAAGCATATGAAATTTTAGTGACTAAAGTGGGGCAATACAGTGAGAAAAAAAAAAAGGTGAAGAAGAAAAACAATCCAGGGTCAAGAAATACAAAGAGAACAAATAGGGTTGGTAGTGTGTAAATTACTGTAAATAAAAATGATAACTGGTAGTAGAGACACAGAAAAGGATGAGAAATATGGCTGAGTTATTGAAATGCTTAAGCCATGCATTTTGGGGAAATATTTCATTAACAAAATGGGAAATTCTTGTGTTTTAAAAGAAGGCTGACATGTATCTCTGTGAAGGAAGGACAATTACTCTTAGAAGAAAACACTCGTACTGTATTGTTGCTTAGAGAAGGGGAAAGCCCCCTTGCAGGTGTCAGGTGAACAAAGAGAAGTAAAAGAAGTGCTATATTTCTCTGCGTAATAACAATTGAGTTTCTGTAGAATATTCTGGAAGTTGTTGAGAAGATGGAAACAAGAAAAAGTGGCCCAAAGAGTGAGAGGGGGGCCTCAATGAAATAAAATGACAGTTTAAATTTCTAATGAGACAGATTAATGAAGAATTTGGAACATTTAATTTTCTGTTTCCAGTTTATTTCCTTTTGCATGAGTCATAATTACCTCCCACACTTCCTGAACCTTCAAAAAATTCTAGTTCCTCCAGGATCCTGTGTTAGCAGTGTTTTGGGCATTGAAGGAATGGGGACTCTGTTCTCCAGCAGAGGCAGACTGAAGATAGTAGCTCTGAGAGCTAAAATTGGACTTGGGACCTGGCAAGCTGAAGAGAATCTTCCTCCCTGTTTCTACTTGAACCTTCAAAAAAATACTGGGGGGGATTCCCTGGTGGCACAGTGGTTGAGAGTCCGCCTGCTGATGCAGGGGACACGGGTTCGTGCCCTGGTCTGGGAAGATCCCACATGCTGTGGAGCGGCTGGGCCCATGAGCTATGGCGGGTGAGCCTGCGCGTCCGGAGCCTGTGCTCTGCAACGGGAGAGGCCACAACAGTTAGAGGCCCGCGTACCGCAAAAAAAAGAAAAAAAAAATACTGGGACAGCACTTTTCTTCCCAAACTGCATGGGATGGGAGCTTCAGCCGTTTATGTAAAAATTAAAAGACAGGCTTATTGCAAAAAGTTGTAAGAGTTAGGTACATAAGACCAAAGTAAAAAGAAAATGAGAAAGAGGAAAAAATAAATATTCTCAAGACTACAACTTCATTATTCTTTTCTGATCCAGACACTCAACCTGTCTAAATTCAATAAGAGGAAAATGAAAAATGAAATAATTATGGTAAATTATGGTAATAACATAAAATGAGAGTTATATTAGAAACTCATGTTATTTTGGAAACCACCCTCCATGAATTACATTTTATTTCTATAAATATAGTGTTCTCATGTATATGTCACACAATGTACGAATCATTATGGAAGATATAAAGATGAGTAATGGAAATTCTCAAGGAGTTTGTATTCTAGGAATTCATTTTTCAACTATATGCATATTAAATATGTTGCTTTTATTTGTCAGGAATAGTTTTCTTTGTGATCTTGCAACTCACTGATGACTTTTTTTATGATGATCCCCCCAAATACTTAGTTTTCTAACAGCAGTTAGATACTAATTTTCTGTCATCCATTTAAGAAAGATCCTAAACTATAAGGTTACATGACTGACAGAAATACAAAAATTTTAAAAGGATGTTTATAGAAGACCAAAGATGAGGCACACGTTAGAAAGTGTAATAAAAATAACAATTACATAAAATCAAATTCGCAATAAAAAAAATCATGTTTTTCTACAGAATTTTTATACACATAATTTTGTAGTTAAAGTTAGATAATATATCTCCTGAGTAAAGAAAATTAGAAACATATTTCCAAGTGTAAGTCACTATGTGGGATTTGGTTTGAAGGGCAACAAAAACATAGTCGTGTCCACATCTTAAAGGAGCTGTCATAACATCACTTATGTGTAAAATCTAAAAACATTAAACTTGTAAAAAACAGGGAGTAAAATGGTGGTTATCAGGGGATGGAGGGGCTGAGGGAATAAGAGTGACGGTCTTTAAGGGTACAAACTTATAACAAGTAGTAAATAAGCCCTAGAAATCCAATGCACAGTATAGTGGATATAGATAATCCTGTACCATATTTATGTAATGTGATATCACTACATTAGCAATCATATTATAATAGATACTAGATAGATAGATAGATAGATAGATAGATAGATAGATAGATAGAAAGAAATAATATCATAATTCAGTCTAGATTTTATTTTAATTATCTAAGATATTTGATTAGGAGAAAATCTAAGGAAGCCAACGTGATTGCAGTACATTTCAGGGGAAGAAATAACCTCTTAGAATAAATATAAATATACGGAGAAAAATTGAATTGCTTGGTGACTGCATTGCACAGATGATGCCTAATCAGGTATAAAGACTAAACAATACAACTGGAATATTTCCTGTCATCCATCTATTCAGTATTCAAAAATTAATTATCATGCAGCTAATAGGACTCAAGATACCAATGTATTAATTCCTGTCATTTTCTGCGACAGTCACTATTGAGGAGCAGGATACACAGAGTGAAGTACAAAAGAAGATAAATCTATGTTTTTGTTTTTGTTTTATTTTACCAGGAAGAAATAGTATAAAACATGTTCTAATTAACCAACAGTGATTCCTATCATTTCCTATCACTTCTATTTTACAGTCAGTGAAATTATTGTTTTCCCTTCCTGGTAACAGCTAGTAAACTTTGTTACAAGAAGTTGATATTTGTGAAAAGGCAGATTCAATTGGTTTCATTTCTTTGTTTGCTTGTTCAACAGCTTTATTTAAGTTTAATTTACATACTATGAAATTCACTTAAGTGTCCAATTTAAGTCCATTCAATTATATGAATCCATCTAAGGCTAAAACAAACAGTTTAACTGACTAACACAGAACACTAATCTTTAATTTTGTTTCATGAGAACTATACCCATAGCAATTCAATTCAATAGATATTATCAATTTTGTTCATGGCATAGGACATGTTGATATCCTTGCTATGGAGAAGGAGAGTTATCGGACATCTATAGTGTCTTTAAAATACTTTGCTACTTCAAGATGACAGTAATTTTTTTTTCAAATATGCATTCTCAATGGAGTATTAGAGAAAACTGCCTTTGGTTCTATTCTCTGATGTCACAAATATCAACTTTTAGTATAACTTTTCATATTTAACTTAAGCCAGTATGACAAATTTCCTTTTCCAGTTTAGTACTGGTATGAGAACTGTAAATTGGCTACTCATACACAGAGAGCAGGTTGCTCTCTGTGGATCATGGATTTTGGATTGAGAGGAATGAATGTCGTCTCAGGGAGCCTGCTCTACACCTGCCTGGGCAGTGCATTGTGCTATCAAGGTGATTTATCGTCCTGCAAAAGCACATTTCACAAAGATCCAGCTATCAGCATTGAATGTGCCTGTACAAAAAAATAACATATCCAGAGTGACAACCCTGCCAGCCTCTTGTTCAGCAATGTTTTGCATGTAACTTTTATCTTGTGTACTTGTTGCATGATCAAAAAATTGCTACCGTACTGTCAACAATTACGTTTGTTTGTTTTTTTAACATCTTTATTGGAGTATAAGTGCTTTACAATGTTGTGTTTGTTTCTGTTATATAACAAAGTGAGTCAGCTATATGTATACATATATACTCATATCCCCTCCCTCTTGTGTCTCCCTCCCACCCTCCCTATCCCACCCTTCTAGGTGGTCACAAAGCACCAAGCTGATCTCCCTGTGCTATGCGGCTGCTTCTCACTAGCTATCTATTTTACATTTGGTAGTGTATATATGTCAATTCTACTTAAATCTAGAAGATTGAAAGACCAAAAGAGGAAGCACTGGCACCTGTATAGAGATAACAAAACTTTCCTAAAAACCCCCAGGGGTCTTTCCTTTATATCTCACTGACCAGAACTGGGTCACAGAGGATGTGGAGAGGCTAGGAAATCTAATTTTTTAACTGAGTTATGTCACTACACAGAAAATCAGAGTTCTGATAGGATCAGCAAAGTAAGAAATCAGTATTGAGTGGACAACCACTTGTGTCTACCATAATGTGTTAACTATTTCTTAAATGCTATATAAAATGGACTTCTTGTGTTGTTAATCCCCATACACTCTGCTGTAGTTCAGGAACTCTTTAGAATTCTTTCCTAAAGAAGACAAAGTATGACAATATTTCTTTCAGTAAATTGATGATATGACACAGCTTTGAATTACTGCATTGCATTTTTCTCTAAGAGAGGCAAATTTTTTAGCATTGGGATTACCAATTAATATTTTTGTGTGTTAGGTACTCAATCATAGGAAAATTATTTGAAAATTTTTGTGCATGCAATTATTATTATTATATGAATTAGGGATGGACTATGAAGGAGAAAAATTGACGAAACATATTCTACTGTGGAATACTCTACCTTCTACAGATATTGTGGGCCATAATTAAATGTTTTAACTTCTTAGTTATTAATAAATATAAAATATTATTATGGGGAAAAACTGTGTACAAGTAGATTTTCATATAGAATTATGAAAAAATTAATATTGAAATCTATAAAACATTTAAAAAGGCTTTACATCTTTTAAACAAACATATATAATGATCTTCTACAAACATTTTTTGTTCATTTTTGAAATGAAATACATTTGAAGTTAAATACTGAGGTTAAATACAACCAAAATTGTTGATGTATTTAATTACATCATGCAGACTGAAGAATGTTACAAACTTTGTTTTCAGTTACACCCTAGGAAATGCATTGAGGCCCTCCACCAAGTGCTTTTTTAATAGATGATTGATTTCTACTACAAGAAGTTAAGATAAGCTCATTTTTGAGAATCAAAGCTATTATTGGTTAAGACCTAAGCATTAAAGACAATTACTCCACAGAAAGCATGCCCCTTTGCCTCATCTAGAGACACTATTCTGAGTTGGGACAGTCATATTTAAGCTAAAAGGCTAGTTATTTTGCCTAATTTATTTCCCTTTAAATTACCATTCCACATTTTCTAAAAGCATTTTTCTCTTATTAATAATATTTATAGGGGAGACCTTCAAGATGGTAGAGGAGTAAGATGTGGAGATCAACTTTCTCCCCACAAATATATAAAAAATTCAATTACATGTGGAACAACTCCTACAGAACACCTATTGAATGCTGGCAGAAGACCTCAGGCTTCCCAAAAGGCAAGAAACTCCCCACATACCTGGGTAGGGCAAAAGAAGAAAAGGAAAAACAGAGACAAAAGAATAGGGATGGGACCTGCACCTCTGGGAGGGAGCTGTGAAGGAGGAAAAGTTTCCACACACTAGGAAGGCCCCTCACTGGCAGAGACAGGGGGTGGGTGGCGGGGGGAAGCTTCGGAGCCATGGAGGAGAGTGCAACAACAGGGGTGCGGAGGGCAAAGTGGAGAGATTCCCTCACAGAGGATCGGTGCCGACCAGCACTCACCAGCCCAAGAGGCTTGTCTCCTCACCCGCGGGGACAGGCGCGGCTGGGAGCTGAGGCTTGGGCTTCAGAGGTCAGATCCAAGGGAGAGGACTGGGGTTGGCTGCATGAACACAGCCTGAAGGGGGCTAGTGTGCCACAGCTAGCCGGGAGGGAATCTGGGAAAAAGTCTGGAGCTGCCTAAAAGGAAAGAGACCATTGTTTCAGGGTGTGTGAGGAAAGGAGATTCCTTCCCTGTCTCCCCACAGAAGGCAGAGCACCACCTAAATGAGCTCCAGAGATGGGTGTGAGCCGTGGCTATCAGCTTCGACCCCAGAGACGGGCATGGAATGCTAACACTGCTGCTGCAGCCACCAAGAATCCTGTGTGCAAGCACAGGTCACTATCCACACCTCCTCTCCCGGGAGCCGGTGCAGCCCACCACTGCCAGGGTCCCATGATCCGGGGACAACTTCCCCGGGAGAACACATGGTGTACTGCAGGCTGTTGCAACGTCATGTTGGCCTCTGCTGCTGCAGGCTTGCCCCGCATTCCAATTATGACTAGAGTACCCTTCCCTCTCCCCAGCCTGAGTGAGCCAGAGCCCCCTAATCAGCCACTCCTTTAACGCCCTCCTGTCTGGGCAAGAAACAGACACCCCCAGGTTACTGACATGCATAGGCAGGGCCAATCCAAAGCTGAACCCCAGGGGCTGTGCAAACAAAAAGGAGAAAGGGAAATTTCTCCCAGCAGCTTCAGGAGCATCAGATTAAAACCCCACAATCAACTTAGTGAACCCTGCATCTGTGGAATACCTGAATATACAATGAATTTTCCCAAAATGGAAGTGGTAGAATTTGGGAGCAACTGTAGACTTGGGGTTTGCTTGCTGTCTCTGATTTGTTTCCGGTTTTTATGTTTACCTTAGTTTAGTTTTTAGTGCTTGTTATCACTGGTGGATTTGATTATTGGTTTGGTTGCTCTCTTCTTTTTTTAAATTTTTTAAATTTATTTTTTTTAATTTTTTTTCCTTTTTTCTCTTTTTGTGAGTGTGCATATGTATGCTTTTTTTGTGTGAATTTTTCTCTTTAGGTTTGCTTTTACCATTTGTTCTGGGGTTCTGACTGTTCATTTTGTTGTTGTTGTTTGTTTATTTTCTTCTTATGAGTGTGTGTGTATGTTTCTTTTTGTGATTTTTGTCTGTTTAGTTATGCTTTTACCATTTGGTTTGGGGTCTTATGTGTTCTTTTTCTTTTCTTCCTTTTCCTCTGAGCCGTGTGGCTGGCAGGGTCTTAGTGCTCTGGCTGGGTGTCAGGGCAGAGCCTCTGAGGTGGGACAGCCAAGTCCAGGACATTGGACCATCAGAGACCACCAGGCCCCATGTAATATCAATCAGTGAGAGCGCCCTCAGAGATCTCCATCTCAACACTAAGACCCAGCACCAGCCAATGACCAGGACACTCCAGTGCTGGTTGCTCCATGCTAAACTAGCAATATAGGGACACAAGCCCACCCATTAGTAGAGAGGTTGCCAAAAGTCATACTAAATTTACAAACATCCCAAAAAACACCACCGGATGTGGCCATGCCCAAAAGAAGGACAAGATTCAGCACCACCCACCAGAACACAGACACCAGCCCTCTCCACCAGGAAGCCTACACAAGCCACTGAACCAACCTCACCCACTGGGGCAGACACCAAAAACAATGCAAACTACGAACATGCAGCCTGAGAAAAGGAGACCACAAACACAGTAAGTTATGCAAAATGAGAAGACAGAGAAATATGAGGAAGATGAAGGAGCAAAGTAAAAACCCACCAAACCAAACAAATGAGAGGAAATAGGCAGTCTACCTGAAAAAGAATTCAAAGTAATGATAGTAAAGATGATCCAAAATCTTGGAAATAGAATGGAGAAAATACAAGAAATGCTTAACAAGGACCTAGAAGAACTAAAGAGCAAACAATGATGAATGGCACAATAAATGAAATTAAAATTTCTCTAGAAGGAATAATTGAGGCAGAAAAACAGATAAGTGACCTGGAAGATAAAATAGTGGAAATAACAGCCTCAGAGCGGAATAAAGAAAAAAAGAATGAAAAGAATTGAGGACAGTCTCAGAGACCTCTGGGACAATGTTAAATGCACCAACATTCGAATTATTGGGGTCCCAGAAAAAGAATAGAAAAAGAAAGGAACTGAGAAAATATTTGAAGAGATTATAGTTGAAAACTTCCCAAACATAGGAAATAGTCAATCAACTCCAGGAAGCACAGAGCATCCCATACAGAATAAATCCAAGGAGAAACATACTGAGACACATATTAATCAAACTATCAAAAATTAAATACAAAGAAAAAATATTAAAAGCAGCAAGGGAAAAGCAACAAATAATATACAAGGGAATCCTCATAAGGTTAACAGCTGATCTTTCAGCAGAAACTCTGCAAGCCAGAAGGGAGTGGGAGGACATATTTAAAGTGATGAAAGGGAAAAACGTACAACCAAGATTACTCTACCCAACAAGGATCTCATTCAGATTCGACAGAGAAATTAAAACCTTTACAGACAAGCAAAAGTTAAGAGAATTCAGCACCACCAAACCAGCTTTACAACAAATGCTAAAGGAACTTCTCTAGGTAGGAAACACAAAAGAAGGAAAAGACCTACAATAACAAACACAAAACAATTAAGAAAATGGTAATAGGAACATACTTATCGATAATTACATTAAATGTAAATGGATTAAATGCTCCAACCAAAAGACAAACACTGGCTGAATGGATACAAAAACAAAAACAAAACATGTATATATGCTGTCTACAAAAGACTCACTTCAGACATAGGGGCAGACTGAAAGTAAGGAGATGGAAAAAAGATATTCCATGCAAACGGAAATCAAAAGTAGCAATTCTCATATCACACAAAATAGACTTTAAAATAAAGATTATTACAAGAGACAAAGAAGGACATTACATAATGATCAAGGGGTCATTCCAAGAAGATATAACAATTGTAAATATTTGTTTACAATTACAATGCACCCAACATAGAAGCACTTCAATACATAAGACAAATACTAACAGCTATAAAAGGGGAAATTGACAGTAACACAGGGGACTTTAACACCCCACTTTCACCAATGGACAGATCATCCAAAATGAAAATAAATAAGGAAACATAGGCTTTAAATGACACATTAAACAAGATGGATTTAACTGACATTTATAGGAGATTCCATATAAAAACAACACAATACACTTTCTTCTCAAGTGCTCATGGAACATTCTTCAGGATAGATCATATCTTGGGTCACAAATCAAGCCTTGGTAAATTTAAGAAAATTGAAATTGTATCAAGTATCTTTCCTGACCACAACACTATGAGACCAGATAGCAATTACAGGAAAAAACAATGTAAAACATAGAAACACATGGAGGCTAAACAATATGCTACTAAATAACCAAGGGATCATGAAGAAATCAAAGAGGAAATCAATGAACACCTAGAAACAAATGACAAAGAAAACACGAAGACCCAAAACATATGGGATGTAGCAAAAGCAGTTCTAAGAGGAAAGTTTAGAGCAATACAATCCTACCTCAAGAAACAAGAAACACCTCAAATAAACAACCTAACCTTACATCTAAAGCAATTAGAGTAAGAAGAAGAACAACAACAACAAAAAAAAAACAAAGTTAGCAGAAGGAAAGAAATCATAAAGATCAGATCAGAGATAAATGAAAAAGAATGGAAGGAAATGACAGCAAAGATCAACAAAACTAAAAGCTGGTTCTTTGGGAAGATCAACAAAATTGATAAACCATTAGCCAGACCCATCAAGAAAAGAAGGGAGAAGACTTAAATCAACAGAATTAGAAATGAAAAAGAAGTAACAACTGACACTGCAGAAATCTAATGGATCATGATAGATTACTAGATGCAACTACATGCCAATACAATGGATAACCTGGTTGAAATGGACAAATTCCTAGAAAAGTAGAACCTTCTAAAACTGAACCAGGAGGAAATAGAAAATATGAACAGACAAATCACAAGCACTGATAATAAGACTGTGATTAAAAATCTTCAAACAAACAAAAGCCCAGGGCAAGATGCCTTCACAGGTGAATTCTATCAAACATTTAGAGAAGAGCTTACACCTACCCTTCTCAAACTCTTCGAAAATATAGCAGAGGGAGAGACACTCCCAAACTCATTCTACCATGCCACCATCACGCTGATGCCAAAACCAGACAAAGATGCCACAAAAAAAGAAAACTACACACCAATATCACTAATGAACATAGATGTAAAAATCATCAACAAAATACAAGGAAACAGAATCCAACAGCACATTAAACGGATCATACACCATGATCAAGTGGAGTTTATCCCAGGAATGCAAGGACTCTTCAATATATGCAAATCAAAATCAATCAATGTAATACACCATATTAACAAAATGAAGGACAATACCACATGATAATCTCAACAGATGCATAAAAAACTTTTGACAAAATTAAAAACCCATTTATGATGAAAACTCTCCAGAAAGTAGGGATAGAAGGAAATTACCTCAACATAATAAAGGCCTTTATGACAAACCCACAGCCAACATCATTCTCAATGGTGAAAAGCTGAAACCATTTCCACTAAGATCAGGAAGAAGACAGGTTTGCCCATTCTCACCACTATTATTCAACACAGTTTTGGAAGTGTTAGCCATGGCAATCAGAGAAGAAAAGGAAATAAAAGGAATCTAAATCAGAAAAGAAGAAGTAAAAGTGACACTGTTTGCAGATGATGTGATACTATACATAAAGATTCCTAAGGATGCTACCAGAAAACTACTAGAGCTAATCAATGAATTTGGTAAAGTAGCAGGATACAAAATTAATGCACAAAAATCTCTAGCATTCATATACACTAATGATGAAAAATCTGAAAGTGAAATTAAGAAAACACTCCCATTTACCACTGCAACAAAAAGAATAAAATACCTAGGAATAAACCTACCTAAGGACACAAAAGACTCGTATGCAGAAAATTATAAAAACCCTAGAGAGATATACCATATTCATGGATGGGAAGAATCAACATTGTGAAAATGACTATACTACCCAAAGCAATCTACAGATTCAGTAGATTGCTATCAAACTACCACTGGCATTTTTCACAGAACTATAACTAAAAATTTTATAGTTTGTATGGAAACACAAAAGACCCTGAATGGTTAAAGCAATATTGAGAAAGAAAAACTGAGCTGGAAGAATCAGGCTCCCTGACTTCAGACTATACTACAAAGCTACAGTAATCAACACAGTATGGTTCTGGCACCAAAACAGAAATACAGATCAATGGAACAGGATAGAAAGCCCAGAGATAAACCCACACATATATGGTCACCTTATCTTTGATAAAGGAGGCAAGAATATACAGTGGAGAAAAGACAGCCTCTTCAATAAGTAGTGCTGGGAAAATTGGACAGTTACATGTAAAATAATGAAGTTAGAACACTCCTTAACACCATACACAAAAATAAACTCAAAATGGATTAAAGACCTAAATGTAAGGCCAGACACTATAAAACTCTTAGAGGAAAACATAGGCAGAACACTCTATGACATAAGTCACAGCAAGATCTTTTTTGACCCACCTCCTAGAGAAAAGGATATAAAAACAAAAATAAACAGATGGGACCTAATGAAACTTAAAAACTTTTGCACAGCCAAGGAAACCATAAACAAGATGAAAAGGCAAACCTCAGAATGGGAGAAAATAGTTGCAAATGAAGCAACTGACAAAGGATTAATCTCCAAAATATACAAGCAGCTCATGCAGCTCAATATCAAAAAAATCAAACAACCCAATCCAAATATGGGCAGGAGACCTAAATAGATACTTCTCCAAAGAAGATATACACATTGCCAACAAACACATGAAAGGATGCTCAACATCACTAATCATTAGTGAAATGCAAATCAAAACCACAATAAGGTATCTTCTCACACTGGTCAGAATGCCCATCATCAAAAAATCTACAAACAATAAAAGCTGGAGAGGATGTGGACATAAGGAAACCCTCTTGCACTGTTGGTGGGAATGTAAATTGATATAGCCACTATGGAGAACAGTACGGAGGTCCCTTAAAACACTAAAAATAGAACTACCATATGACCCAGCAATCCCACTACTGGGCATATACCTGGAGAAAACCATAATTCAAAAATAAATATGTACCACGATATTCACTGCAACACTATTTACAATAGCTGGGACATGGAAGCAACCTAAGTGTCCATCGACAGATGAATGGATAAAGAAGATGAGGCACATGTATACAATGGAATATTACTCAGCCATAAAAAGAAATGAAATTGAGTTATTTGTAGTAAGGTGGATGGACCTAGAGTCTGTCATACAGAGTAAAGTAAGTCAGAAAGAGAGAAACAAATACTGTATGCTAACACATATATAAGAATCTAAAAAAAAAATGCTTCTGATGAACCTAGGGGCAGGACAGGTATAAAGATGCAGACGTAGAGACTGGACTTGAGGATATGGGGAGGGGGAAGGGTAAGCTGGGCCGAAGTGAGAGAGTAGCATTGACATATATGCACCAAAAAATGTAAAATCGCTAGTGGGAAGCAGCTGCATAGCACAGGGATGTCAGTTTGGTGCTTTGTGACCACCTAGTGGGGTAGGATAGGGAAGGTGGGAAGGAGGATCAACAGGGAACGGATATGGGGATATATGTATACACATAGCAGATTCACAGCAGAAACTAACACAACATTATAAATCAGTTATACTCCAAGAAAGATGTTAAAAAGAAAAAGACTAGATTAATCATTTCAGTGGAGAATTAAAAGTGATAAAAAAGGCAATTTTAAAACTAAATAAAGGCTTCCCTGGTGGTGCAGTGGTTGAGAGTCCACTTGCCGATGCAGGGGACACAGGTTAGTGCCCTGCTCTGGGAGGATCCCACGTGCCACAGAGCCGCTGGGCCCGTGAGCCATGGCCGCTGGGCCTGCGCGTCCGGAGCCTGTGCTCTGCAGTGGGAGAGGCCACGGCAGTGAGAGGCCCGTGTACCACAAAAAAAAAAAAAAAAAAAAAAAAACTAAATAAAAAAATTACAATAAGTAAAAAAAAATACTTATAAAGACAACTTTCTTTGAAATTTCAGAAAAGGAATTTACATAAGATTTAATAGTGGAACTCATTTTTTAAAATTTTGTTTGGTTATTTGGACTAAAAAAATTCTTCCAAATGAAATTTTTTTTTTTTAATTTAGATGGACTCTTTCAAACTCATCATGGTGAACTATATAGTAATTTTGAAAATTCTTGTCAATGTTAAAGGAAAGATAGCAAAATGAGAGAACCTTACTGAGTACCTATGTTTTTCCAGTGACTGGATAAAGTAACAGCACTGCATTACCCTCCTCACTGGAATCGACATTTTCATTATAAATATACATACAAGGAAACTAGAACATAAAATTTAAGTAGCTTGATAAATTTACTATGGTACTAAGTACATCCTAAGATTTGACCATGAAGTATTCCCAAGTCATTTTGGAATAACCCTTGGTATTTTAGAAAAATAATAAATATGAATTACTTCACTATACTAATTAAACTATAACATGACTAAATATTTGTTTTCATAGGAAGGTCAAATAAGTATTTCTTTATTATATTTACAATAATGCCTTTTAAAAATAAGTAATAATATTATTTGTGCCTTTAGAACCAATAGGCATCACTAGGTGTAGTGCATTTTATTTGATGTCAACTGCCCTGTTCCCTGTTGAATGCATGTCATTAATGCAGAAAGGTTTGACAGACAAGAGATTTGAAACCCAATGTCTACCCTTTTTTAACATCATGTCACAGAAACATTCAAGTACTAAAGTGAACTAGAAGTGTTGAAAAAAATCTGGTATATTCTTTGTATCAATATATAATTAAAAGGTAGCCTTTCTAGTCTTACTATTCTTATGTATCTGAAAATTAAATGTAGAATTTATCAACAGAAATGTTTTAAGCTACTATATTTTCTAATTAAATATTCATTTTAAATAAGTAAAAATTAATAAAGATTGTATGAAAAATGATTCACAATTTAAAATATAAGTGCATCTATATTAAACTGAATAAATGTGTCAGTAGTCTTTATTAGGTGTGTGGCAGAAAACCACTATTAGTGCCATTTATACAGAATCCAACATTGACTTTCACTGATTTATGTTTCATATTAATTATGGTCAAAAGAGCTGGTATTCACCTCTGCTAGCACTGTAAACAGTTGTAAATAAAGAATAAATAGGATTTTGTAAACCTGTGTACCCTTGTTTTCTCTGACATCAGGTTTTAATCCAGGTTTTCATGTTTCCTGAATTGACCATAAAGAAGATTCAACACATTTCCGTGTGAAATAGGTACAGGCATACTTTAACATATATGTACCAGCTAAAATAACAAGAAGTAATTCATAAGTTGTGGACTATAAAACAGCTAGTGGAGAAAATCATCAAGTGGCTATAAATACCACGACCATTAAAAGATATGCATTCTCATTTAAAAACCTCATACCTGCCTTTTGTGAATCCTCCATTCTAAGACCCTGGAAAGAAACATGGTAGGTTTCTGGTTTTCTCTTCGACCTAAGTCAAGGGAAGTAGTTATTTTATAGCAACTCAATCATCAAGCTTCTATTATCACCTCCTGACCTAAATTTTGTAGTTTCTAAAGAAACAAAGAGTTCTTGTACACATAAATTTATTTTTAAAGCAGTTGACAGTGTATTAACTGGAGTACGATTGAGATTTGAGTTGTGTTAATAAACAACCATAAGCTCAGATTTCTCTTCACTTCAGTTCTCTGACCACTTCATATGGCTTTCTTACTCAGCTGCCTTCCTCAAAATAACTTGCTTAGGGTCAGTAGTTTGCATGAACATTAAAATGGTTCCTCCATATAATAACTCTAAAAGTGTTTTCTTGCTGAATTAAAATGAATATATTTAAGTAGAATTATCCTCATAAAGCCTACATTAACACTATTTCTACATGAGTCTGGCTGGAAATATTATATGTCTTTTACAATTCATTGTCCTCTCAGTTATTTTTTCATAGCCTTCTGTATCTTTCAAATAGTAGTTAATGTTAAATCACTCATTAATGGGTATTCCTCTTTTGTTGTTATACATTAAGCAAACATCATGAAATAGTTTCTGCAACAAAACTTATTTGAAACAATAAATTATTCACAAGATTTATGTTTCATCATATTGATTAATGGAATTCCAGTAGAAAACAATACATACCTTATTAAACAAATTGTGTATAGTATAGTGACTCAAGAGCCACAAAATTATTTTCTCTGGATACAGTAATTCATACATAGTTAATATAATAGGAAGCAAGGCCTCATTGGCAGCTTGTCATTGGAAAATTAGGTTAAGTACCAAGATGTACCTTTTAACATGATGGAAACAAGGCAATCCAAAGTCCTGATCTTAACCATAATCACTCACAACTCTATTTGGGCACAAAAGTTCTGATTTATTATAATTTGTCTTCATCGAAAATACTAATTGGAAACGTTATCATATAGTCATGTTAAATGAAAGGATAGAATTAAAGTATTACTATTAAAATGTACATTTTTAAGTAACTACTATCCCAACATTTATTATATAACATCTCATCTATAGCAACTGATTCCTTAGTTCTAAGTATGTTTGTATTTTATTCCAGTTATTTAAGGTACAATTTTCACTAAATTCATTAGTTCTAAGGATGTTTAATTGCATTGTAAGAGGTCTTTTAAGCTTAAATTACCAAAAAAGTCTTAGCTTTGAAGAGAATACTCAGCATTTTGTTTTCTAATAGCTCTTAGCACTTTCTACAGACAGCAGGCTAAGAGATTTGCATATTTAAACAATCTTTGTAGTAGAGCATATATCCGTAGACTCCCATGATGCTTCAGACAATACAATATTGAAATTAAAACATATCAACATGGAGGCATACACTTCATTCAATAAATAATTTTGCTTAAAGAAAGGAAGAAAAAATTGTAGGAGCAAAGATCATTTCAATAGAGCAGTACCTGAATAGCAGCCTATTTATATTTAAGATAATTATTTTTGTTTCCTGAAGTACTTAATTAACCCATAATAAATATGTACAACCAAATGCAATTTTTATTTGAATATTGCGTTTGATGTATTTGCTTCACTAAAACACAAGCTACAGCAGAGTCTAACACTAGTCAAATCTTGTCCTCAGTGGCCTTTCTTTGTCCAAAGTAAATATGCATGCACACACACACACACATCTACCTGCATGTGCTCACACCAACACATGCAAACACTCAGACAGATAACTCAAACATACACTAACACAGAGAATTTGGTATTTGGTACTAAAAAGATCAAGAAGTGTGTGGAAAGTTTCAAAATCCATATAAGATGTCTATATCCTAGCCATGTTCTATTAAGTAAATATAATATTTATGTATAAATAAAAATTTGGCTTTCTATAAGGACAGTTGAGTAAATTCAGGTATGTGTGCATGTGTGTGCATGCATGAACATGTGTTTGTGCAATCCTAAAACAAGGTAACTGGAACGGTCTCCTCATTTCTTTCCTTCAGGAAGATGCATATTTAAAGTGAGAAATACACATCTTTCTTATATAAAAGAACCATGGTTATTGGGAAAGTACCACAAAATGAGCAATGCTATTGTCAAATAATGATTTGGCTTAAGATTTTCTATCACTACAATGGCTACCATATTACAATATGTAAGTGCATTAAATCAACATTTTGTACCCCTTAAATTTACAGTGTTATATGTCAAATACACCTCAATAAAAAATATTTTCAATTAATTTAAAAGTCTCCTACCAGAACAACATGCATGTACATATATATATATGTATATGCATATACATACACGTATATATGTATATATGTGTATATATATACATATATAGAGAGAGAGATATAATTTTTGTCCCAGAATTTTGATTATTCGGTTAATAAACAATTTTATTTCTAACTATTCAGTAATAGCTTAGTACTACAAGAACTTATATATCTCATATTCACTTTAGGTCACATTATGTTATTTATTTTTATTATCTCCCAATTCTTATTTTTTATTTCACTTAATTAAATATTATAATTAATTTTATAATTGTAATGCATATAATATGTGGATATATATGTGTATATTCTTCATTTACCTATATCTATACACCTTTTTCATTCTTTTCTTCTTAAATTATAGAAATTTAAGGGGTTAAGCAGTATGTCTGAGATCTCTTCCTGCCCAGTGTACTTTGTGTTGGAGTGCACCAGGGAAAGAGAGAAGGCACCTTCTTGTAAACATGAAAATGACAATCCTCCTAGCAATCTAATGGCATTAACTATTGGAGTATGACTGTCCATAGCATCATTTCAGCTGATGTACCTCACTGCCTGAGACAATGGTTAATAAACTGTAATCTGTAGACTTACTGAGCAGGGTTCCCTGAAAAATTGTTGTAAGCTATATAACAATATGAGGATAAGGGGATATTTATGACCAAATATGACTCTTTTGTGTTAGTTATGTGGCAGTGCCCTTTACTTGAAGATCTCACATGTTAACTTGATTCAGAATTCATCTCACATGACCAGAAAGGACCCAGGAAGCTTCTGGAATATCCTGGACCTCTCTCTGCTCCATCTGTGTCTCCTGATTATGTACGTTCTTGAAACTGTTTATTAAACTTGAAACACTTCATACTGAACATTTAGCTACATTAAAAATGGGTTTATATTTAGCTTTAGCCGAGTTTCTATTTACAAATTGTTTGTCAATAAGGCCATGAGTTTTTGTGGTTTTTAGACTATGCTGCTATAACATAGCCCTAAAATGAATTTTTGAGTATCCTTCATTTTCATTTTGACATCACATAATATAATATGATATGATTATTTTGGCTACAGAAAAGAGAAGAGGTGAAGCAGAATTCACATTTTTCCTTAACAAATGCTTGTATGTGTTTGGCTTTATTCTCAGTTAATTTGTTTTACGTAACACAATACTTGAGGGCTGAAGCGTTATGTAACCTCTGTTTTAAATAGACAGCATTTATTTAAATGTCACAGAAATATGCAAATGTAAGAAGCATTTTACTTGTATGGATATAAATGATGGATAATCAAATATTAAGGAGAGCAGTTAATTTATCTTCAATTATGCAATCACATTGTTTTAGAAAAAGTGAGGGCATTTTTTAATGTGCTAAAATAACAATGTCTAATGTAGAAAAGTACATAGACATGAAAATATTGCTTTCTTTTATTGTAGCATGCATCTGCACACAAATTATCCTTAAAAACACTAACCTGTTTTAGGGTCTACAGAGAAGTAGGGCTGTCCCTGGAGAATGCTGTAAACCACCCGAGCACTGTTTCCATAGGTAGGGTCATCTGCATCAGTGGCTGTCACCTGTAGAACAGAGGTACCTGTGCATTCAGGAAAACAAATTTTAGTGTGTGATGGCATTAAACACATGATTAATTTGTACACAGAAAAAGGTAATGCTGAAATACTTATGGAGAGTGATAATTTCTTGTATTTCTTAGATTTATCTCTCAAACACGGTCCCTGCTTTCTTTCCATGCCACTAACTGTCCTAAATGAGAGCCCAGAATGGAGTGTTTGGTTTAAGATAGTTTAATGTGATTCTTTATATGCTGATACCATTATAAAGGGTCTCTTTTAACCCTCACATAATCAGCGTTGGGTTGGGTCAATGCTCAAGAATCAAATAGGTGTTAACTGGGGATAAAAATCAAAAGTATTTTGAGAGTGTACAGTTGACTATTGAACAATGCTGGGGGTACTGACAAATTTCAGTTTTTAATTTTAGTAGTTAAGTCTATGATTTAGGTCTTACACACCTACTAAGGGTCTAATATCTACTTAACTACAAAGTTTTTACTTCTATGTTGGAATTCAGACACAACTTTAAGCAAAACTTTTTCTGTACCTTCAAAGGATCCTAGAAAAGTTAATAGACTTAGTATGCCAAGTTCATTTGACAATCCTTATTAGTAGAACATAAATGTACAGTTGGCCCTCCATATATATGGTTCCACATCCACAAATGCGGCCAACTGTTGAGTGTGTACTATGTTATGATCTGCTGTGGTTGAATTTCTGTATATGGAACCCACGGATATGGATATGGAGGGCCAGCTACGGGACTTGAGTATCTGCAGGTTCTGGTGTCCACGGGGGTCCTGGAACCAATTGCCTGCAGATACTGAGGGATGACTGTATAAAGATTTTTAATAAAATGCCATGATTTTGGCCTCTAAATAGTATTTTTACATTGATCTGCTAAGCAAAAATATAACTAGTAATTATGTACACTTAGAAGAAAAGGATTGTGTTATACCTAAGAGAAATTTCTAATTGTGGATAATAAAACATAATGGTGACACCAAATTCTGGCAGGAAATTAGGCCTCTCATACACTGCTGGTGGAAATGTAAGTTTAGAAAATTCCTAAATAAACAAACATACATTTACCATACAATCCAGCAAATTGTACTCTTGGGCATTTATGCTAAAGTAATAAAAATATACGTTCACATAAAAGCCTATTTACAAATATTCACAGCAACATTATTCTTAGTAGCACCAAACTAGAAGAAGCCCAGATATCCTTCAATGGGAAAATGGTTAAACAAACCATGGTACAGTATTACTATGGAATACTACTTAGCAATAAAAATGAACAGAATATTAATATAGGCACTAACTTGGATAAATCTTCAGGGAATCATACCCAGGAGGGGAAAAGACAATCCTCAAAGGCTATATACTGTATGATTCCACTTATTTAACATTCTTGAAGTGATGCAATTTTAGAAGTGGATGACAGATTAGTAGTTGCCAGAGTCTGGGAAAGAAGGAGTGGAAAAGGGTGGGTTTGGTCATAAAAAGGCAACATGAGAGATAATGATGGTGCTGGAATTGTTCAGTATTTTGATTATGGATACGTGCAAACTAAACACATACATACACTCACAAGTAAAACTAGGGAAATCTAAATAAAATTGGTAAATAATTTCAATAGCCTGGTTATGATATTGTTTTATATTGGATATTTTGCAGGATGTTAGCAAGGGGTAAAATTGGGTAAAGGGTACAAGAAATCTATATCGTTTCTCATGAATGCATGTGAATCTATGATGACCTCAAATTTTAAAGTTTAAAATGTATATCTTATTGCTTCACTGTTAGTCCATTCTTAGACAGCCTTATTTGGGCTTGGATGTGTACCATAATTTTTCTCATTATAGCGCTATGATATCTGGCTTGATAAACTTTCCAGAGCTAGTCACATGTAGACTACCTCTTCATGACTAAGTATAATAATTACTATAGAACATTAAAGACTTCTGTGACGTCTCAACACCTGTTCCATACCCATATTCATCTCTCCAGCTTGTTCAGAGAATACCAGTAGGTAGATATTTACCCAAAAATGTTGGTTTAGGAGGGAGGCATTTTCATTTGGTACCTCATTGAAGAAACTAAAATCTGTAGTAGGTACCCACATCAGACTCTAAAATGTGTAAAGAAGCCCATACTATGATTAAAATGTTATAAAATTATACCAATCAAATCTTTGATCTTATAGGAAAAATGCTGATCATACCGGGCATACAAGAATTACTAGGATTCAAAAAAAAAAAAACACAGTATAGATAGAAATCAGTAAAATAATGGCCATCTTTTAAGAAACCACAGTTGTAAAATGCTCAGGTTTTAAAACTTGCTGTGGCCTTACAATAGTGATTTAGGTCTAAATAATTTTAATGTCTAATGTCTAATGTAGCCCCACAGCAAGCATTCCATGAAGAAAACTGGGAAAGGCAAATAGTGCAAGATCACACATCATTTAATGTGACAGGCCGGACCATTACAGGAAAGAAAGAGTGCTCTGCTTGGCTTGAGCTGTCTTTAAAAGCCCAGGCTTGTTAAGTGAAAGCTGTGATGCATGAGTGGAATGACAAATGAAATAAAGAAAAAGGAGAAAAGGAGGAAGAAAAGAAATAAAAGTAGTATGGTGGTTTTGACTAAGTGATGGTTTAAAGTACCAAAAAGAAGTGGGCAGAGCAGAAAAAAGTTCCAGAGGAGAGAAAGAAAATATACTAACTCTCTATCTACTGTGGTCAAAAAGTATGGTCATTATCAATCACAGACACCTCTGTACCGTTGGTCTCAAGGGTAGTGGGCAATTATAATTGTGTGTAAAGCAAAGAACAGTAAATTACCTCTATCGCATTTGGTGGCATCTGAAGGTATCAGTCTGCCACTTTGAGTAAACAGATTGCTGGTTGAAGGGAGCATAGGTATATGCACAGCCCAACTCAACCAAAAATCAACCTGCCCCAGAATACAGCAGGCGTGAGTTAAATAGCAGGGGTGGGAAATAAATTGTTCAAAGATTCGTTACCAAGGAGTTCTAAACCAAAAGGAAAACATTATACTTATTTTATTTTCCTGTTTATTTGAAGGTTTGATGGGAACATTTTAAGAACGATTGGTGCTTTTGGAAGTTCTTTTACATTAAGGAAAAAAAGGCTTTTTTTTTTTCATTAGAAATATATAAATAATAAAAACATAAAATGCCTTAAGGTATGTGTTATGAGTTGGACTGTTTTCCCTCAAAGTTCATATGTTGAATTTCTGAATTCCAGTTCTTTAAGAGGTGATTTTATTAGGAAATAGGGTCATTATAGATGTAATTAATTAAGACGAAGTCACACTGCAGTAGTTTGGGCCCCTATCCTAACATGACTGGTGTTCTTATAAAAACAGGAAATTTAGAGGGAGACAGACAGACAGACACACACACACACATACACACACAGGAAGTACATTATGTGAAGATGAAGGCAGAGATCAAGGTGATACCTGCACAAGCCAAGGTAAGTCAAAGACTGCCAGCAAAGCACTAGAAGCTGGATGAGAGGGCTGGAGCAGATGCTTCCCCAGGGCTTGAAGAGGGAACATGGCCCTGCTGATACCTTGACCTCAGGCATCTAGCTTCAGGAACAGTGATACAATAAACTTGTGTTGTTTAAGCTACCCAGTTTGTGGTCCTTTGGTGCAAGCAGCCCTAGCAAACTGATACATTGTGCTACGGCTGCAGTGGAAGGAAGTGACATTTACTCTCAGAATTTATGGTTGTTCTTTGACTCTGGACAAGAGTCTGAAGTTACAAGCCAAGAAAAAGATGATTGATAATATCCTAGACTATTTGATGCCAGAACATCAAAAAGGAGATAAAATCAAAAGCTAATCTCACAAGTAGATAAAATTAAATTAGGTAGGAATTAATGGTATTTGATTTTTTTTCTGAATATTAGGCATTACTAGTGATCCACCTATTAGCATTCTAAGTAAATTAATTAGTTACATTGGTCATTTTAATAAAGACTTTTTATTCCTGGTTAAAAGTTTAAGTGAAAAAGAAATTATTGGTATGGATATATCTATGTCTGAGAAAAGTATCCCACATTGGACAATTCAATTCCTTTATTCATGCTATGGGCCCTAACTGTGTACATAATAGAAAAGAGAAAATTGTTACCCTCTACAGTGCTAGATTTCCAAAGAAAAATACGTAAAGATACCTAAAAGTCCATGATTCCACTAGAATATTAAAATAAGAATCTAATTTTCTCTGGAAATTATTATATGGATTTGGTCAATAGATATTAAACCAACAGTCCCTTCCCTATATAACTGGCTTCCAATCAAAGAAAACTTTAAAAAGCGCTATATAAGCATTTTTAATTTTTACAACTGTTTTCATTAAAAACAATAACCACAGAAACATTGCATCTTAAAGTTTCATCGGCTATTTACTGTACAATATTTTCACGTTAAATATTTCCTACGGTGCACACTTAGCTAATCCCATGCTAGGGTTTAGAGCCTCTCAGCTGATGTTTGAAACAAATATGAAAAGATTCAAGTACATACAAAAGCTTTCAAGATCTCTTTTGTACAATAAAACGTGTCTTGTTTCCTTTTGGGACTGCCCTGTGTCAGTCTTTCCATGTGGTTTCTTTTTGTACTACTGTTTTATAAACAGCACACATTTTGTAACATTACATATCAATGAGAAACAGAGGGGACATTCCCGAAAGTCTCCAAAGATCAATTTGAAATATTTAATAAGGCATTTTAATACCAAACAAATATTCTCTGAGATTGCAAATCATTATGCATGACTTGTCAGGGTTCACAGCTCTGTTATAATCTCAAGTGGGGGCTTCCCTGGTGGCACAGTGGTTGAGAATCTGCCTGCTAATGCAGGGGACACGGGTTCGAGCCCTGGTCTGGGAGGATCCCACGTTCCGCGGAGCAACTAGGCCCGTGAGCCACAATTACTGAGCCCATGCGTCTGGAGCCTGTGCTCCGCAACAAGAGAGGCCACGACAGTGAGAGGCCCGCGTACCACGATGAAGAGTGGCCCCCACTTGCCACAACTAGAGAAAGCCCTCGCACAGAAACAAAGACCTAACACAGCCATAAATAAATTCATTACTAAACTCCTACCTGCAACATCTTCTAAAAAAAAAAAACAAAAAAACTCAAGTGAATTAACATTGAGCAAGAACTCTAAGTAAAAATAAGCTGGAGATTTATGAAGGCTGAGAGTACCTCTCTGAAGGAATCTCTTAGGGCTTAATTCCCAGAAGATTTTTCCAGAGAGTGTGAAAAAGTAATAGTCATCAAGGTAAAACTTAAATTTCATTCCTCACAGGAGGACTGTAATTTCACCAACAGAGAAATAGCACAGTATTCCAGTCATTGTGTAATTTTATAAAGCCTTGAGTATTCACACAAGAGTCACTGGATTAAAAAAATCCTCTGCAAGTACACTTATGAATCATCTGGGTAACAGAGCAGAATTCACTATTTTAATTGTATATTTTCAATCACAGCTATTGTTAGTTTCTGTGTTCTTTCAATTAGATCCTTTTTATGGAACTATCAAATGTGAGATTTGACATTACTCAAGTAAACTTCTTATCATATACCATAAATGAAAAAATTAAGGAAAAATTATGTATTTAGTGCCAGTAATGTGGGATCCCTCTGCTATATGTCATTTAATTTAATAATAAGATAAATCCATTGAGAAAATTACACCCAATGCCATTTTACAGATGGGAGCATCGAGGTACATAAAGGTTATATAGTTAACAATTTGAGAAGGCAGAATTCAAGCTGGTCCTCTCTGTTTTGCTGTGACATTCTTTCGCATCTACGCCATTGCAACATTCAGTCATGGTCTGTTGAGTGTTAATAGTTACAAGATCTTCTGCCTTGTTCTTGTCTGTTTCCTTGGTGGTATGTAATGCCTGTCCAGATGCATCTACTTGTAGAGAGGCAGCATTATATTTCACCCCACATACACACCATAGCCAAAGGCCAAGTCAGTAAATATATTTTGTCAGCAGAGTCTGTATATAAAATACTTAGGGGGAAGAAATCTCCAAGTACCGACAACAGTGATGTACTCTTCTGTAGCCTTATAGAATGCTCACAATTCTCTTGATTTCTGTACAGAGTAAATGGTTGCAGTAAAAAGTGACTTGACTATCATATCCCCACCAGTCTTACATATCTTCTAAATCCACTTGCATGTTGTCCTCACATTACTTTCCTACCCTGTTCTGATGTTTGTAGGAATCTAGCACCTGTCATTGACATTGATTAGTGTTTCCCATGTCTGTCCACTAAAACCCAGCTCCAGGGGTCAGGTAACACCACCCTCCCAGCCATAAGGATGCTCAATTCCTTCAGTGGTTGCCTCACAGTTCACCATTTGGCTTTTCATTTCTCCTACCATTTTTGTAACTTGTTCCACAGACTCAGTTCCTTCTATTGAACTACATGACGGTGGATTTGATTTTCCTGATTAAGCTCCAATGCATACAGAAGGTATTAACAAGTCTCTCCCCAAGTATCCTTCATATCTTTTCTGGATAATGACTATACTTTACTAAATATAAAGATTAGGTTCTGAACTTGACTCTAATATAGTTATTACTTTCAAATGAGAATCTGGGTGTTCTTTACATTCAATAACTTGAAATTACTTAACATATTGGAATGTGACAAATATATCATTTGGAGAGCTGTCTATTTTATGCAAAATTTTAAAATGAGAATTTCGGGGAGAATGTTTTTAACGTGGAGGAAAATTCATACATATATATACTCTATCTATCAATCTATTTACAGATATAGAGGAATAGTAATTCAATACTTCTTAAAGTATTCCCTAGTTTAGCATGTGTGATAATCAAGTGCACTGCATAATTGCTGATTTTATATCAATTTCTTATCAAAAATTAGAATTTGTATCTATAAGTTGCTTCAATGCTCATGCTTTACAAAGTATTCCATTTAAAAAATAAGTTATTAACAAGTTCAGCATTTTTCTGAATAGCGCACTATTATTTAAACTGAATTTTCATTCAATGATAAAAACAAAAGCAGAAATAAAATCAAAACCAATAAACTATGAAACAATTACTAACAAACAGAATACCAGGGACAGAAATATTTTGTCCTTCTTTGCTCACAAAAGTTGCAATAATTTTTCAGAAGTGTTTAATAAAAGATTATAAAGTATATACTATATATTATATATACATATTTATGTATATATATGTGTACATATCCACTCACATAAACAACTGACATTCAGTCATGAATATCAATCATTGAGGAAATACAATAATTTCAATTTCTTTTTCACCAGTTAGCTGAAAATTTGATTTTTAAATATTTTAATAGCACAGTTTCCATATTTTACAGTAACCAAAAATAAAATGTAACAATACAGATATAAAATTAAAATCCTCTTTATTTCTTAGTCCCATACCTACTCCTACCAGATCTACTATTAAAAGTAGCAACATTTTCTTTGCCCTAATGTTTGTTCTTTAATTTAAAATTTTCTGATTGTATCACAATTGAAAATTGTCATTGATCTAATTAAAGATGAAGAATGCACTGCATCTACATTACCTCCCAATATCTCTCCCCCACCATGCAATTTTAATTACTTATTAATTTTAATTATGGTAGCATTACTTTTATTATTATAGATAAAATGTTTAAATCCCTATCTCTTGCTACATTGATTTTAGGCAGCAGATGTTGTGCCTGTAATGATTTCTGAGGAAACATATATAATTCATCACCTTTTCATCTTTGATATTTTTTCAGTTATATATTTGAGGTCATTAGAAACACCTAAATGCCCACGGAGAGATGAATAGATAAGGAAAATGTGATACAGATACAGCTATATTTCAGCCTTAGAATAAGAAGGAAATCCTGTCATTTGCAACAACGTGGGTGAACCTGGAGGGCATTATACTAAGGAAAATAAGCGAGACACAGAAAGACAAATACTGCATTATCTTACTTATATGTGGACTCTAAAATATTCGAACTCCTAAAACAGAGAATACAATGGTGGCTGCCAGGGGTAGGGCAGAGAGAGAGAAAATGAGGAGATGTTGGAAAAGGATATAAAGTTTCACTTATGCAAGATGAATGAGTTTTGTAGATTTAATGTACTGCAAAGTGACTATGGTAAACAATACTGTATTGCATACTTGAAATTTGCTAAGAGGGTAGATCTTAAGTCTTCTCACTACATACACACACACATTAAAAAAAGGAAGGAAAAAAGAAAATGGTAACTACGTGAGGTGATAGATATGTTAATAAGCTTGACCATAGTGATCACTTGACGATGTACACATACATCAAAACATCAAGTTGTACACCTTACATATATGCAATTCCTATTTGTCAATTATACCTCAATAAAGCAGAAAACATAAAATTTTAAATAGAAATTTAAAAAATGGATTTGATGTTTCCCCTGTTAAGTTGGAGTGCTACATCTTAATAAGTGTGGCAGAATGGGTTCATACATTGCCAGGCAGATCAAGGACTCTTGTGTCCCCAGAGGGAGGAGTCGTTTGCATCAGAAGCAAGGACTTTGTGATATTCACCTACTGGTAAGAGCTCTTTGATTCTTTTTTGTTCCCCTCTTATGTGAGTTTTCTGGTTTACTGGAAGCTATTTTCTGCTTCATCCTTATGTCCCAATAGCCCTATGTGAGCCATCCTTAGGAAAATCAAACCAAACCAAACCAAACCAAAATCAAAGGCTTTAAGGGTATAATAAAAACACATTTTCTTTGTATGTACAGAATAGGTTGAAAAAATTCTGCCTTGCTTTGAAATCTTTAATAAGTTGCCCAAGTGACTTCCTCTGTTTTTTTGTATTTACAGCGGATTTGGGGGCAGAACAGTTTTCACCTTTAGTGTTTAGGCCTGTAAATTTGATCTGTCTCTTTTACCCCATTAATTAATTTTTAGTGTTTTCAATGCTCTGGAATTTTTGGAATCTCTGGATTTATCCACTGTTGGCACCCTATCTTGTTATTATGATTTATTTTTGAAATACTTATATATTTCAAACTACTTTTGGAATATCCTCTCTGAGGTGCCAAGGGGAGAAATATCAGAAAGAGTGGGTTAAATTATGTTGCAGTAACAATCCCTACATTTCAGAGGCATTAAACAATAAAAGTTGATTTCTCACTCACACTGCAAACTATGGTTGGGCTAGTGTTACTTTGCATCAAGTTATCCTCCCTCAGGGGCACTGTCTACTGAACTGCCACCCTCTACAATGTTGCTGTGGAACTTTGTTGAAAATGACTCTTTTGAATTGAAAATACTACACGATGTTTGGGGAAAATGGTCTTTATGATACAGTTACATAAAATATTTTATAATTATAGTTCTTGCTCTTTGGCTCATCTATATACAATGTTTCTTCCTGTTTTCTCTCTTGATGTATACCAAAACTAATTCCTGAGCTCAAATTATTTAAACATATGATCTAGATTATTTAAAATATACAAACATAAATATATCACATGCGTGCTACTTTGGTTCTGTACATATAGGTGTTTGCAAAGCACTCAAGTAAATCAAAGTATAGACCACAGAGTTTTATTGCCTCACTAGGCTGGTTATATTATTATTATTGTATATATGTATATGTATATATATATATATAATTATACATAATTTTATTATAAAATGTGTATAAGTGTCATTTTGTGTATGTGTGAATATATACACATATATGTATATAGGTATATATATATATATATATATATATATATATATATATATATATATATATATATATATATATGTTTTTAAGGCTGAAAATTAAACCTGGTGGAAGAGGTTTATGAAATGTTGCTTGGAATCACCAAGGTTTCCGTGACTTTGTCAGTAGCTTCTTTAATCACACAGAGTGTAAATTTAGTTACAAAGCAATCCCAAGACTAGTGGTCTTACATCTCTTTGCTGAGAGGACAATACAGAAATACTCCTACTCAAAACAATCTCTTTTTGTTAATTGTATTTATCTTACAGAATATTTTAAATTAAAGAAGTCAAACATGATCTTAGTAAGAAAAATATACCTCCTGTCTCATTTCCCTTAAGAAAAGCAATCATAGCAGTGTCTTACATGTCTTTTTATAACTCTCTCCACTCATTCAAAGGTCTGTCTTGTAGTCATGTACATACTAAACTGAACTCTACGCAGCTTTTTCTGTAATAACAGAACATGGCATGGAAATGTCCATGCCATCTTGGTAAATATAATTTTCACAGCTACATGATATTCCGTATTGTTTACTGACGTGCACTTAGATTCTTCTAGTTGAGTTTCTTTCTGTTGCTGATAACAACTTACCACAAACAGTTGGGTAAAACAAAAGCCATCACATGTTCTTATTTTTCTGTTTGCTTCTTCCTTGCCATATATACATGCCATGCTGTGATAAACTTCCAAAGCAGTGCCCCCTTCAGGAGGAACACAATTTCCCCAATATTTCATGGCACTTCAGTGTGATACAGCAGTGGAAGATTTACTGAGATCATTTAGTTAGACTTACACTAATGAACACATCAGTGAGACTGGGGAAACATTCCATTGTGACGGCCTTAGTTAAATGGAACCATGGCTTGTATGATTCCTTTGTCAACAATTGTTCAGTGTACTACCAAAAATTCAATACTAATTTTCTTCCATGAAGAAAGTCAATGGCAAAGTCAGATTAGGATTGATTAGCTGAAATTTAATAGTAGATAACTCCAAGTCCAGTTCAAGATAGCAAAGGATGAAAATCCTCAGCTCACCTTCTCCCACGGACACACTAAAACTACAACCACATATAGAACAACTATCTCTGAGAACAACCTGAAGACCAACAGAACAGAATTTCTACAACTAAGGATTTAAGAAAAGGCCACATGGAGACTATAGGAGGGGCAGAGATGCAGTCTTGTGAAACCCATACCCCTGGTGTGACAATCCACAAGTGGGAAGGGTATCACAACTGCAGAGGCCTCCCTGAGGCCTGAGCCCCACACTGTGCTACCCAGCCTAGGAAACCTGCATGGAGAAGACGAGCTCCCATAATGTTTGGATTTGAAAATCAGTGGGGCTTACGTCTAGGAGAGCCAGAGGAAACTGATACATCGCTAACGAAGACCTTACATACAAACTTACTCACCCCAAGTTCTAGTGCAGAGGCAGCAGCTTAAAATGTGCCTGGGTCATGTGAGAAGGAGATTCATTGACTAATTTTAGGACACGGACTGAAGGAGCAGGGAGCAGGTGAAACTTTCTCCAGGGACAGAAGTGTTGGTGGATGCCATTTTTTTTTTCTTTTTTACTCTCCTTTCACCTAGCTGGCCCAGCACTGGTGGGCACCATTTCTGTCACTCTGCATTAACCTAGTTAACACCATGTGCCCTGCCCTGGTGTTCCCCTGAGGACTGGCGCCAGCACCCCTCCAAAGCAGTTCCCACCCTACCTCATCCAGTGCATGTCTCCAGCCACCACCAGAGTCTTTCTAAAGCAGCTCCCTCTCTGAGGTCCAGCCTAGCACACCAGCAGTTGTGGCGGTGCCTCACAGCCAGACGTGTTGGGGCCAGCCCAGTGCATCACCACTCTCGCAGCAGTTGCAGTTACACTTCTAGGCCTGGGGACAAGCCCTGCCTACTAACATGCCTCCAGAAGTCATGGCTGGGCCTCACAAACAGCCAGGGAAATTAAAATGGAAAAACAGTGTTCTAAAATCTATGGGACACAGCAAAAACAGTTCAAAGAGGGACGTTTGTAGTGATAAAGACCTATCTCAGGAAACAAGAAAAATCTCAAATAAACAGTCTAACCTTACACCTAAGGGAACTAGAAAAAGAAGAAAAACAAAGCCCAAAGCTCAGAGCAGAATCAAATGAAATATGGACTAGAAAAACAACAGAAAATTCAAGGAAACTAAGAGATGGTTCTTTGAAAAGATAAAGAAAATTGATAAATCTTTAGCCAGACCCATGAAGATAAAAAAAGAACATGCTCAAATAAATAAAATCAGAAATGGAAGGGAAGTTACAACCAACACCACAGAAATATAAAGCATCATAAGAGATTATTACAAACAATTATAAGACAACAAATTGGACAACCTGGAAAAAACAGATGAATTCCTAGAAATATACAATCTTCCAAGACTGAATCAAGAAAAGTACAAAATATGAACAGACCGATCACTAGTAACAACATTGAATCAGTAATCAAAAAAATACCTAACAAACAAAATTCCAGGACCAGATAGCTTCACAGGTGAATTCTACCAAACATTTAAAGAGGAATTAATGTATATAGTTCTCAAACTATTCCAAAAAATTGAAGAGGAAAATATGCTTCTGAACTCCTCATTCCACTAGGTCAACATCACCCTGATACTAAAACCAGAGAGGAAAATCACACACACCCACACACAGCACTGCTCCCCCCCCACACACAAATATAGGACAATATCACTGATGAGCATGGGTGTAAAAATCCTCAACAAAATGTTAGCAAACCAAATTCAACAATACATTAAAAGGGTCATACACCATGATCAAGTGGGATTTATCCCAAGAGCGCAAGGATGGTTTAATATTTGCAAATCAGTCAATGTGATACAACATATTAACAATTTGAAGAATAAAAGTCACATGAATAGCAGAAAAGTGTTTAACAAAATTCAACACTCCCTTATCTTAAAAAACTCTGAACAAAGTAGATATAAAGAGAACATACCTCAGCATCATAAAGACCATAAAATGTTTAATAATAAGGGGGTCACTTAACATGTGAAAGCATAAAAGATCTAGATTGACCTTCACAGTTTTCTCCTTACCAGTGTATGGGAGCAAGAAAATATTTTCCATTTACTAAGGTGGGAAATGAAATTTAGCAGAGAGAAACTTAACGGACCTCAAGAGGACTCTCAATTAAGACAGACGGCAGGCAATTATGAAACTCAAGGACTGAGCCCTGAAAAACAGAGGAAATAAAGACATCTGGTAGATGGCAGCAGGAATCTACGATGGCACAGACATTCCTCTTTCTCACTGTGCCATTTCTCTCTACCTGATCACTTTGCCTTCTGTCACACCTCATCACTATACCTTCTTGCTATACCTGACTGCAGTGTTTTTACTTTATACTTAATCACTGTGTCTTCATTCTACACATGGTCATGATGACTTCCTCTAGTCTTGATCTCTGTATGTTCACTCTATACCTGATTGCTGGGCACTGTGTATTCACTCTAGTCCTCTTTGCTGGGCCTTTTCCCTATACCTCATGCTGAGCCTTCTCGGTATACTTGAACACAGAATATTCACCCCACACCTGATTGCTATGCCTTCACTCTATACCTGACTCCTAGAAAATGGCAAAAACTACCCAAAAAAGTGGGGTTGAATTTATTGCACATGAGTTTTTAGAATGAAATTTCAGGAGTATGTGCTCTAATACAATGATTTCACACTTAAAAATATGTATATTTTTTTTAATATAATGATGGGAATGTATAGCTGCTTCATTTTAGGACAGTGATTCTAGACTCAGAGAGGCTTAGTAACAGAAATACTGCCTCAAGGCTTTTTTTGTTTCATTTTGTTTTGGCACAGCTAGCGGGATCTTAGTTCCCCGACCAGGGACTGAACCCAGGCCCTCGGCAGTAAAAGTGCAGAGTCCTAAGCGCTGGACCACCAGGGAATTTCCATATTTTTCATTTTATAATATTTCACAGCAATTTCAATTTATGAGCCTTTATTTAAATATAGGGGTAATAACATAGACTAATTAATATTATCAGTGATAATTAAGTAATGGCAAGTGTCTAATATGAGATTTTTGGTTTGGTCTATTTCCCCAGAAAGGAAAGAAAGAAGAAAGAAAAGAAGAGGAGAGGAGAGGAGAGGAGAGGAAAGGAGAGGAGAAGGAGAAAACAACAAAAGTGGCCATAATTAGGATAAATTTATATAAAATATCAGTAAATTTTTGTAAATATTAAGAATGATTTTAATAAGAAAATTTTATATCTCTACATTTATGTGATAAGTATACAGAAAAAAATCACATGGAATAATAGCTCTTCACCTCTATAAAAAGTATATTTTGTCTTTATTCCATATAGAGTCTATTTATTTATTGACTATTACATTTGTGATACTTTGTTAGGTGCATATGACACAGAAATAAAATAATTTAAAAATGTGAAGGACGTACAAATCAGTAAAATATCAGATAAGCTCAAATTAATGTATAATATAAAGTAGTGAGCAATAAAATATAAGCTGGGGGTCCTCAACCCCCAGAACATGGACAGGTTAGGAACCAGGCCACACAGCAGGAGGTGAGCGGTGGGCGAGAGAATGAAGCTTCATCTGCTGCTCTACATCGCTGCCAACTGCTTCTGCTTGCATTACTGCCTGAACCGTGTCTCACATTACCATGTGAACCATCCCCCCACCTCCCCAAACCCCACCCCCCACCCCGGTCCATGGAAAAATTGTCTTTCACGAAACCAATCCTGGTGCCAAAAAGATTGGGGACCACTGTAATAAGCCCAGGATGCCCTAAGGTCAGTTGTAGTAAAAATTTTTTGTTGTATTTTTTTTTAAAAAAAGACAGTATCTCCATGAAGAGAAGTATTAATTTCCAAGGCTAATTTATACACCAGAATGTTCCTTTAGCCATTATGAAAATTTCACCCATTATATATTTTTTACATTTACTTAAACATAAGTTGTATCTAGAATTGCCAAAACTGATTGGTTTTCTTTGTATTCACATTTCCTACACTGAGGAGTATATACGTGAAAATCATTTTTGAATATATTTTTTAAAACATTACATGAAGATTTGGGAATTCCCTGGCAGTCCAGTTGTTAGGACTCTGCACTTTCACTGCAGAGGGCCTGGGTTCAATCCCTGGTCAGGGAACTAAGATCCTGCAAGTCCCATGGTGTGGCCAAAAACAAAAAAAATAACATAATGTGGAGATTTAATTTTTGTAAATTGGGCCCAACTTATGGTGAAATAATTTATCTATTCCAGTGAAGTACTTTCTATTATGAATTGACCAGTTTTATTGGGGAATTCCAAATCTAGTATACTTTCATAAAAAGTAAAATGGAGAAACTAAGGAATCTGAAGTAGCATAAAATGCAATCTGGTAGATCGTATCAATCATTGAATAAAAGTGAGAAAATAAATTGGTTTTGTGGTCCTTCTTGAAAAAAACAAATGTAATTATTTACAAGAAAATAAAAAGAATCATTACTCCATAGAGCAATAAAACTTTTTTTACCAGATATCCAAACAATGATGTTCAAAAAATTAAGAGGCTGTATTTTTACAAACTCTTTCTTCCAAACATAAGTGTAGGTGGAAAGGGCTAACATATTATCATTCAATAAATATTTACAGAACATCGTGTCAAGTGATGTACAGTAATAGAATACAGCAAAAGTAGAGTAGTAGAACTTCTGAGCCTTCTCTTCAAAAACCCTTGAAGCTTCTGCTCTCACTCTCTTGAAATGCTGCCCTAAGAATGAATGTGAAGTATTTCCCCCATTTCATGAGTTGTCTTTTCTTTTTGTTGATGGTTTCCTTTGCTGTGTAGAGACTTTCTAAAGTTCCACTTGTTTATTTCTGCTTTTGGTGTCAAACTTAAAAAGTCATTGCTAAGATTGATGTCAAGGAGTTTATCCACTATGTTTTCCTCTAGGAGTTCTACAGTTGCAAGTGTTACATTCAACAAGCCTTTGATCCATTTTGAGTTGATTTTTGTGTATGGTGTAAGAAAGGGATCCAGATTAATTCTTTCACATGTAGCTATCCAGTTTTCCCTACCCCATTTATCGAAGAGACTATACTTTCCTCACTATATATTCTTAGTTCTTTTGTCGTCAATTCATTAACCATATATACAAGGGTACTTCTGGGCTCTTTATTCTGATCCATTGATCTATGTCTGTTTTTATGCCAGTACTGTACTGTTTTGATCACTACAGCTTTATAATATAGTTTGAAATCAGGAAGTGTGATACCTCCAGCTTTATTCTTTCTCATGATTGCTGTGGCTCCTTGGGGTCTTTTGAGGATCCATACAAATTTTAGGATTGTTTGTTCTATTTATGTGGAAGACACCATTGTGATTTTCATAGGGATTGTATTAAATCTGTAGATTACCTTAGGTAGTATGGACATCTCAACAATATTCTTCCAATCCATGAACACAGACTATCTTTCCATTTATTTGGTCTCCTTCAATTTCTTCCCTCAGTGTCTTATAGTTTTCAGTGTACAGATCTTTCACCTCCTCTGTTAAATTTATTCGTAAGTATTTTATTCTTTTTGATGCTATTGTAAACAGGATTGTTTTCTTAATTTCTCTTTCTGATGGTCCATGTACAATGAATGATATTTTGAGCCAGTAAATTGTGGCTTGGTTTGTTACAAAACAAAAGCTAACTGATACAGAAGAAAAGTTACGAGAAGGAAGTTAAGAAGAAAAAACTTATGAATCTTAGAAAATTTTGTCCAATGTATGATTCACCACTTGCTCTATATGATTCTTCATATGCACACTAATCTACCATGTAGAATTGCAGTGTCAGCTTCACTTTACTGAAATTATCTCATTCTGAAGTTATGCCCCAGGGTAATAATTATAAAATGGCTACTAGAATCCTGGAAGATATCCAGGTGAAGCTCCCAAGATGTTTGGGAAGAATTAAATTAGTTCCCCAACAAGCAGCACAATAAAATAAGCACAGCTGGTGTCTCTTCTTGCTGCTTTGCAACAAAGAACACAGCTGCAAATGGAAACAGGTCTGGGGTTTAGAGCTTGGAAGGGAACAAAGAAAACATGAAAAAGATTGGGGATGTTTTAATACATCTCCAAAGACAAAGAACCTTGCAGAATTTAAGGGTCATAGAGTAAAACTTTGTATCTTCCCCTTATATGCCAAATTAAGTTTTAGTACTCCACTGAAATTAGAGTTCATAAATTATATATTCATAATTTTCATAAAGTATATTCTGTTCTCTCTCCAATTAATTGAAAACCATTATTCCTATAATCTCTTACAATTTAAAAACTGATTTTAAATAATGTTTAATTATTGGTATATTTTATTAACATATAGAAGAGACTAGGTAGAGATTTATATATTTCCTTATAAATATGTTTCCATGAAAAACAAAGAAGATGTGAAATTTATTTTCAAGCAAATTAGACTGTGATCTGGCATGGTTTTCTTTGAAACAATTTCCATATATAAAGCAATTTTTTGAAAATTTAAGGTGTTGAAATGCAACCAAATTTAAATTTGTACTTCTGATTCCAGGCAAAAGCAATACTAGAATTGAAGAAATGTGGGTATACTTACACACAAATAGAAGAGACAAAACTATTATTTTTTAAAAAAGAGATTTACCAATACACACAATTAAAAATAAACCTTTGCTAGCTTTTTTAATGATAATAATATATATTATTATAATACCACTAAAGGTCTTAAGACAATTGTTCCCTTTCCATCTGAGAATGGCAATGCTATTTACAAATAAGATTTTATTCATTCTATCTTCATTTTCAAAAAGCCACACATGCACTCGAACACTGACTCCAAAAAGGGAATAATTTCATCTCATGGTTAATGCCCTCTTTGAAAAACACAGACTTTTAATAAAATTACAGAAAATCAAATTAAAGAAGTACTTCTATAGAATAATCGGTAGGAGGTGGTAAAGTCATCAAGATTGGAATGATAATAAACCACATATCAGAGAAAAAAAGAAAACAAAATTGTTAAGTGTGTATTGATAAAATATGTACCAGTCTCTTCACAGTCCTATCAGGTTACATTTGCCCTCCAGAATATTATAATGTCATTCTGTCCACATATGTTCACTTTGTTGAAGGCAATCACATTTTTAGATAAGTTTTTAAAAAAGCAATGTGACAGCCAATAGCTTACTAGACACCCATCATAATTCAAATGGTCCTTTTCTAAATCAGTGCTACAAAAACAGGCAGATTTAAACGAGCACCACGATGACTCTCATGTAGCCACACTGTTACTCTTCTTTCTGTGAGCACAAATATCCTAACTTTATTCAATGGTTTTCCTCACTGTTTTCATAATGGTATCCATTTAAATATGGTCACTAATACTTAAACATGAAAATTGCTTACCTGGGCAGATAGAATTGGTTTTGGTCACAAAATATATGGCATGAGCATTTCAACACTATGGGATTCTCTTCGGAAGTGACTCGAAATTTAACAAATATCTTTTCTCTCATTTATGTTTCTATTTTGAAATCTTTTTTTTTTTTTGCGGTACGCGGGCCTCTCACTATTGTAGCCTCTCCCGTTGCGGAGCACAGGCTCCGGACGCGCAGGCTCAGCGGCCATGGCCCACAGGCCCAGCCGCTCCACGGCATGTGGGATCCTCCCGGACCGGGGCACAAACCCATGTCCCCTGTATCGGCAGGCGGTCTCTCAACCACTGCGCCACCAGGGAAGCCCTCTATTTTGAAATCTTTTCATTCTTTTATTTTGCATGTTTCTTAGGGCAGTGATTCTCAACTGAGAGCAATTTTGGCCTCCAGATATCTTTGGGCAATGTCTGAAGACATCACGATATGGCAGCGGTGGGAGGCATGCTATTGAAATCTAATGAGTAGAGAGACCAGGGATGCTGCTGAACATCCTACAATGCACAGGATAGCCCCATAGCAAAGAATTATCCAGTCCCAAATGTCAGTAGTGGAAAGGTTGCAAAACTCTTCTAGGGGGATATGATTCCCTAGATAATAGCTGAAATTACATGGCGTATGTAAATCTAAGAGATAAAGAAAAATCTTATTTTAAAACATGCATCAAAAACCACTTCAGTTTATTTTGCATCTTTCTTTTTGAAAACATCCAGAATGCCACAGACTTTGTCTGCTTGCTATTGCTCACTGACAGAAATATACTACCACATTATGCTTTTCTCACTGGCAATATAACACCCAGCAACTACTTGGAGGGCTCCACGACCATTTCTTAGCAATGGATATACAAGAAACAGTCATCTGATAAAATCGTGCACACATAAGAGGTCCCCGGTGCTGTCTTCTCTTGCCCCCTCTGTATTCTCATATCACATTTTGCAAAGCTCTATGGGGAATCCATCATTTGCATGATGATCCTGCTTCTGCCCCCTTAATCACACAAGCAGGTGCGCATGCACACACGCACATACACACTCTGAACTATACAACCCCACAGGGAAGAGAGAGGAGTGTTTTTTATCATGTGTCCTCTATGTAAAATGCACTTTTTTCTCCTTGTCTAACTGAAAAAAACCCATACATTATATAAGATTCAGAGGATGTCTTCTCTAGTCTGCAAGCAGGGCTCCCAGCCCAACTGTATGGGCCCTCTATTTTTTTGCATATCAAACACCATATTGAAATTTTCTGTTTACATGTCTGCAGCCTGCTCAAATTTAGGGGCCTTGTTTTATTTACCATTTTATTACTACCCACTATCACATTTATTAGGACACTAAATGCCTTCACTCTCTCTCTCCTTCTTTCCAGAAAGAATTGGAGAGATTAAAGGATACAGTTTTTTTTTTAATGACTGGATGATTCAAAACTCAATTAATGTGTATATGGTAAAAACAATGATCTTATCAGTCACCTTCGGTTGGGAAAATTTTGTTGTCACCTATCACACTATTGTTAGCTATTATTAGTATTGGGAACTGGTATAGTTTTAAATGTAAATATTATTAATGTCTATTTTCACAAATCTGCATTTTACTTTTCATTATCATTTTATAAATAACATGTATATATTATTTTAATAAAGAAGAATGTACTTCTCTCATACCAAATAAACCTGAAACCCTCTTTGTAGAAGTAATCACTTTTACCTGTGTGTGGGTCTCCTTCAGATATTTCTTATGTATGAGTATGCATATTCTGTAACTCGTATTTATTTTTTAAAATAAAGTAGGTTCTATTCCACATGGATTTCTGAAAACTTTTTTCTCACTAAAATACTCTGGATCGTTGAATGTCAGCATACACAGTTGAAATTCATTCGTTTTAAGGCTGCCTAGGGTATCAGTATATGAAGAATCATTCATTTGAGAACTTCTTTATTAGTGTACTTTAAGTGTGTTTTCTATTTTTCACTATTGTGAACAATACTACAATGGGCATCCTTCCTTCTATATCTTTGCATATCCATGTCAGTATATCTATAAAATAGCTTTCTACAATAGATATATGTTCTTTCAAAAATTTTGATAGACATTGCCAAAATACCCTCCAAAAAACTATGAAAATCAACCTTTCTGCTAACGGTTCTGCACATTAACAATTTTGTGATTATCAAATTTGCATACTTGGTAGGTGAACATTGCTATCTCCTGCTCCTTCGTGGTTTCTTAAATTACTAGTGAAATTTGAGATTTTTTTGTATAATTAACATGTGTTTATTTTTCCTAAGAATCTCCTGCTAACGTAATTTCCCCGTGTTTATTTGATTGTAGTCATTTTATTCACTCATCAGAACTTCTATGGATCCAATTGATTCTACAGTTGATAGGAAACATGATTTAGATATCTGAAATCAACTGTTAGCTTCACCACATGCAGAAAGAAATATTGGTGCCATAGCAAAATCATCTAGTGTCACAATTACATAGTAGAAATGGAAAGGAGAGATGATTTTCTGTATCATTCCCAAATCAAGCCACTTAATAGAAACTGGCATCACTGTTTCTTTTCTGATGCTAAAACCTTACTCGCCACTCCTTTGGATTCAGTATTAGGTTCAATTCTTTGGTTATTGGGTTCATGCTGAAACCTAGAATTTGTCCAACTATCAATTCAGATTCAGTGCAGCTGCATGTATCTGAAATCCAACTCGATAGCTTAAAAAGATGAGATTTACTTTCTTAAGAAGGCTCTTGGGATTCGCAGACCAGACCAGGAGCATCAGTTCTGTAATGGATCATTCTTCCGGGCCCTTCTATCTTTCTGCACTAAGCAACAGGCTTTCATCTTTATGGTTGCAAGTGGCTGCTACATTTCTGTACCACATCTGCTTTAGGCAACAATTGAAAGGAAAATGGTGATGGGTGAAATATGCATGCCAGGTGTGATTTTTTTTGGCAGGAAACCTATATCTTTCCTGGAAGTTCCACCTAATTGCCTCTGCTTAACATCCTACCATCTAGAATTACATCACATGGTCATTCTTAGATGAAAAGGTATGGTAGGAGGTGAATATTTAATTCTGCACAGTGTCACCCTGATCAAAACTGAGTTCTCTTAGTAATAGGGAAGGGGAAGCTGAATATTGGATAACTAACAGCATTTACCTAAAGGGAAGAAGAAGCATGATCCTACTGTTTGTGCCAAATGCCATATTTTTGTATATGTGTATATAGTCAGCTGGGCTGTCAGAACATTAACTGCCCTGGATCAGCAGATGACTGTCTATCAAGAGTATTAGAGGGTCATTCTCTAAAATCCCTTACAATAGAGGTTGGCAAACTTTTACTGTAAAGGGCAACATAGTAAACATTTTAGGCTTTGTGAGCCATAGTGTTGGCTGCAAACTCAACTCTGCTACTGCAAAGCCCAACTACCATAGCAATATGTAAATGAATGGGTATGGCTTTGTTCTGGTAAAACTTTGTTTACAAAAACAGACAGCAGGCTGCATTTGTCTCCACTGCCATGGTTTGCTGTTCTGTCCTGCACCACGTTACTAGTTTTTTGTTGTTGTTCCTATTTGTTTGTTTGATTTCTAAAATTAGAGGCAGTGCAAATACCACTCATTCTTAAGGCCACAGTGTAAAGTGAGTTTCTCACTCCACTAACTTTTATATCACCTTCCATATGTTCATATTACAATGTGCATTAGATGTTATTATAATGATTTTTATGTATTTGTTTTTCCACAATGAGTTCACACACACACACACAATATGATTTCCAATATTCAGCCTAAAGCTTGCCATACTCTTTCACCAGAAATCATGCGTGGAACTGTGGTACAAAAGAGACTGAAAGCTTACTCTGCTTTGTCCCTTTTCTCCACTACTTTCAGGCATTAAATATTTTTCCTTCAACCATACTTGTCTCCATAAAAGAACTTAAGAATACAGTTGACCCTTGAACAGCTTGGGGGTTAAGGGTACCAACCCCCTGTGCAGTCAAAAATCCATGGATAACCTATTACGGTTGGCCTTTGTGTAGGAGGTTCCTATAAGTGGACCCACGCAGTTCACACCCGTGCAGTTCAAGGGTCAGCTTCACTAGTATTTCCCTCCTATTCCTACCTTTCTCTCCAAGTCCTAGATGAGGACTGAAATGTCTTGGCTTGTTCCTAAGTCCTCCAGCCTTTGCTGCAATGATTCCTTTAGGATTCATGATTCCTAAACGTCCAGCATTCTTTAACAGGCTCACATGTACCCACTTAGCTTTCACTGTGTTCACACACATATATATATTTCAGGGTACATTTCTGATAACTTTTTTCCTCCCCTTGTCATTTTCCTTGGCTTTTCAATCTCTGTTCTGATTCATTTCAACTATTTTCAATGTCAACTGTTTTCCTAAATATTTTTCTAGATAAGGTGGGAGGATGATATACTTTCTGGATCCTTCTCCACATATTTCTTTCATGCTAACAGATGAATCATGTTTTGCCTGAATGAAGGATTTGGGGTTTCAGTCATTTCTCTGTAGGTTGACAAGGGTATTCAATTGTTAACCACTTTCCAATATTTCAAGTGATAAATATGATGTGAAAATATCTTTTCCTAATAGGTAATTTTTAAATATCTGAAAGTTTGTAAAAATTTTCTCTGTATCCTTAGGTGAATCCTGGCAAAGTTCCTAAAGCCTAAGTTTGATTCTTATTCTACTACCCTTTCCAGGAACTCAGAAAGTCTATTAAACTTGTGAATTCTGTATATTCCTCACCTCCAGGAAAAAGTGTTATTGCTCCTCTCCTTCATCTGCTGTTTCCTGGTCTCTGGGAACATGTGTTATTCACATGCTAGGTCTAATTAACATATATTCTAAGTCTCATCTATTTCTCACAATTGCCATATAGTTGTATTTTTGCCCTCTGATTTTTAGCTCCTGCTTCCAGTCTGGGATGTCCTTAAGTTCCAGAAAAATAATTTGGGTCTTATCAGTGACCCTTCATGCCTCAATGCATACATTGATGTTTTTGTTGTTAACTTGTGTATAGAAAACATGGCTTTGAGTTACAGAAATCTCTCTGCAGTGTCCTTAAAACACTAGTGCTCTGATTATCTACGGTTCAATACTCTTTCTTGGTAATGACTGCTGTGTCCTTTTTTCTCTCTATGGTGCTTTGCCTGCCCTGGTGACTGTCATTTCCTTTGCACTCCCTGGCGTTCTTACTTGGCCTCTGGCAGTACCTTACCAGTGGCATTCTCACAAGTGGCGGAGTCATAGAGCTCTTCACTTTTATAGGAGAAGAGGACTGGCAGATGGGCTGTCAGTCCCTTGACAAGGTGCTAGGAGGAAGTCTGTTCTGGAGTTTTCACACAAACTCTCACCTGCCAGGAATAATGGTGTTGAGCTGTTCAACTTTCCTAAGAGACCAATGAGCATGAGTGTCTTCTGGGTGTTTCCACAGGCTCTCTGAGTCTGGACCCTGTATTCTACTCTGGTCCCTGGGGAGCCAGATTAGCAATGGCTTTCTCCCCTGAGATTCTGGTTAAGAAGGAGAACTTAGTCTCTCTAACTTGTTTCCCCAACGGCTTCAGAAGCTATCTGCCAATCTCAGGAGAGCTAAAATGAAAAAAAAAAAATAAACTGCAATCTTGAATTAAAAAACCTTATGTATATGAGATAAAGGATGTTAACAAAACATATTGTGGTAATCATTTCACAATATATGTAAGTTAAGCCATCATGCTGTTCACCTTAAACTCATACAGTGCTGTATGTCAATTATATCTCAATAAAACTGGAAAAATTTTCAAAGTAAAAAAAAAAAATATATATATATATATATATATCCAATTACACAGAGTGATTTGATTCGTGACCATAATACCTAATTTAAAACCCATACATATACAGGAAACTTAAATATGTAAAACCTTTATTCAAAATATACATTCTAAATCCAAACTGAGAGCCTCACAGAGGTAATAAAAATATTATTATCACAGCTGAACTTTATTTTAATTATATTTAGGAAATTTATCATCTGAGATAAAAATAAACTAAAATAGCTAAACCATGGAAATCTGTGAGTGGTGGGAGAACCCCAGATGATCAGAAGACTGGAGACCTCAATCACGACTTATCAAACGCAGTGTAGGCTCTGCATTCAGGAGAGCCTAGAGTCAATTTCTTCTAGCAATTTGGGAAAGAATTTGGGAAAGTTACTTACATACTGTACACCACTTTGCACAGCTTTAAAGTGGTATTCAAAATACTTCACAGGGTGGTCATACATTTTAAAATAAATAAGGGATGTAAATGCTTAGGATATCTGCAAAGTTTATTGATTAATTTAGCTATTGCTTGTACTATTAATACTATTATAATCTGATCATAAAAGACATAGATTTCCAACATTATACTATCTGTATCTATACAAATTGTCACTGAATGTGTTGGTATGGTCAAAGAATTATGCCAGTTAAGCAAGAATTGCAAGTGTTTTCTCATGTATGGTTGTTTTTCCTTGAGATCAAGCTGTTTCTTAAACTTACAGATTCAGAAATTTGTTTTAATAAATATTAGAATAGCTAGGCCAAACATTCTTTAACACTTTAGGCCATAGGAAATTATGAAAATATTTTGGAACTTCTTCAGATTTCTTCACTACCCCCAAAAAATTTAAAAACTGGTCTTTAAAAGATGATTTTTGGATCACCAAAAATATATTAAATGCCAAAATATAAAAATGATTTCTCTTACCCATATCTGACATTTCAGGCACAGTTACGATATATGGTCCATCTGTGAACTTTGGAGCATTGTCATTGATGTCTTGTACTTTGATGATAAACTCAGATTCAGGTTCAAGGGGCTTGTTTGTTCGTCTGTCAATAGCCTGAGCATGAAGCACATAGTGGGTCTTCTGCTCTCTGTCTAGACTTTTTGTTGAGTGGATGTCACCCGTGGTATCATCAATGATAAATATAGTCCCAGCACCTTCTCCAGTAAGGATGTACTTCACAGACCCATCACCTTTGTCAGAATTGGAGTGCAGCTGTAAATAAAGATGGAATAATTTAACATGAAATTATACTCCAACTTCACATCGTGTTCTCTGAAAACTACCTATCTATAATTTAATACTTAGTTTTGACTATGACTTTTCTTCTCTCCACAGTGTCCCATGTGTTGCTACAATCATCTATTGGTCTGCAGTATTTCTCCACTTGGTATTAATATGGATATTTTTATTATGATCTGTCTAAGATCCAATTATTGATGTAAGAACAATTAATAAGCAATACTTATTAAAAGAAAAACAATAACCCTTGAGGTCATTCTACTAAATCCACACTTTACTACCTACATAGAATAGAACTGGAAAAAGAAACTACTAGTAAATCACTGTTGCCTTCCATACTTGTAGGGATTATTTTTTAAATTAATAGCTTGTCATTCTATTTCAACATTAAAATTAGAAAAAAAATATTGTAGGACAAATTGACATTCAAATTATTTATTAAAAATTCCACAAAAGGGCTTCCCTGGTGGCGCAGTTGTTGAGAGTCCACCTGCTGATGCAGGGGACATGGGTTCGTGCCCCGGTCCGGGAAGATCCCACAGCCACAGAGCAGCTGGGCCCGTGAGTCATGGCCGCTGAGCCTGAACGTCCAAAGCCTGTGCTCCGCAATGGGAGAGGCCACAACAGTGAGAGGCCCGCGTACCGCAAAAAAAAAAAGAAAAAAGGAAAGAAAGAAAAATTCCACAAAAGAGGCACTTATTTGTCACAGAAGCATTAATTTTATAATTTGGAAAAATAAATATTTTCTACATTAATTGTTTACATTTAGAATTTAAAAAAAACTTGTGGTAGAATATTTTCTTTCTTGAAAATTTATGAAACTTTAACTCAAAATTTAAATAACAGTAATAGATTTAATAAGTAGGCTCTAATTTTTAATTAATTGAGATACACTAAAAAATTTCACTTATTAAATTAAAATGATCAAATATTCTTTGAATAGACATTATAGAGTAATATTTCAGCAGAGGATTTCAACAAGAAAGATAAATAATGGTAAGATAATTATAAGCCTCTTTTTATCATTTATATATTAGCAAATGCTTTTAAACTGCATATGGTTCACACTTAATATCTTGCTATAACTTATAACATCAAAGTTCAGTTAAATATTTCCATGAATACTACTGTTATATTTCTAGCTAAGAACGACCTCAGTATTATCCTAAATTGCAAACACATACTTGAAGAATGGTTTCTCCTAAGAGATCTGAACAGTTATCCTTCATATGAAACCTTTTTGGTCACATAACCTCAACTACTCACTTTTTGCACATTTCTGACCCTTGCAAACAATGAAAATATATAACCTTGTTCACATAGTGTTTTGGTTTCTAGCCACAGTAAAGTGAAAATTTTCAAGGTTTATGTTAAAGTCTCTGAAGTTTTAGAAGATATTTTTTAAAAGATAAAATATAGGGATTTCCCTGGTGGCACAGTGGTTAAGAACCCGCCTGTCAATGCAGGGGACAGGGGTTCAATCCCTGGTCTGGGAAGATCCCACATGTCCCAGAGCAACTAAGCTTGTGAGCCACAACTACTGAGCCCGCATGCCACAACTACTGAAGCCCACGCACCCTAGAACCCATGCTCCACAACAAGAGAAGCCACCACAATGAGAAGCCCACCCACTTCAGTGAAGAGTAGTCCCCGCTTGGCACAACTAGAGAAAGCCTGCATCAGAAATGAATGGCCACTATCAAAAAGCTAGAAACAATAAATGCTGGAAAGGGTGTGGTGAAAAGGGAAGCTTCCTGCACTGTTGGTGGGAATGTAAACTGATACAACCACTATGGAGAACAGTATGGAGGTTCCTGAAAAAACTAAAAATAGGGCTTCCCTGGTGGCTCAGTGGTTGAGAGTCCACCTGCTGATGCAGGGAACACGGGTTCATGCCCCAGTCCGGGAAGATCCCACATGCCGCAGCGCGGCTGGGCCCGTGAGCCATGGACACTGAGCCTGCGCGTCCGGAGCCTGTGCTCCGCAACGGAAGAGGCCGCAACAGTGAGAGGCCCGCGTACCACCAAAAAAAAAAAAAAAAAAAAAACTAAAAATAGAACTACCATATGACCCAGCAATCCCACTACTGGGCATATACCCTAAGAAACCCATAATTCAAAAAGAGACATGTACCAAAATGTTCATTGCAGCACTATTTACAATAGCCAGGACATGGAATCAACCTAAGTATCCATTGACAGATGAATGGATAAAGAAGATGTGGCACATATATACATAATGGAATATTACTCAGCCATAAAAAGAAATGAAATTGAGTCATTTGCAGTGAGGTGGATGGACCTAGAGTCTGTCACACAGAGTGAAGTAAGTCAGAAAGAGAAAAACAAATACCAAATGCTAACACTTACATATGGAATCTAAAAAAAAAAAAAAAATGGTTCTGATGAACCTAGGGGCAGGACAGGAATAAACACACAGACGTAGAGAATGGACTTGAGGACACCAGGAGGGGAAGGGTAAGCTGGGACAAAGTGAGAGAGTACCACTGACATATATACACTACCAAATGTAAAAGATATAGCTAGTGGGAAGCAGTCTCATAGCACAGGGAGATCAGCTTTGTGCGTTGTGACCACCTAGAGGGGTGGGATAGGGAGGGTGAGAGGGAGACACAAGAGGGAGGGTATATGGGGATATATGTGTACATATAGCTGATTCACTTTGTTATACAGCAGAAACTAACACAACATTGTAAAGCAATTATAGTCCAATAAACATGTTAAAAAAATTTTTAAAGACCCAATGCAGCTACAAATACATAAATATAAAATATAGAAAAAGACAATATAAGGAAAGAACTATTCTTATGGGAAAATGAAGGCATCTGAAACATAAATAATAGTACATCAGGAAAAGTTTAACTTATTTTTTGAAAACACATAGGACATAATCGGGGACAAAATTCTGATGGGAATCACTCAGCTAGATTCAACCAATTAAGTCATTTCAAAACTGCTTTTTTGGAGTTTTTGTAAAAAGGAGTAAAAATACATTAACAAAATATGAAAAACACAGCTTTCAAAGATTCACACTTCATTACTAAATTAACTACTAAAAGAAGCAGTAAAATGAGTTTCATAGAGACAGTTGCATGCATGTATGAAAGTGAATTTATTCATTTATTTATGTCTCTTGACACATCATTTTAGCACCTACAAGAAAAGATTTATCATTTATGCAGCAGACGTCTACACAACATCGATAGAGCAGTCTGTTTCACATTCTTTAACTTTGCCTCTATCCATAACCAAAGCACAGCCACGTAGAGCAACAAATTCATTGAACAAATGTTTCTAAAACCTTTTCTGGAACTTTCGTGTTATTAAATTAACAAAAAGTGAGATCGGTTTAATAGCTATTGCTATACTGTATATAAATTATAAATCTATATATTATAAATATAATTAATTGAAAACACTTGAGGGCAAGGGTTAAGCCTTCTAACAACTAATTTTTGAAAGACAAAACAATGGTGACAATTAACTCCTTTCCTCAGGATATATTCGCATACTCTTTTATATTTTTAGCGAGGTAAATTTGAAATTATTTAGTCTTGGATTAAAGGTTCACATTACAAAGAGTTAAATATACATATTTTTTTTAAAATAGGCGTATGGATGTAGACCAGAAACAGAAATATGTAAAAGAAGTAGTAAAGTTGTCAGTCTAAAGCATCTGTTAAAAAATTATATGCTCTGTGCTTTATACTGATTATGCTAAATAATTCAAATAAAAGATAAATGTCAGTAGCTTTATGGCTTTAGATTCTAAAACTTGAATCTGACTTCACATTTATGAAGTTTTGAGAATTAACATATAATTTAGCATGTTTCAGAAGTTATGTCTAATTAGAAAATAAATGTGCAATACAATCAGTGAACTGTATTTAACCAGTATTTATTACTGTACAACACAGTCAAAGTTATGTCAAAATATTATAACTATGTATTTGGATTACATAAGTTGTTGATAATACTCAGCTTGAGTGTTTTACTAAGGTAGATGATCACTTTATTGGATTTTTTAAAATCTCTCATCTGGCCTGCTGGAATCTTGAAATGAGAGTTACCATGTAACACTAGTGGAAACCCAGCACAGTAGCAGTAGGTCAATTGATTAATAGTTTATAAGATTTTTTTTAACTAAAAAAATTTTTTTGGAGTATAATTGCTTTACTCCAAATGTTGTGTTAGTTTCTGCTGTACAATAAAGTGAGTCAGCTGTATGTATACATATATCCCCTCCCTCTTGGACCTCCTTCCTTCCAACCCCCATCCTACTCATCTAGGTCAGGTCACCACTGAGCACCAAGCTGAGCTTCCTGTGCTTTATAGTGTGTCCCCACTAGCTTTCTTCTTTTAACATCTTTATTGGAGTATAATTGCTTTACCATGTTGTGTTAGTTTCTGCTTTATAACAAAGTGAATCAGCTATATGCATACATATGTCCCCTATCCTCTTCCTCTTGTGTCTCCCTCCCACCCTCCCTATTCCACCCCTCTAGGTGGTCACAAAGCACCGAGCTGATCTCCCTGTGCTATGCGGCTGCTTTCCACTAGCTATCTATTTTACATTTGGTAGTGTATATATGTCCATGCCACTCTCTCACTTTGTCCCAGCTTACCCTTCCCCCTCCCCGTGTCCTCAAGTCCATTCTCTATGTCTGTGTCTTTATTCCTGTGCTGCCCCTAGGTTCTTCAGAAACATTTTTTTTTTCTTTTTTAGATTCCATACATATGTGTTAACATACAGTATTTGTTTTTCTCTTTCTGACTTACTTCACTCTGCATGACAGACTCTGTTTTATGCATGGTAGTGTATATATGTCATTCCTAATCTCCCAATTCATCCCACCCTCTCAGTGATCCACCTTCAGGATTACCTCTTTTCCATTGGACCTATTTTCAAATCTTTAGCTCTATTTACAACATGCACTCTGCAACAGAGTTTGGGGGAAACACTGACTACACTGTCTTGTTTTCCTTAACAAGTAGGTTTTAAGATTCTGGAAGAACACATGTTTTGTATTAGGTTTTATAAGGCAAAATATGATGAATGTGTGAGTGAATGAATGAACACATGAATGAAATGGATGAGCAGTAATGAGTGCAGTAGAGGTAGAAATCTTAAGACATGGAGAGAAAACTTTTAAATACAGATAATCAGACTAGAAATATGCTATCTTCGAGGGTGGGCAGCAATGAAACATCAAATGAAAGAGACCGGGAGTCTCGTATGTAAAGTAGGAATGCTCTGGATATAAACACGGTACTGACTTAGTAACTAGTAAAATATTACATTGTAAATTTAGCTAGCTACTAGACGATTTGAGAGATTTCTATCTTTTTTACATTAAATATATAAAAATATTTGGAAGATAAAGTTGATTTTCATTATATATAGTTCAGAAATACTACAAAGAGAATAGTAGCAAGGTGTTATCATAACACACAGTGGTGGGAATATACTTTTAGAGTCATGAGATTTTGCAAAGTGAGTGATATTTTTATGCTAAAGGAGAGCTATTATACTGTTCTAAAGCAAGAGTAAAAAATCCTTGTGTATCTGATCACATAAAAACATAGGGTTAATTAGTCGTTCTTTAAAGAACAGAAAAGGGGAGGAGAATGCAGAAAGAAAACATAGTCACCCAAGTGAAGCAAAATGAACACTTCTCTGACATTCTTTTAATAAATTATCTCTTCCTTAGTGTTAAGGAGTAACCCACAGCACTTAGAAAGTTAATGTGACACACATGAGTTCCCCTCAGAAGACTATTTATTCACCCTTGACCACATTAGGATCGGGACCTAAAAATTCATAGCTTTTACTCTAATGCAGAATTCCTCACTGAGATAATATTCTATCCTTTGGGGAAGAATAACTTTAAAAGGTTAAGAAGATGGTGTCAGAGCAATTAATTTTGAAAGTTGCTTTTAGTTAGGAGTTCAAGCTATATTATAAAGATAGGTCACTAACTTAAAATTGTGATATTTTTGACTACATAATTTATGCATTTTTATGAGTAGGAAACTTCTATTTACAATAATAATTTCAGTAGAAAGAGTCAGAAATATTATATAGCAATGTGAGACCTATGTGAGGATCATAGGAAAGACATGCCATTAAAACTTATTATGCATCTCTCATTCCAGAATGTGTTATATTTTAAACTATAAGCAGATAAAACAAAATCCAATTGAACTCTTTTTTTTTTTTTTTTTTTTATGGTTCACGGGCCCAGCCGCTCCGCAGCATGTGGGATCCTCCCGGACTAAGGCATGAACCCACGTCCCCTGCATTGGCAGGTGGACTCAACCACTGCGCCAATTGATGTGAAGAAAAAACACATCGAAGAGTAACAGCCTATTGGTAATTAACACATCAGCCTCTTCATGCAAAAAAAGGAATACATAACCATCAGTTTTAATTATGCTTCAATACGTAAAAAAGGTATGTTAAAAACAGTAGCCATAAAGCATTGTGTTCAACCACAAAGTTAATGTTAATCAATTAAAAGGTTAAGAAATTAGATGAGGGTAAGAAAAGAAGGTTTGCATTTGTTTAACTAGAAACATCCAAGGTCTCTGCAAACATGCAAAGGTCTCTTGTTGAATTTTAGTTTCTAGCTTTTAACTGCTTTATCGGTATTCTTAGAAAAGGAAACAAATGAAAAGGAGGAAGGGAAAAGGAGCAGAAAGGAACACATTTTTAACTATTAAAACCCCTGAATCGCAGCTTAGGGCTATTAACACACAAGATGGAAAACTACAAAATACCTCTATAAAGTCTGAGGTTGTTTTAATTCTGTAGGCACCAGCTTTACTTCAGAGAGCCCCATTCAGGTGCGCCAAATATTTGGGCAGTGCAGGAGGCATTCAGTGGTTGAGAATTTCGCTATTAATTTCTGGGAAGCCTCAAAAAGTGACCAACTGATTAGAATTGAAGGGAGATATATATAAGGCACAGGAGTACCTATTATCTGTCAGAGTTCATGTCTTCTTTTATCTCCCAGTCAAGGTCTAGTTGAGAAAGGGGTGGTTCTGGCAGCTGCTTTTAAAGAAAACAAACCTCACAGAACACTAAACATTATTATAATTCCATAAAAATACTGACCCAAACCACTGCCCACACATTCCAGTGTGCTGTGATTTTATCCCCATTTAAATCTGGCCATCACTGTTCATTTTAGCCCCTTTTCCTCGTTAAGAAAACAGTAATTGCACTAAGAAAGGAGGGCAAAGAAAGATAATGGAAGTGTGAGTAGTTTCAGTCCTTTGGAAAATTCATCTGACAATAAAATGTAAGAGTCTCATTCGATCTATCAATCACTTTGAGGAGTTTATTCATCCTACAAACATTTTTTGGAATGTCCACCATGTGCCAGTCATTGCACTCTTACTTAAATCCATCACTGAACAAGCAGGCTGAGATCCCTGCCCGGGTAATGCCTACATTCATTCCACTGGTGAAAAGCAGACAGTAAGCAGAAAACATGACAATAGACAATATGCAAGACCCACATTTAAAAAGGAAAGAGAGGGCTTCCCTGGTGGCACAGTGGTTGAGAGTCCACCTGCCGATGCAGGAGACACGGGTTCGTGCCCCGGTCCGGGAGGATCCCACATGCCATTGAGTGGCTGGGCCCGTGAGCCATGGCCGCTCAGCCTGCGCGACCGGAGCCTGTGCTCCGCAACGCGAGAGGCCACAACAGTGAGAGGCCTGCATACCACAAAAAAAAAAGAAAAAAAAAAAAAGAAAAGAGAGAAAAAATGAAGTAATATCAGAAGTGGGTGGGTGGTAAATAGAAATGGTGATATTAAATAAAGGAATATGGTAGGTAGAATATTTGTCCCTCAAAGATGTCTATGTCTTTATTCTGGAAGTGTTTGAATAAGTTGCTTTACATGAAAAAAAGATGTGATTGAAGTTGAGGTCTTTTGAGATGAGGAAATTACCTTGGTGTCTTTTAGATGGGACAGATCTGAATATCTGGGTCCTTAAAGGGGAGGAATCCATCCCAGCTGGGTGAGAGAGAGCAATGGAAGTGTGAGAAGGATTCAGTGCTTCATTGCTGGTCTGAAATGTAAGAGACTTGGTGTAACTCCCAAGAGACATCTCTAGAAGCGGGAAAAGCCAAGAAAATGGATTCTTCCCAAGAGCCTACAGAAGGAAAGAGACCCTGCCTGCACCTTGATTTTAACCACGTGAAAACTATGTTGAACTTCTGACCGAAAGAAGTATAAGGGAAAAAACTGTTGTTTTAAGCCACTAATTTGGTGATTTGTTATAGCAGCAATGAGAAACTAATAAAGGAATCAGATAAGGCATATTAAAAAGATGACATCCTAGCAAATTCTGGAAGAAGGTGAGGGAGATAGCCAAATGCACACTTCAGGAAAGCGCATTCCAGGCAGGGGCAACAAAGAGTGAAAGGATCAAGTTAGGAACATTACTAGCAGGTTCCAGAAACCAGGAGGAGGCCAGTATAACTGGAGCAGCATGGGCAAAGAGGAAGGTAGTGGACAAGACATCAGAGAACTTATTGGAAGTGAGATCATGAAGGACCACTGTATGACATGGAGACACTGGATGGTTATGACAGTGGAGTGTCATCATCAGTTTACATCTCATAGTGATCCTGCTGGCTTCATTACTGAGAACAGGAAATAGAGGAACAAAAGTGAAGGCAAGGGACACTGACAGAATGCTACTGCAGTAACAAGATGACTGATAACAACAGCATGGACCAGGGGTAGTAATGAAGGTGGTAGGAAATAGTGCAAACATGAATATATTTTGAAAGTGAAGCAAACAACACCAAAACAAAAATAAGTAAGTGGGGCTACACTGAACTGAAAAACTTCTGCACAGCAAACAAAACCATCAACAAAATGAATAGGCCACCTAGGGAATAGGAGGAATTATTTGCAACTCATATATTTGGTAAGGGGTTAATATCCAAAATATACAAGGAGGCAATACAACCCAATAGCAAAAAAGCAAACAATCCAATTCAAAATTGGACAGAGGAACTGAATAGATATTTTTCCAGAGAAGATATACAAATGGCCAACATGTACATGAAAAGGTGCTTGACATCACTAATCATCAGGGAAGTGCAAATCAAAACTATAATGAAACATCACCTCATACCTGTTAGAACAGCTATCATCAAAAAGACAAGATTTAAGCATTGGTGAGAATGCAGAGAAAAAGACACTTTTGCACTATTGGTCAGAATGTAAATTGTTACAGTTACTATGGAAAACAGTACGGAGGTTCCTCAAAAAATTAAAAATAGAACTACCATATGACCCAGCAATTACCCTTCTGGGTATATATACAAAGGAAATGAAAATTGGATCTTGATGAGATAGGGACAGTCCCAAGTTCATTGCAGCGTTATTCACAATAGCCAAGATACTAAACAACCTGAGTGTCTGTCAAGAGATGAATGGATGAAGAAGATGTGGTATATATACATACAATGGAATATTATTCAGCCACGAGAAAGGACATCCTGCCATTTGTGACAACATGGATGGACCTGGAGGGCATTATGCTAAAAGGGATAAGTCAGACAGAGAAAGATAAATACTGTATATCACTTATATATAAAATCTAAAGAAGCTGGACTCATAGAAACAGAGACTAGAATGGTGGTTACCAGGGGCTGAGGGGTGTGGGAAGAGAGATGTTGGTCAAAGAGTACCAACCTCCAGCTATAAAATGAACAACTTCTGGGGAATCTAATGTATGGCATAATGATAATAGCTAATAAGAGCCTATTAGATACTAAGTGAATAGATCTCAAATGTTCTCACCACAGAAAGAAAATGATAATTATATAATGGGATGGAGGATTTAGATAAGGATACAGTGCTAATTGTTTTGCCATACACAATTGTATCAAATCAACATGTTGTACATCTTCAACTTACACAACGTCATATGTCGATTATTTCAGTAAAGCTGGAAAAAAATGAAAGAAAGGGAAAAAGCAAAGATTTCCTAAAAAAGATGGTATGGGATATAAGTGAAAGGAGAAGTGAAGCACAAATGTTAGGTGTTTGGCCACAGTTGCTAAAAGTATGAAGTTGCAATCAACCGAGATGTGAAAGGATCCAGGCACAGGAAGTCGAAAGGAGAAGATTAGGAATTCAACTTCAGACATGCTAAATGAGATATTTCTACTCGAGATACCAGTGGAGATTCCAAGAAGTCATTTGTATATTCAGCCTGGAGTTCAGAAGACAAATGTTGTTGGCTTTATAAACTTGGTAGGTATCAGGACAAAGGTAGTATTTTGAGCGATGAAACAGGATATCATCAATGAAATAAATGGAGGAAAAAAAAGGGCTTCCCTGGTGGCACAGTGGTTGAGAGTCCACCTGCCGATGCAGGGGACACGGGTTCGTGCCCCGGTCCTGGAGGATCCCACATGCTGCAGAGCGGCTGGGCCCGTGAGCCATGGACGCTGAGCCTGCGCGTCCGGAGCCTGTGCTCCGCAATGGAAGAGGCCCCAACAGTGAGAGGCCCATGTACCGCAAAAAAAAAAAAAAGGAAGAACTGATGATTGAAACCTGTAGGATTTCAAAATTCAAAAGGTAGAGGGACCAGAAGATACTGCGAAAGAGCAATCAATAAAGCATGTTAGTGTCCTGGGGGAGAAAATAAAATGGAAAATTAAGCACCTGTGTATAATGATAGCTATATGAAAATAATAATTATTGATTATTTTAGAGGCAAAAGAAATCTGAAGTTTCAGCTGGAGGGAGATGGTTTTACAACTTATGAATTATTAAAATAATAATGTGAATATATTTAGCTCTGAAGAACTATCCATAACTTGCTGTCCATTGAGAAAATCATATTGTAGAATAATGCAGAAGACAAGATCTTATTTAGAGAAAAAATATAAATAACAATAAAACTACATATATAATATATTCCTATTTATTAACATGATCAAGTAGAAAATTAGAGAAAGATATAATCCAGGCATCTTACACTAGAGGGAAGACAGAAAAAGAGGCTACACTGCAGTGAGCTAGTCAATTTTCCTTTATATTTCTTTCACAGTTTTAAGTTATTGAATGAGTATCCATTACTTTTTAGTATAAATGTTGCTGTTGTTATTAAACAAGGATTCTGGGTTTTATTAAAGCCAGTTGTGTGGAAAAGCCATAATATATTGCAGCCGTTTCTCAAAACAGTAAGAATAATTAGAAAATCGCAGGTACCATTTGATCTCCACACATGGCCTCTAATCTTTGATTACTTCTCATTCTGAGATGTTTAAGAATTTGGTCTTTCTTATGGCCATGCCTCAGGATGCTAAATTCTGTCCTGAATTCAGCCACATCTCTCAGGCTACTGCATTAAGTTGCCCAGTATTGCTAGCTAAAGCTTACTCATAACTGTCTGCATGTTTAGTCCGTCTTGAAATTTTTGGATATGTATCCCTTCCCATCTCATATGTCCCTCACCTAAGCTTTATGATTTCTACAACTCTATTTAGCTATCCCTCTGGCCTTGTGCTTATTCTAGGTTAAAAATCAATTTGATGTAATTAAATGGGAGAAATTAATTGCAACCCCACTATGTAACAAGCAGTATGCTGAGACGAATCACAGAGAGCTATAAAGTTACAAAAATTTTTAGCGCAGTGAGCAATGAAGATCATCAGACCCACAAAGTAGTCAATGTTCTGATAGAGGCATGAGTTGAAACCAACTTTCTGTTACTGGGAAATTTTCCAAAAGGGCACTGACTCTCAATTTATAGATGTACTTCTCCATTTCTATAAAAAGATGAAAATTATTTTCAAGATTTTTTTAAAATTCGCATCAAACTTTTTCCTTAAGCATTTGCATTCTGGATTTAACCCTAACACTCAACAGAAATTGTTATAAGGTCAGCAAACATATGCTGGTTATTGAATATGTTAGTGAATAACATATTTTTTAAAGGAAAGGGCCATTTTAAGAACACGATGATGCTAACTCAACACAGGAGACAGAGTGCAAAACTCTCAAATATTGAATGTTCACTCTGGAAATGCAGAAATGGGAATAGTGAAGTGTTTTTTTGTGGAATAAACTGTGGATTGAGGATCAATGAGGAAGACAGTACGAGCTGTCTTGCTAAGTTTTTTCTGTGCTGGAATACGAAGTTATTCCACACGGCATTGAGCCCACATAACTCTGTATGTTGAAATAAAAATTCTGCGGTCTACAATTGTGCACAGATTTTCCTCTCAGTTAAGCTTACTAAGGATAGAAATGTTATTCAGAAATTTTTAAACCATAAAATCCAAGTTGCTCAGTTACAAGCCTGAACTCATCTGTATCTTCTGTTGTGTTTATCATCAGATTGAATAACCAGAGCTATCCTACTCTCCTGTCACTCAAGATGAAATTTTATGTGTTAATACTGATTTCTTTCTTCATTTCTCCTCATTCAAACTTTCTAAATTCTTTGATTCCACCTCCTTAAAACCTCCCACCCGTCCACCCCCTTCTCTCCGTCACAGTTACCACTGTGTTAATTCATGCTCTCACACTAACTTAGATTATTGCTGTTATCCCCTAAATGCTCCTATTATCTTTCTGTTTCTGTTCCATCCACGTTCTATTCACACTACAGTTCAGTGTGTTATTTATAAAAGTTGAATTTGGTCATTTCCTGAATAATCCATTTTAGAGCATCCCACGGCCTTCAGCTGGAATGCCCCTCCATCTGGCTCCTGTCTGTGTGCCCAACTTGATCTTTTCACACTCCACCATGGATACTAAACTTCAGTCAAACTAAACTAGATAATCTAGCTCCAAAAGAGCCAGACTGTCCACAGCTGATCTCCTTCAAACTCGATATTTTCTATTTATCTGCCCAGAGATAAGTAGTTTCCTATCTTTTGTGAAGTATCCTTTGAACTTTTCATTCAAATAAGCTGCCATTCCTTTGTGATGCCAAAGAACCCCTTGTTTACCTGTCATTCAGCACTTACTGCTTTTTTTCAATGAAATTCCCCAACTCTCCCAATTTACTTGACTCTCATTGAGGGCAAGAGCCACATTTCATTTGTTTTCATGTTTACAGTACCCAACACACTTCTCTTCAATGAATATTACCAAAGAATGAAATATGATTGTTAACATTTTCACAAATAATTTCATGATACATTATAGTGTACCAAATAGGAAATAAAGAAATTACAAAGTTATAAAATAGAGTCAAGATATTAAAATAATACCAAGAGGAAACTTGGTTTAACAGGAAGGAATGAAGAGATCTAAAAGTGTAGAGTGGAGAGGTAAATATTTTTTAAAAAACACCTAAAAAATCAACTTAGACAACTGACTATTTAAAGCAAGATCAATAACATTGTAAGATGGGTTCTATAAGGTTATTTGACTAAAAGGTATGACGGAAGTAGAAAAAAAATGGAATGGACAGATAAACGAAATTATACTGTTGTAAAAGAAAGAATGTGGCTCATCACCCAGTTCTACAAGGATTAAGGCATTATCCACTGCAGTTGCTGAGGGACATTGCACCCTGAGAGGAGCTCAGGATGAAAAACAGGATGAGGCACTCTGTGTTTTGGAAAAACAGGCCCCTTAGATAGTTTGATGTACACCTCAGGATGAATTTTAATGTACCCAGATTCTTGCATTTTTTCACATATAGAAAAGCATTAGAACATTACCTGAGATATCTGTTCTTTGTAAGTAACAGTAATCTTTTACCAAGATGTATGCATTTAAAAAAAATATTGGGGTATAGTTGATTTACAATGTTGTGTTAGTTTCAGATGTACAGCAAAATGAATCAGTTATACATACACATATATCCACTCTTTTTTAGATCCTTTTCCCATATAGACCATTACAGAGTATTGAATAGAGTTCCTTATTAGGAGCTCTACAGTAGGTCCTTATTAGTTATCTATTTTATACATAGTAGTGTGTATATGTCAATCCCAATCTTCCAATTTAACCATCCCCCTTACCCCCTGGTAACCATAAGTTTATTTTCTACATCTGTAACTCTATTTCTAAGATGTATGCTTGACTGCACTTACTCCCTAGCCAAAAATCATATATATCCTGGCTTCTCCACTATCCCTTTGGAGCAGTCCCCTCAAAGGGGTTACTGGGGGGGCTGTCTCCCACGGCAGTCTCAATAAGACCCTGAACAAAACTTAAACTCACAGCTCTTATGTTGTATGCTTTTCCTCCAGTAGACACTGTCATGAAGGTATTGAATTTGTGAAGGGGAAAATTTGAAGGGTGAATTGGAAGTTGAAAAGCAGGCAGTATCATGTGTGAAGTGGGCAGAGGGAATAGCGTAGCAAACATTGTCAGGTGTGAAGTGGTACAACATTGATTCCAAATTGACTTTTATACGTTGTGAATGCACATTGTTTGGCACCAGAACAAACATGACAACTTAATAAAGTGATGCATAACTTAAAAAGTCAATAGAAGAATTAAGCAGAATTATATAAAAAAAAAAACATTGAATAAACCATGAGAAGGTAGAAAGGAATGTTAGAGAATAAAAACCGGCAAGACAAAGTAGGAACAAAACCAATATTGCCAATGTCTACCAACCCTATCAATGATCATATTAAATGTAAATATACAGTAGGCTTCAGCAAAAATCGTGGAGTAAGGACCACTAAAAATTTCTCCTCCATAAAAACAATGATAACACTGGCAAAACGTTGTAAGAGTCAACTTTTTCAGATCTCTGGAAATTAACCAAAGACTTACAGAATTCCAGGGAGAATGTAAGCAAGAAAAACAGCTGAATCTTTGTGTGAACTGTTAGCTTTGGCGGTCTTTTAATTTCCCCCACTTTCAACCTTCCCCCTCCCCCTCAGCTCCACAGTAGTCTTGAAAAGCAACATCCTGAAATTGCAGTGAAAACCCACAAGGAAAAGTCTAGGGCCAGATAGCCTCACAGGTGATTTCCACCAAACACTGAAATAATTAACATCACTTCTTTGTGAACTTCTCCAAAAAATAATTTACAACTCATTGTATGAGTCCAGCATTATATTGACACAAAAACCTGATAGAAATATCACAGAAAGAGAAATCTACACATCAATTTACCTTATACATATAGGATACAACAATCCTCAACAAATACTAGCAAATCAAATTCAGCAACACAAAAAAAGGATTATACACAGTGATAAAGTGTGTTTTATCCAGGAAAGCAAGGTTGCTTAAAACATATGAAATCAATCTATATCATAAAACATACCAATATTATATGATTATCTCATGGATTCTGAAAAACCATTTGACAAAATCTAACACCCTTTCACAATAAAAACAATAAATAAACGAGGGATAGATGGAAACATACTCAACCTGATAACATACATCTACAATAGACCAACAGTTACCATCATAATTAATAGTGAAACACTGAAAGCTCTCCTCCAAGTATCAAAAGCAAGACAAATGTCTATTCTTGACACTTCTAGTCATCCTTACACTGGAGGTTCTAGCAAGGGCAACTAAGAAAAAAAACAAAAAATGCATCCATTAGTCATTAGGGAATGCAAACTAAAATTGAAATGAGCTGATACTTCATCCTCACTAGGATGGCTGAAATTTTAAGAAGATAGAAAATACGAGTGTTGACAAGGATGTGGAGAAATTAGAATGCTCATACATTGCTGACAGAATTGTAAAATGATGTTGTCATTTGGAAAAGCATTTAACAACTCTTCAAAGAGTTACACATATAGTTACCATATGACCCAGTAATACTAGTTTTAGGTATGTACCCAAGAGAAATGAAAACAAATTTCAAACAACCTAAACAAATGTGATTGCCAGGGACTGGGGGTCAGAAGAGAAAGGAGAGTGACTACTAATGGTATGAGGTTTCTTTTTTGGAGCAATGCAAATGTTCTAGAGTTAGAGAGTTGTGATGGTTGTGCACCTCTTCATATATGTTAAAAGCCAAAGAATTGTACACTTTAAAAAAGACAGATATTATATTTTGTGAATTACATCTCAATAAAAAACTAATAAACTACATAAATATACTAAATACACCAATTAAAAGGCATAAACTGTTAGATGGAGTTAAAAAATAAGACTCAGCTACATGCTGCCTGCACTAATGTACTTTAAATGAAAATACATAAGAAGGCTGAAAGTAAAAGATGAAAAATGATATACAGGATAATTATAAGTATAAAAAAGCAAAGCTTATGAATATCAGACAAATTATACTTCAATACAAAGTATATTACAAGAGATAAGGGAGACTATTTCATGATTTATCAAGAGCAAAAACAAATCCAAAATATGCATAAACCTAATTATAGAACACAAAAATTCATGAAGCAAAAATTGACACAATTAACAGGAGGAATAGGGTAATACAATTGTAGGTGGTATATTTAACACCTCATTCTCAGTAATTGATAGAATAAATACACAAAATTATAAAGGAGAGAGAAAACCTTGATTATGCTATCTATCAATTGAACAAAATTGCCTACAAAACATTGTGCTCAACAACATATTCTTGTCAAGCTCACAAGGAACATTCTCCAAGAGAGACCACATGCTTGATTATACAAGTAACAATAAATTTCAAAAGGATATAAACTTACAGATTACGCTATCTGATGAAAATGGAAAAATACAAATGAATCAAAACAAGATATACAGAAAAGGACAAATATTTGGAGTTAAATAACACACCTCTAAATAAACCATAAGCCATAAAGAAGTCAAAAAAAAAGATTTAACAAAAATAAATAAATGGGACTCCATCAAGCTTAAAAGCTCTTACACAATGAAGGAAACTATCAACAAAATGAAAAGGTCACCTACTGAATGGGAGAAGATATTTTCAAACTATATATCCAATAAGCAGTTAATATCCAAAATACATAACTCATTTTACTCAACATCAAAAAAAAAAAACCTGATTAAAAAATGGGCAGAGGACCTGAATAGACATTTTTCCAAAGAAGATATACAGATGGCCAACAGGCACATGAAAAGATGCTCAGCATCAATAATCATCAGGGAAATGCAAATCAAAATCACAATGAGAGATCACCTCACACCTGTCAGAATAGCTATTATCAAAAAGACAACAAATAACAAGTGCTGGGAAGGATGAGGAGAGAAGGGAACCCTCATGCACTGTTGATGGGAATGCAAATTGGAGCAGCCACTATGAAAAATAATATAGACATTCCTCAAAAAGTTAAAAATAAAACTGTCATATGATCCAGTCATTCCACTCTTGGGTATTTATCTGACAAAAACAAAAACACTAATTAGAAAAGACATATGCACCCCTATGTTCATTGCAGCATTATTTACAATAACCAAGATATTGGAAGCAACCTCAGTGCTTGTCAATATATGAATGGATAAAGGAGAGGTGGTGTATATACAAACACACAATGGAATACTAGCCATAAAAAAAGAATGAAATCTTGTCATTTTCAGCAACATGGATGGACGTGAGGGTATTATGCTATGAAATAAGTGAAACAGAAAAGACAAATACTGAATGATTTCACTCATATGTGGAATATAAAAACCAAAACAAATGAACAAAAATAACAAAACAAAAACAGAGTTATAGACACAGAGAACAAACTGGTGGTTGCCAGAGGGGAGGTAGTGGGGAGAGGAAAGATGAGTTGAGGGGGATTAAGAAGCATAAACGTCCAATTGTGAAATAAATGAATCACAGGTATAAAAAGTACAGTGAAGGGAATATAGTCAATAAAAATGTAATATATTTGTTTGGTGACATAGAACTAGACTTATCATGGTGATCATTTTGAAGTGTATAGAACTACTGAATCACTATGTTGTATACTAGGAACTAACATAGTGTTGAAGGTCAATTATACCCCAAAGAAAACAAACAAGCAAACTCATAGTAATAGGGATACAACTTGTTACCAGAGGTGGAATGTGGGGAGAGTGGGAATTGGATGAAGGTGATCAAAAGATACAAACTTCCAGTTACAAGATAAATAAGTACCAGGGATGTAATGTACAACATGATAAATATAATTAACACAGTGATATGTTATATATCAAAGTTGTTAAGAGAGTCAATCCTAAGAGTTCTCATCACAAGGAATTTTTTTTTCTTTTTCTTTAGTTTTTAATCTATATGTGATGATGTGTAGTCACTAAATTTATTGTGATAATCATTTCATAGATGTATGTAAGTCAAATCGTTATTCTGTGCTTATACACTGCAGTACATCAGTTATATCTCAATAAAACTGGAAGGAAAATCAAGGAGAATTAACAACACATTGAACTGAAATATAAGGAAAACACAATATATCAAAAAGTATGGAATGCGGCTAAAGCTATGTTTAGAGAGAAATTTATGGTTTAAATGTATATACAATTGACCCCTGAACAGCATGGGATTGGGGGGCTGAAAATCCACAGATAACTATAGCTGGCCCTCCAAATCCATGGTCCTGCATCTATGGATTTAACCAACCATGTATTGTGTAGTACTGTAGTAAGTATTTATTTAAAAAAATCATCTGTGTATAAATGGACCCATGCAGTTAAAACCTATGCATTCAAGGGTCCACTGTATTATAGAAAGTACCCAAAAGCAGTGATTTAAATTTCCAACATCAAGAAGATCGAAAAAAGAGAAAATTAAACTTCAGGAATGTGGACTAAAAAAAAAATACAGTTAAGAGAAGACATTTTAAAAGGGAAAAAAACAGACAAATGAAGAATATTTTGAGTCAAAATTTAGTTATTACAAAAATTTCTTAAATTTACAAAATCCTAGCAAAACAAAAACATAAATTTTTTAAAATAAAGAAAAAAAATTACCAATATCAGGAATCCCATGACAGATAACACAAGCATTAAAATGTCAATAAGAAAATAAATAAAAATAAGTTTCTGCCAAAAATGTTAACTCATTTGAAATGGACAAATTTCTTAAAAACAGAATTCATCAAAACTGACTAAAACAAATGGAAAAAAGTTTTTTGTTTTTTGAGGTTTTTTTTAGTTTGCATATTTATTTTTCTTTTATATTCATCCACTTTCAAAAAGCATTTGAGGCAACTTACAATAAAACTGCTGGCCCAATAAATAGAAGAGCCAAAAGATAAAGAAGAAAGGTTAAAATTGCAAAGAAAAGGAAGAGAGAAAGAATGCTATTAAATAATCCTGGTTGAATGTTGCTAAAGCAATTAAATATGAAATTTAGTTTAGAACTTCCCACACAACCAAGTCAGAAAAGGCCACATAAGGAATCTGATATATAGTTAATTACATTTTAAAGTAATTGCTTTTATAATCTACATCCTTGCCATAAAGAAAACTTTAAGCCAGTATTTCACAAACTCAACACTTTTGATAGTTTAGACCACATAATTTTTACTGAGGGAGGCCATCCTGCATGTTGTTGGATGTTTACTAGAATTCTTAGCCTATACCACTTTGTGCCAGTAGCATTTTCTTCCAGTCTCTAGACATTCCCAAATGTCACCTGTTGAGCAAAATTATCACCAGTTGAGAACACCTGCTTGAGCCACAGACAATTTCACCAATGAATGTTTTTAAACATTTAGGCAAAAGAAAATACCAACACAACATAGCTCCTTCCAGAAAATAGAGACTGCTTCCAAATATATTTTATGAAAACAATGTTATTCTGCTATTAAACCAAGAAAATGTTAGAGTCCAATACCCCCTTGTAAAAATAAATGGAATATTCGTCATTACATATTAATTAGCACATCAAATTCAGAATTATATGAAATGAGTAGCATACCATGAGCAAGTGAAGTCTATCACGTTAATGAAAAGTTTGTTTTACACTCAAAAACCAAACAATGAAATTAACCACTTTAACATAATTAAGGAGAATAATTATATGGTATCTCAATGAATGCATAAAAGGCATTCAACAGAAGTCAATGTACATTCATGATATACTCAACACATTAAAAATAGAAGGAAACTGTCAACCTCATAATCAGTACATAAAGAGGTAAAGCTAACCATCAGACTTTGTCATGAAACACAAATATACAAATACCTTTCCTGCTAAGACTGAGAAGCTAAGTACATGCATTTTTACTACTTATATTCAGAATTGTATTGAAAGTCTTGGACATTACAATAAAACAAAATAAAAACAAAAAAACAACAAGAAAAACTATACATATTAGAAAGAAAGAAGTAAACCTCCCTGTACTCACAGATAATATGTTCATCTCCCTATAAAATACTAAGGAATCTATGTATATAGACACATAGACACACACACACACACACACACACACACACACACACACACACACACAGAGTACACTTCTGGTGACTTTAGCAAAGTCAGAGGATTCAAGGACAATATTTAAAAATTGAATGCATTCCTACATACTAGCAACAAACAAAATTAAGACATTAAGCAATACCATTTATGATAGCACCAAAAAGCCTAAATACTTAGGAATAACTTTTTAAAAAGATATGTGAAGATCTCTTTACTGAAACTACAAACTACTGCTAGTTTTTCTTTTAGAACAAAACAAAAAGAAAGCTCTAGCATATTCATAGATTGGAAGTGTCCACAAAATTATTTTTTTTTTTGCTAAAATTGGCCTATAGGGTATATGAAATACTAATCAATACCACCATGGGCCTGTTTGTACAAATTGACAAGCTGATTCTAAAAAATATGCGGAAATTGCCAATGACTTATAAAAGTCAAAGTAGTTTGGGAAGAGAGAAAAGTAATTGGCAGATTTCCACTATTTGATTTCAGGTCTCAAAAGAAAACTACATTGGTGTAAATATAGACATACAGGTTAAAGAGACAGGATAGAGAGTCAAAAAATAGACCCCACATACTTATATATCATAACTTAAATTTCAACAAAGGTCATAACAAAACTTCATAATTTAATTTAATGAAACACTGTAATTTAATATGGACATTTCTTCAAAAATTTAAGGAAAAGAAGCTGATGATGTCCAAAATTCTAATAGCAAGATGCCAGCTAAGAAAATGACTCAGCTCAAACACATTCTAACTTTTATACAAAAAGAGGAAGGATGACATGGCCTGCGGAAAAGAGAATCCTGAGGGTGGTGTCATGAAAATTACTCCTACACCTTGAGACCTAATTAAGGAACTCCCAGTATTTGCCTGACAGAATTTCAAATTTTCTATGGACCAGTGACTCTTTTGTGTCTCCAATTTGTCCCTTCTGAATATTTATTAGTTTTCTTATGCCTCTCCCATCATTGTGTATGTGGTGGGCAAATGACATCTTTAGATTTTCACAGAATGGCAGATCAAGAAGAACTATACTGGAGGATATGTGCTTAAAGACCTACACCCAAGGAGCCTCATCTACAGCTGGTCTTGAACTAGATGACGAAATGTTGGGTGTTGAGCTAACACTATAATGGGATGATCCTTGTGGGGACCCTGGGTGGAAATGAGTGTATTTTGTAGGAAAAACATGAATCTCTGGGGTGTCAGTGAGCAGACTGTGGTAGGCAGCTATTGTAATTACCCATAATAATTATCATCTCCTGCTGTTTACACACTTATATAATTCCCATCCTAAAGTATGAATGGGACACAGTAACTCCTTCTAATTAGATAAAAGTGATGGGATGTCATTTTGAAAAATATTTATAAAAAGACATTGGCTTCTGTCATGTGTGTCCATTCTTGTCATGCGTAACTCTTTGTTACTTTCTTTCCTTCTTGTAGCACTGAGGGAAGCAAGCTATCATGCATGAGAATCCCTACAGAAAAGCTTACATGGCAAAAAACTGATATTTCCAGCCAGTACACAGCATGGACCTGAGGCCTGCTAACAGACGTGTGAGTGAACTTGGATGTGGATTTTCTGCACACTTTTTCCATAAGATGATTGCAGCCCCAGCAGACAACTTAATTGTAGCCTTATGAAAGATTTTGAATCAGAGACACCTAGAGAAGCCAAGCCTGAATTCTTGACTTGCAGAAACTATGAGATAATAAATCTTTGTTGTTTTAAGTCACTGAGCACTGGGGAAATAATTAATCCACTGCTGAAGCATAAGGCTGTATCTCAAAACAGTATGCTGAATAAAATGAGCCAAATGCAAAAAAGCATATATATTTGTTCCATTTGTATAAAAGTATAGACTAGATAAAACTAAGCTATAGTTAGATAAATAAGATCAGTGGTTGTCAGAATGAGGGGTGCAAGTTATTGAGTGCCATGCTTTAATTATCTTGATTAGGATGGTTTACAGAGATTTTAAATGTCTTCAAAGTATGCACTTATTACATGCCCCTTATATTGCATATAAGCATAACTCTTTTTTTTATTAACAATTATAAAAATATATTAACCATCAAGAATATACTGCAGTGGTTACTACATAAAAACTTAATCATTGATTATAGTATCCCTGCCATTAAGCTTACAATCTAAAATGAAATACAACAAGAATGCTGTAAAGCCTACATCAAAATTTCCTCAACTTACTAATGGTTATTTTGGCAAATGAGTGAGGCAAAATGACCCATCATTTCAGGTGCAATGTTAATAAGGTTTTGAACATGACCCTTTTCACTTATACCCAGACATTGTTCTTAATTATATTAAGCCTGGTAAGAAAAAAGAATACTTAGAAATTTGGTAAGAACAATGAATTATTTCAAGTTGCCTTGTAGGACTTAAAACTTAGAACTTGAAAATAGAAATTCTACCTTCAAAAGTAAAGGTTTATATTTTTTCTACAGCTTACTAGATAAAGAAATGTTCAGATTCTTTTCCATTCTGTATTCTCCTTGTGGGATCTATTTGGCTAATCTTCCTTTAAAATATTCCTTCCAAGTTCTTATAAAACTATGTCCAACAATTAATTAATTAGTATTTGGAGCCAACTTTGGAGTGATAAAACCCTACTGTCACTCTTTTTCTTACAAACAATATAGAAACCATATTTATTTCGCAGTTACTATACTCTCTAAATGCCCATGTCCTATTAATGTCATTTTATTGGGTTGGCCAAAGAATGAAAGTTTTGGCCACCCCAATACATGAAAGAATAGACTCTGCTGATGTGAACAAATTAAGGGGAGATAGTCCTGGATTATCCCCATGTGCCCAATGTAATAAGTGCTCTTATAAGAGAAAGAAAGAGGCAGGAGAGTAAAAGAAAAGATGTGATGACAGAAGCAGAAGTCAGTGAGAGAGACACAGAGAGAGAAATATTTGAAGATGCTATACTGCTTGGCTTAAAGATTTAGGAATGGGCTACAAGTCAAGGGAAGTAGGCAGCTTCTGGAAGCTTGGAAAGAAACAGATTTTCCCCTGGAGCTTCCAAAAGGAATGCAGCTATGTTGCCACTTAAAGTTTAAGACTTCTGACCTCCAGAACTGTGAGACAATAAATTCATGTTACTTAAGCCACTAAGTTTGTGATAATTTTTTATTGCAGCAGTAGGAAAATTACACACGTGCCTGTGTCATATATCCTGCTAAAAGACTGACGTATTTTCTTACAGTAACTCGATGAGGTGATGAGTTAAATACTATTATTACGCCCCTATTTTTTAAATTAACAAATCAAATCATGTGGCCATTAATTAATTTTCCCCAAGGTTACAAAGCTATTAAGTAAGACAATTTAGATTTGAATCCCTTAACTTCAGAACCTGGACTCTTACACTTTAGCCAAATGACATTATTACATATACACATATATAGTTAATGAAAAGTCTAAATGTCCTAAATTATAGATACATTTTCACATCTTCTGCAATAGTCATACGTTAAATATCCAACTTACTTAAGTTTAAACATTAATTATATGTCTCCTCTTAAATGTGAACAATCGAAGGTTGAATTGTATAATATTTCTATTATATTTTTCTTCTGACATTCCTAATGTATCCTGTATTATTTACATAAATTCCATCTATATATAGATTGGAGAGTACATAAAAGTGATTTCATGTGTCTATTTTATATGTCAGCAGCTATATACTGAACACTTACTAAGCACCAATGAACTTTAACAACTATTAAGGAATAGGCAATATAAAAGTAAGTGCAAATTCAAGGACAAATAAAATGGCATTCGTGCTTAAGTTCTAGAGCCTACAAAACAAGATCAGATCAGGAGAAGTCTGAAGAGGTTGGTAGGGCTCAGGTTCCTGAACGACATGTCAAGGAGTTTAAAGGTATTTATTGAAAAAAGAAAAAAACTCTGAGCAATTATGTTGACCTTGGAAGGGAGGTGTATATATATATAGAGAGAGCAAATGACAGAAGCAAAATTGAATTTTAGAGTGATAAAGCAATGTAGAATTTGATTTAGAAGGGGCGGACTGTGGAAAGCCTGACAAGTTAAGAGGCTACACACACACACACACACACACACACACACACACACACACACACGAAGGTTTGAGATGCAACATAAGGACACATTAGAGAGACAGTAAATAGGCATTATATTCAAAACCTAAAAATGGATTGATTTTATAACATAAGAAAGAAGAGGTAGGGCTTCCGGGAAGATGGCAGAAGAGTAAGCCATGGAGATCACCTTCCTCCCCACAGATACACCACATGTACACGTCTAACAACTACAGAACATCTACTGAATGCTGGCAGAAGACCTCAGACCTCCCAAAAGGCAAGAAATTCCCCCACATACCTGGGTAGGGCAAAAGAAAAAAGAATAAACAGAGACAAAAGAATAGGGATGGGACCTGCACCAGTGGGAGGGAGCCGTGAAGGAGGAAAGGTTTCCACACACTAGGAAGCCCCTTCGTGGGCAGAGACAGCTGGTGGCGGAGGGGGAAAGCTTCGGAGCTGCAGAGGAGAGCACAGCAACAGGGGTGGGGAGGACAAAGCAGAGAGATTCCTGCACAGAGGACCAGGGCCGACCGGCACTCACCAGCCCGAGAGGCTTGTCTGCTCACCCGTCGGGGTGGGTGGGGCTGCGAGCTGAGGCTCGGTTTCAGTCGGAGCACAGGGAGAGGACTGGGGTTGGCAGCGTGAACACAGCCTGCAGGGGGTTAGTGCGCCACGGCTGGCCCGGAGGGAGTCGGGGGAAAAGTCTGGACCCACCAAAGAGGCAAGAGACTTTTTCTTCCCTCTTTGTTTCCTGGTGTGCGAGGAGAAGGGATTAAGAGTGCTTCTTAAAGGAGCTCCAGAGACGGGCGCGAGCCGCGGCTTAAAGCACGGACCCCAGAGACGGGCGAGAGCCATGGCTGAAAGGACGGACCCCAGAGACGGGCATGAGACACGAAGGCTGCTGCTGCCACCACCAAGAAGCCTGTGTGCGAGCACAGGTTACTATCCACAACCCGTTCCAGGGAGCCTGTCCAGCCCGCCACTGCCAGGGTCCCGGGATCCAGGGACAACTCCCCCGGAAGAACGCATGACGCACCTCAGGCTGGTGCAATGTCACGCTGGCCTCTGCTGCCGCAGGCTCGCACCGCACTCCATGCCCCTCCCTCCCCCTGGCCTCAGTGAGCCAGAGCCCCTGAATCAGTGGCTCCTTTAACCCCATCCTGTCTGAGAGAAGAAAAAACGCCCTCTGGTGACCTACACGCAGAGACGGGACCAAATCCAAAGCGAGCCCCTGTGGGCTGTGAGAACAAAGAAGAGAAAGGGAAGTCTCTCCCAGCAGCCTCGGAAGCAGCGGATTAAAGCTCCACAATCAACTTGATGTCTGGGGAATACATGAATAGACAACGAATCATCCCAACTTGAGGAGGTGGACTTTCAGAGAAAGATTTATGCTATATAGCTTTGCTTCCACCATTTGTCCTAGGGTTCTATCCGTCCGTGTTTTTTCTTGTGTTTTTTTTGTTTGTCTGTTTTATTTTTTTATTTATTTTCTTAATAATTATTTTTTTATTTTAATAATTTTATTATATTTTATCTTATTTTATTTTACTTTACCTTCTTTCTTTCTTTTTTCCTTCCTTCCCTCCTTCCTTCCTTCCTTCCTCCCTCCCTCCTTTCTTTCTTTCTTTATACTTCTACTAATTCTTTCTTTCTACTTTTTCTCCCGTTTATTCTGAGCCGTGCGGATGAAAGGTTCTTGGTGCTGCATCCAGGAGTCAGTGCTGTGCCTCTGAGGTGGGAGAGCCAACTTCAGGACACTGGTCCACAAGAGACCACCCAGCTCCACATAATATCAAACGGCGAAAATCCCCCAGAGATCTCCATCTCAACACCAGCACCCAGATTCACTCAATGACCAGCAAGCTACAGTGCTGGACATCCTATGCCAAACAACTAGCAAGACAGGAACACAGCCCCACCCATTAACAGAGAGGCTGCCTAAAATCATAATAAGCCCACATACACCCCTAAACACACCACCAGACGTGGACCTGCCTCCAGAAAGACAAGATCCAGCCTCATCCACCAGAACACAGGCACTAGTCCCCTCCACCAGAAAGCCTACACAACCAACTGAACCAAACTTAGCCACTGGGGACAGACACCAAAAACACTGGAAACTATGAGCCTGCAGCCTGCAAAAAGGAGACCCCAAACACAGTAAGATAAGCAAAATGAGAAGACAGAAAAACACACAGCAGATGAAGGAGCAAGATAAAAACCCACCCGACCTAACAAATGAAGAGGAAATAGGAAGTCTACCTGAAAAAGAATTCAGAATAATGATAGTAAAGATGATCCAAAATATTGGAAATGTAATGGACAAAATGTGAGAAACATTTAACAAGGACCTAGAAGAACTAAAGATGAAACAAACAATGATGAACAACACAATAAATGAAATTAAAAATACTCTAGATGGGATCAATAGCAGAATAACTGAGGCAGAAGAACGGATAAGTGACCTGGAAGATAAAATAGTGGAAATAACTACTGCAGAGCACAATAAAGAAAAAAAGAATGAAAAGAACTGAGGACAGTCTCAGAGACCTCTGGGACATTAAACACACCAACATTCAAATTATAGGGGTTCCAGAAGAAGAAAAGAAAAAGAAAGGGACTGAGAAAATATTTGAAGAGATTATAGTTGAAAATTTCCCTAATATGGGAAAGGATATAGTTAATCAAGTCCAGGAAGCACAGAGAGTCCTATACAGGATAAATCCAAGGAGAAATATGCCAAGACACATATTAATCAAACTGTCAAAAATTAAATACAAAGAAAACATATTAAAAGCTGCAAGGGAAAAACAACAAATAACACACAAGGGAATCCCCATAAGATTAACAGCTGATCTTTCAACAGAAACTCTGCAAGCCAGAAGGGACAGGCAGGACATATTTAAAGTGATGAAGGAGAAAAACCTGCAACTAAGATTACTCTACCCAGGAAGTATCTCATTCAGACTTGACGGAGAAATTAAAACCTTCACAGAGAAGCAAAAGCTGAGACAGTTCAGCACCACCAAACCAGCTTTACAACAAATACTAAAGGAACTTCTCTAGGCAAGAAGCACAAGAGAAGGAAAAGACCTATAATAACGAACCCAAAACAATTAAGAAAATGGGAATAGGAACATACATATCAATAATTACCTTAAATGTAAGTGGACTAAATGCTCCCACCAAAAGACACAGATTGGCTGAATGTATACAAAAACAAGACCCATATATTTGCTGTCTACAAGAAACCCACTTCAGACCTAGAGAAACATACAGACTGAAAGTAAGGAGATGGAAAAAGATATTCCATGCAAATGGAAACCAAAAGAAAGCTGGAGTAGCAATTCTCATATCAGACACAATAGACTTTAAAATAAAGACTATTAGAAGAGACAAAGAAAGACACTACATAATGATCAAGGGATCGATCCAAGAAGAAGATATAGCAATTGTAAATATTTATGCACCCAACATAGGAGCACCTCAATACATAAGGCAAATACCAGCAGTCATAAAAGGGGAAATCGACAGTAACACATTCATAGTAGGGGACTTTAACACCCCACTTTCACCAATGGACAGATCATCCAAAATGAAAATAAATAAGGAAACACGAGCTTTAAATGATACATTAAACAAGATGGGTTTAATTGATATTTATTGGACATTCCATCCAAAAACAACAGAATACACATTTTTCTCAAGTTCTCATGGAACATTCTCCAGGATAGATCACAATACTATAAGACTAGATATCAATTACAGGAAAAGATCTGTAAAAAACACAAACACATGGAGGCTAAACAATACACTACTTAATAACGGAATGATCACTGAAGAAATCAAAAAATAGAAACATATGACAATGGAGACACGACGACCCAAAATGTATGGGATGCAGCAAAAGCAATTCTAAGAGGGAAGTTTATAGCAATACAATCATACCTTAAGAAACAGGAAACATCTCGAATAAACAACCTAATCTTGCACCTAAATCAACTAGAGAAAGAAGAACAAAAAAAAAAAACCCGAAGTTAGCAGAAGGAAAGAAATCATAAAAATCAGATCAGAAATAAAAGAAAAAGAAATAAAGGAAACGATAGCAAAGATCAATAAAACTAAAAGCTGGTTCTTTGAGAAGATAAACAAAATTGATAAACCATTAACCAGACTCATCAAGAAAAAAAGGGAGAAGACTCAAATCAATAGAATTAGAAATGAAAAAGGAGAAGTAGCAACTGACACTGCAGAAATACAAATGATCATGAGAGATTACTACAAGCAACTCTAGGCAAATAAAATGGACAACCTAAAAGAAATGGACAAATTCTTAGAAATGCACAACCTGCCAAGACTGAATCAGGAAGAAATAGAAAATATGAACAGACCAATCACAAGCAAGGAAATTGAAACTGTGATTAAAAATCTTCCAACAAACAAAAGCCCAGGACCAGATGGCTTCACAGGCTTCACAGACGAATTCTATTAAACATTTAGAGAAGAGCTAACACCTATCTTTCTCAAACTCTTCCAAAATATAGCAGAGAGATATACCATGTTCTTGGTTTGGAAGAATCAACATTGTGAAAATGACTCTACTACCCAAAACAATCTACAGATTCAATGCAATCCCTATCAAACTACCACTGGTATTTTTCACAGAACTAGAACAAAAAATTTCACAATTTGTATGGCAACACAAAAGACCCCGAAGAACCAAAGCAATCTTGAGAACAAAAAACAGAGCTGGAGGAATCAGGCTCCCTGACTTCAGACTATTCTCCAATGCTACAGTAATCAAGACAGTATGGTACTGGCACAAAAACAGAAAGATAGATCAATGGAACAGGATAGAACCCACACACATATGGTGACCTTAACTTTGATAAAGGAGGCAGGAATGTACAGTGGAGAAAGGACAGCCTCTTCAATCAGTGGTGATGGGAAAACTGGACAGCTACATTTAAAAGAATGAGATTAGATCACTCCCTAACACCATACACAAAAATAAGCTCAAAATGGATTAAAGACCTAAATATAAGGCCAGAAACCATCAAACTCTTAGAGGAAAACCTAGGCAGAAGACTCTATGACATAAATCACAGCAAGTTCCTTTTTGACCCACCTCCTAGAGAAATGGAAATAAAAACAAAAATAAACAAATGGGACCTAATGAAACTTAAAAGCTTTTGCACAGCAAAAGAAACCATAAAAAAGACCAAAAGACAACCCTCAGAATGGGAGAAAATATTTGCAAATGAATCAACTGACAAAGAATGAATCTCCAAAATTTATAAGCAGCTCATGCAGCTGAATAACAAAAAAAACAAACAACCCTATCCAAAAATGGGCAGAGACCTAAATAGACATTTCTCTAAAGAAGATATACAGACTGCCAACAAACACATGAAGGAATTCTCAACATCACTAATCATTAGAGAAATGCAAATCAAAACTACAATGAGATATCATCTCACACCAGTCAGAATGGCCATCATCAAAAAATCTAGAAACAATAAATGCTGGAGAGGGTGTGGAGACAAGGGAACCTTCTTGCACTGTTGGTGGGATTGTAAATTGATACAGCCACTGTAGAGAACGGTATGGAGGTTCCTTAAAAAACTACAAATAGAACTACCATATGACCCAGCAATCCCACTACTGGACATATACCCTGAGAAAACCATAATTCAGAAAGAGTCATGTACCAAAATGTTCATTGCAGCTCTATTTACAATAGCCCGGAGATGGAAACAACCTAAGTGCCCATCATCGAATGAATGGATAAAGAAGATGTGGCACATATATACAATGGAATATTACTCAGCCATAAAAAGAAACAAAATTGAGCTATTTGTAATGAGGTGGATAGACCTAGAGTCTGTCATACAGAGTGAAATAAGTCAGAATGAGAAAGACAAATACCGTATGCTAACACATATATATGGAATTTAAGAAAAAAAAGTAAATGTCATGAAGAACCTAGGGGTAAGACAGGAATAAAGACACAGACCTACTATAGAATGGACTTGAGGATATCGGGAGGGGGCAGGGTAAGCTGTGACAAAGAGAGAGAGAGGCATGGACATATATACACTATGAAACATAAGGTAGATAGCTAGTGGGAAGCAGCTGCATAGCACAGGGAGATCAACTCTGTGCTTTGTGACCGCCTGGAGGGGTGGGATAGGGAGGGTGGGAGGCGGGGAGACGCAAGAGGGAAGAGATATGGGAACATACGTATATGTATAACTGATTCACTTTGTTATAAAGCAGAAACTAACAAAAAAAGAAAGAAGAGGTAGAGTCATGGGTGGCAATTTGTTTACTATCTTGGAGAGTGGGAGGATTATGCCTTTTACACGTGAAAAGTAATGCAGGACACACTAAAATGTAGTTGATGGTTTTAAAAGAGAAGATACAAATATGATAATAGTTGGGGGAAAAAGAGTTTTCAACTATCTGGAAACTCATAAGTAGATCTGGGCAGTAGAGAGATAAATGGTACACCAGAAAATAAAAGATATGGACTATAAATCTAAAAGGCTCTCATAGATGGTAATTAAATCCAGAAAACAGGTAAGCGAGCCAAAAACACTTCTATAAACATGGAAACATCACTATTTTAGGAAAAAGCCAATAAACACTCACCTCCCACACACTTATATTGAAAAGAAAAAAAAAAAAAAGAAAAGAAAAATAACTTGCTGGAGCATTTTGTGGAACCCTTCCTCTACTCAACAAGATCCAGGGTATCAATCACTTGGAGATACTGCTGGTCTTCAAGAATCCCTCCAAAGCCACAAGAGTTTAGGATGGTAGGGAGGTGATGAGAAGCTAAAGCAGACAAATGCCTGTATTTCAGAGCCCAAAAGCCAGGGCTCAAAATCCTTGGAATGTCTGGGCACCAAAGTGGTACTCAGAGCTGAGGCAGCAGATGCTGGGAGACAGGGCAAGAGCAGCAGTGAATGGGAGAGACCACTAGCCACAAAGGGCAAAGAGTCAGACTGGAACAATAGGTAAACTCCCATGACAACCAGGCTGTGAAGATGAAGATGCTTGGAATGGTTACTACACCAGCTCTCTGACAAAACTATAGGAAGAGAGTTGAGCTGAAGCAGTCCAGGGACAGGGGCAGGATCCTATTATCAGATGAGATATTGATAGATGCACATGCTCTACAGAAGAAAGTTTCACTAAGTGGGGCCCACAGGAATACTACCCATGAAAACTAAGTATGTATTCACAACAACAATAAAAATTATGAAATACATGAAAAGGCACCTGGACAAGCACAAGTGAGAAATGAAGTTGAGAAAAACTGCAGATGTACAATCAGATAAGAGAAAGATTATACTGCACGCAAAATGATTATAGGAATAAAGGATGCAATTACAAAGATGATTGAATAACAAAAAGCCATTAAGAATGAACAGATCTGAAAGAATACCATCTGGAAATAAAAAAATAGCATAGGAATCAAGTTTTTTAGTGGATGAATTAACAGTGGATTTGACAACATAGAGAAAACATGCGTGAATTGGAAGGTAAGAGTATGAGTACAAAGGGGAGCAAAAGCTAATTTTCTTTTCTACGTCCCAAATGCATTCTTACTTCTGGCAATCATTCCAGCATAATGTATTTAATTCTACCAGAGTCATTATTTATGCAAGAGGAGGAGGGATCACTGACCACAGTAGGAATTCAGAGAGACACAAAACATTGGCAATGGCTTATTTCTTCTTTATTTAAATAATCTGCTCACAGGTACTCAATATTGAAGAAGAAAAGAAAGAAAGGAATGAAAGAAAGAGAAATGGATCGAGGTAGGGAGAGAGAAGGGAAGGGGAAAGAGGAAATATTCATACAGGGCACAATGATGATACTATGCTCAAATTAAAATGGAAGAAAAATGGAGTAATGAACAGCATCACATATTGTCAATGGGCTATTTTAGAAAATGAGTAGATTTAGAACAACTGGGCTATATTTACATTAAGTTAGCCCATAGACTTTTCTTTTATGTAGTAATGACAGGCTGTTATTCTTTTTCATGACTGACACCACATTAAAATATGACAATAAAAGTGAGTACTTTGGAGTGTGATATCTTTGTAGTATTAAACAATGGAAATATTCCATAGTTTTGATTTTCTCATTTAAAAAGTATAAATAATAATAACTAACAGTCAAGATAATCACAGGGATAAAGAGTCATTAGATGTCAGTAAATCACATATTCTAATACTTAATAACCAAAAATAAGTCCTTCAAGAGTAGATTATATTAATAAAATATTATACAACATAACACAATTATCCCTTGGTATCCACAGGGGATTGGTTCTAGGACCCGCCTCGCATACCAAAATCTACAGACCACAAGTTCCATAGTCAGGCTCTCATATCTGTGGATTCCACAGCCCCAAATTCAACCAGCTGTGGATCTTAAACACAGTACACCATCCACAGTTGATTGAATCTTCACCCGAAGATATGGAGGGCCCAACTGTATAATTATTGAAAAAACCCACATATAAGTGGACCCAAGCAGCTCAAACATGGGTTGTTCAAGGATCAACTGTACTTAAATATTCACATGTCTCTACATAAGTATTGGAAGAAATGCAAATATTAAATCATAAACAGGTTTATATGAATATCTTTATTTTCTCTCTTCCTACACAATGCATATTGAAGGTGTGAAAATGAGTAAAGGAAACCTCATTTAAAAAAGAGTAGTGAGGTCCCAAGGGGCAGCTCTCACCCACACATCACTCACCACAGCTTGCAGACCCCACCAGGAAGAGAGATTTCCGCAGACCCAGAAACAACCAGCTGTCCACTGCCTTCAGCCAATGAAGAACCACTGCAGCCCTCCCCAAGCTCTTTCTTTCCTGTATAAAAGTAGCGCCTCGGGGCTTCCCTGGTGGCGCAGTGCTTGAGGGTTTGCCTGACGATGCAGGGGGCACGGATTCGTGCCCCGGTCCGGGAGGAGCGGCTGGGCGCGTGAGCCATGGCCGCTGAGCCTGTGCGTCAGGAGCCTATGCTCCGCAATGGGAGAGGCCACAACAGTGCGAGGCCCACGTACTGAAAAAAAAAAAAGTAGACCCTCTCCTCTGTTCATGGACCAGCCTATGGTTCAACAGAGCCTGCTTATCCTAATTGCAATTATTTGCTATTCCCAAGTAATACCCTTCTACCTCACTCAAAAAGATTGATAATACAAATAGCCCTGTATCTATTAAAAGACTGAAGTTTTAGTTTAAACTTTTCCAAGAACAGAAACACCTTCAGGCCCAGAGGGCTTAACTGGTAAATTAAATCAAACATTTAAAAAAAAATTAAACAATTCTACCTAAACTCTTCCAGAAAATAGAAGAGGATGGACTAAAATACTTTCCAAATCATTCTGTAATTCCACCTGATTCCAAAATAAGAAAAAAAATATTACTATAGAAGTACAGGTAACTATCGCTCATAAACACAGATAAATTCTAAAGAAATATTAGCAAATCAATTCCAGCAACATACGAAAGGCCAAAACATCATGACCAAGTTGAGAGTATCACAAGAATGCAATGCAGATTTAACATTTTAAAAATGAATGTAATTTACCATATTAAACTAAAAATAAAAATTAAAACACAAACATTTCAATAGACATAACACAAAACACTAGCAAAATCCAACACTCATTACTGATAAAAGAAACCAAAACAAAAAAATAAAAACAAACAAATAAAAAACTACCAGCAACCTAGAAACAGAAGGAAGCATATTCACCTTATAAAGGTCATCTATGAAAAACTTACATCTAACATCCCATGATTAAATTTGAAAGATGGAATGCTTCCCCCCCTAACATCGGGAACATGACAAAAGTGTATGCTACCATCACCTGTATTTTACATTTTACTGGAAGATTTACCCTAGGAAATAAGGTAAAAAAGGTAAATAAAAGGTCTCTGGATTCAAAAGAAGTAAAATTGTGTGAATTCAGAGATATTATTATTATCTATGTAAAATATCCTATTGAATCTACAAAAAATATTGTTAGAACATAAAAGTCAGTTTAGCCAGAAGAAAGGATATAAGATCAACCATCAATTTTATCTCTGTATACGAGTAACCAACAAAAATTGAAACCAAGAATATTATTTAAATAGTATAAAACTACTATATATAATTAGGAACAAATGTTATAAAGATATGAAGTACCTGTACATGAATAAGAGAAGTTAAATACGGCTAAGAAAAAAATAAACAAAACATAATTATAAGGAGAAATAACTGTGTATGGGTCAGAAGACTCAATATTTTAAGTTGTCTAGCCTCCAAAATTAATCCATAGGTTTAACATATTGTCATTTAAATGCCCAGTAGGATTAACACTACCCTATTTCAAGACTAATTATAAAGTTTTCATACTCAAGACAGTGTGGTATTGCACAAAGACAGACAGATACATTAGTGAAAAACAATAGTGAGACCCTGAATATATACATACATACACGGCCAAATGATTTTCAACAAATATGCAAAGGGAATGCAGGGAAGAATTTATATTCTTTTCAGCAAATGAAGAAGGAGATATTGATATACATGCACAGTTAAGTAAACATCCTTCCATAACTCACATATATACACAGATTAACTCAAAATAGACCATAGTACTAACAGTGAAACTAAAAGTGTAAAACTTTGGAAAAAATATTTAAATACTTTGTGACCTTGAGTTAGGCAAAAAAAATTTTTTTTGATATAATATCAAAAGCATGATCCATTCAAGGATATATTGATAAACTGGACTTCATCAAAATTTTAAAAATTGCTCTTTGGATAATATTGTTAAGAGAATGAAAAAAATAAATTGTATACTGGGAGAAATTTTGTATGAGTCATATATATCATAAAGAACTTTTCTCCAGAATATTTAAGAAACTAAATCAATAATAAAAAACAATCCAATAAAATATGTAAGTAAAATATTTGATGAAACAATTTACCAGAGAAGAAGGAATATAAGCACAAGGGAAAACACTCAACATTATTAGTCATTCGACAAATTCAACTAAAAGTGTCATGAGATATCACATTTTTTAAAATAATAATAATAAAGACTGACCATGCCAAATGCTGTCCAGGATGTGAAGGAACCCTGGGATTCCCCTACACTACTGGTGGGAATGTAAAATGGTACAGTTGCCCATTTCTTAGAAATATTAACATACAGCATTCTATGATCCAGCCTTGACACACTTAAGTATTTTTCCAAGAAGAAGGAAAGCATGTGTTCATATAAAGTGTTGTTCACACATGTTCTTAGCAGTTTATTTGTTATAGACAAAAACATGAAATAGCTCAAGTCTCTCTCCATTAACAGGTGGGTGGATAAACACACCACGTTATATACACACTGTAGAATCATTTGCAGCAAAAAATCAAAACCACAACTATTTATATATGTTACACCATGGATAAATCTCAAAATAATTATTCTGAATAAAAGAAGCCAGACAAAATAGAGCACTTCCTTCATGATGCCACTTATACCAAACACTGGAAAATGAAACTTATCTATGGTAATAGATGGAGCAGACAGAAAGGATTCTCAACGGGCATGAGGAAATTTTGGGGTGGTGGATATCCTGATCTTTTTGACTATGTATATGTATGACAAACCTTACAAAACACATGCTTAATTGAGCTTATTAAATGTCACTTACACCTTGATAAAACGCAAAACAGCAACAAAAATGTCAATGAGCCCATAAATTCCTCATATTCAAGAAACTATGTAAACGACATCTTGATAACAATCATTCATCTATCTATTTAATCAGTCATTTGTCCATTCTTTTATTCATGTAATCATACATTTAATAATTCACTCATTTGTTATTTATTTAGTCATTCAGAAATATTATTGAGTATTCTCTCTGTAGTCATCTATGTTCTGAGCATATGGTATTGAACACAGAGGCAAAATCTAGGTTCACATAAGCTATTCACATTTAAAAATAAACATAATAGGGATTTCCCTCATGGTGCAGTGGTTAAGAATCCATCTGGCAATGCAAGGGACACAGGTTTGATCCCTGGTCCAGGAAGATCCCACATGCCTTGGATCAACTAAGCCCGTGTGCCACAACTACTGAGCCTGTGCTCTAGGGCCCAAGTGCAATAACTACTGAGCCTTCATGCTACAACTACTGAAGCCCATGTGCCTAGAGCCCGTGCTCCACAACAAAAGAAGCCACCACAATGAGAAGCCCACACATCACAATGAAGAGTAGCCCCTGCTCGCCACAACTAGAGAAACCCCACACACAGCAACGAAGACCCAACGTAGCCAAAAATAAATAAATTTTTTAAAAAAGTAATTAAGCTTTAAAAAAAAAGCATAATAGTATATAAGTAGTAGGTATTTTTTTGAGTAACTGCTATTCCAGTTCTGCAATAAGTAGTATTAATGTGTTGTTTTTAATAGTTGAACCTATATGAGACTGTCTTTACATGGGTAACCTCTGGTTTTATTGTGTGCCTGTCTTAACACAGAGCTCAGGAAACTCTCTCTATGAAGAATCACCTGGAAACCCAAAAGACAGTACCCCAAAAGACACACACACCACAAAACACAGAAACAAACATATTTTTCCCTGTTCTCCGTTAAGTCCCTCATGGACTCTGTGGCCAACAGGGTACCATCTTCTCTTACTGGTATCTCATCTCCAGCGAATGGATTTTAGGGAACAGTCCAGCCTGTCTTTATCTACTTGTGTTATATAAAGATACCACCTCCTTCCACTGGATCCAAAGCTGTCTTCTACTGGTCAGAAATCATATTCAATACTCTTATTCAAAAATTTTGTCTCTACATAAACAAAAGATGTTCTTGCTTTGGGCTAGAAAAAAATACTAAATTTTCATGTTTTACAGTAAGTTTAATAATATATATGGGTATAGTTTAACAATCTTATGAGGTAGGCATTATACCATTTAATAGAGGGGAAACTGAGGCTATGGAAAGTTAATCTTACCTGGGTAGGACAGCATATAGCTAAGACAGACTCACACAAAGGCTGGTAAAATACCAAAGTCCATGACCTTAACTTTCATAGGATAATATCACTAAAGAGAAGTTGAATAATGCCTTTGGTTATTTTAATTGTCACAACACCCCTACAAATTTGCTTTTACCATTTTGTCTAATGAGGGAACCTAATATCAGAGAGATTAAGAAACTTGCTTAAGGTCATTGTTTTAAGTAGAGAATAAATTACTGTAACAAACAGATAGGGGTAAAATACAGTATCAGAGTACTTCTTTGTCTTATTGACTCTAGAGGTAAGCAATCTATTTCTAGCATGGCAACTCTGCCAACCTCAATTCATGGCTTCCATGTCTGGGTCCAAAATTATCATTCCTGTATTTGCATGTCCCAACCAAGGGGGGACAGAAAAGAGAAACTGGGAAGCATGCATGCAGTTTCCTCCTTAAGAGTCTGTAGGAGAGCTGCACATACCACCGTACTAACATCCAGTTTGCTAAAACTTAATCATGGCCATACAAAATATAATGAATAAGGTATTCCCTAGCTAGCAGACATACAAAAGGGGTGTTTTTATCACTAAATTGTACAACAGGTGATCAGATATTAGGGTACAACTAGCAGGCTATCCTTATCATCATATAGCCAAAACTGCGTGGCTCATAGAATTGAACATTTTGTCTGATTTCAAAAGTTCTTTTTGCCCAACAATATGACATAGACTACAAAGTTTAGTTCTGTGCACAGTGTATTTATTCTCTACTTAGATATATAGGTGCTTCCATATAAGAGTGGCAACTTATGAATTATATATATGCCAAGAACTCAGGCATTCTTGAGAAAGATGTAGAAAGGAACTCCTAATGCCTCTTCTTATATAACCTTCTTAATGTGCTCTTAAATATAATCTTCTTGACAGCTTATCAGTTTAAGAGGTGGGAATTGGGCAGTATATGTTTAGTCTTATATAATGGTCTCCCTCCAGAGAGGAATTTTTAGAGTGTGCATTTGACATCTGAAAGTAAGATCAGGAGGGTAAGATTTCATGTCTCCAACTCTGCCTTAACCACAATCCCTCAGATTTCTATGAATTCCTCTGTTCCTAACAACTGGGAACATTTGCTTCTATATAGTGGAAATGTGAATCAGCAGAAAGTAGCTTGAAGTTCCTGCTACATAATAACCAAGATAGGAAGGTCAATGAGCTGCATTGCTTCGTTATGTCCAAGGCATCCTTTATTTATGTACCCAGATATCTCTCTACTATCATCATCATCATTATCATCATCCTTCTCATCATCTGCCTTCTAATTGTCAATGCGTTAACTATAGTTTTTGTTTTTAACCATCAATCAAAGTCATCCACATCTTCATGAATTACTCACACTTTCACAAATACAGAAGATTTTCATCATTTAGCTCAGTATAGTTACAGATACCAAACTAACCTGCTGTATTAGGTTTTAAGACTAATTGTACATAATTAATATCTATGTTTTTTGTCGGTAAAAAGTAACAATGAATCCTTATTATGCTAGTCCTTTTCATGATGCAATTTTCCCATTCTTTGTAAATCAATAGAGTGTCTCAATTTCATGAGCTATTTTTGTACTGATTTTATCAATACATTAAATTCTGCTATCACTCTTACCTTCTACATTAATTTTCATAACGTATTTCCATATATCTGTTAGTTTACAATCTTAAAAAAAAAGAAAAAAGCTCTACCTTGAAAATGCCTTATACTGCTTGTAGATATTTTTTTCCTTGGATATCTAATCTACCAAATACCAGAACATCACAGCCTGGTTCATGCCGACTCTTTTTTCATTTCTGCTTCAATAGCTTCCCTGAAGAATAAAATGATTTTCCATCACCAGCAGCAAATTCACTAGAGACAAATTTAACTATAGTCTCTCTAGCTTTATTGTAAATTCTTTCTTTCTTTGAAGTTTATTTCTATATGGCCACATTTATTTTGAGATTGTTAATAATGTCTCCTAAATTAAAATATGGGCTAGAGTTACTTTCAAATCACATTTTATAATGGCTTTGGACAAAGATTTGGTCATGGGAACTATAGTGGCACAAGTGGAAGAACTTATACTTTTTATAAGAGAATAAATGCTCTAACTGATCAAATCAGGCCTGTTGAGTGTTTTTCTTATTGAATGATATAGAAGTAAATCAAGAAAATTAAAAATTTAAAATGCCTTTTGAAGGGAAAAAAGCTCACAAATAAATGTGTTATTCCAAGGCACATATCAGGAAAGTCTTTAAAATTTACATTTGAGAGGAAAAATAGGTACCATTAACCCTACAGTAGATACTGGAAAATAGAAATGTATCTATGACCTAGAACTTTCTTGAAAAATTAATTATGACCATTATAGAAAACAAAGTAATAAAAAGACAGATAATGTAAGCAGTACCAAAATTCTCTAATAGAGGACTCTATATAATTGCCAAGGGGATTGATGAATACATTTTAACTAATTGTTGGATTATTTATCTTTTACTCATATAAAATTAGGTTTTACTGAAACTGCTTTAAGATCATTTGTCTTACAGAGTGAAGAATGATTAAGTGATTTGATATCTTCACATTTTTTTCAAGCATTAGAGTTTCTAGCATATAAATTAAAAACTCATAGTAGACTGAGTCCACAGAGAATTGTAGGTGAAAATGGAAGACACCATGGGAGCAGAGGAGGAAAGAATGGTTGGCTCTCTTTCATTTTAAATGAAAGCAAGAGACAGCGGTAAGTTTTTCACATCCGTAATTTCTGGTATTTTCTGAATTTTTTCACTACATCTAAGGCATCCTTCATTAATGTACACAGGTGTCAGACCTCTACTAACAAGTAAATATATTTCTCCTTATCATTATAATCACCTGAATTATTTTCTGCAGAGATAATGTATCTTCTGGCCTAAAATATATTTTCAATTCAAGTATTAGATTAACATGGGACATATAAATGAAAAAAATAAAAGGATCACCCCCACCCTACCCAGAGATGAGTGCGGACAAAATGGATATTCCATGTGGCATAGCCTAGATTAGTGCGTTATGATGCAGAAAGGAACAAATCCAAATTTACATAATAAAAGCCATATTCTTAAGACTGTATAACCTACAGCAGAGGCAACATAGCAGAATGATGGTCAAGAGCCTAGTTTTGGTGGCAAAATTTCTGAATTTTCAGGAGGATGCTTATACTTCCTTGCCCTGTGATGTGAAATAAGTTACTTAACCTCTCTGTCACTCAGTTTCCTCCACTGTAAAATAAGGATGAAAACAGTTCTCCCTAACCGCTAGGTGTGCTGGGTCAAACTCCATTCCTAATGACATAAATGATTTTTCTCCTAGTTCTGATAAAACTGATGGAGAAGACACAGTTAACCTTTCTATAACTTCAAACCTTACTGAATTTTTCAGGAAACTTTATAAGGAATAGATTTTTCCTTTGTGTTGCCTACATATAGCAATAATATATCAATATTTGTTTGTATAAGATATTTAATTTCACTAAACCCCTCTCTTCTCTTGGAAGTAGTTTAGTATCAATATTTTGTGTAGTCTGAGACTTGTGAATATGACATCTGATTCACGAATGTCAAATTATTTGAATAAACATTCTTTGCTGCTCTAAACTGCATTGACTTTGTCTCTGCCAAATTAGTAGGGACAGATCCTGATAAAATCTTTTAGAAGGTTTTGTTGGTTTATACTTCAGAATTATAAATTAATCTGCTCAGGCTTCCCTGGTGGCGCAGTGGTTGAGAGTCCGCCTGCCGATGCAGGGGACATGGGCTCGTGCCCCGGTCCGGGAAGATCCCACATGCTGCAGAGCGGCTGGGCGCGTGAGCCATGGCCGCTGAGCCTGCGCGTCTGGAGCCTGTGCTCCGCAACGGGAGAGGCCACAACAGTGAGAGGCCCGCGTACCGTAATAATAATAATAATAATAATAATAATAATAATAATAATAATAATAATAAATTAATCTGCTCACTCCCATTCATAGCACGAATGCAGGAGTCCGCAGTGGAAAGAATATGAAACTGAGAATCTGATGAGCTTCTGTTCACATCCCAATTCCACCGTTTATTAGTAAGGCACACTTAGATAAGAAGTCTCTTAACCTCTCTGAATTGGGTTCTATAGAGAGCTATGGACGTGGAAAGAATGGATCAGATGAAATAAGACCATGAAAGACATAAATTACACTCATAAAACTCATATCTACATATTATTATTTTAGGTATTTTCAACTTTCAAAGCAGCAAGAGTGAGGGGGGAACATGACTAATTTTAAATAACCACCTCTCATAATAACCCATGGGCATGGGCTGTTGCTCTTACATTTCAAATGAAATGCCATTTCAATTAGGAATTTCTGGATAATAAAGACAAACATTTCTTTTATTGAGGAAAGCTCATTCACCAAATGGAGCTACATGCACTTCTGTCTCCCTTTCCTCTGCCCCTCTCCACATGCTTTCAGGAATAGTTCTGTTTCATTTGTTGGAGCCTATAAGTGTCTTATCTAACCGTGGCACATTGTTTAATGTCATGGCATTGAGTACAAATAATTAAAACCTACTTGAATTTTATGAGACATTTACTAGAGGATTTGAGAATGATACACTTTTTTTGTAAGTAATGTGCCTTTCATGCATTTTAAATTATTTATACATTACTAACATTAAAATGTTCTGTACTATTTATTGAGTGCCTGTTCTTTGCCAGATATAATCTGGTGTCCTTTATATACAAATATCATACAGGTAGCTATTACTAATATTTTCTTCATTTTATAGAGAAGTAGAAACATATTATACTTCTAGGATTGTATTTAAAAAGTTTATTCATTCAATATCCATTTAAATTATGTTCCATGTGTATAACACGGTGCTGGCTTTTTAACAAATGTATGTTTTGTTTTGTTTTTTTAATGCATAGTCTGTCTTTTGTAGATTACAATATATTTAAATGGAGAAAAATACACACAAAACTGTATTTAAAAGAGCATAAATATTTGAGAAGTGTTAGACTATTTCCAAAATTTATAGTACAGACAAATAATTAGGAATCATTCAGAAAAGTTATTGATTTTTATTCTCTACATGCCAGGCATTCATCTTACAATATTTTGACAAGGAACTCATGTGTAGATGTACAATAGAAATTCAAATATTTATGAAGTCATAAATTGGTAGACTTGGGCTACCAATTGTGGGCTGTTAATTGGTAGACATTGTGGATTTAGTGATATTTTATAATTCTTCAGCATTAATCACAAAATAAATATATAGTGCCAATTTAAAAATATTTTATATTTCAGCATTTCATAAGTGCATTTTTTTAGTTGAGATTAAAAATGATTAAATTAGAGTTAAACTGTTTTTAGATAAGAGTTAAAGAAAAAAAAAGTCCTTTGACTAATAGATTTGGGGAAAAGTCATTACATCAAATTAACACCTTCTGAAGAGCTAAAAGTCTGGGATATAGTATATGATGATGAAATGTTTGTAAATCAATGAATGTTTTGACCTTGGGTGACAGAGTAAATCCACATGCTATCTGATGAGACAGAGGACATAAAATAACTTTGTTTATGTTTTTTGAGAATCAGAGAATAAAATTTAATGTAATATTTCCCTCACTTATTTGCAGACATAATCATACATCACATGGATATGTGTAGCATGTCACATAGCTAGTGTTTTTAAAATGTACTTTGTGATATTTTGAGTTATTTTAGATCTCTAGAAAATATTCTGCATACATTTTTAATGACCAAATATCTCTCTTCAACTTGTATTATTTCTTTCTGGAATTCAAAGAGAAACAATTATTTGCAACTATATATATATATATATATATATATATATATATATATATATATTTAATTTATATACTATATAATGCATATTATATATTATAGTTGTATACTATATAATGAGTTAATATATATTGAAACTCATTTCATACATTTCAAACATGTTTAGATATGTAAACTATATATAGTTTATACATTATATATTATATATAATTTATTTAAAGATATGTATTATATATCATATACATATATAATGGGCTTAGTTAAAAGTATGTTCTTATGTTTACCTAATTTTATATTATGAAATACCATATTTTTTATATATATATATATATATATATAAAGGTAGAGACAATAATATAATTATCACCTTTGAATTTGCTGCCCAATTTTAACAAATGAAATGTCTTACCATGTACATTTGCAATCCTCTTAAGATTAATTTCTACTTCCTGAATCTAAATATATTCAACCTTCTCATGAATGTTTTATGCTTTTTTCTATATATGTATGTATCTATAAGCAAAATACAGCACTTTTTTTCCTTGTGCTCAAATATTTTTATTAAAAAGACATCATTCTCCATGTACAATTCTATAACTAGAAATTTTCAGTTAACATTATTTTTGATGATTGATCTTGTTGAGATGTGTAAATCAGATTATTTGATATTAACTTTAATATGATGGGACTGTTACATAGCATTCCATCATGCAAGATCGCCACATTGTTTTTGAATCCTTTTCTCTTGCTTTAGATTGTTTCAGTTTTTTAGCTATTAAAACAACGCTCAAAAAAAAAAAAAACAATGCTCAAATGCCACCCAACTGCACTTGCAGCAAGAACAATTTCTGTCCCTGGCTAGCCCTGCATCTGATGCCTGCACCAGAGTAGCTTATAGGAATGGCAGAGTCCATTTCTGAGCACTTGCCCAGTTGAAATTCCTGATCATCTACTGAGTTCCTTCCTTGGGTCAGGCACTAAACTTTGAGGATCACACTGATGAATGAGATATGAAGCGTTCATGGAAAATATGGTGTAATACAAGATGAGCAAGAGAGAGAGCAGTTGAAGAGATGTATGGGGCATCATCAAGGCTCAAAGGAAGACAAATCATATATTCACAATAGCCAAGCTACAGAAACAACCTAAGTGTTCATCAATCAATGGATGAATAAATAAAGATGATGTGTTTTTATATATATATATTTTTTTTTTTTCCTCCACCAGGAGAAAGAATAAAATCCTCCCATTTGCAATAATATGGATGAAACTTGAGGGCATTATACTAAGGAAATAAATCACACAGAGAAAGACAAATATGTATGATATAGCTTATATATGAAATCTAAAACAGCTGAACTCAGAAACAGAATAGTAGCATGATGTTTACTAGTGGCTTGAGGATGGCAGAAATGGGGAGACGTTCAAAGAGCATAAAGTTTCACTGATGCAGGATAAATACATTCTGGAGTTCTACAGTACAGCATGGTAACTATGGTAACTATAGTGAATAATACTGTATTATATACTTGAAATTTGTTAAGAGAGTAGATCTTACATGTTCTCACCACAGAAACAGAGATGGTAATTATGTGAAGTGATGGAGGTGTTAGCTAACACTATGGTGATAATTATATTGTAATATATCAGTGTATCAAATCAACACTTTGTACACCTTAAACTCACACAATGTTATATGTCAATTACTTGTTAATAAAGCTGGGGAAAAAAAGGAACTGATCACAAAAAAATACTTAAATATATTTGCATATTTAATCTCTGCACACGTGAATTTTCCTTCTAAGTGGCTTATAGAACAGGAGAACCTTTAACTTTATGAAATATTGCCCAAATTGATCACTAAAGTGATTTCTCAATTTACATTCCCTATTTATAATCTAGCAAACTATGGTAATTCCATTTATCAGACCATTGACAAAATTGACTATTTATTGTACAATTCCGTGTTAAGTATGAAAAAGAAAATGTCAAGGACTTCAGAGACATTCTGAGTTCACATTTATTTTTCTCCATCTATGGTTACCATCCATGTGATAAAAGTGGCTTTTCCTTTTAGTTTGTATTTTAAACTCTGCAACTACTGTTCCACTGCAGTACCCTTTCTTTCTTTGAATATCCTTCTTTTTTTTCCCACTAGCCATTGAAGATCTGTGATACATGTACTATATAAAGGTGAACCTTAAACTATGAAATTAACAGGTTGAAGAATGAAAGCTCTCAGCCAAATTACAGTTTAGGTGGGTGTGACTTCTTCCCATAACTTCCCGCAAAGACTTACGTGATCTCATTCTGCACAGCCTCATGAACCTAATTTTCTATTGGGTCACACCTCCCTAGGAGGAATCTTGCCTGCCTCAAGACTTCTACATATTCTGCTGGTTCACTTGCAATGCTCTCATGCCATATATAAGCATGATGCCTCCACCTTCAGGTCTCTGTGCAAAGGTCATCTATTAATGAGTTCTTCTCTGACCATTGTAAAAATAGCATCCATAGTTCTAGAACTCCCTCTCTGCCTTGCTTTATTTTTTTCCATTTCAATTACCATTATATGTTGCACTATTCTTGCTACAGTAGTCACTGCAGTAAACAAAACATAGGATGCCTTTATGAAACTTACATCTGACTGGAATGTATTTCTGTTTTCTGCTGCAACCACTACAGCAAGAATAGTGCCCTGTCACAGAGTATGTCATAAATTAAAATTTCACAAATGAATGAATGTGTCCAACTTTCATGACTGAGTCATCAATATGGTACTTTTCAAGTTGGGGAACATAAAGTTTATTGCATATTTAGCATAGTTCCTGGCATGTAGTAGCTGCTTAAAATACATATGTTTAATAACCATGAAAAAGTTCAAGCTTTTGGAGTAATATGAATTTATATCAGAACATGTTGAACCCAAATAACTTCAACAAAGCAAAATGAAGATATCCAGGAGACTAATAAGTACAAATAAGTAATTAAGAGAACCGTGGATTGCTGTTAAGAAATGGTCCTGGGCTATAAGTATTCACATTTGGGGAAAGACTATTAAATTTCTTCTAGTATGCCCTCTTACTTCTTCTTATTAATGTTATATTTCCTGGGTTTAGCTGGGCACATGATTAACTAGCTGAAGCCTGCAAAAAAATGTAGGCTTCAGCATAGTGGTCTCAGGACTCAGCCTTCTTATACGGTCCCTGGCTCCTCCCAGAGTGAGTGACCCAAGAAAACTGGCAGGAAACTGCGTGACCTCTGTTGACCTGGTCTCAGAAATTACACAGCATCACCTTCACCACTTTCCATTAGTCATAAGTGAGTAACTGAGACCACCTTAGAATTAAGACTGAGTCACAGAGGCCAGCATAACATCAAGACTGAGTGAGTCACCAAAGCCAGCTTAGAATCAATCATCTCTTAAAGAGAAGGATGTCAAAGCATTTTCAGACTTATTTTAAAACTTCCATAGTCACAATTTGCGTGTGCACGTATTTTTTGTTGTTATTGTTGTTTTGCCCCTTTACTTATTTTCTGACGTACTACTCCATTAACTCAGAGAGAATATTTCTCTTTCTCAGTGTTGTATTGCCAGCTTCTATCAGAACATAAAATGTAACACAAAATAGTAACCATCCCATAGGAATTTTGTGACTAAATGAAATACAAATATTTCAACCTGATTTTCTTCAGCTGTAAAATGCAGAATAAATGAATCATAGTGTTTTCATGAAGATTAATGAGTTGATACATGTAACAAAATATGTGTGTGTGTGTGTGTGTGTGTGTGTGTGTGTGTACACATATATCTGAGCCTATAGGCCATGGCTTCACTAAATGGTAGTTATTGCCAAAATCGTTAAATTCCAAAATTGTTTTGATATAGTGAGTATTGAATAAAATTTTGTTGTATTACTGGACTACTTAGAGACTTGGAAATAAGGCCAAATACTGAACTTTGAAGCAGCAGTACTAATGTTCCTTTGGAAACATAAAGAAGCAACCGCGGGGTCTGAAATTGAGAGTTCATGAAGGGAGCAGAGAGGGATAAAATCTTACCTGGACTTTCCCAGCATAATTATTAAAATTATTATGATGGACAAAAACCTGAAATGTTGAAAGTGAGAAATATCATTCTCTCTGCATATATGTCGCCTTTTTTTGATCCAAGTCACATCTTTTAACTTTTCACTAAGTCATTGATGCTAAGTTAAATAAGCCAGACACAAAAGAACAAATACTACATGATCCCATTTAAATGAGAAATTTTAAATTGTCAAATTCACAGAAGCAGAGAGGAGGGTTACCAGGGCTGGGGGTGGGAAGGGGCACAGGGAGGTACTGGTCAAAGGGTACAGAGATTCAGTTATGCAAGGTGAATAAGAGATTCACTGTACAGCCTCATCCCTAAAATTAAAAATAAATGTATTGTATACTGAAAAGTTTGCTAAGAGGGTAGATTTTATGTTAAGTATTCTTATCATACACACAAAAATACATAAATAAAGAGGTCTTTAGGAAACTTCTAGAGCTGGTGTATATATTTATGGCATTGATTATGGTATACTTATTTCCAAACTCTGCAAATTGTATTGGGTTGGCCAAAAAGTACCTTCAATTTTTAAGTAAAAATAAAAGACACATTTTTCATTTTCACCAAGAACCTTATTGAACAACGTATTCACCCTTTTGTTCCACTATCTTCTGCCATTTTTCAGGCAACTTCATAATTCCATCTTCCCAAAACTTTTTCTTTTTGAGCAAAGAACTGTTCCAGGTGCCTTTTACAGTCTTCCAGGGAATTGAAATTTTTTCCATTAAGAGAATTTTGTAAAGACCTAAATAAATGGAAATCCGAAGGTACAATGTCTGGTGAATACGGCAGATGAATCAGAACTTCCCAGCCAAGTTGTAACAGTTTTTGCCTGGTCGTCAAAGAAACACGTAGTCTTGCATTATCCTGATGGAAGATTACGTGTTTTCTGTTGACTAATTCCGGACACTTTTCGTTGAGTGCTGCTTTCAGCTGGTCTAATTGGGAGCAGTACTTGTTGGAATTAATCGTTTGGTTTTCTGAAAGGAGCTCATAATAGAGGACTCCCTTCCATTCCCACCATATACACAACATCACCTTCTTTAGACGAAGACTGGCCTTTGGTATGGTTGGTGGTGGTACATTTGCCCCAGGATCTCTTCCGTTCCACCTTATTGTACAGTATCCACTTTTCATCACCCGTCACAATTTGGTTTAAAAATGGAACGTTTTCATTACATTTAAGTAGAGAATTGCATGTGGAAATATGGTCAAGGAGGTTTTTTCACGTAACCTAGGTGGAACCCAAACATCAAAGTGATGAACATAACCAAGTTGGTGAAAATGATTTTTGATGCTTGATTTGGATATTCTGAGTATGTCAGCTATCTCTTGTGTGGTATAATGTTGATTGTTCTCAATTAGTGTCTCGATTTAATAGTTATCAACTTCAACTGGTCTTCCCAACCATGGAGCATGGTCCAGTGAGAAATCTTCAGCATGAAACTTCGCAAACCACTACTGACATGTTTGAGCAGTCACAGCACCTTCTCCATACACTGCACAAATCTTTTTTTGGTGTTTCAGTTGTGCTTTTACCTTTCTTGAAATAATAAAGCATAATATGCCAAAAATATTGCTTTTTTCTTCCAACTTCAATATTAAAAGTGTTACACAAAAAGTCTTTTGATAAGTCTTTTTTAAAATGCACGCTGACATGACAGCTGTCACATACAGTCTAACAAAATTGTTTGGAATGAAGTTAGAGACAGCTAAGTGCTACTAGAGCCATCTTATGGAAAAAAAAACAAACGAAACTTTTGGTCAACCCAATATACATTAAATATGTGCAGCTTTTTATATGTCCATTACAAGTCAATAAAGTGGTTTTAATAAAGATACTAAAGGTATGAAGATTTTTATACCAATACTCATGTTAAATTAAATATGAAAATAACATATCACACCTGCTTCAAGAAGAAACAAAAAGATATTTTAAAGAAATTTATTTGAATTCAAAATTCTTAATAAAATGTAAATGCCAGACTCAGTGGTTTTCATTAAGTTTTTTCATACATTCAAAGAAGAATTAATATTATTATACACAACTTCTAAGTATAATTATTACTTGGATTTCCAAAACTGAAAAAGATATTAAACAAAAGAAAATTATAGGCAAATAATCTCCATGAATATTCTCAACAAAAATTCACCACTAAATGGAAAGGATAACATACGACTAAGTAGGTTTATCGCAGGAGTGGAATATTAGTTCAAAATTTGAAATTCAATCAACATAGATCATCCCATTAAGTGAATAAAGAATAAAAATCATATGAATTCTCAATAGATGCAAAAAAGCATTGGGTGAAAAAATGCAACACACACTCATAATAAAATTGTCAAAAAATAAAAAAAAATAAATATCTCATGTTGACAATGAATTACCACTAAAAAGCACAGTTAAGAGTATACTAAATGATAAAAAAAATAATGCTTTCTCCTCAAGTTAAGAAAAAAGGCAAGAATATTCACTCTAATTCTTTCTATTCAAAACTTCACTGGCAGTCTTCACAGAGAGCATGAGAGTCTATTCACAAAATTCTAAAAATCTACAAAAACATCGCCCAAATTAAGTGTATTTAGTAAAGTAACAAAATAATAATCAATATTTTAAAACATGCATTTCCATCTTCCAGCAAAACTTATAAAACCATATCTTAAAAATACTATTTACAATAGCATCAAGAAAGCACCATAATTAGAAATAAATTTAATAAAATGTGTAAAACCTCTACACTGAAAACTATAAAATATTACCAAGAGAATTTAATTACAGAAGATCCAAATGAATTAAGAATTATGCCATGTTAACAGATTTGAGGACTCAACATTGGTAAAATATCTTTTCTCTCCAAATTTATATATATATATATATATATATAAGTCATATATATAATTATGTAATAAATATAAAAACTTTACATATTTATGAATCCAAATAAAAATCTTTGATTTTCACATGAAAATGTGAAGACCTAGATTAGCCAAAACATTTGAGAAAAAGAAAAGAACAAATTTTACGCTCTTGGAAATCAGGACCACATGACTTCAAGCCTTAGTTTTAAACTACAGTAATCAAATATATGTCAGTGAGATAGAATTAGAGAGTTCAGAAAGAGACACGTATGTGGTCACAATTTAGACAAAGTTAATAGAGAAGATGTTTTTCAACAAATGACTCACAATTTAGACAAAGTTAATAGAGAAGGTGTTCCTTCAACAAATGATAGTGTAACAATTAGATATTTGTCTAGAAAAAAAAATGAACAAAACCTAATACAAAACTCAATTCAAACTGCATCATAGACTTTCGAAAGCTAAAATGTCAACCATCTAAAAGAAGATATACAGTCAAATTTTGAGGATCTTGTAAGTCAAATAATTCTGAGAAATAGAAAGAAAGAAAAGAAAAGAAAGAAAGAAAGAAAGAAAGAAAGAAAGAAAGAAAGAAAAAGGAAGGAAGGAAGGAAGGAAGAAAGAAGGAAAGAAAGAAAGGAAGAAAGAAAAACCACTCGTTACATAAAGAAAAGTATATAAATTAGATTTTTATCAAAACTTAACCTTCTCTTAAGATATCATTATTCAAATGAAATAGTAAACCTCAATCTAAGAGAAAATATTTTTAACATATACATCTAACAAAGATCTTATATTCAGCATATATAAAGGATTCTTGTAATTCAAAACTGACTAGGTAAACCTCCTAATAAAAAATATGCAAAATATGTGAACAGACACTTCATAAAAGAAGATATATACAGAATATGTACCAGAAAAGATGTCAGCAGAGAAATTAAAACCACAATAACATGCCCCTTCACACATTCATTTCACAATGTACACATGTATGAAATCATTATGTTATACACTTGAAACTAATATAATGCTATATGTCAATTACATCTCTTTCTCTCTCTCTGTACACACACACACACACACACACACACATAAATGGTCAGGACATAAAGAAAAAAATATACAATTTTTATTTGGTCAGGTTGTACATGCTTGAACCATTCTTCAAGGTTTATACATTTGGCTATAGGTACCAAAAGTCATCAAACCATGTATTCTTGAGCCAGCAATTTTACTTTTACAAAATCACTTACAGACATGTTGAACAAAAAAATGCTTGCCTCCACTCTAGGATATCACATCCTTGTCTTTTTTGTAATTTTGAAAATAACCATATAGATTTCCACCCATCTCATTCACTTCAGATATTAAAATTGGTTCCTGACCTAATTGGAATCCCCAGTCTGTTGTGAGGTTTGTGTCTTCATATTCTACCTTGTTTTTTGTCAACAGTTTCAACTGCCTGGAGTCACTGTCCTTTCATTGCAACTATTAGTTCTTATCACTCTTTCTTTTACTTCATTAATTAAAAAAAAGTAATAGTGACACTTTCTGTGAACCTAAAACTTATAAGCTCTTTATCTGTACTAACCCATTTAATCTTTAAACCAACCCTAAAAGATTAATATCACTACATATTATGAAGATAAAGTAACATGGACAAACAGTTAAATATCTTGCCCAATGTCATACTAGTAAATTGTTATTGTGTAGGAGACATGACTCCTGAATCTGCACTTTCAGAATCACTCACACCTGTCTCAGGTCATCATACAATGCTTGCTATTTAAGAAGTATCAAATGAAAACAAAATTAAACCAAAGTTGGTTTATAATATGGGGTACACAATGAGGTTCACTGCAATTTTCTATATAATAATGAATCATTGAAAACAAATACAATGTCGAATATCGGTAATTAGATAAATTATGATATATTTGAAAGTGGAATCTTATCTATCAATTAAGAATGCTATTGTATCAATACATTTATTGATGGAAACTTATTATATAAGTTTTCAAATGTAAAAAAACTCTAGAAATAATTAGGACAGGAATGACCCTATTTTTTCAACATAAGTGTATTTTATAGGTACAGAAAAAGTTCTACAATGGCATAGAAAAGTGTTGATGGGAAAAATTTTTGAAATATAGTACAAAAGGTGATTTTAAAATGATTCTTTACTTTTGTCTGCATTTTCAATGTTCCTACAATGAATACATTTATTACTTGTGAAATAAAAATGAATAACATGTATCTATAATCATTATAACATGCCATAACTAACATCATCTTACATATACACTGTGGTCTTTTTTCAGTAAAGTTCAGGAACTCAGCAATAATGAACATTCAAGTCTTTTTTTGTATTTCAAAAAGCAGTGTAAAATACAGTGAAGCATGGGATGTACACTTGGCACATTTATGAGTAAAGCACCATTCTAAAACGTTTGGAACTGGAATGAATTCAGAAGAGAAAAAATGCTCAGCATTCAGAGATGATCAAACAGTATTTTTTTATGTAACAGTGCCACCATCACCACAACAAAAGTAATGGGAAAAAAAATCTTTAGGTCCCAGCTTTTCATGGTACACTTTTAAGAATATAGTAGTCTAGAATAATTAAGGAAAACAAAAAAGTCAATAAAGCATGCTAAAAATAAGGTAATAGGCCTTCAATTATTTCTAAATTAAGATGGCCCTGCTGTTTCAACATTGATGTAAAAATGTCAACGTGACAGATTTCTTAGTTTGCACTGAGTGCTTTTTTCAGTCCCCCATATTGCTATATAATACATTAGTTTACTTTGTGTTTGATTTTAGAGAAATAGAGTAATTGCTTCACCTCCATATTTTAAAGCAAACCTATTAAAGTGAAAGTAACATCTTCTGGTTTGTTAATGAGGTTTGGGGTTGCTATGTCAGTGTGGTGAGTCAATCAGTTCTACAAGATATTGACCTGTATTTCCAGTCAGTCTCCATGAATACACAGACTCTAACCCTAAAAAGGAAAATAACCAAAAACTGAAATTCAAGTGAGCAGAAGAGGGCAGCATGGTATAGGCTCCTGTCAGTTCCAAAATAACTCTCCATCAATGCTCCTGATATTATACACGTGAACTCTAACTTCCCCATGTCCTCACTGCACTCTCTATAGACACTCAGCATGCTATACATTACATATTGGATATTTGATTAGTTAAGGTACAGCTAGAGCTACGCTTAGAATCTCAGTGGGTTACCCTGAGAGAGATATACTTCAGCTCACCTGAAGTTCAGCCTCGGTGTAGTAGTCATTGGCAGCAGATGGCGGCCATGGGAGTGGATTGTATTCTAGCTCCTTCCAGCTTGCAGCTCTGACATGACCAGTGGCCTCAGGGCCCTCTGCTGGACCCTCAGCATCCCACAGGCAAAAGAAGGAAAATAGGGAGTACAGATCCCCTGTGGATGGAGTGTAAATTTATCCCTTCCATTCTTATTCCATTTGAGGGAAATAGATACAAATGGAATTAGGACTGGGAAATGTAGACACTGAGGGGGTAACTCTATAGAAGGAGAGCAAGAATCTTTGTGGGCAGCTAGCTGACTCTGGCATGCACCATTTCACAAATCTAAGACCTTGTCACCTTGGGCTGACCTTTTGGAGAGACCAGATGTTCATTTTTGCATATACCAAATTAGGATGGTACGTGGCAAAGCTTGCAAAATTTGTTTAATGTATGAGTGAATCTTGGAATGCAAAGGAGCATAATTATTCTTATTAGTTGTCAAAATTATGGATATCTGTCTATTACTGCTTACTGTGATATTGGTAAATACCAATTGAGATCACTGGAAACTATCAGAATACTGCTTAGGGCAACTTGTTGCTATAGGCTCTCAAAAATTTCACATTTATTCAACAGAAGAATTTTAATTTTTTTTTGCATATTATTATCTCACACAGAGACTTAAATTCACATCTAGGGTAACTTTTTTAAAAAAGTATGCTACATAGTAGTATGTAGAATTGTCACTAATAAAAAATAGGCACTAAAAATCAAAATTTATTTTTCAAAAACAGCGGTTTTTGTTTTTCATTTAAGGAATAAATAATGGGGAAAAAACATTTGGGGACTAAGATAAACTGTGTAAATGGAACAACAAGGCTCATTTTTTCTCAGTTATCTTTTTATAATTGTATCCCTGAATGCATAATCTCTCAGAATAATTAGGAAAAGCAACATTAAAGGCTAAAACAAAAAAGAAAAAATATGTGAAATACTGAAGGAAACAATATTTATAAAATCTGAAATAGCAAGTCAATGATAGCATTTTTTAAAGTGCATGTATATAAAATATAAACTATATCCTGAGACAAATGTTTCTGGAAGTTTTAAAATATTCTCAGGAATAATTTGCATGGTAAGCAATGGTAAACAATGGAAGAACAAATTTAGTTTTTAAAACAGACAAATATCTTACTTGAGAAAAACCTACAGAGTGAAAAAGGTATATTTGTAGAAATGTAAATTGTGACAAGTATCATGTTAATAACACACAGTGTTTGATAAGTTTTTACAAAATTAACAAGGCAGGGTAATCTAAGAAATAATAGCCATAGAGTATTGTAATTCCCAATGATAGAAATAGTTAAAAAAAAGAAACCTAAGGTTGAAGAGGGGAAGCTCTGATGTGAGAAAGTTACAACCTCTGAAAAGTTTAAGGATCATACAACACATGTTACATTAATCTCTACTCCTCCCCATGTGTTGGGTCTCTGCTATTTTTATTTGTTTTTAAATTTCACTACAATCTTTGTAGTCTCAATATGGCCATTATTGTATCATTTTAAAATGATATGATACTCTCCGGTGATCCAAGATGCAAAAATGTCAAAGCCTTTCTTCAAATATTAATACTGAAAAGAGCAGAATTCCAATACACATATTGCCAGAAAATTGAAATAAACCATATTTTATAAGCTATTATTTCAAATTCACTGATGCAATAAATCTAGTATTTTTAAAACAATAAGATTATAAATAAATGATGTTGTACATTTAAGAAAATATCTTGTATGTCTTCTAAAAGGATATCATCAACCATTGTCTTAGCATAGTTGAAAATCAAAACAGTGCATTTCATACAGAAATATTGGTATCAATAACTTCCATATGTTATACTATTAACATTTAAAAGTAAAAATATATCCATTCTATGATATCATACATTAACACTCATTTATATTTCATTGTATTTTGTATTTTAATAGTAAACTTTCTGTTCTTGTGATTACTATTTAAAATGGCTTTTCCCAAATCCCTGAATGGTGCCGCCACTGCATGACAATGACTCTAAGAGCAAAATAAAGCTAAAGAAGTGAGAAAAGACAAATGAAGGAATCTAAGACCATGTGACAAAGCAGAAAAGATGAAAGTCTAATGTGAGACCTTCAAAAAGCAATCAAAAAAGTCTAGCATGAGAGGAGAGAGAGAAAGAGCAAATGAAATAGCAAAAATCAGACAAAAGTTCAAGGTAGAGTGGCAAATTAAATGAATTTAAAGACACCTCTAAAAATGTGCAGTGAATAGTAGTAACTTCCACTAAAATTATTTTTAAAACCAATATAAAACAATTAAATATTTCCAAAGTTATGTCAGATAAGTAATACTTATTTTATTGGATAAAGCACCTATTGATATTTACCAGTTTGTGGAATCTCTCTCTTGCTCCCCCATATTCTTGTTGAATTTCTACCACTCACTGCCTATAATCTACTAATGCCAAAGGAAAAATCTGTTAGATTGTGCTCACCAGCTTGCTTATAATAGGGTATGAAAAAGCCACAGAAAAATTGAACCTTTTTGTTATTTTCAAATGCTCAAATATTCTATGTTACTCTCTGGAAGCTGAGAACTCGTAACCAAGCAACTGCAGCAGAGGCTGGAATTTGTCTACTTTGGAGACACATAGACCTTTCAAGAAGGCCATAAATGAGATGACCTGAGATGAAAAGGGAGATTTCATTCTTACAAAAGTTTTGTTGAAATTTGTGTCAGCTAATTCATTTACATCATTAGATTCTCCATGATAAAAATAAAATCTTCATTTCAAGTGCTTAACGAGAAAGGAACATAAATAAATACATGTAACTGGTGGAATGTGTCATTCTTCAAACATTTTAACCTAAGAATATATTCTGGGGTTAGTTCCACATTTTTGCTTGACTGTGAAATGGATGTTGTTAATTTACTGGAATTTATATCCATTCGAACTTACACTTAGCATCTTCACCTCACTCATTGCATTGGCTTTAGCAAAACGAGCTTCTTACTAGACTATGTATCAGTGCTTTGTCATTGACAAGACTGGTGTCCAGTATGTAAGTGACATAAGACATATAATTTTGTATAATCAAAAATATCAACACCATTCAATGGAATAAATGGATGATCACGTACCTCCTTCACAGTAATGACTCCAACTTCTAATATATTTTAATCATGATGTGAAATTATGACTTGCTGTTAATGGAGAAGTTTAAACTATTTGGAATCAATTTAAAAAATAGATTTGTATCCCCACATTCACCATGGTCTTTCTCTCCAGTTCCCCCAAACGGGGGTTTTAGCTGCTTTTTGACTGCTTTATCTAATGATAGGGACTAGCTGTGAGAGTGTCAATCAATGTGCCTTCAAGGGTAAGGGTCACCTATATCTGAACCATGTGTGTTATCTTCTCCACCTCACCTCCCTGTGTTCTGAGTGAGCTCAGGCGTCTGAGGGAACAGTCTGGACTGCACTAACATTAAAATGATAGTTTGTCTCCCCTAGTTGTCATAAAATAATTGCCTTTACAAATATTAATCTCTCAGAACTCTGCAGCCAGACCACATCTGCAAATGCTGACTATTCCAACCGCTGATGATATGATCTTGGGCAAGGTATTTAATTCATTGCCTTTCAATTATTTTGTCTCCAAAGTGAAAACAATAGTACTATCTCCCTTAGAGTGTTGCAATGAGGTAAATATGAGTTGATACATACATTTAGAATAATGTGTAGCATTAACAATTACTTAAAAAATATTAGACACTATAATTGTAGTGATTATTAATAATACATTTATAATTCCAGTTCATTTATGCTACTCTATAGTCAATTAAGACATCAGTTAGAAAGTTGTCAACTCAATAGTCAATTAGAAAGCAAAGAACCAAGAGCAATTAAAAAAAGAAATGAAAACAACTTTGCTGCTTCTCATATGCAAAACACTATAAAAACTGTTCAGAGTATATATTTTTTAAATGCTTTTCAAAAGAGCATGAGTACCAAAAATAGCTAATAGAAGGAGAGGGAGAGAAGACAAACTTGGGTTACACTGTATTTCTTTTAAAATCTGTGAGAAATGTTTAAAATCTTTAAAGAAATTATATATATGAAATCCTATATATATCTTATATATATAAAGAAATCATATAATATATGCATATACTGAATATACATGTGTTAATATACATTGTATAATGGATATATTATATATACAGAGGTATACATATAACATGAAATATATATAGAATATATGCAATTGTATAATACATTTGTATATAGACATATATATTATATATAAATGTTTGTAATTACTATTACTGCTTATTATTTTTACTAATGTTGCTACTTTACAACCATACATAGAACTCTGAAACCAGTACTACTGGAAAACACCAATTCTAAGGCAATAAATTCCACAGTTGAAGGAATGGGAAAAAGCCAGCCCAGTATAAGCTTTTTCTGAAATTTTCCCATATGTTCATTTGGAAGAAGTTCATATTGTGTTGTCTTTTGCCTATTTATCAATTTTCAGATTCTTAATAGTGGCTCTCATATTTTTTTTTACTGTAATCAGAAAGATGTTACTCAGGTTTTATGATCCTTTTAAGGTACTATTGAATTAAGTTGCTAATATTTTGTTGAAGAATTTTGCACCCATGTTCATCAGGAATATTGGATTGTAAATTTATCTGCTTGTGATGTCCCTCTGGTATTGGTATCAGGTTGATACTGGCTTCATAAAAAGAGTTTGGGATGCAAGGATGTTTCAATATATGCAAATCAATCAATGTGATGCACCTCATTAACAGAATGAAGGAGAAAAATCACATGACCATCTCAGCAGATACAGATAAAAGCACTTGACAAAATTATATATAATTACCATTATTATTATGATTCTTCTATACATGTAACATATACACTGTACCATAAATGTCAACGTCACCAAGCATATTGCACGATTTTGGGTTTCAACCATATTCCACGTTTTTCATGGGATGAATATCTGATCAAAATACCCCTGTTATGCCTTGAATCTTCTTTACTCTCTTCCTAAAATCCCTAATTTTTCAAGATCTAATCTTAAACTTTTCTAGTCACTATGCTACAAGAGGTGAAACAATGGAAACCAGGACGTCTATGTTTCAATTCTAGTTCTTCCTTTTACTCTGTGTGTAATTTCTAAAACTGTATTTCCTTCAGCTTTCCTTTATTCAATGATTATGGATTATCTACTATATGCCAATGCTTGGCTATCTGCTGACCACCCAGAGGTACGTGGTAAACAAAAGACATATTGTACCTACACTTAAGGAGTTAGGAATCTAATGATGAAGCCAGCTGTTAATACATAGATAATTAAAATTAAAGAATTCTAATTTTCTAAATTCTATAAAGGAACAATAGAAGTTGCTATGAGTGGATATAATAAGCAAGTGTAGCTGATAGAACTAGAAGAAGGAGTAGCAATAGACGAGGATGGGAATGCACCCAGAGACCAGACCATGTCATTCAGCCTGTGTTACAGATTTGGAATTTAATCTAAATTCACTTAGAGGCCACAGAAGGGTTTTAAACCCTAGAATTATGAGACCAGATTTCTGTTTATAAAGGATCAATCTGGCAGCCAGATTGGGAGGAGTTTAGATGGTGCCAGAAAGAGAAGTGGGTACCAATTAGGAAGCTACTGCGGTGTTTAAGGTGAGAGATGATGGCAAAATAAATTAGGGAGGAGAGAGGTGGAACGAGGAGAACCAGACAGACATGAGCTACATTTTATATGAGGAGCTGACAAGACTCACTAACAGACTGGGTTGAGGGAGAGGTGAGCGTGAAAGGGGTGTCAAGAATGATTCTCAGGTGTCTTGCTTCAACACTTGAGCGGATGGAGGTGTAATTATTGAAAAGAGGACTCTGCAGGGAAACCAGAGACAAGCCAATGGGAGGAAAGAGGCTTAGAGCTCAATTTTGTACCGGTTAATTTTTGAGGCACCAGCAAAGCCTCCAAACATATGTATTAAATGTATGTTACCTATAGGAGTCTGATGCACAGAAGAGAGGTTTCAGTTAGAAATATATCAATGTCTATACTGTCAACAGTGTCCTCATTTGAAAATGAGGGTGGCACTGTGTGTGACAAAAAACATGAACATGTCTTTATTCCCGTCATGCTGAGAATGGACTTGAGGACACGGGGAGGGGGAAGGGTAAGCTGTGACAAAGCGAGAGAGTGGCATGAACATATATAAACTACCAAACGTAAAATAGATAGCAAGTGGGAAGCAGGCACATAGCACAGGGAGATCAGCTCAGCTCGGTGCTTTGTGACCACCTAGAGGGGTGGGATAGGGAGTGTGGGAGGGAGGGAGACGCAAGAGGGAAGGAGATATGGGAACATATGTGTATGTATAACTGATTCACTTTGTTATAAAGCAGAAACTAACACACCATTGTAAAGCAATTATAATACAATAAAGGTGTTAAAAAAGATAGAAAGCATTGACTGAAAAAAGAATTAGGTTACAAAGCAGTATGTAAAATATAATCTAATTTATTATGTAGTTAATAATTATAAAGATAAAGATTTTGAATAAAAAAAAAAAAAAACGAACATGTACAAAATGCCAGGCACAAAACACTGGGCACAGACAGAGGATGTGTGAGCCTAATGATATTCCTGCACCTTCAAAAATATACATGTGTATACATGCATACATACACACATATGTAATGTTCAACATATATTTAATAGGGGCAGAAAGAAAAATATTTCCCTTAATAAAAGTTGTATGCATTGTTCTTTATATTCAAAATAAGAAATGTACTGAACAAATAATATCTGTATTATGTGAAAACACATTAACTTTTTGGAATTATCTTTCCTATAACAGCTTTCCCATCACTTGTAACTGGATAAGCTAGTCACTCAGTCTCACTCAGTAGAGAGGTAACTTCCAGAGGTATCAGTCAAATCCTGTAGCTGCACATGACAGAATTTCTGTTTCACAGGAACAAAAACACAGTTCCTATCTCACCCGGCTTCCAGTTACAGATTTTGAAAGTAATTATCTGACACAGCAGAAGCCAAACAGTGCTCTATTTTTATTTTCCATTTCAAACTCTGAATGTGAATCAGATTCTCACCAGAAATGTGACAGAAACAGGAGGAAAAGAAATAGATTTACTTATTCATTTACTGCTGCTGAAGCAGTCAATACTCTGAAAAATTCAGCAAGACGTTTCCCACTTTTCCACAGCCCTTGTTCCATCACTTCATTTCGTGGTGTTCTACATCAGACTACTTTTACAGGAATATTAAGGAATTTAAATGTATATATTTCTTTTTAACCACATATGACAGGTAACCAGTAATATGTCAGGCATTATCTGGTTTCTAAATTTAGTCAATGGGACCTAAAGATAGTTTTCTGTCACAGGCTTTTAATTTATTTATTTCTTTAGAAATGCAATGCACCATTTATTTGTTTATTTATTGTGTTTGTTTATTTATTTATTTTTCATTTCTGGCCACGCAGCATGCAGGATCTTAGTTCTCCCACCAGGGATCAAACCCATGCCCCTTGCAGTGGAAGAACAGAGTCTTTACGACTGGACCACCAGGGAAGTCTCTGTCACAGGCTTTTTAGAAGTATTGTCACTTCACTGAGAGAAGCAAGCTGGGGCACAAGTGAACAATAAAGTACAACTTTATTTGTTATATATCTACAAAAAATTATGACAACAGACATTATCATATAGACTTATATGTAACATGCAAAAACTATACTTTATGTGAACAAATCATTTTTACACTTTCATAAAGATGAACCAGTTATGGTAGAAATTTTACTTCTCCTTCAAGAGAAAGATATCTAGACATCTATGCACAGAGGCACTCTTGAATATATCAGATTATAAGCCTGATTCTTGCATTTTATTTCCCTGTTGTTTTGACAAACTTTATAGCATGGCATTCAGAACAATGAAACCATTTGATTAGCCTAGAGTCTGGCTTGGGCAATCAATAAATAATACTGTACTTCTGCAACAACTACTGCTATTTCTCCATTGGCTACGAAAGAAAATCCCATGATTCTATATTTTTTCACCTACATTCCCACTCATATTTTGCTGGTTTCTTCTACAAACCATATAACTCGGATAAAGTAGTCAGCATTCAGATAGCGACCTGTGGCTGTTATTTGTGGTAAATAGATTGAACTTGTTACCTACCTTGAACCTACTCTAAACTAGTCACTGGTTACTGACATTGTACTAATTTCAAAATATGTAACGTAAGTAAATTATTAAATGAGTTTTATGTAACTGGGTGTAATGTGTCAGGGGTGTTTTAAGTCATTTAGCTAATATAATTGGGACTGTGTCAAAAATGACTATTTACTGCCCCAGAGCTAAGGTGATCATAAAATTTACCATCAAATGTTCCCTGTATTTTATTTTGGGAAAGCAGTGTGTAAACCAAGTACAAACCAGGCCCAATGGGGAAAAAATAGAAGCATGGTTGACTTAGAACAATCCTAGAATAAAATCTTAGATGCTTTTACCCTGTTACATTCATTGTGGATTTTTCTGGTATCAGCAACAGGAAAAAAAAAGAATTTTATGAGTGAAAGTTTAGGTTAGGAGGACAAGAGAGCAGACATAATCTGTCTGTAATTTAGCCTTAGAAACGAGAGGGTGAGGAAAACAGATAAAAACAGGGTCTTGGTGCTGTATTCTTGAGTGTCGGGATACAGTCTGAGGGAGAGGGTTATAGAAGAAGCCTTGATAAACCAGCTCTGGTTTGGATGTATTCTGGAAGAAGGTAAAGCTTCACTGCAATACAGGTTTTAGGAGAAGGACTAGCCATACCTCTGCATACATGGAAAGCCATCACCTAAATAGGAAATGATAAGTTTGGTAATAAATTATTCCCTGTCTTAAATTAGTTCCCGGACGCTACAACTGGAAAAGTGATCCAGATTCAAAGATGTATCTTCTTGAAAAACATTTGAATATTTATGTATAAAGGAACAAACTATTCTTTCTCAAAATCCAAATGGAATTACCAAGATTCAGCCACACCCGATGTACTTGGTTTTGTTTGAAATAGTGCTGTAAATAGCATTACGTTATGAAATAGGACTCACTATAATTAAACCAGATTTAATAGCATATGTTAATGGCATGTACTGTTAAAAAAGCATGCATGAAACACACTGATAGAACAAGATAAATTGATAATAAGGTATTCACACTGGTAAATAAGGTAATTCAATGTATAAAATATGTGTTAGACTTCTAGTTCAGAAAAGATGGTGTAGACCCAATTTTCCCATTCCTTCCTCATAAGCACAATTATAGACCCTGAAAATGGCACTGGGGACAATCATCAAGGAATCTGAAAGGTGGAAAGAAGGGGAGCTTGTCTGTAACCCTAGGTCTGGAAGAACAGGACAGCAGCACGGGAAGCCATCCAGACCTGGTTTTCCGTGACTCCCAGCCCTGAGAAAAGAAGCTACCTGAGTAGGCTCATTTCTTTCCTGGATCAAACAGAATTCCCTCTGACCACATCAGGTAAGCAGACAACACCGATAAGGGGGATTGCTTGGGAGCCCCATCAAGAATAGCCAGTGGAAGCACTCTGCTTCCTCATAAAATGTGAGACTCCCCTTTTTCTACCAAGAGCTACTGAGATGGGGGTAGAGTTGCTGGAGAGACCCAATACTAGCTGATGTGGCCCCAGAAACATCTTTGACTTCATGGTCGCAATATTCTCCATCCCTGTCCAAGGATGCAAAAGAAGCTGAAGGTCACTGGTAGGGGAATTCCACCACACCACTCCACTACCAAGAGACACTTAGCAGACTGGCATTGGGAAAACTCATTTGGCCCTTGCAAGAGCACCATTTGGGATAATGGGGGACTCCAGTGACTTTAGATAAATCAAGCAGACCAAAATATTACCACAAAGGCACTGAATATTTACTGCCATTTGAACCACAGTCCATAAAAGTAACCCAAGATCCACATGCTAAACTTAAACTGGGTGGCTGCTTGTTAAAATAGAACATTTAAACAGAACTCAGAGTCTCCTATAATTATAGGAAAAAATGTCTAGGAAATAATAAAAACTCACCCATTATACCAAGAACCAAGAAAATCACAACCTGAATAATGAAAGACAATCAACTGATGCCAACACCAAGATGAAGCAATTGTTGGAATTATCTGACAAGGATTTTAAAGTGGCTTTTATAAAAATCCTTCAATAACAAATTATCTTGAAACATATTAAAAGAGAAGAAAAATAGATAATCTCAGCAAAGAAAGAGAAGTTATTAAAAATGGCCAAATGGAATTTGTAGAAACAGAAAAAAAAAATCACTGTATAGGCATAATAGTGGAGATGACAGTGGATAGAATTAATTCACCTGAGGACAGAATGAAACCCATCCAGTCTGAAAAATAGAGAGAAAATAGTCTGGGATATAAAAAATAAACTGAGCCTCAGGACCCAGTAAACCAAGCCTCAGGGACCCAAAGATTTAATAAATATATTATTACAATTCTAAGAGGAGAGGTGCAAGGACTGAAGCTGGAAGGATTATGAAGAAATAATGACTGAAAATTTCCCAGATTTGGTTAAAACACACCCAGCAGATCCAAGAAGCTGAAAAAAACCCAAACAAGTTAAAGGCAAAGAAATCCACACTACGATTTATTATAATTAATCTTCTGAAAATGAAAGATAAAGTGTTAGAAGCAGCCAGAGAGAAACGATGCATTACGTTTAGAGAAAAAACAATTCAAATGACAGTGGATTTCTCCTGTGAAATAAGGGAGACTAGGAGGAAGTGGTACACTATTTTGAAAGTTTGAAAGAAAAGCACAGTCAACTATGAATTCTATGTTGCAGAAATATCCTTCAAGAATGAAGGGAAGTAAAAACATTCTCAGATGAAGGAAAAAGAAAAGAATCTGTTGACATTAGACCTATTCTTATAGATTGGCTAAAGAAATTTTTCAAACAGAAAGGAAATAACAGATTAAGTAATTGTGAAGCATCAGGAAGGCAGAGTAATAAGGAAAAAAAAAAGAAATACAAATAAATACAATAGGTTCTCCTCTCCTTGTGAATTTTTAAAATCATATTTACATATTGAAACAAAAATTATAACATCATCTGATATCCAAGAATATAATATTTTAAAGTAAGGAAAATAAAGGGACCAAAATGAAAATGAGGTTTCTGCATTCACTCAAAATGGTAAAATGTTGACATTAGTAGACTCTCATAAGCCACATATTTTATATATATATACAGTAACAATTAGATCAACCACAGTAAAAACTATACAAAGAGATACACACAAAAACACTACAGGGTTTTCCTGGTGGTGCAGTGGTTGAGAGTCCGCCTGCCGATGCAGGGGACACGGGTTCGTGCCCCGGTCCAGGAAGATCCCACTTGTCACGGAGCAGCTGGGCCCTTGAGCCATGGCCACTGAGCCTGCGTCTCCAGAGCCTGTGCTCCACAACCGGAGAGGCCACAGCAGTGAGAGGCCCGCATACCGCAAAAAAACCCAAAACAAAACAAAACAAAAAAAACACTACAAATAAATTGACAGACTCCTAAATAATGTTCATGGAACCCACATAGTCGCATGTAAAAAGAAACAGACAAATGAGAAGCAGAGAAAACAAATAGAAAATGTATAAGAAAACGGAACTGTTATTGATTAACATATCAATAATTACCTTAGATGAAAATGTCTTAAATATAATAATGATAATATAGAGAAAGCAGACTGAACAACGGAACAAAATCCAACTATATGCTCTTTACAAAAACACTCAATTTAGGGCTTCCCTGGTGGCGCAGTGGTTGAGAGCCCGCCTGCCGATGCAGGGACACGGATTCGTGCCCCAGTCCGGGAAGACCGCACATGCTGCAGAGTGGCTGAGCCTGTGAGCCATGGCCTCTGAGCCTGCGCGTCCGGAGCCTGTGCTCTGCAGCAGGAAAGGCCACAGCAGTGAGAGGCCCACGTACCGCAAAAAAAAAAAAAAAAAAAAAAAGAAACAAAAAAAAACACTCAATTCAAATTAAATGACATAGGTAGATGTTGAACATAAAAGAATGGAAAAGATATAGCATGGAAATATTATTTAAAAAATAAAAACTAGTGGTTATCTTAGTATCTGACAAAATAGACTTTGTAGCAAAGCAAAGTAAAAGAGACAAAAATAATGATAAAAGGACCATTAGGAAGACATTACATTCCCAATATGGATGCACAAGAGAGCTTCAAAAATACATGAAACAAAAGCTGATAGAGTTGGGAACGTCAACACCCACTTCTCATCAACTGATAGAAATACAGACAGAAAATGAGCAAGGATACATATGTGAACTATAGGAAAAACCAAAAGGATCTGATTGGCATATATAAAACACTGTTTTTAAATAACAGTATAATATACATTTTTTTTCAAGTACCCATGGAAGATTCACCAAGATAGACCATATCATGGGCCACAAAACAAAACTCAAAAAATTTAAAAAAATATTGAAATTATACAAAATATCTGATTTTTTATCTGATTTTAATGGAATCAAACTAAAAATGAACAACAAAGAAAACAGAAAAATCTCTAAATACATAGAGATTTTAAAAGACATTTACAAATTATTTCCTTTGAGGAAGTCTCAAAGGAAATAAGAAATATTTATAACTAAATGAAAACAAAATACACCATATCAAAATATGTGGAATGCAACTAAAGTGGTGCTTGGAAGGAAATTTATAGCTATATGCTTACATTAGAAATGAGATAAGGTCTCATATTGCTAACTTAAGTTCCTACTTCAAGACCTGGGGAAAAAAAATGAAACATAAATTCAAGTAAATGGAAGGAAACAACAAAGAGCAGAAGTCAATAAAATTGAAGACAAGAAAAAAATAGAAAAATTGATGAAACAAAACTCTGACTATTCAAAAAATCAATTAAACTGATAAACCTCTAGGAAGACTGAAAAATATTTTTTTTTAAAAAAAGCAGGAAGAGGGGCTTCCCTGGTGGCACAGTGGTTGAGAAAGATCCCACATGCCGCGGAGCGGCTGGGCCCGTGAGTCATGGCCACTGAGCCTGCGCGTCTGGAACCTGTGCTCCGCAACGGGAGAGGCCGCGGCAGTGAGAGGCCCGCGTACCGCAAAAAAAAAAAAAAAAAAAAAAAAAAAGCAGGAAGACAAAAATCACTAATTCAGTATCAACGATGGGATAACACTACAGATACTGCAGTCTTTAAAAATATAATAAGGGGATACTATGAAAAACTTTATGCTCATATATTTTAAAACTTAAAAGAAATGGATCAGTTCCTTGAAAACCACAGACTACCACAGTGAAAAAGTTTATCTGAATTGTCTATGACCATCAGAGAAATTGTATTCACGATTAAAAGCTCCAGACAGGGGCTTCCCTGGTGGCGCAGTGGTTGAGAGTCCGCCTGCCGATGCAGGCGACACGGGTTCATGCCCCGGTCCGGGAGGATCCCACATGCCACGGAGCGGCTGGGCCTGTGAGTCATGGCCGCTGGGCCTGCGCGTCCGGAGCCTGTGCTCCGCGACGGGAGAGGCCACAGCAGTGAGAGGCCAGCATACTGCAAAAAATAAAATAAAATAAAATAAAATAAAAAATAAATAAAATAAAAAAGCTCCAGGCAGTAGCGTTATGTTGGAAGTCTAGTTTTCACTGGGTAATTCTACCAAATATTTAATATCAATATTAATATAAATGTTACAAAATATCTTTCAGAAAACATAAGAAGAGGGAACATTTTCTAATTAATTTAACAAGCCAATATTGCCCTGATACCAAAACAAAAGTCAATACAAAAACAACCTACCTATTATTATCTCTCATGAAATTGAATGCAATGGTCCTCAAAAAAAATCTTAATAAATTTATTCATCAATGTATAAAAGATGAAGTGAGATTTAGTCCAGGTATGCAAGGCTGGTTCAACTTTTGAAAATCAATAAATGTAACCCACCATGTCAATAAGATAAGGAAGGAAAAAACATGGTCATACCAATCAATGCAGAAAAGCATCTGACAAACTCCATCTGTTCATGATAAAAACTCTCAGTAAGTTAGAAATAGAGAGGAATTAACTCAACTTGATAAACAGCATCTATATAATAAACCTACAATTAACATCATATTCATATCATGAATACTTTTCCACTAAGATAAGAACATGGCAAAAACGCCATCTCTTACCACTCTAATTCAGCATAGTACTTAAGTGCTAGCCAGTGAAGCACTAAGGCAAGAAAAGGAAATAAAAATGCACACATCAAAGAGTAGAATCAAAAGTCTCCCTGTTTGTAGAGGACATCATTATTTATATAAAAAATGTATCAAACAAACAAATGGAAGAAAAAAAATCTCCTAGAATAAATGAGTTTAGCAAGTTTGCAGGCCAGAAGATGAACAAACACAAATCAATAGGAACAATGAATATGCAGAAACTAAAATTAAAACATAATACCATTTATAATCATTCCAAAGAAAATCATAAATTTAATAAATTGCACAGTGATAAAATATGCACAAAGTATTTTATGTACCATAGGCTGAAAACTGCAAAATGCTGATGACAGATATCAAAGACTAAATGAAGATATCATGTTCACGAACTGGAATACTTAACATAGTAAAATGTCAATTGTTCCCAAATTCATCTATAGGTTTAATATAATGTCTATCAAAATTCCAGCAAGATCTTGTATAGACATAAACAAACTTATTCCAAAATTTCTACGGGAAGACACAGGCTCTGAACTAGTTAAAACAATCTTGACAAAGAAGAAACCTTGCTATCTTTGATATCAATGCTGGCCATATAGCTACAGTAACCAGGAAGTTAAGCTATTGGTTGAGAAAGAGACATGTAGATCAATGGAACAGAAAAGATGAACCAGAAATTGACTGACACAAATATGCTCAACTGAATTTTAACAAAGGTGCAAAACCAATTCAAAGAGGGAAGGATAGTCTTTTTAATAAATCGTGCTGGATCAATAGGATATCTACAGGCAAACAACAAAAAACAACCTTGCCCTAAACCTCACAGTGTATACAAAGTTATCTCATATTACACTGTAGACATATATGTAAAACCTAAAACTACAACTTGTGGGGGGAAAAGAGGAGAAAATTTTGGCACATAGCACTAGGAGAAGAGTTCTTAGATTTGGCACCAAAGCAAGATGCATAAAAGAAAAATATTCATAAATTGGACCTTGTTGAAATTAAAAACTTTTTTCCCAAAGAAATGAAAACTATGTTCACACAAACAGCTAAAAACAGATGTTCATAGCAGATTCAATGTATAGCTCAAACTGGAATCAGCCCAGATGTCCCCGACTGATGAATGGTTAACCAATCGGTAACACAGGTCTATCATGGAGTCCTATTCAGCAATAAAAAGGAACAAACTATTGATACATGCACCAAATTGAGTGAATCTCCAGACTTACATCAAACGAACAACAGCCGTTCCCAAAAGGTTACATATTGTATGTCGTATATTTCTATTTCTATAACATGTTTTAAATGGCAAAATTGTAGAGAAGAAGGAAGTTAATTTTTACTGCTTGTCAGAGGTTAAACAAAGTTGGGGAGTGAGGGAAATGAGGTGGTAGCAGGAGTAAAATTGGTATGGTTACAAAAGGCAACATGAGGGATCATGTGGTGTTGCAAGTGTTCAGTAGTGGAACTGTGCTGGTGGGGATACAAGAAGCTACACAGACAACGTTTTTATAAAACTTACGCGCGCGCACACACACACACACACACACACACACACACATCAGTATAAGGAGAGCTTAGGAAATCTGAACGAAATTGATGAATTGTATCAATGTCAGTATCCTGGCTGTGACAATATGTTCTAGTTTTGCAAAATATTACCATTAAGAGGAAGTGGGCAGACAGAATTTTCAAGAGATATCTCTCTGTATTATTTCTTACAAGTGTATGTGGACCTACAATTATCCCTTTAATTTTAAAATAGGTATACTTAGTTGGAAAAAAACCCAAATAATCCTGATGAGTTTCCAGAACTTTGGCAATACTCTTAATGGATAAGCATCTTTGTTGTGTAATTGAGGTGGGAGCAGGTGGCATGAACAGAGTCTCTGCTTACTACCATGAATAATTCTTCATCATAAATCTTATGCAAGTCTAGAAGAAATCTCTAAAGATCATCAAATTTGTCTCCATGCTTTTATCAGAATTTTAAGTGTAAAATATCAGATGTTAAGAATCAATTTCCACTCATTCCAAAACTAACATAAATCTTAGGGTCTTTTAAAGCTCTATTTCTGCTAATTATTTAAATACAGATGTTAATTAAATTCTATAATTTGGATGTTCAGATAAATACGTTATAAAGCATACATTAAATGATAAACTATCATTAAAAGTTACGGAAAAGGGGAGTAGAATATAGAGTTATTACATAGCGTATGTAAACACAATTATTTGCTGATGTGAAAATGCATGATAATACCTTCACTGCTACATTACTGTCCCAGGGGAATATTTTTCCCCTCTTGTTTAAGATCTAACACAATGGAAATCAATGAAGTCAATATGTTAAAATTGGTGACTATTTAGTTGGCTTTGATAACAAGACTGATATATGTATCTTTCACACATTTGTATAGCCCCAATATTTAGCACATGCAAAGTTTGCAAACCACCTATCATTTTCAAGGAACATTACAGCACAGACAATACATATTTTCCTTTATGTGAGGTTTCCTGAGGTCTTTCTGCTCAAGATGAGGGATTGAGAAAAAAACATTTTATTCTTCTTGAAGTCTCATTAAACTATAAGAAGTATTTAAAATATATAAATACTTTGCAAATTAAAGATGGTAAGTTTTGCTCCCAACACAAAAGACATTTTAGTAAGTTCCTCAAAGACAAATTATAAATGAAATGATGATGACTAATATTGAAAGACAAAGGAAATTATATCCTTAAACATGTGTGGAAGAGCCCTGCCATGCAGGATTTTGCCTTGTCCTGCATATTTCCTGAAAAGCTTAGGAGTAAAAAATGCTAAGTATAATGGAGGGTAGGGGTGAGATGGAGTTCTAAAACATAAAGGTAAATGGAAAAATTATAGAAAAGTACTTGACATCTCCAATCAGAACACTCAACAGCCAGCCATTAACCTCTCTGAACAAAAGTGCACATTCTTGGAAAAATTCAATGTAAGAAATTTTTAAGAAAAACTTAAGATGTCTGAGACAACGAACAAAAGGAGATAGTGATGAAATTAGCTCAAACTCTCATCATCTATCTCAAGGTCTTCTGTACAATGGTAGGGTTTTCTGTATCTTCATTCTAAAAGGTGGGAAGTAATTATAGCCTATCTATAGTTAACAAGAGTAGGAATAAACATGTCGGTATTTTACATATTTTAAATAAAAAGACAACCAAGGGAAGAACTATATAATTAATGATAGATGACATGGGAGAAACGGGAAAAGAGGTAGGAATATTAAAGTAGTAGATACTCATATATTGGTACTATAGCAGGAAATCAAGATAAAGTCTAGTCATGTTAAAATAAAAGAACTAAAATATTACAGATTGCTTTTTATCTGTAAGAAAAGCTGTGAGAGGGAATGGAAGGGAAAAAGAGGAATATCAATTTTGTGATAACTTTTTGTACTATTTGACTTTTTCCCTATGTACATGTATTGTACATCAGTACAAATAAAAATAAACATATTAAAATAATAAAGGTGTTAAGAAGACATATATGTAGAGAAAAAAATACGTGGTCTCATTTAATTCCTCTTTTTAAAAGAGGAATTATTCAAGACCATGAGATTAAGCACATATATGTTACATTAAGCATTCATTTATAGATGTCAATTTTTAAAACAAAGTAGCAATTTACAACACAATTAAAGATTCTTGTCACTTTATTCAAGGTATCCTCATGTATCGTTAGTAAAACGAACCTAAAGACCAGTAGTTCTGAAAGATAATTTAGGATCATTTTGGTAGCTTGAAAAATACTGATATCAGGGTTCTATTTTCAGATTTTCTGACTTAATTGATCGGATGTTCACCCTGAGCTTGAGGATTTTTAAAAACTTCCCATGTAATTCTAATATTCAAAGAAGGTTGAAAACTATGGGTATCTATCTTTTGAATATTTGTCTTCTAGTAATATATACCAGATCAAAGCTTTGTTTGTTCCCCAAATGTAGGATTTTCTGTACCTTCATTCTTGTTATTTTAACATTTCTTACAGACACTAAGGAAAGTGCAGCTGCAAAGTACAGAATAGAAATAACTTCTATGCAAATTAACAGCTCTCCAGAGAGAGTCTTTAGTCCCTCACAGCTGTACTGCACTGATGCTCCAGCCCCCCCAAACATAAATATTTACTTAGTGTTATTTGTGCCGATAATCTATATGTAATTAGATATTATTTTACCCTTCCTCATCTCAGTGTTTATAAAAATAGTAATAAAACTAAAAACTCCTCATGGTCAATTTAATTCAATGGAACAATAATAACAGAGTTCAAAGAACAAGAGTAACAATGGCAATGCCAGAAGAAGAAGAAAAAAAAACTGGCATGGGACCATAACATAGGTCATATTTAAGAGGGAAATGTAACTTCAAGTAAAATATATATGTCTCTCTTATAGTATTTCCTTTCTGCTTAGTGTCCTCCTATTTTAACTAAAAGTAGTTTCTATTGCTTTGAACACTATAGATATATTTAATACTTCTTATAATTTTGATATAACAATAGAAAGAAACCATGCATGCAAAGCAGCTAATGAACTGAACAAGCAATTATTGAGCATACAAGATGTTCTAGAACAAGTTTATGAATCCTTACTTTTAGCTTGATACACACACACACACAGATATATAAATATACACATATACAAACATACATATACAGAGTTGGTGGACATTTCTTTTTTTTTCAAAAAAGAAAGAGTGATCTATAATTATTCTGAGTCTCTTTATTTTCAAATAGAATGAATGACATTTAATATATCTTGGTGACACAATAGGTAAAATAAAATAAGTAAAGCAAAAGTCAAATATATTAAACTTTCCCACACAGTGTGCCAAATGTGTGTGTGCATGTGTGTATAAGTGTATCTTTTATGGAACCCCATCTTATTCTGCAAGAATTGATACCCCATTGTGAGACTTTGGTAGGAGACAGTTCTGCCTCAATTATGTAAACTTCAGGAGCCAGACTGCATTTGCCCCACTTGGGCAGACCACTGACACGTGACTTGGGCTGAGGCAACATATGCTCTCTTGTCTGGAGCTTTTGAAAAGTGACCAAGTGACACAAAGACCAAGGGACAGGGCTTCCCTGGTGGCGCAGGGGTTGAGAGTCCGCCTGCCGATGCAGGGGACGCGGGTTCGTGCCCCGGTCCGGGAAGATTCCACATGCCGCAGAGCGGCTGGGCCTGTGAGCCATGGCCGCTAAGCCTGCGTGTCCGGAGCCTGTGCTCCGCAACGGGAGAGGCCACAACACTGACAGGCCCACGTACCGCAAAAAAAAAAAAAAAAAAAAAAAAAAAAATTGCAAGTAGCTATTTAAATTTAAATTAGTAAAACAAACATTCAGAACCTTCACTACAATAGCCACATCTGAAATGTTCAACAGTCACATGTGACTAGTAGCTACCATAATGGATAGTGCCGATATAAAACGGGACTATAACTGCAGAAAGTTCTGTTGGACAGCTCTGGTCTAAACACATTATGATAATTCAGCTTTCCCCATGGTTAAATCAGAAATCCAGACTTAAGTTATTCAGTACAGGTTGACTGCTGTTAATTCAGTATGTGCTTGAACGGTAGTCCAATAAGGCTCAAAGAAATTATGCCTTCTCCATAAAATGAATTTATCTTATTATATATATGTGTGTGTGTATATATATATATATATTTATTTATTTATATATTTGTTAACTAATGTAGATTTTTTTCAACAATAGGACTCTGATTCATAGAGAAGTAGTACCTAGAAATGGGAGGCTTTAAAAGACAGAACCTAAAATGTGGATTTGAAAAATATTTGGGCACTTAAACTCACTCTCTATCTAGTTGCAAGCAAGGAAATCCTTTCTATAACAGAGCATAGAAACTGATTGAACTGTTGCCTGCCAATTTTGGGACTTGGGCTTCACATACTTTCTGAGTGTGCAGCTGTAGGAATTGGCTAGAATCCTAATCACATCGTTTGTATCTCTGATTCTGCCTTTGCCTGGAGTCTGTTCTACTCTTCAGGTATGCAAGTTAGTAAATCAATTCCCATATTAAACTAGTTTCAGATAGTTTCCTTCAACAGCCAGCAGGATATTACTAACCAACACAGACATGTCAATCACTAAGGCAGTTGAGAACAGTTCAGGATGAGTAGCATACAGAGGAATATCTAAATTTTTAGATGCTATGGATTAGTAATGGCTAGAGGGCAACAATGAGAAGTTCTGAAGAAGATGAATAGTTTTATTACATATAAGTAAAGACTCCGTGGATTTATGTTAATTTACAGCCTCCTTCTCTATCACTACTGGATCCTCTTGAATATGGGCCAGCCTCCTGTAAATAATAAGGTTCGTCAGAGAAAATAACTTCCTGAGTAAAAAATTAGCTGTGGAAATACAATTCTCATTTTTTAAATATTTTATTGTTACCAGTTTTTTAAAGCCACTTTATTGACGTATGATTAAACACAAAGACTATACATATTTATACATGCATACTCCTTGATGAGTTTGAAAAGTATACATCCATGAAACCATCACCACAGCCTATGCCATAAACATATCCATCACCTCTAAAAGGTTCCTCCTGCCCTCTTTTTTTATTGTTATTATTATTATTTGTGATAAGAACACAGCATAAATTCTACCCCCTTAGCAATCTTTCAAGTATACAATACAGTGTTATTTTATTCTCACTCATGCTTCAGATTTCATTGATTACTTGCTCCTCCTTGAGATTTTTCTCCTTATTTATCGACCCTGATTCCATTTCTGTTCCATTGTTTCTGTCCTCTTGAATTTTATTTGCAAACTTTAGACCGAGTTTTCTCTTTTCCCTTATAACATTTTGTTCCACAGAATTCCATTCTGAGCCAGAAGTCCATGTATGTTTCCCTAAATTTTGATTCAGGGCTTCAATCACCACTTAAACCCCAGTATCTCCTATTTCTACGCTTTAGCCTGCATCCTTCCTCCGGCGTTCTGCATCTCTCCACACCTGCCCACCTGCATGCCCACGAAGCACCTGGGACATAGACTATCCAAACCTATAGCTCCATCACCGTCACTCCCAGACGTGATCCCAGACGTGATCCTCCCCCTTTACTCTTTAGCCACCACCCCCCAATTTAAGGAGGAGCCTGCCCAACCCTTCAAACAGCCCTGCATCCCCCTTTCTCACTCTCCACAGATGCAAAATCTTGTCAATTCTACATCTTAAAATAAACAGTTTTAATCTATTTACTCTCTCCAATTATTCTGCAATTACCAAATACAAGTCTAGATTTGTGCAATGGTAAAGCATCCTCTCTGCCTTCAAACTTGTTCTGTATGTCTCACGTCACTTCACACTTGAAAATCCTTTAATTCATTCCCAAACACTTGGAGATAAACTATATTCTCCTTTGAATCTCCAACCAGCACTGGCCCTCGGTGGCCTGTCATGCTGTCTAGCTTCATCCCCACTTCCAGTTCTCTACATGTGATCTGTGCTCCAACTGCTGTACTTGTATATCCTTAATTTCTACTTATATACTTTTTTTTTTTTTCGGTACGCGGGCCTCTCCCTGTTATGGCCTCTCCCGTTGCGGAGCACAGGCTCCGGACGCGCAGGCTCAGCGGCCATGGCTCACGGGTCCAGCCACTCCGCGGCATGTGGGATCTTCCCGGACCGGGGCATGAACCCGTGTCCCCCGCATCGGCAGGCGGACTCTCAACCACTGCGCCACCAGGGAAGCCCTACTTACATACTTTTGATATGTCATTCCTAAAATTCCAGTGCAGGTCTCTCTTAACCAATATACTTTACCTGTCCCATTTTCTATTGATGGCAAAATATTAGTTCAAATTCTTCCTCTTCTGAGGAGCCTTCCCTAAATGGAGCTAAGTCAAGCATATTACTCCACCCCTTGCACCATCATCCCCTATGTTTAGCACCTCTACTGCACCACTAGCACTGTGATGCTATCATTAGTTCTTGAAATCACCTCTTCTTGCCTTCATTTCATTAATTATTGAGATTGTATTTTTCATTAGTATAATCTCCACATTTAGCACAGTGTATGGCATGCTGTTAGTTTTTTTAACGGTTGAATTTACGTTGAAGCAATAACTTTCAAAGTGAAATAGGATTCTTGCAATCATCTCATTCATTCACTTCTTTAATGTGCATAATAAAACTTTGTTCTGAAAGTTTGGATTTACCCAGGTCAGAAAATTATATAGTAGAAAAATCAAGGCTACCTGTCCAATGTTCCTTCCGCTACTTCTTGCTACTTATATATGTGTTGCAAGTATGTGTCAAGTGTTGCCCTATGTCGATAATACATTATATGGTCCATAAATATAGTATCCCTTAAATCATTATGGAAAAGTAAATAAGCAAACTATGCTTCATTACCCCCTTTTATATGCTATATTAGCTCCTTTACAGAAACCTACTTTTGATTTTCCTGAAATTCTTTTTCCCTGCAATTCTGTTGCTCATATAGAAGAGCGATTGCTTAGCAACAAATATATTGATGCCACATCCTTTTCTTCTTAAAGTCAACAGTGTCTTCACATTTCTCTAAATATGAAGCCCACAGTTCTTTATTCCAGAGACCCTGTAACATCTATGTCCTATTGTGTCTAGCCTCATCTCTCTCTTCTCTACTGTTCATTCCCTAAATTGGAGTTAACCGGTCTTTCTTTGCCCCTCAAATACACAAACTCCTTCCCATTTCAGGGTCTTTATATGTGTTACTCCTTTATAATGGACACTCCCCCATTCTCAAACATCATACACAAGCATAGCATCAATTTGGTGTGATTAGCTCCTATTCATTTCTCGATCCTGGTCTCTTCTTCCTCAGAGAGTTCTTCCCTCACCCCCAATCTAGGTTTAACACTACACACAAGTACAACATACTTTCATAATCCTCATCACAGTTTATAGTTGAATATTTATTTGTATTAATGTTGGCTTAATGTCAATGTCTCCCAGGATACCTGCTTCATTCACCACTATATGCACAATGCCTTGTAGAGAGACGAGAACTGAGGAGGTATTCAATAAATTTTAAATGAATGAATATGACCTAGTCTTCAACCTTTGTCAAAATAAACTCAGCTGACAAATATCATATGATATTGCTTATATGAGGAGTCTACAAAAAGGGTACAAATGAACTTATCTACAATACAGAGTTACAGATGTAGAAAACAAACTTATGGTTACCAAGTGGTAAGTGGGGGGGAGGGATTAATTGGGAGATTTGGATTGACATATACACACTGCTACATATAAAATAGATAACTAATAAGAATTTATTGTATAGCACAGGGAACTCTACTCAATACTCCATAATGGCCTATGTGGGAAAAGAATCTAAAATAACTGATTCACTTTGCTGTACACCTGAAACTAACACAATACTGTAAATCAACTATACTCCAATAAAAATTTGAAAAAATAAATAAATAAACTGAAATCACGCTATGGTTCCAAACAAAGCAAACCAAAGAGAAGACTATGTTAAGTTAGTATATTTTAATTTTTTTATATTTTATATTATTTTATTTTTTAGCATAGAATAGGATTTCACACCATATACCATTCTAATGTCTATAAATATAGTGACAAATAAACCATATATAGGGATTTCCCTGGTGGTCCAGTGGTTAAGAATCCACCTTCCAATGCAGGGGACATGGGTTAGATCCCTGGTCAGGGAACTAAGATCTTACAAGCAGCAGGGCAACTAAGCCTGCGTGCCGTAACTACTTAGCCTGCACACTTTAGAGTCTGTGCACTACAACTAGAGAGAAGCTTGTGTGCCACAACAAAGAGCCTGCATGCTGCAATGAAAGATCCCACATGCCACAATTAAGATCTGACGCAGACAAATAAATAATAAAAAATAAAAGCAGAGATGGTTAAAACATTAAAATATATATATATATATATATATGAAAAATAATCCTACAGGAAAGAAATTCATTATATTTCACTCTCTGTGATTCTTGTAACAAATGCCTGGTATTTTCTTTATGAAATTCAAAAAAAGTAAAAAGTAGATGTATTTGAAGACTGTCTAGGCTCAACTTCAAACTAAATGCTTTTGTTATGTGAGGTCTGGTGCAATTAAATGTTCAAATATTCATTGGATAAAAATCAATAAAATAATGAAACATTTCCTGAGAATAATCTAATACCTATGTTGAAACTCTTCATTTCCTTAGGGCCAATACATGTTGAAATAAATCAGTCCACAATTAGTTATGAAGTGCAATATGATTTTTTGGAATGCACATTTCTACTCTTTCACATTTTGGGAGTATTTGGATTTTCATTTCTACATCTGCATGAAAATAGTGAATCATGGTAAAAGAATATTATTATTTATATATAGAATAAATATTAAAAAGATTACCTAATCCAAAGATTGTTTTTATGTAAAGAAAAACCTGAGGTAACATATGACAATAAAAATGGCAGACAAAGCTAATAAAGACGTCTCTTACTATAAACAATTATAAATTTAAAGTACAATACAACTGAGATAGAAACAGTGAAAGGTAATTCACTGCGGAAAGGAAGGAAGAGAAGATTTTTACCAGGAAAGTCATTTGCAACTGGCAGATAGTCAGATGCCTTTGGGGGAAATTAAACTGGATACAGGCTATGAGCATGAACATTTGGTTTTACATCTCCTAAAGATTAGAAACTATGACTTTCAGTCCCTCAAGGTATAAAATTAGAAAGGAGATACCTGAACAAAGCAAGACTACTTGAAAACAAACTCCATGAAATGAAAATTAGACTATCTATCCACTAGCTTAAAAAAATAGCAAGGAAGCTTGTGGTCTGTTAAGAGCTCTTGGTAGAAAAAAGTTTCCTGTGATAAATTAAAACCTAAACTTGCAGCCCAGAAGAAAGGTATACAAGATTTATTTTTGTATTGCTAGTGTTCTTTTGTTGCTGTTTTCATTAAAGGTATGGATAAGAATCAATAGTTAAAAATTAAAAATATATATTTAACTGAATCACTTTGCTGTAAACCTGAAAATAATACAATGTTGTAAATCAACTAACAAAAAGAAAAAAAGAAAAAAAATGTTAAATAAAAATAAAATTTATTCAGATTTATGAAGCCAATATGTTGTCAGGAAACAAAAAAATAAGTGACTCTCTATGGATATTCCTCAAGATATATTTTAGAGAAATCCCATCAAAATCCTCATTCCCACTTATCACACACTATTGAAGACAAGTGAATATAAAATTTTAAAAGGCATACCAGGATCAAATCTCCATGACTGTGGATAGAAAAAAGAAATATGCAAATTAATCAAGCATGAAAAGAATAATAAAATTTGAACAAGATTTTGAAATAGGTGGCTTGCAATAATTAAAGTCATAAGAGAAGAAATAGGGTCAAAATGAAAGGAGAGGTCACATATAAAAAGGAGAAAAGGAACTAAAAATTTAAAAATATATTAAATTTATATTAAAAGTAATATTGTGTTTAAGTCAAAGAATATACTAACTATTCAACTTAGTTGAAGAGAGGATTAGAATTCTAGAAATGAATCTGAGAGAAATTATATCAAATAGAAGTTTCAGAATGAAACAATAAATAAGGAAGAAGAAAATTCAAAAAAATAATAGATGGGATGTTATATTTCTCTAAAGTATAAAAATCCTAATAATTATACAAAAAATACTGATTTCAGTCTGTTATGGATTGAATTTTGTACCAACAAAATTCACATGTTGAAATTCTAACCCCAGTACCTTATTTGGAGATAGGATCTTTATAGAGGACTGATGTCTTAATGAAAAAAGGAAATTTGGACACAGATACCCATATAGTGAGAACACCATGTGAACATGAAGACAGCAATGTACAAGCTAAGGAGAGAGGATTGGAAAAGATCCTTCCCTCAGAAACTACAGAAGCAACCAACCTTGCCGACAACTTGATTTGACGCCCAGCCTCCAGAACTGAGACAATAAATTTCTGTTGTTTAACCACTCAGATTATAGTATTTTGCTATGGAAGCTCTGGCTAATGAATACATAGACCAATAAAAATAGAAAGTCCCCTCTCCCCATAAAAAAAAGTCTTCAGCACCTAAGCACATTAGTAAGTCTACAGACAACAAAAGACATAGAGATAATCCTGAAATCAACCTAAGAGAAATGGATGAAATTTAAAATGGAATTTCAGCAGATTTCTCATTATCAAACATAGGGTCCAATATAAAATATATCTTTAATAAAATGATAATGAAAAAACTCAACCTAGAATCCTATACACAAGAAACAATGCTTCAAATAAAGAAAGAAAGGAAGCTTTTACTGCTTTCAGGCTAAATAGAAAAATAAATAAATAAGTAAAGACCATATATAGGCAATAAGTAAATCAAACCAAGAGAAAGAACAGTGGTAGACACAGTAACAAACAAAGATACTGGTAAACTTGGGTAAATCTAAGCAAGACAATGTTTAAATGACTTTAATAATAATAATAAAAATCTGGAAATTACTTTTAAAAAATGAGAAAAGAAGATGTTAGACAAATATAATATGAAAAAGGAGAAAGTGATTATTGTTTAAACATCCTAAGATATGCGTATTGTTTAGGGTAACTGTAATGGTATCAAATTTAAGCTTTCTAAAGTACCTGTTAAAAAGAAATCGGGTCATATTTCAGTAAGAAGTAAACTGAACCCAAGAAGTTTGATATAGAAGCAATGGGGAGTAAAAAAGTTTTTAAATATGTTAAACATATAAATAAGTATATACTTTATACACTAATACTAACAACAATAACAAGAAGAATGAGTGATTGGGTGGCTTAAAAACAGTTTGGCTAGTAGGCATGTAAAAAGTAGAAAACACAATAATGTAATCAAAATGTGGTCATTCTATGTCATTGTATAGGAGACTGATAGAGACATTAAGTTTTGACGTGAAGTCAAGAATGCACAAAAAAATTAAAAGCAAGCACAAATATCAAAAACATACAACATAAAACATTCAAACAGGCAGAGAAAAATTCCAAGACAAGTTATTACAGTAGAATAAAAGTAGTAAAAAACAAAACAACAAACAGAAAACATAGTGCCTATAAAATACAAAATAAATTGGTAGTAATAAGTCCAAGCATATTAGAAATCAAAATAAACAATGGAATAAAATCATTGCTTAGAAAAATAAATCATCAGATTGCATTAAAAATCTTAAGTTTAAAAGTCATTCGTATGTGTATTATAAATGACACATGTAAGGGCTTCCCTGATGGCGCAGTGGGTGGGGGTCCGCCTGCTGATGCAGGGGACGCGGGTTTGTGCCCCGGTCCGGGAAGATCCCACATGCCGCGGAGCGGCTGGGCCCGTGGGCCACGGCCGCTGAGCCTGCGCGTCTGGAGCCTGTACTCCGCAGTGTGAGAGGCCACAGCAGTGAGAGGCCCACATACCGCAGAAAAAAAAAAAAAAAAGAAAAGAAAAAAAAATGACACATGTAAAATGTCATTATAGTGAATGTAATAGTATGGACAATATACTCAAAAGCATTTTGATCAAGAAAAACGTGTTCTATGGGTGTCAATGTCAGATCAAAGCTGGCACTACTGCCACTTTGCACTGGATAATTCTTGGTGGGGGCTGTCCTGTGTGTTACAGAATGTGTAGCAGCATCCCTGGCCTCTACTAACTAAATGCCAGTAGCACCACATCCCTGCTTGTCACAGCCAAAAATCAGGTCCACATTACAACTTTCAGGGACCCTTGGCCCTTTTGCTTTTGTGGGCCTTTTTTTTTTTTTCAATTAAAATGATAAATTCTATTGCAGTTGCATTTATATAAAGACTAACATAGACAGCTATATTCATTTTCATATTTTATTCTGATTTGAAAATACATTATGACATTTTCCTGAACCCTTTAAGGAGCCGTAACCATAGTGATTATGCAAATGAAATGAACAGACAATTTATCAGGGGCGAAAAGTGCGTCCAGACATTGCCAAACACCCCCAGGGGTTAAAGTCACCTCTGGCTTAGCACCATTGATAACACTCAAGCCCACATACACACACAGACACAGGTGGGTGCATTTGCATAGTGATAAAAAGTTCATGAGGTGAATAAATGCCTACATTGTGCCCACAATAGGTATTGCTTTGTATTGATGATGTTTAAAATTTTTCTGGCGTAGCATTGAGAAACACTATATATAATGAGTGCTAATGTTATTAATTTTAACATTTTTAAACAGTTCAGATAGAATGTCACTCTTCTCTAAAAGTAAAATTAAACAGTGAAATCTGATTTCCTAAAAAAAAAAAAAAGAAAAACAGGTTCTATATCACTAGAAATTAAACGAAGTATATGCAAAATCAAATTTCTCTTTTATGCACTCAATTTCTTTTAGGACTGGATCTAAAGAGTTAAATTTCCATGAAGACTATTGAGAAATGTCTATATCCATAATGGAACTGTATGCCATGAACTAATTTCACATGACATCATGTCATCACATTGTCACTTGTGTAAAATTCAAATGTCATGTTTTGATACAGGACATTTTCCATTTCAAACAAGTTATGGTAAAAATATTCATAAAATTATTGTCTTTACAATATCAGATGACAATTGGGACCTTTTCTTGCTGTGTGTTTAATTTTTAATTCAGAGTTCATGATGACATTAAAGCTATCTTTTCTTTTTCTGAAAAGCCTGAGCCTTCCCATTCCTTCATACATGATTTATTCTCTCTTCAACCTCAAAATCACTTATTTAATTTGAAGCTACAGTACTTCATATTAAAAGAGATTTGAAGGTGCTCTTTTAAAGAAAGAAGAAAATATAAACTAATGGCAATAACAGTGATGATAAGAGGGGAATTTCATGCACTATATACTAGAAACTGACTTTCATTAAAGAATCAGATATCTTACAATTTGTTCTTTGGCACTGTCATAACTAATCCCCCTTCCCATGAAGAGATCACTTAACTGTTTTGAGCATCATTGCCTTCTATTACTTGAGGAATTTGGCAAGATGTTTTCTTAGTTCCTTTATACTGCTAGAATTCCTTTCTTACCCTCTATATGCTTGTTGTTGTTGTTTTAATAAAGCAAATTGGGAATAATTGCCTAGTCTACACTTAGCTACTCACACATGTAGGACATGGGTAAAGAGGGGAGTGCGAGGTAGAATTTTAGTAACTAAATTCTTCATAGATGTAAGCAATATCTTCTCCATGTTACAGTTTATATCTAGAAAAAATTCTAACAGTTATAAGAACATACACCATAAATGAAGGAAAGTGAAGATGGAGACTATAATTCATTTGTTTATCCTGAAAACAATCTAAGTTCTTATTAACTTTTATTGTCAAATATATTTTTAATGTCAATATAGCCCAAACACTAATGTAACTGTTAATAGATTAGATACCTTAGCCTAAAACATGCTACTAAGTAGGAACACAGTTTTTGGTGACTTACCTCTGGTTTATGATTTTTTTATTCTATTCTCTTTAATTACTAAATAATGCGATGTGGATAATATCCACTTAAAGATATACTGAAGTACACATAGAGTTTCCTTTATTTCTCATACAAGAATTCTTGGTTAAAGAAGTCATCTACAATGTTTTTAAAATGAAAATAATATGTATTTATGGAGAAGAACACCTAGCTAATCACAAGCAATTATCACTTGAAATATATGAAGCTCATTTCCAGCACTTGTGTGTTAAAAGACATTATTTCCAACGTATGTCCTTAGTTAAATTCTAATAGTTACACATATTTAAATATTCCTAGCATGTTCCAGTAAGAGTCAATATATTTTGCAGTTACAACCTGCACACTAGGATATATTCTACTGGTAAATATGAAACATATATGCAATACAGCCAATAACTAGTATCCAAAAATAAGAAATCATGTGTATTTTAAATTATAATTTCTGATCTCTAAAGTAAGCAATTCCACTTTTACACCATCTTTTTTATTCATTAAGTAATATTTTCTAGTATATGTAATAAACTGTAGATACTAAGACCTGAAGAATGCATTTTTAATCTACTGTCACTAATTCTGAACACCAAAATCCTCAAATTTCAGAGGAATTCAAAACAAATAAAAATATAATTTCAGTCAAAGGAATGCTAAGAATGATCAAATTAAAATAATACATTTCTATAAAGAAAAATTATAAACAAAGTCAAAAGGCAAACAGCAACTGTGAAAAAATTATTGGTAATATCACTGGCAAAGGATTATTTCATCTATTATGTAAATATCAACAAGTATAAGTTAAAAAGACTAACAAAAGGGCCTGAAGCATCAGTTAATAAAAAAGGAATATTCATATCCTTTCAACTATGAAAAGGTGATCAATTTTACTCATAATAAGAGAAATGTAAATTGAAAGTACACAGAGATGCAATTTTTCACCTATAATATTTGTAAAATTCCAAGTTTTACAATCCCATCTGTTGGCACTGCTGTAGAGGAATATTTATTCTCATACATCAAAGAGGTGCAAAATACACCACCACCTATGGAGGAGGATCTGGTAACATCTACCAAAATTAAAGATTTATTTATTTTTAAATGAGAATCCCACTCTGGAAATCTCTCCCACAGATACACTTATATGTACGCTAAATGATGTGTGTAAAAGGATATTCATTACACTACTGCGTGTAATGTGACAAAACAACAATAAAAACAAAAACACCAAGTTAATAAACAGAGATTAACAACAGAGAGTTTATAAACAGAGATTTTTGTCTCAATAATTTCATGTAATTATCACAACCAGTAACATGACTACAAAAGGCTATAGTTTATGGAGCCCTTTCCAGTGAATTACCACATTTGATCATTTCAATAGGCACTGAGGTAGATTCTGTGCAAATGAAGATGAAGTAGTCCCAGAACCTGCTTTCAAAGCATTCATAGACTACTAGGTGAGATAGATATCTTAAAGAGGGGTTCCAAATATTTTCTGTAAATGTTCATTAGTAAATATTTTAGACTTTGTGGACCTTAATTTCTCTTGCCACTACCTAATTCTACCATTGTAGATTGAAAACAGCCATATACAATACGTAAATGTAAGTCTGGCTGTATTCCAACAAAACATTATTTACAGAAACTGAATTTGGATTTCATTTCATTTCCATGTATCACAAAATATTATTGCTTAAATTTTTTCAATAGTTAATTTTTTTTAGTATGCAAGCAATACCAGCACATGCAACTAGATGAATTTGCACACAGGCTGTGGTTTAACTAACCCATAATCTAAACTATAAACCAAACTTTATAACACACTTGAATTAGTAACAGAAGTGTCAAACAGTATTTCTCAGCGTTACATGTAAGGAAACAGAAATTCAGGGAATTAAGACTTGCTAGTTGTAATACAGACAATAAGCAGAGAAGCCTTAATTCAAATTCAGCTCTTTACTCACTAATCATTACTATCTCATGAAGGCAATGAGTCTACTCTAATGCTAGGTGTGATACATGGCCTGCACTTTAGGATGTGTGTGATATTTTATACAAAATTATGTTCTTATAATGGAATTCATTCAGCTCCGTTCAATTTTGAAAATAAAAACAGATTAAATGGTCTATATTAGTTTTTACATAATTTTTGGAAAAGAGAGAACATTTTTGTTGTAAAGCTATAATGACATTACCATAATTTTTTCCAAGAAGAAAGGAGTTACTTGCAAACAAAAGTCCTTTCTTTCCAAAAAGAAAGGACTTACTTACTACTTATAACTTCCTTACTCTAATCTTTCAAGTATTTAAAAAGATTTTTAATAAGTCCATGAGGTTAAATCCGTGAGATACATTCATACACTAGTTTTGATATTTGATTTCTCATGACCTTTAGAGTCTGAAAAAAAATTATGGATTGTCAATTATATTTATCTGTATATATGTATAATTATATATATATATACTTTAATGGTGAGATGGTGTATGTATTATATATGTATATATAGTTATACTATGTAATATTAAAATTACCATATGTTCATGGCCTTAGCCTCATGAAAAAAAAAAATCTCTTAGCAGTGAATAATGCATATTGACCAATGTCAACAAAATAAATTCCCTCATAATAAACCCAATCACTAAGAAAAGTCAAAGAAAATTATTATAAACAACATAAAAGAAATTGTTAAGTATCAAAACAGTTTGGCTTGAGCTCTTATCAAAAGTTTCAGATGTTGTTTTATAATGTGAAATATAACTATAGATACACAAAATTACTATCCAGAGCTCAAGGATGACTGGAAACAAACTTATATAATGCATGTAGAAAGTATATTATTTTAATAACAAATATTGCATTGGATTATTGTATGATTATTATTTTATATTGTATGATTATTATTTTGTATTACATGATTATTATTTTGTTTCTGTTGACAAAATTCCTGCTGGAATTTCAATGACAGAAGGGAGCAAAGGAGATACTTTTCAGCTCTTTGGAGGTACTCCCCTCTCATGCTTATAGTAACTGTAATGATTCTATCTTCTATTCACGAACACTTTGAAAATATATGGCTCTCGTTCATTATGAATGTATTCATAAGTGTGAAATATAAATTCTCTTCTCTAAAACAAACAATGGAACAGGAGGTTATTATAAGTACATGTGGATTGTTGAACTTTGCAGGGTTTTTTGAACTGTCACAGTTGTGTATGTACATATATATGTATGGATGGGTATATGTATGTACATGTGTTTGTACGTATGTAGGCGGTTATGGAGAGGGCAATGAAGCCACACAATCAAGTTAGAATTGCTCATAAAGGCAGATGAATATTGAGTAGAAAGATTATGAATGAGTGAGGGGCCCCAGGTCAGATAGGGAATAGGAGAGCCACACCTTTGGGTGTGAGCCTTTAAATTTGTCTGTTAATACAACAGAATGGATACCGATTTCCGCAGAACCTCCACAAAGGAACAGATTCACAGCCCTCACCACCTCCTGATGGCTAACAAGCTCTCAACCATATGCTCATTGGCACCCAAGCCCAGAAAGACTGTTTGCAACTAATCTACTGATTGAGGTTTCATTTTTCACTCAAACTAGGTGACCCACCAAAAAATGAGAAGCTATCTGATCTTTCCCTAACATTTTCTAGCAAATTTTGTTTCCATTTTTTAGTTAAAGTGACAATAAATATGCATAAAATTTTTTTAATAATATATATTTTTTCCTTTTGGTACTCTACAAAGGAAACATTTTTCTGTTCCTTTTTTTCTCCCTCCTTCTCAAGGATTGAGAGGATTATAGAAAAAGGATTTTGAAGTTCATAACAAAAATAACTTTATAGTAATTCAATATATTATGTTTTTACTTTAGTACATTTGTCTACATTTACTTCATGGGACAGTCTGTAGGAAAAAAGCACAGGATGAATATGAGGGTTTTTCCTTCTTGTTTTAATATGCACATAAGAAAATGATAGAATTGTTCCAGATCTTTTTTGTGTTTCACATTCTGACTCCATAGCTCCTGCCTCGTATGGAAGATATAGCTGCAACCCAGTCCCTGTTGGAAGAGGGGCAGAACAGATGGCTTGTGCTCCTGTACTGCCTACACATTAGGGAAGTGCTGTGGCTTGGATGGAGTACTTTTTTTTTTTTTTTTTTTTTTTTTTTTAGTACTAACAGTGTTAAAGTGAAAATAAATAGTCAAGCAGGGAGGCAGAAGTCACTGAGCCTGCAGTCATAAAGATTCTACTGCTGTGACTGCTGCTTCTCCCATAGGTACTGAACAAACCTAAGTGTGGCTGCTTCCAACAGTCAGTAATCTATCAGAAGGTCTCTCTACTTCCACTCTATTCTTTACCCTGGAGCCTTGACACGTGTTTAAACTGTCCCTTATTACTGAGCGCACAATTTCCTAAAGGGTTTGACAAGCCATTAAATTATCTTGTCTGCATTTCTGAGAGAAAGGGAAGTTGGTCTGAAGTTACTGATCATTTTGTCAACTTCATTCTTTTGGAATTTTAACAAAACTTGTACACCCAGTTTATATTTAATCTATATTTAAATATATCGATATTTGTATGGAAATTAATTTGGGGGATTGGAAAAATATCCATGTGTTTTTAAAGGCTGACTTAAATTCAAATACCGTCTCTATAACAATTAGCAGAAATATATTAGATGTCATGTATAGTGTCTTCTTTTTAGTCTCATGTGCAATAGCAATAGATTTAAAAAATTGTAAGTATCAACATACCAATAAATGACACGGTGAATTCTAATATATCTTCATGGTAATAAAGACAAAATTACTGAATTGTGTGTTTAATTAAGTGTCTCCATTTTACATGAGAGAACAGAAAGAGTAATATGCTGGTAAAGAACATTCAGTCTAGTGTGTATGGACCGATGTTTAGGGAGATGTGACATGATTGGTGAATTTTTTATAATTCATTTTTTATAATTAATTTTTATAATTATTATTTTTTATAATTATTATTTTAAAATGTTTAGAATAAGAAATAGCATTCTATAACATAATTCGCTTAAAGTTCCATGTCTCTTCAAATCCACTGCAACTCCACCCTCATCCCACTTCCCAATTTCCCAGGAGAGGATAAAACAAACCAATAAAGAAAAACTTACTTTTCCAACATATTGTGGATCTGGTCCCATATGTTCTTCTAAAACAAAGAACTGATTCCAAACCCATCCTCTTTTGGGACGGTGGTGGACTTCGGTTTCACCTTCGATGTGTTTGGTTTGGTTTCTGGTCCCCTTGATGGAGCTGTGTTGAGCAGTTCCATAACACCTCTGCACAAAACAGAGACACACGAGGACTGGACAGATGCAAGATGTGCTCGTAATTTTCATTGTAAGATAACTTTCCAGTTCACAGTTTTCTTCCTTTTCCTTGTCAGCTACAAATGCTTAGTGAGCATTCGAGAGAGAAGCCAAAGCATCTTTTGGAAGGACAGTCCAAATTAAATTGTTTAGTGTGTCCATGATTTAACTGTCCAGCAGGGAAAGGTCAGACTACATTTACATCCTGAAACACTTGGAGAATCAAAGCTGTAGTTGTGTGATCCGAAGTCTTCACAATTGGTGAACAGGGGCAACCATTTTCTACCTAATCAAAAGAGAGAAAAGTATATACATTACAAAACATGGCAGTTTTAAGTATTTGCTCTGAATGCAAATTATACTGTTTTGCGGAGTGATGATGATAGGAAAAGAACACATGCAAGTTCTTTTGGAAATAAACACAAGCATACATACACATAGCCAGGCATAAGCCTGCACGCTGCATTTTTACAGGGACATACATATTTCTATTTTTAATTCTCAATTATATATGTATATATATAATTGAATATATATATAAATATATATTATATATATATATATCATTTCAAAGAATATATCCATAGAAACAACAAAAATGAAGCCCTAGGGAGTGTTAAAATGCTCAAAAATTGACCATGAGTATGTGCCCAGACCTGAGTTAGTATGATCTCTTACACTACCTGATCTATTAGGGACTTCACTCTAAGTGCAAATTTTTTATTTGTTTTTGTGTTTATTTTGCTTTTGTTAGATGTGATACAACTTACTGCACATTCTGTACATCGATTTTCTACTACATATGACTCACACAACTTCAACAAAATACTCCCTAGGGTGGAAAAGTTTTCACAAACCATCACAGCAATCAAGTATGTACTGAAATTGTTTAGTAAGTAAAATAGAAGAAAGAAGATGCCTGAAAAGAACGTACGTCACTGAAAGTTACTCCACGCTTGGGGATAAGATTGGCACAATTGAACATGAGTAATATTAACAACTGAATCATAGGTTGCATGGGTTTTAGTAGGCCTGCAGATGATGCTCTAGGACGTGGTCTTTACCTCCAGGCAAGACAGTGATTCAAGCTTGGGAATGACACTACACAAAATTCTAGCAGCTATGCCAAGAGAGGTATAAGGAAGAAAAGGATGGTGGCAAAAAGAACAGAGGGGAAAATATTTTTGCTTTTCAAATAAGGAATGCTGAGGACTTGGACTTAGGTTTTAGTACAACTGGACAATAAAGTAAAACTTGAGAAACATTTCTGGAAGACAAAAGACAGGGTTTGGGAGAGAAAAGCTTGACTAAGATTATTAGCTTATTGAAAACACATAAAACTGTGTAGCATGTTTTGCTGTATTTTTATATATGCATATTTCAACATGTGTTTATAAAAAAATATAATGACTCAAGATTATAGCTATCCCATCTAGTAAAAAAACATTAGATGAATCACTTTCTCACTCCATAAAATTCACCCTTGCAAATCAGCACACATGGAAATGTAGATCTAAATGAACTGCAAGGTGGTTGACATGAAAATGTAAATGATTTTAAAAACTGAATATAATCAGTCATAGTATAATTCTTCTATTCAATTGAGAAAACTAAGTAGGGGATGAAAAAAAAATATCACAAGACCCAGAGCAAGGTGGTTTTCTCTATCAGTATCTCTCCCCATAAATTAGGGTTAATAATAATACTTACCTCACCAATTGTGTAAGAATTATACTGGATTTGAACTGGGATTTTATTTTAGTCAGCTGGCAAATATAAATTAAAATGTATAATATTTTTTAAGGACAAAGATACATTTTTGATTGATTTAAATTAAAATGACTCAAAAACTTTTCTAACATATAAAAAAAGAGCAATACCATCTTAGCTCCAACATTGTAAGAGCAACGGAAAGAAAGTCAGAAAACAGAGGCTTTCTCTTTTTTTTGACAATTTATTTACAATATGCACTTATGTGAAACATCTAATTTTGAGTCTCAATTTTCTCATTTGTGATGAATAATTGATTTTAATATTTGTTCCAGTTTACCTAATAAACTATCTGGTTCTTTTTAAAGTTTTATTTTAAATTTATCAAAAGTTTCTTAATTTTCAAGTCACAGATCTCAAAAAAGAGACTTTAGCCTTTCTTCCTAGAAATCAAGTTGATTAATATATAAAAGGTGTTGTTTTCTTAATACTTTCACACCATTTGGTGTGATTTTTAAATGAAATTAACATCTTTGCCCTTTATGCCAAGTTATTTAACAAAGCATAATTCATGAGTAGAAGGTAAAGAAAGTGGCTTTTGTAATACATTACAGATATGTAGAATGAGTGTTTTCTTTACAAAAATGATTTTGAATGGCATCCCCAAAATACATAAATGCATTTTAATCTACCTATGCATTATATGTTTCTGAATCTCTATTATGACAATTATGAGAAGTGGTAAGTAAGGCTCTGTGAAACAAAAGAGCAAATGTAAACATCACTACTGTACTTTTGAAAGCAATTTGATATACTACATAATGAAAGGACAGAAATCCAAATGTGAAAATCGTCTGCTCTATTTCAAGAAATCCATCCCTGTATAGGTTAGAATTAAAATGCAAATAATAATAAAATAAACCACTGGTTGAGAATAACATAATAAAAATATGATACAGCCATTTTCCTTTTTTTTTTTAAACTAAGCAGCATGCAGCCTTCAAACATCCTTCCTGCTTTCCTGGAACACTCCAATATATGAATTCTGATAAACAGAGACATAAGCATAACACCTAGGGACCAGATACTTCCTTCTTCTAACCTTTTAGTTAGAACTTGCACCAATAATATATGCATATTAATTACAGGGTCCCATACCCTGGAGCAGATGATGGATGGATGTAGGCAAAGATGAGACATTTTTCACAGCAGCGGTAAAGGCCTTAAGACCCAGATGTAGCCCTGGTGAGCTCAGCAGCCACGATGGACAGAGTTCAGTGCCAGCTGCATGAATTAAGGGTCACTTTGGACTTGCAGTTTCAGTGGCGAGTACCTGACATTGTTTCTTACTGCCTAACTTCTGTTTGTTCCTACTTCTTGCCAAACCTGATTTTTAAGGCCTCTCACCAATTGTGACGGCTACATAATATTCTTCTAATAAATTGATTTGTTGCTTTCCTTGGCCAAAGTTGGCTTTTGCTGTTTGAAAATGAAAATGTTCTCTTATAAAAAGCATTACTCCCATAATACTCTAAACACAAAGTTCTTTCTGAATAAGGCATTACCTGCACTAATGTGTAATGCAGACCTCTCTCCCCGTTGCAGTACCTAATTGTAGTGATTCAATGCTGCTTCCAGATACTAGTCCTCTTGCTTTTGTAACTACTCCCTCTTCTGTAGTAGAATTAATGACACTGTACTGAGTTAAGAGACATGACCTCAAATGCTTATTCTGTAGAAAATATCAGTTTATGAGCATTTTATTCTCTGAGCTTCACATCTCTCATTTATGAATAAAAATTTTTATTGGATTATCTTTAAGCATGTTCAGTTAATTCTTTGAATTTATGATTTAGAAACTGTGTATCACTTAAGACTTTTCTTATGCTGACTTATGTGAACATCACCCAAGATTCAATGATCAGCCATTTACAGCTTATAAGTATAGTCATTCCTTCAAAGGGCTCTGAGTAAGCACCATTCTCAAAGAAAAATATTGTCATATTCACTCCAAATGTATTGCTTGTAACTTGAGCCTTTGACTGGATTTTCTTTCCAATTCATTCTTAATTTATAAAACTGGGAATCCAAAGAAGCCTAGAGAATGCCTTCTGTTTGCTTTTTTTAAAAAGATTTCTTTGCTCTTTTTCTTGTTTTGAAAATTTCTTTGTAAAAAATACTCTGTCAACTTCATCTTATGAATGTGTCTTTCCATTCTCCATATGTGTGGGGTTATGTAAGATACTATTTCACAAGTTCAAAAAGCCTAGGATTATAATTGCTACCGACTTCTAAACTTTAGCATTAAATATTACTGGTTGGAATTGACCTGACTTTGCATAGAGCAAACTTAGCTAAAGTAGAAAATGTCAAAAGAAGATAAAGTATGATGGAAAGTTCATATTTTTGGAATGTTTTCATTGTAGGACATAAGGACATCTTGCGTGGAGAAATACGTGTTAATGGTAGTATGATGCCCAGTGCACAGAAGGGGGTTTTCCCAAATGTCAAACCTATAAATCTACTGGATGAGAAGGCTGTTCTTCATGAGAGGGTGATACATCTTGAAAATGATGTAACTTAACTTTTCCATGGTAAATTATTAAAATCCATCATACTGCCAGGCAGATTTAAATATAAGAAAATTTATATTATATTTTAATTCTGGGGTACATATATAAAGAAAAAGTTACAAATACTGAACAAAAGCTTTTTTTCAGTTTAATAAAAGTAAATTTACTACTGTGTGTGTATGCATGTGTGTTTGTATATATGTATGTGTGTACTTACTACCTACCTTCAGGATGTTGTGTTCTAAAACTTTAAGTTATCCTTTAGGTTGGTGTTTACAGGCATAATAGCTATTGCTGGCAAGATGCATTCTCAGGTATATATCTGACCCTGGAACTATGGTTTCCATCATTTTCAGATCCAATGATAAATAATATCAGTACCATTCTCTTGTTCTAAGTCTAGTTCTTATTCAATTTCCAATTATACTGGCTTCTAAATTTTGGTTTTACCTTCCTGTTCTCTATTCTCAATTTTACTATTTTTTCCATTAGTGTTTTATTCTTCCTTAATTGATATTTTATCTGATTAATAATTCATTTTACTCTTCTCCATAGGTGCCAACTGGATTAAACAGCTCTTGCTTACAGTCAAAATGCAAATACTTATAAATCACATGAAACTGCAGAGGGCTTCACCTAAATTTGTTGCAAGTTTTATTTCCAGGTTGGCTCTCAAATCAATATTTTTGATTTCAATCTGACCATTTTAGGATATTCTCATAGCCCCAAGATTTGCACATAATCAATTGCATTCACTTAAAACATACATATTTATTATATATTTAAAACATATGTATTTAAAGGTAAAATGCTTTATATTATTTGAAAGTGTGTCTCTCTTTAAAATATAATGAAATATCTAAGTAATAACATATATAAAACAAGAAGCAGTAACTTTTACATAATGTTTTTCTGTTGGAAATGTTAAGTTTCACAGAGATGGTGATAAAACCACTACATGTGCAATTATACTCCAATAAAGATGTTAAAACAAACAAACAAAAAACAAAACAAAAAAAACAACACTACATGTGTACTTGTAGGCATTGCTTCCTGACATGGCTCATTCAACTTTGCTTGCCTTAAAAGCCTTATTCTCCAAACTCCATTTAGTAAAACCTATCCTCTGAGGCCTGGACTAAAGGGTGTTTCTTTACAAAGACTCCTCTATTTTGGGAGACAATTTTCTTCGGGTCTTTTGTGTTTCTGCACATTTTCTGAGCAAGAGGCACTGACAGCTTTGTTTCATACTATCTTTTCAAGGATGTCTGTATATCAAACAGCCTTGGAAAAAAGAGATACTTCCCTCTCCTTTGGGGGAAGTGGGTAGATTTGTTTTCTGACTGGATTATAAAGATAATGTATTTTTCTAGGAAAAAGGTTGGAGAGGTGTGTTAGCAGACCCTTTATAAGACAGGGGATTCAAAAATCAGGGTTCTTTAGCTGTGATCCAAATACACTATATGTGTGGCATGTACCTGGCTGCTTCCTTTCCCCCCATGGCATGTGAGGGGCAAGGGAAACTCACACTGCCTGCTGTGTTGTGGATAATAAAGCCTTTGATCCGGAGTTTTGTGTGTTCTGCCAGCATCTATAAAACTGTGGCAACCTAACTTATTAGCTTCCTGGTAAGATAAAACCTCAAATTCTTCACTTGAAAGTTTGGATAACATAGTTCAATGTAACTGCTTGCTTCTGTGAATTACTATAACATTTATCTAATTCTTTCTTACTTTTGCAGACCACCATTTTAACTTTTTATATAGGTGCTATTTAATTTTTCTTTGTGTCAGATTTTTTAGAGTTCTCACACTGTGTCTTATATATTTTCCATTTCTTGTATTGGTTTGTGAAGTACCTTTCATATTGTAGCCAATAACTAATTAATTATTTGTTGAATGAAGGGATAAATACATGGGAAATAGACATTAATTCAGGATTTGTGCAGCAAGAGTGGTGTTAAAATACCAAGTTTCAACTTAGAACATTTAATTTTAAGAATATGTTACAAAAAAAAAAAAAAACAACCACCAAAAAACCAACTTTTTAAAAGCATGCTTTGAGGGCTTCCCTGGTGGTGCAGTGGTTGAGAGTCCGCCTGCCGATGCAGGGGACACGGGTTCGTTCCCCGGTATGGGAAGATCCCACATGCTGCGGAGTGGCTGGGCCCATGAGCCATGACCGCTGAGCCTGCGCGTCCGGAGCCTGTGCTCCGCAACGGGAGAGGCCACAACAGTGAGAGGCCCGCATACCGCAAAAAAAAAAAAAAGCATGCTTTGATGTGGTTAACATTATACGTTGTTTTTTACTTAAAAGCCTGTCACAATCAAAGACGTGCAGGTACTGCATAACAAAGTTTCATTTCATCAATCAAATCCTGCTTTCTCACTAAGTTTGTTTTAACACAGAGGAAATTAAGGAAGCTGTTCAAATATTGAGCCAAATATGCATGAGTAAACTTTGCAAATGACATATACTGTATGCCATTATGAGTAATTTTATTCATATATAGATAGATCAAATACGTATATGAACATTCCTACTATGTTGGCATAGGCATATGTGTGTGTATAAGTGTATTTATATATATATATATATATATAACAGAGACCATTCACACTGTCATTATTCTTGTCTCAAGATACACTTTATTTTTAGATTATTGCTAACATGCTTATGTAGAGTTTTATTTTAATGTTTCATATATTCCTGAAATTATACATAGAAGTAGGAAGAGCAATGTCCTGAAAGTATATGTATACATAAGATGATATTCACAATATTGTTCGATCTGGCTGCAACAGCTAATATCATAGAATTAGTCCCAATTTTCATGTTGCTGATTCTAATCTTCATAATGCCTAGTGGACATTATTCCAAAAATTAGAAAATGAAAATAGAAAAAGAAACTGATGGTATCAAATGTAATATTTCCTTGCTTATCTGTATTTGTCAGAGTGATGAATATTTCGAATTTCTTCATGTCTTCCAAAAATATTTCTACCTATCACACTATTTTTGTGATTTATGTTCTTGTGTATGTGTGTGTGTGTCTGTATTTCACATGACAGGATTCATAAAATTAATTTTTAAAGGATTATTTGATTTGATTTAAAGTATGAAAAAATACTAAAGGCATCCTACTGGTACAGAGACTCCGAGTGGCCTCATTATCTGATGCCAAACATAAGTCTCTGTACCTCACTCCCCCGGAATAAAGACTACATTTCCTAGCCTTACTTGTAGCTGAGCATGGTCCAATTCCTAAATTCTAGCCAATGGAATACAAGCAGAAGTACTGTCTGTTAACCCTCCAGGAAATTTCCCTAGAAGACTGTTGGCATGTGTCTGACCTATTTTTTCCCCTCCCTCCATCTCGCCACTAGAATCCTGAATGTGATGGCTGGAGCTCCCTTTTGGACCGTGAGAATGAGAGTCATAGCCTGGAGACAGAGGAACAAGCAACTTTATCCCAGAGAACACTGTAGAGCAGAGCTGCCATGTGAGCCCTGGGCTGCCTTTCTGAGCTCAGTTAAGAGAGAAAGTATTTCAGTCTTTGTAAAGCCACAGGTATTTCATGCTTCTGTTACTCAGAGCTGACCATAACCCTGCTTTAACAACCATTGAGCTGAAACAGTATATTCTCCATGACTTTGGAGATGAAGGAGGCTTTGGGAAATAAAATACAGAGGAAGGAAAGGAAGGAAAGGAAAATCAGAATAAAAACATGGAACAATGCTGGATGACAGCTGTTCTAAACTCCAGAGAACTTATTTTTCGTGACAGTCTTCTCTGCAGCTTTTATCACAAATATGAAAATGTGCAGGTCTTGCTTTTCTCCCTCTTTTTCCTCTGAAGTCAGAAGCCATATCTTATGCTATAACTGTGTCAACCCCAGCATGTACCACTACACAATGCAAATAGAAGGGGTGACAATGGTCTCCTTCAATGACTCTCCCTTTGAAATCTACCCTCTAGCTACTTATCACCTCCTCAACCCCCTGCTTGAAATTCCTTCATGTCTTTGCCTCACCTGCGAAAGAGAATAAAAAACTCACACGAAATTCATGACGTTTCAATATTTCATGCCTTTTCGCTTCCCTTCTCATCCTTGCTGTCTGCCCGCGAAAACCCACGACCCACTCATATTTTATCACACTCACTGTCTCCTGACTAAGCTGCACTCCTGCTAGCCTTTATGCCTCTGTATGCATTGTTTCTTCTAAATGAAAAGCCCATTATTCTGTTTTAATAACCAGCACATCATCAGTTGCCCAAGTGAGTTTTCAGGGACTATCACCCTGTTCCCAAGATCCCCTGTTCTCTCTACTGTCATGACGGAGTTCAGAACTTGCCACCCCAAAACACGCCACCTGGTGTATAGATTTTAAGTTAAAGGCACTTGAAAATCATCAGATGCAAAAGGGCACCTCAATCTTACTAAAAGCAGGACATAAAACTCAAATATAGGAGATGTTCTCCTTGTTCTGGAAGGAAAGAAACATTCTCAGCAGAGATTGAAAATGGAGACCAAGAGAAATCTGTATAAAGAAACCTTGCTAAATTTATTCATATCTTTTTTCTACCTAATTAAGTGGCCCAAGCCCCTTTGTCTTGTCACTTTTTCACGATTTGCTGCTCTTTGCCCAACTCAGTATGGAAGTGTCTGCCTCAAATTGCCTCTTCAGGTCTTAATTTCCTTAAGAGGGATCCCATGTCACAGAAAACTTATATTAAATAAATCTGTATGCTTTTCTCTTATTAACTGGTCTTATTCCAGGAGCCCCAGTCAAGCATCTAAAAGGTAAAAGGAAAGATTGCATTTCTTCTCCTATAGTGATATTCATCACATGACCTACACATTTCCTTGTCTGTCTTCCATACTAGACTACAACCTCCTACCAGAATTTAATTGTCATCTTCATACCCTCAATGATTAGCATAACCTGGTGCAGGCAGTCAAGAGTCAGTTGAATGAACAAACAAAACCAGGTTTGTGCTTCTATCAGTTTTGAGTGTCCTATCTATTAGTCATGTGACCTTAGCTAAATTTTCTCATATGTAAAAGAGGTCTAATAACTCATAAAAGCTCTGTAAGAATTAATCAGAGGTATGGACGCAGTCAAGAGTACCTGGATGACTCAGTCAAAATCTACCGCCACTGCTGGGAAAATAAAGTATGTCTCTTAAAAGCAAGAGTAGCATACTCCTTACAGATACAGTACATGCAACTTGCATGTATTATTGGAATTATTTCCCATGATTCAGATAACAGCAAAGTATTTTAATTATATTTTGGACTTTATATTTTTTGGAAGGAAATTAAAGTTAAACATTAAGAGACAAGAGTACTTGCATAATGTCTTGATAATGAATATTTAATACTTGTGTGCCTTTTCTTAGAGCTCTGGTTCTTTATTCATATTATGTATGGTGTATGTGTAATTTTAAAACAGTTTCCCATATGTTCTGAAAAACTTTTTGAAAACACACATTTTATAAAGTAACTATATAAATGCTTCAAATTGACGCATACCCAAAAAGATACTTAGTTGTGGGTATAATAAATCTACAATGGAATGGAAAGAATTTAGCTTTTCTCTAGTATATTTTCTTCAACTATTTCCACAGTAAACTGGCTTATCTTTTCCTATAAAAAGTAGGAATATGATCCTCCCTTTTTTGGAATATTTCAGTTTCTTTAACTTATATGAAAGTTTGTTGCTTTAATTAAAATATAATATATAACATCTTGATTCCAATTTGTAAGAAAATAAAGTGCTAAATTTTTCTAGCATGCCACAAATATGTCAAAGATTGTAAAATATGGAGTCAAACCAACTTTGAATTTAAAACTGTATTCCAGATAGTTTTCCTTTGGAAATGTAAATCTATAGGAGCCGTAATATCGTTTAACTCTGAGATATTGCACTTCTGAATTTTAATTAATGAGAAAATATGATAAAGTGTCCTGCACAGAAAAAGGCATGTGTGATGTTTTTATATATACATAAAACATTATGCTCAAATGGTCTGATAATTAATAGAACTTTATATTTCTATTCAGGTTCAAATTTACCTTCTACCATTACAATCATACTCTTACCAATACAGCCAACTTTTATATCACATTATAAGTCCATTATACCCTAAGACTATCCCATTATATGCCATCTGCATGGTGAAGACAATCAAACAGATCTGTGCACTGGTGTTACCAGAGATTCACAATCTCCAACCATGAATGATTCTCAGTGTTCCTTTATCCTAGTGCATGCCATAAGCCATGTTGTCTGTACAATTTTTCTAATTATAACCCAATTGTCAATTTTTACAACCTACACAAAGATCAAAAAGACAGATCAAGAAGACACTTTATCATAAGCCATATCCTCTAAAACTCTATACTCCATATGCTTAATAATTACAGTAGTTTGAATGCACAGTGCTTGCCCACATACTTTTGGATGCTTTAACAATTTTAGCCCTTAACAATATTATACTCATCCTTCAAACACAAGCACCATTCACTCTATGCCTCCCCAAAGTGAAATCCCCACCACCTCCTCTTCCCTGCACACACACATAACACACTGAAAACATTTTTTTTCTATAAAAATTTATCCCATTTTTTGTTTACTCAAACTAGACTGTGAATTTTTAAAAACAAGATGGATATCCACTGTCATTTCTCAAATACTTGGAACAGAGTGGGCATAAAGAAATACGTTTGAATGAATTTCTGAATCATCCAATAAGAAACATAAACTTAATTTACTACATAGTTAAAAAATAATGGCCTAAGAGGTCTAAACGGCAATCGAGGTTTTCAATTTAAACTGTTTTTTGATATGGTTTGATAATTTATAATATACTCAGTAATGCCAATATGAACCAAACTATTGCAGATCCAATACTGCAGGGACGTTTGCTGTCTCTCTGTTTTGTATCCAATAAAATTTTTTAATCAATTTCCAAAACATGCAATTTACTGTACTGTGGCTTTGCAGGACAGCAAGATTTAAAAAAATGGAAATGAAAGCAGCCCCTTAAGCAATCAGAGACTGACAAGAGAAATAGAACATATATGAATAGCTTAAATTCCACATTGCTGTAAAAGAATTGTATGCTACATTACAATGTGTAAGTTCATTCTCATATTCTTTATTATTTGATTTTCACAGTAATCCTGTAAGGTAACTGGAAAGTGATAATATATTTTAAAATGTGTGAATAACATGCAAAAGGAGTTGAGATGAGAAACAGCATCTTCCATATTTGAAAGACTTAAGGAAGTTTTAGAAGAGGATACCATTTCATGTGGTTTTCAAGGGTTTCACCTAAGGATTTTGATTTCAAATATTAAACTCATTTAATATTCAGCAAAGATTTATTGAACATCTATTATGGGTCAGTCACTGCTCTAATGCTGGAGATGATTAACTAAAAAAAGAATGTTCTTGTTATTATGTTAATTATTATATTATGCTTAAAAAGTAAACAAATATACAAATAGTTTTTAGATATAAATATATACTATGGAAGGAAAACCAAGTGAAAACCAACCTGTTGTTTTAAAGGCGAGTGAATTTAGGGAAGTTCGACATGAGTGCTCAGAAAGGTTTCTCCTGTGGGCCTGATATTTGAGAATAGGCCTGAATCACAAAAAAATAAATGTAGATGTAAGGGAAAGTCACTCCAGGCCGAGAAAACGGTGAACTTCAAGGTCCTTAGTTCAAGATGAGCTTATAATGAACAAAAAAGTGCAACCCAGCTGTGCTCAAATGTAGTGGAGCTGAGACTGAGAAGAGGTGAGCTACAGCATCAGAGATTGACAGAAGGAAGAGCACTAAGGGCTTCTGAGATAATGACATTTTTATTTTTTATTTATTTTTTTAAGCTTTCTGAGGGAGTGTAGCCCTGTCATTTAGAACACGTGGTTTATTATATTAATGTAAAACACACATACATGAGCTCTCCCTTTTATCAAATCTTAACCATATAGTATTGTTCCTATAAGTACGATGTGGTACAGATTTCTAGAATTTTCCATCCTTCATGACTGAAATCTTATTGAACAACAGCTCTCCATTTGCCCCTCCCCAAGCCCCTGGCGACCACCATACTTTTTTTTTTTTTTAATGAGTCTGATTACTTTAAATACCTTATATAACAACAAGAGGTTGTTTCCACCTCTTGGCTATTGTGAATAATGCTGCAATCAACACGGAAATGCAGATATCTCTTTCAGATCCTGTTTCCATTTCCTTTGGATATATACCCAGAAATGAGATTGCTGGATCATATGGTGGTTCTATTTTTAATTTTTTTGAAAAACCTCCATATTGTTCTCAATAGCAGCTGGACCATTTTACAGGCCCACTGGTTCATAACGGGCCTCTTTTTCCACATCTTTGCCAACACTGGTTATTTCTTGTCATTTTGATAAGAGGCATTCAAACAGGTGTGAGATGATATCTCACTGTTGTTCTGATTTGCATTTCTCTGATGAGTAAGGATGTTGAGTACCTTTTAATGTGCCTGTTGACCATCTGTATGTCTTCTTTGGAAAAATGCCTATTCAGATCCTCTGCCCAGTTTTTTAATTGAATTTTTGCTTTGTTTTGTTTCTTGTTAGAATTGTATGCTTTTAAAAATATATTTTGGATATTAACCCTTCATCAGATATACGATTTACAAATATTTTTTCTCATACCATGCATATTTTTTCTCATACCATACATTACCTTTTCATTTTGTTGGAAGCTGTTCAGAAGCTTTTTAGCTTGATGCAGTCCCACTTGTTTATTTTTACTTTTGTTGCCTTTATTTGTGGTGTCATATCCACAAAAGTCCTTGCCAAGACTGATGTCAAGGAGTTTATCCTCTATGTTTTCTTCTAGGAGTTTTGTAGTTTAAGGTCTTACATTTAGGTCTTTAAGACATTTTGAGTTGATATTTTATATGGTGCAAGACTGAGATCCAAGTTCATTCTTTCCATGTGGATATTCAGTTTTCCCAGCACAATTTGTTAAAGAGACTACCTTCTCTCCATTGCATATTTTTGGCACACTTGAAGATCAGTTGTGTTTATTTCTGCATTCTCAATTCTGTTTAATGTCTGTTTTTATGCAAGGACTATGCTGTTTTGATTAGTACTGCTTTGTAACATTTTGAAGTCAGGAAGTGTGATACCTCCAGCTTTGTTCTCTCTCAAGATTGTTTTGGTTATCAGAATTCTTTCTGGTTTCGTATGAATTTTAGAATTATTTTTTTCCATTTATGTAAAAAAAATGTCATTTGGTAGCAGTTGCATTGAATCTATAGATTGCTTTGGATGCTATGGACGTTTTAACAATATTAAGTCTTCCAACACATGAACATGGCATATCTTTCTGATTTGTGTCTAATTTTCTTTCAGTAGTGTTTTATAGTTTTCAGTGTAGAAGTCTTTCATATTCTTGGTAAAATTTATTCCTAAGTATTTTATTCCTTTTGATATTATTGTAAATGAGACTCTTTTCTTAATTTCCTTTCCAGATTGCTGCTTGTAAGCCTATGGCAATGCAACACAACTGATTTTTGTAGGTTGATTTTGTATTCATCAACTGTTGAATTTGTTTGTTAGTTCTAACAGGATTATTTTTGTGAGGGGTTTGTGTTTTGTTTTTTGTGGGGTTTTTTTTGGTGGAATCTTTAGGTTTTTCTATACATAAAATCATGTCACCTGTGATTAGAGATAATTTTATATTTTCCTTTACTATTTGGGCACCTTTTTCTTTTTCTTGCCTAATTGCTCTGACTAGGACTTCCAGTACTGTTGAATAGACATGGTGAGAGTGGACATTATTGTGGGTCAAGTCAACATTCCAAGACAGAAGACAGAGGCCATTCTCTTGAAAGTGCCCTAAAAAATTTAGAGCAATAGACATATGGTCCAGTCTTTTCTGTCCTTCCCCAGGGAGAAGCCAACAGCTTAGAGTTTCCTCCCAATTGCATGGTGCTCTTCCAGGAGGAGGGATTATGGTGAAAGAGTGCCACAAATTTTCCTACTGACTTTGATATGTCTTGTTTCACACTTGCTTGGAGTGCAGAAGCCTTGCAACCAGTTTCTGAATTTCTCATAATGGGAGTTTTTCTGTGTATTGTTGTTGAATCAGTGTCTACATGGGAAGGAGGAGGATCTGGAGCTTAATATCCTGCCATCTTGCTGACATTGCTCAAGACATTTGATTTTCCGCTAATTGAAATGAGAAGATACTGGAGGGGCTTCCCTGGTGGTGCAGTGGTTGAGAATCTGCCTGCCAATGCAGGGGACACGGGTTTGAGCCCTGGTCTGGGAAGATCCCACATGCCGCGGAGCAACTAGGCCCGTGAGCCACAACTACTGAGCCTGCGCGTCTGGTGCCTGTGCTCCACAACAAGAGAGGCCGCGATAGTGAGAGGCCCGTGCACCGCGATGAAGAGTAGCCCCCACTTGCCACAACTAGAGAAATCCCTCGCACAGAAACGAAGCCCCAACACAGCCAAAAATAATAAATAAATTAATTAAATAAATAAATAAATAAATAAATAAAAAGAAGATACTGGAATATTTTGAGGAGTGTATAACATAAACTGATTTAAAAGAACACTCTACCATTCATAGGGAGAATGGAATATGGGGAAACCAACAGGATTAAATAAAGAAAGAGTTTGAAGCCTACTTCAGAAGCACAGGTTAAAGATGATAGTAGCTTCCTCAGAGAACTAAAAATAGAATTACCATATGATCCAGCAATCCCACTCCTGGACATATATCCAGACAAAGCTATAATTCAAAAAGATACATGCACCCCTATGTTCACAGCAGCATTATTCACAACAGCCAAGACACAGAAACAACCTAAATGTCCATCAACAGATGAATGGTAAAGAAGATGTGGTATATATATATATAATAGAATACTACTCAGTCACAAAATTGAAGGAAATAATGCCATTGCAGCAACATGGATGCAACTAGAGATTATCATACTAAGTGAAGTAAGTCAGAAAGTGAAAGACAAATACGACATGATATCACTTATATGTGGAATCTAAAATATGATACAAATTAACCTATCCATGAAACAGAAACAGAATCATGGACATAGAGAACAGACTGGTGGTTGCCAAGGGGGAGGGGGTTGGGGAGAGATGGAGAGGGAGGTTGGTGTTAGCAGATGTAAGCTTTTATATACAGAATGGATAAACAACAAGGTGCTACTGTATAGCACAGAGAACTATATTCAATATCCTGTGATAAACCATAATAGAAAAGAATATATAAAAAAGAATATATATATATATATGTATAACTGAATCACTTTGTTGTACAGCAGTAATTAACACAATATTGTAAATAAACCATACTTCATTTCAAAAAAAGAAGAAAAAAATTAATTAATTAAACTAAAATACTCCCTTAAAAAAAAAGTTGATAGTAGCTAAGAATAAGTTACTAGCAAAGGGGGCATAAAGATAGATAAGCTAAGACTATGTGTTAGACTATATAATTGTTGGATTAGAAGATAAAATTCAAAAAGAATTAAAAGGGGTAGAGAGTAACAAAGTAGGAATGAAGACTTTTGTCTTTAAACTTAGTATCTGCTACCTATGAGGCATCTAAAAGATGTCAAGGGGGCAGCCAACTAAACTAGTATGAAGCTCAGTGGAGAGATCAGGACTAAAGGTATTAGCATAAGAGTCAGCAGGATACTAAGGTAAGTTAAAGCCACGGGGTAATAAAGTCATGTTGGAAGAAATTAAAGTAGGTAAGGGTGCAGGGCATAGGGCTCAGTACTGGGCATTCAATGTTGAGAGTTAAAAGCAGAAGATCAATAGCCTGTATAAAAAATAGGAGAAATATGCAGTGTGATGGTAGTGGTGGTAGGGGGCAGGTGGCATACCACAGAAGCCTAGAGAATAAAGTATTTTAGAGGGGAAGAATTACACAACCAATTAAAACAGTATCTTTTAAACAAGCCCAGAGACCATCAGCCTACCTTAACATCGAATTTATGTTAATATATTTAAAGAACGAAGTACAGAAATTAGCATGTTAAACATGGATACTACATGCTCTATAATGAGCTATATGTTAAAGCTATTACCTTATTTAACCAAATTGTTTCCTGATCATTTTCTACTTGAAGATACTAAGACTCACAGCATCTAAATAGCTTTCTTGAGAGATGAGATTTGAAGCCAGTTCTATTTGAGTTCAATGTCTTTCTCTAACACTGGATTTAAATAGACATAGGGTTGAATCACTGTGCTTGTCTTTTTGCCATTGGTCCTTGAGATGAGAATTATTTGATATTTCAAATCTTCAGTTCCCTGGCTGTTGAATGAGTATGATAATAGTACCTATCCCATAAGTTGTAGTTAGTATTATATGAGTCAAGTGAAGATAAAGCATTGAGAACTCTTTCTAATGCATAATAAGCCCTTGAAATGTGTCAGTCAGTAATGTTATAATTTTTTGTTATATAGATATCCCATTTAAGCATTTGACTCATATTTATTTTTATTACATGTCACTTTTTCTATCCACAAAATTTAAATATAAAGATAAGGAGGACCTTTTCTTTTTTATATCTAAATACTATCCTAAAATTAAAAAGTAAATGTGTGCACTCTGATACTCAACTACACATAATGTTTAGGATAAATGTGAGTTTCCTCACATATTACCATTACCTATATTTTTACCAACTTAGAAAAATGAATGTCATACATATTCAAATGTCTTCTAATAGCTTCAATAAGATAAGGAGCTTATGGTTTAAATGAGTCTGATTCTCCTACCTTTGCAAATGAGGATAAACTCGAGGAAGAAATTCGACATAGGTGGGTTTTTCTTTAATGGTAGGAAAATTTTCTTTTGAGATGATTTATGGTAAATAAAAAGTACACAAATACTGAACCCTTGAAAAGCATACACTTGAAGATGTAAAATCTTCAAGAAAAAACAAACAGGATTTTAGTTTATTATTTGATAGGATAAACTATGTTACATGATTTTTAAAAAAGCAGTCTGTTTCTGCAATGTGTCTTTATTAGCATGGTTTTGCAAATGTAGATAACTAAGCTCATTGAAGATATGGTTAAATAGGAAATAAAGGATTGTCCACACTTTTTCACCTACATCACGCTAACTTTGTAAATTATCAAAATAGAGAGCAAATCTTCATGATTCACCTTGTCCTTAGAGAGACTATCTGGATTAGCCAGTTGGTGGACTTGAAAACCAAGGGCTTTGGAGTCAGGGTGATAGGAGTTTCAGTCTTGGCTCTGCCACTTATCATCAGTAAACTGGGTCAACTAAGCAAGATAAACTTCCACTAGATTCTGAGTTCACATGCTTGAAATGAGTATAACAGCATCCAGCATGAATAATACAATTAGTATATGAGATCATATCTCCAAGAGCCTGGCATGTATAAATCTCTCAACTGTCATTAGTAACAATATTATTATTGCCAGTAAAACGATGATCATTCTATTGAATTCCTTTGGGGAGAAAAGCCAGTTGTGAAACATCTGCTGCAGGGCTGGACCGTGTGGGTTTACATGTCAGCACCTACATCCAAATAGGAGGGACATGTGTTCCTAAAGTGCTTTTGTTTCACATCTGCTCTAACAGCTGTGTTGAAACTCATATATTTTCTAATTTTCATTATCTGTCTTAGAATTCAACCTTTTGGTTCACACATGTGAGGAGAGAGGGAGAGAGAAGAGGTTTCTGTTGGTTCTTTTTTTTTTTTTCTTTTTTTTTTTTCTTTTTGGTGGTACGCGGGCCTCTCACTGTGTGGCCTCTCCCGTTGCGGAGCACAGGCTCCGGACGCGCAGGCTCAGCGGCCATGGCTCACGGGCCCAGCCGCTCCGCGGCATGTGGGATCTTCCCGGACCGGGGCACGAACCCGCGTCCCCTGCATTGGCAGGCGGACTCTCAACCACTGCGCCACCAGGGAAGCCCTCTGTTGGTTATTTTTATAAGCACAGTAATCCTATCAGATCACTACCCTTATGACCTCACTTAACCTTAATTACTTCCTTAGAGGACCCAGCTCCTAATACAGCCTCACTGGCAGTTAGGGCTTCAACATATGAATTTTGGGAAACACTAACACCCACTCCTTAACAACATTTAATCCCTAGAATCTAAATTATATGTAAGGGCTTCTGAAAATTGTAGGAATGAACCTAAGTACTTTCCATGAGCTACACAGAAGGGAATGGAGGCAAGGAACAAAACCGTTGTGAAGAGAGATCGCAGAAGCAAGTGGAGCCATTAGTAGTGAATCTCAGCCAAAATAAACTTTCAGAGGGTGAGGGTGCACACCCTGGGGTAACATCTTATCTGCAATGGGATCTTGAGTGGGGAAGGAAGGTGTCAGGTTGATAGAGAAACGCTCTTGGACCTAGTATGGTTCAGCAAAGCAGAGGAAGAAGGACTGTACCCAGAATCATACAAATAGCAGATATTCTGAAAGTCATCTGTCTCTAGTGAGAGATGAAATTGAATTGCATGAGCCAACTAATCTTGATAACTGTAGTGCTACCCCTATTAATGTATTAGGCTGTAATGTGGGAAACCTCTTTTTCTTTTTCCAATGAACTCATAAAAAAAAGTTGTTAAAAAACAATTTATATAACAAATGCTGGAGAGGGGGTGTGGAGAAACGGGAACACTCCTACATTGTTGGTGAGAATGTAAGTTGGTTTTCTGAGGTTCCTCAGAAAACTAAAAATAAAATTAACATAAAATCCAGCAATCCCACTACTGGGCATATACCAGGACAAAACCATAATTCAAAAAGATACATGCACCCCTATGTTCATGGCAGCAATACCCACAATAGCCAAAACATAGAAAGAACCTAAATATTAGATGAATGGATAAAGAAGACGTGGTACATATATACAGTGGAATACTACTCAGCCATAAAATATAATGAAATAATGCCATTTGCAGCAACACGGATAGACCTAGAGATTATCAAACTAAGCGAAGTAAGTCAGAAAGAGAAAGACAAATACCATAGGATATCACTTATATCAATATTTAGAAATTAAAATATGGCAGAAATGAACCTACAAAACAGAAACAGACTCACAGATGTAGAGATCAGACTTGTGGTTGACAAGGGGGAGGGAGAGGGATGCACTGGGAGTTTGGGGATGGTAGATGCAAACTATTACATTTAAACTGGATAAATGACAAGGTCCTACTGTATAGCTGGGAACTATATCCAAACCATGATGTAAAAGAATATTTAAAAAAAATGTATATATATATATATATATATATATATATATATATATATATATATATATATATATGATAACTGAGTCACTTTGCTGTACAGCATAGATTGGCACAGCACTGTAAATCAACTATACTTCAATTAAAAATAATAAATAAAATAAAATCTAAAACAAACCAAAAAACCCAAAACAAAACAAAGAACAATTTATAAAAACTGAATATATCTACATGGCCTGAACATAATAAGCAAAGGAGGCAAAATGCTCAATAATTCCATCCCCCCAAACTTGGCATGGGACAAAATGGACAATTCTCAGGAAGAAAACATAAGAAAACTTTCAAATGTGTTAAGAAAATCATCAACCTCACTCATAATAAAAAACATGGGAATTAAAACTTTAAAACTACACTGACATCCAATTTCTCACTCAATAGATTGTAAATCAATCAATCAATCAATCCATCCCAAGTTTTGCTAACTCCTTTGGTAAGCCTGTGGGAGGAGGCATGACACATTATTTTACTGACACATTACTTATGGTTATGTAAAATAGGTGCATCCCTTTGAAGATAATCATCAGTTTCTACAAAAATTATAAAGCTTATTCTTGACTAATAAATTTACGCTAGTAATTTGTCCTACAGATTGTTAAAACATGTCATTTAAAATTGAAAAGAAGAATAAAAGGTAGTCAGCAGATTCTTTTCATGCCATGAGGAACACCTTGTATAAGATTTAATCATAGTCCCAGGAAATCATCTATGTAAAACTTATGCAATGTTTAACACCATGTTAAAAGGAAATGTTTTGTTACAGCCAAAGTTTACCTGTTAAAATTTACTTGTTAATATCTATCCACAGATGACTAGTTGAAGGGATTATGAGAGGTCCCCCAGCACTAGGTAGCTCCTTCTGTATCGATATGGAGAGATGTCCAAGATACATTGTTAAAGGAGGAAAAGTTTCAGAATAGTGTATCTAGTGTGCCACTAAATGTTTCTTTGAAAAATGGAACAAAATATGCATGTATATTTAATTCCTCATGCAAATCTTCAAAAAAATATATGATAAATTTATAGTACCTCCTATTTGGAAAAGAGTGGAAATCAGGTGGAATGTACTGGATAGAAAGGACATTTTCTTGTATATATTTTATTTTTCCTTTTTATATTATTTTAAGCCATATAAATGTATTATCTAGAAAAACAACAAATTTTGCAGTAATGAGAATACTTGGTACTGTCCCAATCCTCTGCTCATGTGTGTAAATAATTCTAAGCCAATGACAGCAGATAGAGCATCTGGTGCTGGAGGTAGTATGCAGCTCCCAGCTGTGCTTGATCTTCAAAACACAGTATGTTTTCCAGTAGTAATGTTTTAATAATTATTATCCATTTTAGCTACAACAGATAAAATTGCATGTTGATTTAATGCCACTAAAACAAATAAGAACTCATCAACTAGTATGTAGATTAAGAAGTTGCTATATTTGGGAAGCCAGATTTTAAACGAGAAAAAAAAAGTCTTTCAACTGATAACTCATTTAAGATATTTTCAAGGTGATTTTTAGACAAAGAGAAGGATTTAGGGATAATGGTGGAGAAGGCAAAGTTATTCTTTTCTTTATTGAGAGGAATTGCATTTGCTTAGGTAAAGCCAAAAGAATCACAGCAAAAGACTTTCTAATTGTCTGAAGCTTTCACTTGGTTTCAATAAACATGCTAAATGAATTAATGACATTTACTTGAGTCAGTGGGGTTGTCTTAGAATTTTGGTATTTGCTTAAATTGTGCTCCATACACAATCAACATTGGCTTCAACTAGGAGCTGATTACACATGAAAATTCCCAAGCCCCCTTCCCCACATCTAGTAAATGCCTCAAGACGGGACCAGGTGTCTGTGTTTCAACAAGCTTATGCATCTGAAATGACAGTGTATCCTGTCTCCCATGTTTGAAAAAATCATGAGCAATCTTCCTGTAAGAAAATAAAAGACTGGGCACGCATGTAAATACGCACTGTCATTTCTAACGATGGTAGACTGCACATCTTTCCAACACTAAATACCTGTGAATTATATTGGATTCAAAATCGGGGTGATGGGTACAAAGGCTATTAAAGGACCACTGTTACAGGCTGAATTTCATCCCCATGAAATTCATATGTTAAAGTCCCAACCCCCAGTACCTCAGAATGTAACTTTATTTGGTGACAAGTTCTTTCAAGAGATGATTAGGTTAAAAGGAGGTTGTGAGAGTGGGCCCCAATTCAATATGACTGGTGTCCTTTTAAAAGGAGGAAATTTGTTTTTCCCTGTGAAGAGGCAGTGAGAGGGTGGCCATCTGCTGCTATCAGAACCTTGACTTGGACTGTCAGCCTCCAGAAATGTGACAAAACAAATTCCTGCTGTTTAAGCTACCCAGTTTGAGGTATTCTGTTATGGCAGCCCTAGAAAACTAATACAGCTACTAACTCAATTTTTTTTCTTCTAAAAGTAGCAAAATAATTAGTCCCAGATGAGAAACTAGAGTTAAAGTTTGATGGACTTATCAAAATTAATTGATCCTGTTTTAAATTACATTAAATCTAACCATTATTGTTACCAAACTGGAGGGGGCAAAAAAGAAAACCAAAAAAAGCCTATAAACAGATCTCTCATTTTTCTTGACTCTAAAATGAAATTACTAAGGACAAACTATGCAAACATTAAAACAACAAATTAAAAACAATTTAATCTCATATGCAATACACTACATTCAAATTAGAAATTTATTTAACAAAATGTCACATGTTTAGAAATTTCACCTCAAACCAAACTCCAACTTAAGACTCTATACTGGCTAAAAGCAAAAGATTGTTGCAATATCACTGAGTGAGAAAAAAGCCCTTGTTTGTTTGACATGCTTATGGATAAATGTGCTCAGTTAGGTGTCTCTCATATTTCACTTCTTACTGCAAGTTTATAATAATCTGTTTGTGAGTACGATTCAAAAATTTTAAATGGCTCTAACCATTAGCAATTTGAAATTTCCTGCCTGGGTTCAAGAATCTCTACACTACAACCCACCAAAGAATAACTTTATTTTCTAATATTTCTCAACCAGATCCTTTGCTTTGCTTGTTCCACCGCATTCAATATTGCTAAGGCAAGTTTTGATCACCTCGACTATCACATATTTGCCCATGTGGTTCCCTCATCTTCTGTTCCTTGTACATATCCAAATCCTTCAAAGATTATCCTAAGTCTCATCACATCAAATTGCCTCCATGTTTATTTCTCATTGGCCTCTTTTGCTTTCTAATTTTTATAGCACTTTTAGGCAATTTTCACATATTTGCAGATAATTTTATTCTACTTTGTATCATTTGCTTTTCAAAAAGCATATCATTTTTCTATTGGTCTGACTTGTCCCTCTCATTACATAGCATGTTTTAAAGTATGTAGTATATTTTATGCTTCAAGGTTATGTGCCTCATTTTCCAAGTAGGAAAAGTTTTCAAAGACTTAGACAAATATTTGAATATTAGTGTTTGAGCGTAAGTTATCCAAAAAGAGCTCATTGTAATTTAGGAAGAAATTAGCTTATTTATAAAGGTGATTGCCACTGAACATGATCCATGTGGACATAGATGCTGTTGAATAATCAGTATCGACATTACAAAAGAACAAACAGGGCTTCCCTGGTGGCACAGTGGTTGAGAGTCTGCCTGCCAATTCCGGGGACGTGGGTTCGTGCTCCAGTCTGGGAGGATCCCACATGCCGTGGAGCGGCTGGGCCCGTGAGCCATGGCCACTGAGCCTGCGCGTCCAGAGCCTGTGCTCCTCAACAGGATAGGCCACAACAGTGAGAGGCCCGTGTACTGCAAAAAAAAAAAAAAAAAAAAAGAGGTCTCCATTTAATACATTAGAATCTGCTTTGTGCCTGTGTCTTCCTTATCTCAACACCACAACCCAACTTTACTCTCTCAACTCACATTATTTAACAGCCTCTTGGGTGAATGGTACTTTAGCACTGCAAGCAGAGTGGTGTAAGTGGAACAAAATCCCAAAGTTGACAGAACTGGACTAGAATCTGAGCCCTGCCACTTAACAGATGTGACTTTAAGAAACTTAAACCTATTTGTATCAGTTTTCTTAATGCAGGATTTGGTACATAATTTCAGGGCCCAGTGTAAAATGAAAATGGAGCCAGTGAGTATTTTAAAACGTACCTGCAACTTTTGTTTTTATTCAGGTACGGTGAAAGCAACAGATCAGGAGATGACTGCCATTGAAAACACAGTTTATTACCCACAGTACTTAAGAGTGGGAAAAATGTGCTGCACCATGACACACAGGACAACACGAGAGAAGACAGAGGCTGGAGGGGTGAGAGAGAGTGAGCCAGGGGAACTGCCAGAAAGGCTTTATGGTGGTTTTCTAGGGAAATAATGGGTGAGGCAGGGTAACTAAGCTAAATAAGTTTGACTTGAAAGAATTCAGTAGGCTCCCAGTTGTAGAAGGATTCCCCCTGTGGTGATTTGGGCGGGAGAATCAATACATCCTGCAGCAGAAGAGTTAGATCAGAATCGTGGGGGAGGAGGTGTGAACTTGACACTGGTATACTTTGCATATGCAAAGCAGAGAGCCCTTTGCTTTCTCTGAGAATGCACTAGCCTTGGGAGAAGCGTCCCTTTTTCAGTCAGCAAGTTCCCAGTTGTCAAAATGTCAGATGTAGAAACTAGAAAACAGTTCTAGAAACTAGGAACTAGTTAATACAATGGGCAAGCCAATCTCTGTTCTCACACCCACAACCCACTGCAGATGGTAAATCTCAAAGGACTGCCTTCTCTTCCAAACTGAGGTACGCTTGCCTGGCTTGGAGGTGTTCAGGAGATCTGAGTCACCTGCCAAACATCCCATCCATGGCTCTGCCCTGGGGAAAGGAAGGCCGCTGCCTTTTCTCCCCCTCGCCAAGACGCATGGAGTGAGCCCGACCCTGAATCTCCCTGGGGCCGGGCCCAGGCTCCCACTGGGACAGAGGGCAATGACAGAACAGGGCCGTCCCTCCTCCATCCTGCCCACTCAACTGGGTCATTGTCCCAGGAAGAGGCAGCAGGAGTCTCAGGATGGGAAAGAGGGGCATGAAGCCTGGTGGAGCTCAGGGTACCAGAGGGAAGGGAGTGGGCAGCCACCAACCAAGTGGCCAAAAGCATAAGGACACTTTGGGACATGGGATGCAGAGTGAAGTGATACTCCAGGTCCCAATGGGTATTCCACTGCCCCATCTGACTTCACTTAGAAAACAGAGATTCAAAGGTAACATTCATAAGAAGTTCACAGAGCATTAATCCCCCAGTGCAGGGCCTTTCTGAGCACAGGGCCCTGTGTGCCTGCCCTGGTTGCACACTCAAGAAATCAGCTCTGGATCCAGGAGACAATTTTTATGTCATATTTCACGTCCTCTAGACCTAACTATTCTGACTTTCGTGTGGCAGCCAGTTGTGCTCAAACTTAACCTACGCAGGGCCTTGCTTAAATGCTCAGCATACCTCTCATTTTCTGTCCCAGGAATTCTTGTTACTCTTGCACGCAGACACTATGGGAACGAACTCAGCTATTCTGGCATGCACAAACTTTGAAGTGCAAGGGAGTGTACAATCAAAGAGGAAATGCTAACTGATGGGCAGATATCCTCATCTTTGGGCCCCTGGGCAGACAAGTCTGAAGTACTTTCTCCACAATCCCTCAAAACCCAGCTGCATCAAGCCCTAGCTGCCCACAATGACCAACTCCAGAGGACAAGCTGTGACTGGGCTTCCTTTCTGCTCTGGGTCATATGTCCGACTGGTCACATGTGTTCCTTAGGATGCCATCTCAGAATAAACCATCTGCTTATAAACCCTTGAATAAAGACACACTTTTTGCAAGAACTCTTATAATATATTAGTTATTTTGCAGGATACATGAGATAATATATGTAAAATACTAAATACAGGACATGGCCAATTACAGCTACTTAGTGTCTTTGAGTTCCTGATCCTTTCTCTCTCAATTTGAAACCGTTTGATGTATAATATACAACCAGATGCATAAAATATAGCTTTTGTTACTTCAACAAAAACAAAAACTCAATCTCTATTTCAAGACTGAATTTAGTCAAATCCTAGGAAATTCTGTCTATGCAAATGAAAATCGTCTTTTCTGGATTTCTGGATTTTACCCTTCTCAAGGTGACAGATGGGGTTGGTGGAGAAGGACCTAGTGTCAAGTAGAGGCAATCATCCCAGCTTGTTCCAAAGGAGAATCCCGCGGTCTCAGTGGATCTTTGGCTCTCTCTCCTAGAGGAACTCCCCATGTCCTCAATGTCTCTCCATGCTCATCAATATCTCTGGGCTGCCACTTTGCTTCTTTCAAGGATATGGGGAATTTGGCTCATTTTGACATCACTCAAGGGCTGCAGGAGATGGGGAGAGAGCAGGCTTGGCTCCCATCTTTTTTGCTGTTTATGCAATGCTGCCATTTATATTCTGTTGTCACTAAGGCATGTTGGTATTTATTAAGGGACAGAACTTATTTCCCCAGGATCCAACTAGGAAACAGGTTAGGTCCCTTCTGTCTTTGAATCAACAAATGTGTCCACCTCTTTCAGCCACCTTTTTCCTAGACGTTCAGGGATAACAGGGATCATGACACCTTTTCAGAGACCCCACCAGTTTCCAGCTTAATGCTTCTTTGTTTGCTTTTCTCCCCTCCACAGCCAGAGGCATCTTTGACAAATCTGGTTATGTGGGGAAAACAAAACCAAAACCCTTTTCACTGTTTAAGGCATAAATTTGTGGATTAGAGTTCTCCAGTTTTGCTCTCGAAAACAAAACCAAGTCTTTTAAAACGCAGAAAGCATTTTCTCTCCACAAAACTAACTATGCCTTGAGGCGTTTCTATAATAAAACTCTGAGAGCAATCAGCCTGGAATGGGGATTCTGCATGAAGAACACATCATCAGTATAATCAAATTATTATCCTGTCAAGAAGGAAACGTGTCTTACGAACCCCATCATCGAGGGAAACCCGACAGGCACTTAGTGACTGCTCAATTCAGCCTGGATGCAGAGGAAAGGCAGTCTTGTCATTGAGGGCGCCAGGAGAGGAAAGGGCACAGAAGCAGCAGGGCACTCAACTAAGTTTTGTCCAATAATGAAGAAAAGGAGGAGAGCATGGCAGGTGCAAAGTCAAGATCAATAAAACGCAAAAGTGTGGAGAACCTATCTGGTATCAAGTAATCAGAGCAGCATTTAAGATGCCAGACGAAAGGTGCAGGAAAGAACCTATTATTTTTGGTACCAGATTTCTCAATAAGGTAGCCACATCCCAGTTTGCCTTGGAAGGTCTCATTTTATCCCTGTCGTCCTGACATGACTATTAGGGTCTACACTTTTCATACTTAAATGTGTCTAGGTTTGGGTAATAGAGTCTTTCTACTCCGTAGGCAATCCAAGCAAGTACTTAGCACATAAAAAGTATATTCTTAGTCCCCCAAGAGTGTACGTTTTATGTACACTCATGCCTTCCAACCATCCCTTCAAAGAAAACATTTCCATGATACGAGTTAATAATTCTAAAGGTGTATTGAAACAGATATCATAGAAAAAGTCAGATTCTTATTTTACTTCATGTCGCTTGACAGTTTTCTATTTTTTATAATAATATGTGGGACTAGTTAGGAGGACCTAAATAATCTCCCCTTCTGACCCTGCCAGGAATACATCTAACACAAAATTTTGTTGAATTGAATGGAATTAAATATACAGATATAAGATAGTAATTAGAAAGTAAAGAAACTTACAATGAAGTGAGAAAAAAAAAGATTGAATATCTATATAAATATCTATTTATTCATCCATCTTTCTCCAACTTTTGGATGCTTCATGAAAAATGTGGCATTTGCTATGTACCTAAAAGACTTTGTGTAAATCAAAAGCTTGGAATAGAGGCTATTCCATAAGGACTTATTTTCTGATTTTATTAATAGCATATTACTCTATCAATGTGATTTACTTAGAAAGGGTCTTATATACAAGACACTAAATGTGATATATATATATATATATATATATATATGACATAGCTAATGTATATTTACTGATTATAAAATAATCAGTTTATCTAAATACATATTTAGAGCTGTGCTATATTAATTATTTTATAGATAAACTACTACATTTCAAGTATGTATTGAAGGAACAAAAATTAACGATAGATGATTTTCCACAAATCTTCCTCCATCTCTTTCCCTAAATTTAACACCATCTCCTGTCTTTGGGTAGACAGACCCAGCTCGTAGGTTTTATTTATGATTACTTGGACACTGACCCAAGTGGAGAGAACTAGAGAAGCCAGGATGATTAATATTTTAAAAAGCAGAGAATCACCACTCAGAGATATATTATAAAAATCTGTCATAATCCAGGCCCTCAGACATGCATACTAGATCACACAGACACACACACACAGACACACACACACACACACACACACATAAAACTGACTTTACTGTATTTTATTCTGGGGTTGCCACTTACTTAAATCAATGTACATTGATTTACAAACAAATTGTAGTGTGGTGTCAGGCAGAAACCCATCACCTCATGAAAACCATACCTGTCACATGACTAGAGACCACCGTATCTTTAGAGTCCTCTGATGGAAATGAACTGAACCAGAACAAAGTGAGGAGTATCCTCCAACACAAATATCTGCCCATTTCCATAAAATGAACCCTACCTCCATCGCCATTCCTCCTCAATACCCAATCTTGGAGGCCAGAGTCTAGAAAAGAGGATATGACTGCACCTCATCCCTTTCAATCAAAGAATGAGGGTTCCAGCTACTGCTGGCACTGCAGGCATGGAGAATACAGGAGGGGAAAGAGAAGAAATAAGAGGGGCAAGAGTGAGGTAAGGATAGAACTGGATGAAATTGGAGTTTAAGTTTAATATTTTCTACCAGACTTAAAAAAAAAAAGTTTTTGTACTGTAAGTGGCCAGAAAAATTCTAAAATATGACCGAAATATCATTAAGGGATAACAAAGTTAGAAATGGCAAAGTGGTTGTGAAGGCAATATATGGAGAAGGTAAAACAAACATTTTTTAAAAATAATTTTTGTTTAGTTTATTGAACTATGTAATTTACACATTGGTATGCATTCTTAAGCACTTTTCGAAAATAAACAGGAAATTCATTTGTTAACTAAGCACAGGCATTAAAACTTAGTAGTGTCACCCTATTTTTAAGGAGTAAACACATTAAGCAACATGCCAGTTTTCAAAAAATAATCTGAGTTTTGGAATAAGAAGTTATGTGTTGGGTCCCTTTCTCTTTCATTAATACTCTACTCAATACAGTTGTGACAGGCCATATCCCAGACTCAATAGTGTTAATTTCATTCCACATACTCTGGAGGATCAAGGGCTGATTATGAGTGTTTTGTAATTTCACCTGTTAGGAAGATCCACCCAAATGAATACTATAGGCATTTTTGATTATAAGTATAATGTACAAAGAGTTGTTTTTTATTTTCTCTACCAAAAAACTAACAATGTTTCTTTGTAACATATTTATTTTCTCTGATTTTAATGAAAAATAACTCTATCCAGAATTGCCAAAGTAAAACTTTCAACCTCACTTTATGTCTTTCTGTCCTTAGAGGAGGCTGTGAGGATTAAACAAAATAATCCATTTTATAAACTACAAAAGTAGTTTACACACACACACACACACACACACACACACACACACACACACACATATATATGACATTAGTAGCGTCACTAAATCTGTTATTAGTCAAAACTATAATTACATTATCCAAACTAAGGTGTTTGGAATTGCTGATGGGAAGTTCCATTTAAATTCACATTTCTAGATAACTCTGTTATACAATCTCCCCAATTTTTAATGAGCAAATAAATCACTGGCCACTTTTCATACCGGTTGACGTGGTTCCTATGAGATTTGCTAAACATATATTGCAATTTCAGAGTTATAATAATCGTTAATGTTATTTCCATTAAATTTTTCATGTGGGAAAGTCCTTCTTCAGATTTTAAGCAGCACACAAAGTATTTTAATATTAAACTCTAGTATTCTAAATAAAAGTTTACAGGTTCGTACGAACCTCTGATAAATCAAATGAAATATCAATACTAGTAACATAAAAATATGTCCTATCTGTACAAGCATGTGAAATCTTAAGTAGAGGTAAGAGGAATGAGGTTTCTGATAACCACAACACACCATGCCCTAACTCTGAGTTGGTTTCATAATTCTGTGAGGAATGTCAACGTCAGTTTAGTCCCTTAGAGATCCTGTAGCTCTTGTCAAAAATGCCAGTGGAGGGCTTTCCTGGTGGCGCAGTGGTTGAGAGTCCGCCTGCCGATGCAGGGGACACGGGTTCGTGCCCCGGTCTGGGAAGATCCCACATGCCGCGAAGTGGCTGGGCCCGTGAGCCATGGCCGCTGAGCTTGCACGTCCGGAGCCTGTGCTCCGCAATGGGAGAAGCCGTGGCAGTGAGTGGCCCGCGTAACGCAAAAAAAAAAAAAAAAAAAAAAAAAAAAGCCAGTGGATTTCACTGTCCAAATAAATGTTATTAGTGGTAAATGGGGGGATACACTTTGTTGCTTTAAACGTGGTCTATTCTGTGCTATTCTGATCTAATTTGAGGAGAAAAGAGGTTTTTCTAGATATTCCAAAATCAGAGGTTGATTTTTTTTTTAATCCATAATATATTTTTCATGAGTGTATTTACCATCTCCTTTTGATAATATAAGATTTTCAGCCAGGGTTCATTTTGATTTTCTTATATGATATTCTGTTAGCTCAGCTTTGGAGTATTCCAGTGTTATAAGATTCTAAGACTTCCTCGAATGTTTGTACAGAATAACATTTCTTCGATTAGAGCTATATCTTCCCCTGGGCAAGTTTATGTTTTCATTGTGCTAGAAGTCCAGGCACTCATGAAAACCATCACTTTTACTTCAAGTTTAATGACTCATAACGCTTAAATGCCCAGGCAGATGCAGTAAAACAAGTACACAATGTGAATACAGACTGCGGAAAGCTGGCTGTGGCCTGGTCCCAGGGTTCAGTCCATTCTGCTCTGCCAAGTGTGGAAATGATGCTAGCCCAGAAATATACATCCATGGGCCAGATTTACTCTGATGGAATTACCATAAGTTTGTCATCAACATTATACATTTTAATCAGCTTTCCTTTGTATGCTTCTTTCACACAGCACCACATTTCATATTTTGGGCTCAGTATTATTATTATTATTATTATTATCCTCTTCCCCGTCATCATTTTCTTTAGCTGACATTTACCAATCACCGTATTATATGCAGGGCACCAAACACTAGGCATGAATTGTTTTTTCTTGTCTTTATAACAATCTCATGAGATGAGTACTAATATATCATCCACAGACTTGGCAACATTAAATAACTTACCAAAGTTCTGTAATTTGTGAGTGGAAGATCTGTCATTCTGTTCCAGGATCACATGGCTCCAAAAGTCAAAATTCAGGTTCCTAAACTTTTTTTTTTTAATTCAGCATTGGTGAGAAATGTATCATGTCTGTAATCTCAGAACCTAAAGTGCTGCTTGGTATACAAGCAGCTCCCAGTAAATATTAAAATAGCAAATCAAGATCTGGTCCCATGCCTATTTTAGCTTAACACTTCTGTAGTTCAATTCATGTAATACTCTAAAGTTTATTTCCTGTCTGTTCATAAACTTATCATATTTTTTACGTCTATAAACCTCTATTCCTGACCTCTTCAGTTTCTCACCGAAGACAGTATAACACAAAGAAAGGAAACAGAGCATAACAATTGAATGTCGACTCCAGAGAAATTTGGATTCCAAACACGTTTCTAGGACGTAATATATTCCTAAGCATGGATATGTTTTGTAATCTCTTTACATTTACAACATGAAAAGCTACTATATTGGGTTTTTGTAAAAGTAAAAGGAGATAGGGCATGTTACAGAAATTTTGCCTCCACTTAGAAACTGGTGAGCTAAGTCCTTAATGGAAATTGTCTCATATTTTTGTAGAGTGTATGTGAATAATTCATTACTTATTTGATTCCCACCCTATACCACAGAGTGTTTAAATGTCTTATTCAAATATAAATAAAACAGTATGTTATAGCTGATTAAGAGCCTCTACTGAGATTCTATTGGCAGGGGAAGTCAGTCTTCACCTGTATTAAAACATTCAGGTAGAGCTCAGAAGCTCCCTGTGGCAGACAGACCCTAAGGTGATCCCTCTGGGTCATGAACCGGTATCATCTTCCTCCCTTGAATACAGGCACAGACTGTGACTTGCTTTTAGTCAATAAATGATGACAAATGTTCATTTATGTGGTAAAAGTTAAAGGATTTTCCAAGTTTAATTGAGGTACCTAATCAGTTGTTGAGGTAATCAAGATATAAGAACATAAAAGAAAGAACTGGAGAGATGTGAATGAAGTAAAATTTCATTAAAGGACAAAGTTTTCAGAAAAAAAAAAAACATATAAAACCTGAAGGGGGCATCTGTCTTGGGGACTTAAGGTGAGGACTAACATGTTTCTGGAGAGAAGTGGTCTTTCTGGTTATGGATCACAGCTGATTTTGATGATCAATCCAGGCACGATGTCACTCCATGGGAATTTGGGGGAAAACCCATGTGTACAGATGAAAACTTTGGAATTCAGGCAGTGATCTTATTAAAGACAAACAAAACCAACAAAAACCTAAGCATGGCTCAGAGGAAAGGAAAACCTTTCCTCTGACCTTAAAGTACCGTCATTGTCCTGATCTATGTAAATCACTGACAGTCTACACTGGGACTGAATAAGTGGTAGTTCATCAGTGGTGGCAACGGCAAACAAGTAAAGCACTACAGTTTGCAGGCATAGTCACTGGGAGACATACTTCTTTGGAAACCCTCAGAATTTCCAGAACTCTCAGGGACACAGGGTACCTTGGCATGACTGTATCATGTTGCAACTTTACTTCACGTCCAGCAATAAGATGCTTGTGCTCTAGGTAATAGAGTCTTACAGGTGCAGCTCTCTGGCACCTGCCAGGTGGAGTATGGGCTGAGGATGCAGACCTTCTGATGGGCACACTAAGAAATCTCAGAAATATTTTATGAGTGCAATCTTTTCAGAATTTGAACTTCCTGTTCAAAATATGGATGGAAGCCTCTGTAACAAGGGTTTGTATTTAAATGAAATTGCCCATGTACTTACCAATTTAAGAGGCCAGAGGAATATTTGAGTTCATATACCATATAATAAGATATAACAAAATTAAAATGGAATGATCAACAAATGGAGGTATAGGAAAAACAAGGTGTTGAAAATAAAACCATATGACCCAGCAATCCCACTACTGGGCATATACCCTGAGAAAACCATAATTCAAAAAGAGTCATGTACCAAAATGTTCATTGCAGCTCTATTTACAATAGCCAGGAGATGGAAACAACCTAAGTGTCCATCATCGGATGAATGGATAGAGAAGATGTGGCACATATATACAATGGAATATTACTCAACCATAAAAAGAAATGAAATTGAGCTATTTGTAATGAGGTGGATGGACCTAGAGTCTGTCATACAGAGTGAAGTAAGTCAGAACGAGAAAAACAAATACCGTATGCTAACACATATATATGGAATCTGGGGGAGAAAAAATGTCATGAAGAACCTAGGGGTAAAACAGGAATAAAGACACAGACCTACTAAAGAATGGACTTGAGGATATGGGGAGGGGGAAGGGTAAGCTGTGACAAAGTGAGAAAGTGGCATGGACATTTATACACTACCAAACGTAAAATAGATAGCTAGTGGGAAGCGGCCGCATAGCACAGGGAGATCAGCTCAGTGCTTTGTGACCACCTAGAGGTGTGGGATAGGGAGGGTGGGAGGGAGGGAGACGCAAGAGGAAGGAGATATGGGAACATGTGTATATGTATGGCTGATTCGCTCTGTTGTAAAGCAGAAACTAACGCACCATTGTGAAGCAATTATACTCCAATAAAGATGTAAAAAAAAAAAAAAAAGAAAAGCTTTCATAAAATGCAATCCTAAATGGCCTACATATTTCCTGGTAGTTGACAAAAAATTGAAGACAAAGACTTGAAGACTTTGGGCACCCAAGTTCAAAAGGATGCATTTTCACTTTTTGTATTTCATAGTGTCAAAATATAAACAAAGTATTTTTCCTGATACAAAACTCAGAAATAATTCTTTTGAATTTGCATAAAAAGTATGATGCAGTACACAATTTGTAAACTAGTGGATGGTCTAGGGCATATTCTCGCTCAGAATCATGTCATTTCTCCAACACAATGGTATAAAATATAACTTATTTTAAAATATTAAAGCACTTGGAGATTTTGCTTAAAAATGCAAATATCTAACTTCTTTCAAAAAACCTGGAGATCTGTTGAAATTTGGTGTCTACTCAGTTTGGCAAGATCTCTGTGAGCTGAGAGGCACATGCTCACTTTAAAGTGGCTTGTCACCTCCAGGTTACCAGAGCCTTCTCTACTTCATTTTTCATCTCATCAAGTCCTAATTGCTTATTTAAGTTATCTGCCTGCTGCCTTTAGGCTACTGAGTTTAGGATCTCTTAATGTCTTTAATAATATCTTCCACAACATCTTTATGAAAATACAACAAAGCATTTTACATGTCTCTATAGTAGCAATCCCAATGTAACTAATCATGCTTTCTTTTTAATCTTAGCTCAAATAAAGATAAGAACAAAATCTTTCTCAATCAGATCATCTATATTAACTATCATAGTTTACAGACTAGTTTTCTTTCTTTTAGTGTCTTGATCTTTCCTTTTGATTTGTTCCTCATTATCTATATATTTATAGACTTTCCTGGGGGAAAAGGCAGATTTGATATAAAGAGAAGTAAAAGCCTGCTTGTTGAATTGAATTTTACTTTATATATATTCAATATACATATATTTTATTTTATGAATCTGCTTACCAAATACACACAAGACTTTCTCTGCTGTCACTTATTGATAGGAATATTTACCTTAATAATGTGCATAGGACATAATGCAGGTAAATAAAACTGAAGCTCTGTTCTTACATGTTTGACTGTTTACTGCTGTAATTTAGAAAGATGTTCAGGACAAGATAGGGTGGGAGGGCAAGTGTATTCTCTGATACATGGTAACTGCCCCTAGAGGATCTCATTAGACCAGTGACACTCAACCTTTAGCTTCCATCAGAATCACCCAGAAGGCTTGTTAGAAACAGATTGCTGGTGGAGCCTGAGACTGCACGTCTAATGAGTTCACAGGTGATCCTGATTCTGCCCATTATAGAAATAACATCTGATAACCATTACACCCAACTATAATCCTCTTAAGGTAGATGTGTGTCATTTATTATTGAATTCCCATTAAATCACATCATTTCTCACATATGGGAGATGCTCAATGCATAACTATTGAAGGAATTTAGGGTTTGACATTGTGACATAATAATACTTGGCTAATAGGTTTGGATGGGGGTCAAAATTAACAGGAGGTTCAACTATGGAAAGAGGTACATTATTTTGTCTGTCAATTTTTTTAAATTTAATTTTATTAATTTTTTTATACAGCAAGTTCTTGTTAGTTATCCATTTTATACATACTAGTGTATTTATGTCAATCCCAATCTCCCAATTCATCAGTTTCGACTTTTTCTAGTGTAACTGGGGAATTGCAGTTTTGTACCTGAAAATACTTTGTGCTTTTTCTTCCATGAAGGATGTATGTATATATAATCATAATTTTATTTCTTTTTAAATACAAATAACCAAAATAGAATTGGATCCATCAAGTTGTTAAATCAAGGAGGAAGAACATGTTTGATTTTTAATTTAAATAGGTATACTATATGTAAATATATTTCAACTCCTTGTATTTTTAAAATTTTACAGTCACATAATAGTTTAATCACTTTCATTGAAAAAACTATTCATGAAGATACATTTTTCCTATTCACTTTTCATTTTATACCTTAGTAAAATAAAATTTAAAAAAGAACCATATAGTACCTTTATCCTTCTTCCTATTCAGACTATGTCCCAACTTCAACAAGGCAGATAAAATTAAAGTTATTCCTTAAAGTGTTTATTTTTTCCCAGCAGTTAAACAACTGGCTTATGTCTACCAACATTTTCTCGTTCCTCCTCAACATTCAGCTGTGTTATATCTCCTTCCCTTTCTTGCAGGTATGGCTATGTTCCCTAAATTCTTGTCAATGAAGCATGGCTGAAAGTGATAAAAACTACTTCTAGGTCTTGCCCATGAAAGATTCCCACAGCATTCTACACCCTTAGAATAGAGTAATACAGCCAAGATGGAAGGACCCTGGTTTCTGAATGACACCGTGGAACAGAATTACCCTTAGTCCCAATCCAGCCTTATTTGAGCTGGATATAAACTTCTACTGTGTTAAACTACTAATATTGTGGGGTTTGTCTGTTCGAGCTGCTAGTATTCCTCTAACTAATATCAAAATTAGTATTAGTACCTTGTAGTTGGGTCCTGTTATGTTATGAAGTAGCAAATTTTGGTAAAATTATCGTCTGCAGTAATTTGTAAGGCCTACAGCATGCTAAGTGACAAGTCAATCATGGTCATTAATGGTTGTCTTCACAAAAGTGTGAAAATGAGATTAACTCAGTGAGTATTTCTTTGTATTTAAATAGAAAGAGATAAAAGGGAATAGAGATAGTCCAGAGATTTAAAAGTTTGTAAAAGTTGACTGCAATATGGACCCCAACAACTGAAAGGTAGGTTTGAAAATATCTTTGACTTAAAAAAAAAAAAACAAAAAAAAACCTTGTTGAGATGTGTCAGCTGAACAAAATGACATGCTTTGCACAAATAATCAGATTAAGAATTTCACCTCCACACTCAACTCTTTGGTTCCAGATCACCTCAAGGTAGCCAAAATTGATCTGAGAAATGAAGGGGCATAGTGGTGAGATGTAAGGAAATAAAGGAGAGCTTAAATTTCATCTAGATAATAACTCTGCACTTACTGACATATGGAATGGTTAGAAACAAATTGATCAGAAGTCTGCCAGTTTTTGAGGAAATCTTATCATTAAAGAAACAAGGAGATCAGACTAAAATGTTCTGGCACTTTGAGACTCAAACCAACCTTTGGACCCTGAGGCTGGCACATACAGGTAGCAGGTTGTGAGAAGGAGTCCTCAAGTGAGGAGAAGGGCTTACCAGGGTCTGCTTTAGATGTAGTCAGGAAAGAACACAGAGAAGGAAATTACCACTTGTAAAGTGAAACCTGGTGCCTTATATAGAACAATGGACCAAAGACCTCTCATTTGGTAGATTCTGAGTCTCATCTCCAGTAGTATTTCAAACTTAATATGGACTGGGAACTTCTGCTTGCCTCCCTTTCTGTTTTTTTCTCAGGAGAGAATTTTTTATTGTGGTGATCCTATCCAAGTTTTACCCTTGACTTTGGGTGTGTGTATAGGGTGGGTGTGTGGGTGGGATTGTCTTTTGGACCTTGATCTTTTGGAGAACACAACCACCAAGACATTTTGGACATTTTACAGCTGGGATGTTATGACTGTCTCCTTTGAGATAGTATGACTATGCCTTCAATCTTCACGTGGAAGATGAAGATTGAAACATATTTGGTGACAAGAAGGGAAAACTGTGGTAGAGACTGGCTCATTGGTTACTAAACTTATGTTCCAGTTTTCCCGGGCTCACAGCTGAACTAACTTCGTGGTCTCCCTCGAAGTTAAAGGTGGCCTGATGACTCAGTTTTGGCCAATGAAATCCAGGTGGAAATGATTAAGTCACTCCCAGGCATGACCCATAAAGTCCTCCCTTGTGACTAATCCTCCATTTGCTCAAACGGTCTCCTGGATGAACAGAGAAAACACTGAGGCCTTAGAGAAAGGTTGTGTCACAAGACAGAAGGAACTAATTCCTGAATGACTATGGGAGCAGAGGATCTCAATGCTCCCAAAGACTTCAGATGAGTGAGAAATACAGTCAACTGTGTGAAGCTGAAACAGGCGGGAAGGGGGGCATTTAAAAGAATGACATAGCCATAGGACATGACAAAAACTAGATCCAAGATGGCAGACAAGTCAACTTCCACTAGACCTTGAGCCTTATTATACGCTCATTGTAATACATCAGCATGCTAAATGACACCCCCATAGGCACCACGACAGTCTCAAGGAAGACCATAGAAGATCAAAACGTGGGCAGTGGCCCAATTCCTAGAAATCCCCACCCCTTCCCCAAAATAGTTGGAATAATCCTCCCACTCATTAGCCTATGAAATTATCCACACCTATAAAAACTGACAACCCCGTATCCTGGCACCTCTCTCGCCTTCTGAGATGACCAGAACTCTGTCTGTGGAGTGTGTTTCTCTCTAAATAAATCCACTTCTTACTTATTACTTTGTCTCTTGCTGAATTCTTTCTGCTACAAGACATCAAGAACCTGAGCTTCATTAAGTCCTGAGACCAGGTGTGTGATCTCAGTTTAAAGAGCATGGATTCAAGTCCCATCTGAACTGCATGGTTTCAAAGTTCCTTGACATTGGGAGTTCACTATACAAAGCAAGTATGCTACCATTTTTGTAGGACTGAATTTGGCTAATAATTTAAGTGCAGAAAAACCCAATATTATATGGTTAAAAATGAAAGAAATAGTCACTCTCATTCACTACTATGAAAGCAATACTGGGACTGTCTTTCTAGGTAGCAGTACCATACAGTATGCCTCAATTTTAAATGGGTGCATGTTTTGATTGAGCAATTGTAATTGTGGGATTTCTTCCAAAGAAGAAAAATTTGAACAACTGTGCAACAATGTAAACAAGAAGAATGTTCATGGTAGTAGAGTTTATAAGGACCCAAAAGTGTAAATCAAAAGGGGCTAAAGCTAAATGCTTCATAGCACGTGCACACAAAGGAATACAATAAAGCTACTAAAATTATTGTGTATTTTCTTTCAACTGACTTGTCCAAAACTGCCTATGTGCAAGGCATGTGTGTTTGTAGTAGCATAGATTGAAAAAACAGATATTGCCCCTTTTCTTTTGGAACCCTATAGCTTGGATGTAAGACCTAGAACAAGTAAATAGACTCACACTGACTATCACAACAGGGAATTTCAGCGTCAGATGAAGTCACCAAAGTAGGGAATTAGAAGCATGCTCTTCGGTCCTAAGAGGCAAGGGTTTGAGGACAGGCTCTGCTACCTACTTCAAATGAAATCTAGGACAAGATGCTTCACTGGATAATAACTGTCCTCAAAATCATTCTTAATACCTTTATAATGCACACAAAGTGTCACATATAGTATTCAGCGGTCCCCAAACTTTTTGGCACCAGGGACTGTTTTCGTGGAAGACAATTTTTCCAAGGACTGGGGGAGGAAGGGATGGTTTCAGGATGATTCAGTAGCATTACATTTATTGTGCATTTTATTTCTATTATTATTACCTCAGCTCCACCTCAGATTATCAGGCATTAGATCCTGGGGAGTTGGAGACCCCTGCAGTATATGACATACATTAGATGCTCAGAAAGACTTATCATTAAGGTTATTATGATGATTAATTATCACTTTCATTACTGACATGGAAATACTATATACTAATTTCTTAGGTGTATAAAGGTGGGTACAGAGCACTGTGTGAAGTATATTCCCATTTTTGAAAACTTAGCTGGATAGGATGGATAAAAGATGTTTTCCAAAATACTCTTCCCTTTTGGTATGGAAATTTGGAAGGATTTCAACTCGTTTTATTTCTTTTTTTACAATTTTAATTGTTTAACTTATCAACAATTGCCAGTATCTTTGAAAAAGAAAGAGAAACAGAGAATCAAACATTATATTTTGATTAGATTTCTAATTTTTAAATAAAACTCATATGCTTTAAGCACACAAAATGGCAGTGCTTCAACCATAATTCTATAACATACTAATTAGAGGTACTCATATAATGAATTCATGTTTTGTTAAAGTGTCACAACATAAAAATGAGTCATGTAAAACTATTACAAGAAACTCAGGCAACACAAATTTCCATGCTGCCTATACAATGGTTCTATCAGTAGAAGAAAGAGTTATGAATACTGTCATGCATCCCAAGTTATTTCTGTGGATGATGGAAAGGAAAAAGTTAATAGATCCAACAAGTACTGAGTTCCTATTAGGTGCTTAGCATTGTGTTAAACAATTTATATTCATTCTCTCATTCAGCTTTGAAATTGTTCAAAGAGGAAGGTAAAATACACACTCATTTTATCCATGAAAGAAAAAAAAGCAAATCAAGGCTCAGAACATTAAGTAACTTAACTACAATTATATTTCTTATAAGTAGCACAGTAGATGTAATAAATAAGGGCTTATTTTGTTTAAGGGTCTATAATAAATATTGTCTCATACCTAAAAAAATAATTGTGAGAAGTTTTATTTGTGGCACTTAAATTTTAATCTTCAAAAAACTAATTCTCTCTTAAAATTAATTTTCAAATTATCTAAATTTTTAAATAAGTACTATCAAAGAAGATCTGATAAAAAGAGACATTTGGTCTCTGTCTTATTACTATGAATTCATTTCTTCATGCATTCAAATATCCACCATTATATGTATTTCCATTTTGATAAACTAAAGAAATATAAACTTGGATATGATATTAATGTTCCTTTTGGGCCCAGTGAATGATATTCTAATCTAATCCTTTGAACTAAAATTAGTTTATCTGGCTCAATGCATTAGTGCTTTAATCTAAGCAGAGTCAACTGGAAAAAAAAAGCAGGTGTAATGTTGTAAAGAGAGATTTTTATACAGTGATAAGAATGCCCTAAGTGAATTGAAAAATTGTGTGAATTCTTAAAGTAAGAAGACCTGTAGCTCTTTAAAAATATTTGTGCCAACTAACTTATTTTTCTTAACCCGACAGAAATTTCATCAAAACTGACCTTACAACAATTGCCATATTTGTAAAGAAAATGATGAAACAGAAAAAAGATGGACCTAAAAGTCCTAGGTCACTATTTAAAACTCAGTTCTGCCATTTATTAACTGTGTGACAGTGGGTGGATTTCTTGAAATATCTGCTTTGTTATTTACTTAGTTGGGTTTGTTGTGAGTAGAACTAGAACAGCAGATATAAAGTATTTACTATAATTACTGGAGTAATGCTATGCCTGTAGCAAACATTTGGCAAATGGTAGTTGATGTGTTCAAAATACCAGAATATTAAACTTTCTATGAGGAAGTGAAAGATGTGCACATCAGAGAGAGATCAGACACATATTTAAGAAATGTATCTGATTTGTTCAATAAGATGTTTCACTCAAAAAACCTAGTTGGAACTCCTTGTTTGGGTCTGAATGATGGTCTCTTCTCAGGGCTTCATTTGACTTCATGTCAATTTACGTCTTAAATAAAGACTTACATAAAAACTTATTTATACATTTTATTTTATTTTATTTTTTAAACAATAAAAAATTATTGACTATCTACTAGCCCTACATCACAAGGTATTATGTCATAAGTAGTGTTTGTATATGGAGAAAATTACAATCGTTAAAATAAACACACTGTAGAGATTTTGTATTCCATTTTTCTTTTTTTTTATTTTTATTCCTCCTTTTATTATTTAGTTATTTTAACATCTTTATTGCAGTATAATCACTTTACATTGTTCTGTTAGTTTCTGCTGTATAACAAAGTGAATCAGCTAAATGTATACATATATCCCCATATCCCCTCTTTCTTGCGTCTCCCTCTCACCATCCCTATCCCAACCCTCTGGGTGGTCACAAATCACTAAGCTGGTCATGCTGTGTTACGTGGCTGCTTTCCACTACCTATCTATTTTACATTTGGTAGTATATATATGTCAATGCCACTCTCTCACTTCATCCCACCTTCCCCTTCACCCTTCCTGTGTCCTCAAGTCCATTTGCTATGTCTGTGTCTTTAATCCTGTGCTGCCCCTAGATTCTTCAGAACCATTTTTTTTTAAGATTCCATATCTATGTGTTAGCATATTGCATTTGTTTTTCCATTTCTGACTTACTTCACACTGTATGACAGACTCTAGGTCCATCCAGCTCACAACAAATAATTCAGTTTCGTTTCTTTTAATGGCTGAGAAATATTCCATTGTATATATGTGCCACATCTTCTTTATCCGTTCATGTGTCGATGGACACTTTGGTTGCTGGTTACGGTAAATAGTGCTGCAATGAACATTGTGGTACATGTCCCTTTTTGAATTATGATTTTCCCCAGGTATATGCCCAGTAGTGGGATTCCTGGGTCATATGGTAGTTTTATTTGTAGTGTTTTAAGGAACCTCCATACCATTCTCCATAGAGGCTGTATCAATTTACATTCCCACCAACAGTGCAAGAGCGTTCCCTTTTCACCCCAGCCTCTCCAGCGTTTATTGTTTGTAGTTTTTTTGATGATGGCCATTCTGACTGGTGTGAGGTGATACCTCATTGTAGTTTTCATTTGCATTTCTCTAATGATTAGTGATGTTGAGCATCCTTTCATGTGTGTGTTGTCAATCTGTATATCTTCTTTGGAGAAATGTCTATTTAGGTCTTCTGCCCATTTTTGGATTGGGTTGTTTGTTTTTTTTTAGATATTGAGCTGCATGAGCTGCTTGTATATTTTGGAGATTAATACCTTGTCAGTTGCTTTGTTTGCAAATATTTTCTCCCATTCTGTGTGTTGTCTTTTCGTCTTGTTTATGGTTTCCTTTGTTGTGCAAAAACTTTTAAGTGTCATTAGGTCCCATCTGTTTATTTTTGTTTTTAGTTTCATTTCTCTAGGAGGTGGATCAAAAAGGATCTTGCTGTGATTTACATCATATAGTGTTCTGCCTATATTTCCCTCTAACAGTTTTATAGTGTCTACCCTTACATTTAGGTCTTTAATTCAATTTATTTTTGTGTATGCTGTTCGGGAGTTTCATTTCATTCCAATTCCATTCTTTTACATGTAGCTGTCCAGTTTTCCCAGCACCACTTATTAAAGAGGCTGTCTTTTCTCCACTGTATATTCTTGCCTCCTTTATCAAAGATAAGGTGACTATATGTGTGTGGGTTTATCTCTGGGCTTTCTATTCTGTTACATTGATCTATATTACTGTTTTTGTGCCAGTACTATACCGTCTTGATTACTGTAGCTTTGTAGTATAGTCTGAAGTCAGGGAGCCTGATTCCTCCAGCTCCGTTTTCCTTTCTCAAGATTGCTTTGGCTATTCGGGGTCTTTTGTGTTTCCATACAAATTGTGAAAATTTTTGTTCCAGTTCTGTGAAAAATGCCAGTCATAATTTGATAGGGATTGCATTGAATCTGTTGATTGCTTTGAGTAGTAAAGTCATTTTCACCATGTTGATTCTTCCAATCCAAGAACATGGTATATCTCTCCATCTATTTGTATCATCTTTCATTTCTTTCATCAGTGTCTTATAATTTTCTGCATACAGATCTTTTGTCTCCTTAGGTAGGTTTATTCCTAGATATTTTATTCTTTTTGTTGCAATGGTTAATGGAAGTGTTTTCTTAATTTCACTTTCATATTTTTCCTCATTAATGTATAGGAATGCAAGAGATTTCTATGCATTAATTTTGTATACTGCTACTTTACCAAATTCATTGATTAGCTCTACTAGTTTTCTGGTAGCATCTTTAGGATTCTCTATGTACAGTATCATGTCACTTGCAAACAGTGACAGTTTTACTTGAGCTTGTCCAATCTGGATTATTTTTATTTATCTCTCTTCTCTGATTGCTGTGGCTAAAAATTCCAAAACTATGTTGAATAATGGTGGTGAGAGTGGGCAACCTTGTCTTGTTCCTGATTTTAGAGGAAATGGTTTCAGTTTTTCACCACTGAGAATGATGTTTGCTGTGGGTTTATCATTTATGGCCTTTATTATATTGAGGTGATTTCTCTTTATGTCTACTTTCTGAAGAGTTTCTACCATAAATGGGTGCTGAATTTTGTCAAATCTTTTTCTGCATCATTGAGATTATCATGTGGTTTTTATTCTTCAGTTTGTTAATATGGTGTATCACATTGATTGATTTGCTTATATTGAAGAATCCTTGCATTCCTGGGATAAACCCTACTTGATCATGGTGTATGATCCTTTTAATGTGCTGTTGGATTCTGTTTGCTAGTATTTTGTTAAGGATTTTTGCATCTATGTTCATCAGTGTTATTGGCCTGTAGTTTTCTTTTTTAGCGACATCTTTGTCTGGTTTTGGTATCAGGGTGATGGCGGCCTCATAGAATGAGCTTGGGAGTGTTCCTCCCTCTGCTGTATTTTGGAAGTGTTTGAGAAGGATAGGTGTTAGCTCTTCTCCAAATGTTTGATAGAATTCACCTGTGAAGCCATCTGGTCCTGGGCTTTTGTGTGTTGGAAGCTTTTTACTCACAGTTTCAATTACAGTGCTTGTGATTTGTCTGTTTGTATTTTCTATTTCTTCCTGGTTCACTCTTGAAAGGTTGTGCTTTTATAAGAATTTGTCCATTTCTTCCAGGTTGTCCACTGTATTGGCATATACTTGCTTGTGGTAATCTCTCATGATCCTTTGTATTTCTGCAGTGTCAGTTGTTACTTCCCCTTTTGCATTTCTAATTCTATTGATTTGAGGCTTCTCCCATTTGTTCTTGATGAGTCTGGCTAATGGTTTATCAATTTTCTCTATCTTTTTAAAGAACTAGCTTTTACTTTTATTGATCTTTGCTACTGCTTCCTTCATTTCTTTTTCATTTATTTCTGATCTGATCTTTATGATTTCTTTCCTTCTAATAACTATGGGTTTTTTTTTTTGTTCTTCTTCTTCTTTCTCTAATTGATTTAGGTGTAAGCTTAGGTTGCTTGAAATCTTTCTTGTTTCTTGAGGAAGTACTGTATTACTATAAACTTCCCTCTTAGAACTGCTTTTGCTGCATCTCATAGGTTTTGTGTCATTATGTTTTAATTGTCATTTGTTTCTAGGTATTTTTTGATTTCCTCTTTGATTCCTTCAGTGATCTCTTGGTTATTTAGTAGTGTATTGTTTAGGCTTGATGTTTTTATTTTTTACAGTTATTTTTCCTGTAACTGATATCTAGTCTCATAGTGGTGTTGTGGTCAGAAAAGATACTTGATAAGATTTCAGTTTTCTTATACTTACCAAGGCTTGAGTTGTGACCCAAGATATGATCTATCCTAGAGAATGTTCTATGAGCACTTGAGAAGAAAGTGTATTCAGTTGTTTCTGGATGGAATGTCCTATAAATATCCATTAAGTCCATCTTGTTTAATGTATCATTTAAAGCTTGTGTTTCCTTATTTATTTTTATATTGGTTGATGTGTCCATTGGTGAAAGTGGGGTGTTAAAGTCCCCTAGTGTTATCGTGTTAATATCAATTTTCCCTTTTATGGCTGTTAGCATTTGCCATATGTATTGAGGTGCTCCTATGTTGGGTGCATAAATATTTACAATTGTTATATCTTCTTCTTGAATTGATCCCTTGATCATTATGTAGTATCTTTCTTTGTCTCTTGTAATAGTCTATTTTAAAGTCTATTTTGTCTGATTTGAGAATTGCTACTCCAGCTTTCTTTTGATTTCCATCTGCATGTCATATGTTTTCTAGCCCTTCACTTTCAGTCTGTGTGGGTCTCTAGGTCTGAAGTGGGTCTCTTGTAGACAGCATATATACAGGTCTTGTTTTCATATCCATTCAGCCAGTCTATGTCTTTTGGTTGAAGCATTTAATCTATTTACATTTAAGGTAATTATCGATATGAATGTCCCTTTTACCATTTTCTTAATTTTGGGGGGTTTGTTTTTGTAGGTCTTTGCCTTCTCTTGTGTTTGCTGCCTAGAGAAGTTCCTTTAGCATTTGTTGTAAAGCTGGTTTGGTGGTGCTGAACTCTCTTAACTTTTAGTTTTCTGTAAAGGTTTTAATTTCTCCATCGAATCTGAATGAGATCCTTGCTGGGTAGAGTAATCTTGGTTGTAAGTTTTTCCCTTTCATCTCTTTAAAAATGTCCTGCAACTCCCTTCTGGCTTGCAGACTTTCTGCTGAAAGATCAGCTGTTAACATTATGGGTGTTCCCTGTATGTTGATTTGTTGCTTTTCCCTTGCTGCTTGTAATATTTTTTTCTTTGTATTTAATTTTTTTTTTTTTTTTGAGGTATGCGGGCCTCTCACTGTTGTGGCCTCTCCCGTTGCAGAGCACAGGCTCCGGACACTCAGGCTCAGTGGCCATGGCTCACGGGCCCAGCAGCTCCGCAGCACGGGGGATCCTTCTGGACCGGGGCATGAACCCATGTCCCCTGCATCGGCAAGCGGGCTCCCAACAACTGTGCCACCAGGGAAGCCCTGTATTTAATTTCTGATAGTTTGATTAGTATGTGTCTTGGCATGTTTCTCTTTGGATTTATCCTGTATGGGACTCTCTGTGCTTCCTGGACTTGACTATTTCCTTTCCCATGTTTGGGAAGTTTTCAACTATAATCTCTTCAAATATTTTCTCGGTCCCTTCTTTTTTCCTCTTCTTTTTCTGGGACCCCTATAATTCGAATGTTGGTGTGTTTAATGTCATCCCAGAGGTCTCTGGGACTGTCCTCAATTCTTTTCTTTCTTTTTTCTTTATTCTGTTCCGTGGCAGTTATTTTCACTCTTTTTTCTTAAGGGTCACTTATCCATTGCTTTGTCTCAATTATTCTCCTATTGATTCCTTCTAGAGAATTTTTTATTTTATTTATTGTCTTGCTCATCATTGTTAGTTTGCTCTTTAGTTCTTCTAGGTCCTTGTTAAATGTTTCATGTATTTTCTCCATTCTATTTCCAAGATTTTGGATCCTCTTTACCATCATTACTCTGAATTATCTTTCAGGTAGACTGCCTATTTCCTCTTCATTTGTTTGGTCTTGTGGGTTTTTACCTTGCTCCTTTATCTGCTGTGTATTTTTCTGTCTTCTCCTTTTGCTTAACTTACTGAGTTTGGGGTCTTCGTTTTGCAGCCTTCAGGTTCATAGTTCCTGTTGTTTTTGGCATCTGCCCCCAGCAGGTATGTTTCGTTCAGTGGGCTGTGTAGGCTTCCTGGTGGAGAGGACTGGTGCCTGTGTTCTGTTGCATGAATCTGGATCTTGTCTTTCTGGTGGGCATGACCACATCCGGTGATGTGTTTTGGGGTGTCCTTGAACTTATGATTTTAGGCAGCCTCTCTGCTAATGGGTGAGGTTGTGTTCCTGTCTTGTTAGTTGTTTGGCATGGGGTGTCCAGCACTGGAGCTTGCTGGTCATTTAGTGGAGCTGGGTCTTAGCATTGAGACAGAGATGTCTGGGAGATCTCTTGCCAATTGATATTACGTGGGGCCGGGAGGTCACTCATGGTCCAATGTCCTGAACTCGGCTCTCCCACCTCAGAGGTCCAGACCTGAAACCCTGAGCCTCTGAGGTATTTTTTTGTTTTGTTTGCTTGTTTGTTTTTATTATTTGAAAGGAAAACCCAGCTGGATTAAAAAAGAGATGTACAAAATGAAATCCTATTAGTAAATATGTACATAAACTTGAAGTAGACACTGATTTTCTAAGTGTGACACCAGAGCTAGAATACAGAATGGTAATGCTTAGCTCTTCAGTGGCAAAAATAAAGTAAAAAAAAAAAAAAAAAAAAAAGCAACAACAAAGAAACAATCAAAAACAAGCAAACAACTAAACAAAAAACCAAGAGAAACAACTGGCAAGACAAACCATAAACTGGAAAAGCATTCTTCATAACCCAAGACCAGAGCACTAAGACCCTGCCAGCCCCACAGCTCAGATGAAAAGGGAGAAAAAAAAGAAAAAAGGAAAATAAAACAAAATAAAGTTATTAAAATTAAAAAATACATTAAAATTAAAAAAATAAAAATGTAATAATAAAAAGAGAAGAGAGCAACAAAACCAATAAACAAATCCTTCAATAATAACAAGCACTAAAAACTAAACTAAGATAAACATAAAAAGCAGAAACTAGTCAGTTACATACAGCAAACCCCAAGTCTATAGTTGCTGCCAAAATCCACTGCCTCAATTTTGGGATGATTCATCGTCTAATCACGTATTCCACAGATGCAGGGTACATTAAGTTGGTTGTGGAGATTTAATCCACTGCTCCTGAGGTTGCACAGAGAAATTTCCCTTTCTCTTCTATGTTTTCACAGCTCCTAGAGCTCAGCTTTGGTTTTGGCCCGCCTCCTCATGTAGGTCGCCCTCTGGCATCTGTTCTTTGCTCCGACAGGACGGGGTTAAAGGAAAAGCTGATGAGGGGGCTCTGGCTCACTCAAGCTGGGGGGAGGGAGGGGTATGGAATGCGGGGCAAGCCTGCGGCGGCAGAGGCCAACGTGATGTTGCACCAGCCTGAGGCGTGCTGTGCGTTCTCCTGGGGAAGTTGTCCCTGGGTCACGGGACCCTGGCAGTGGCGGGCTGCACAGGCTTCCAGAGGGGAGGTGTGGAGAGTGACCTGGGCTCACACACAGGCTTCTTGGTGGCGGCAGCAGCAGCCTTAGCGTTTCATGCCCGTCTCTGGGGTCTGTGCTGATAATCACGGCTTGCGCCCGTCTCTGGAGCTCATTTACATGGTGTTCTGAATCCCCTCTCCTCGCACACCCCAAAACGATGGTCTCTTGCCCCTTAGGCAGGTCCAGACTTTTCCCTAGACTCCCTCCCAGCTAGCCGTGGTGCACTAACCCCTTCAGGCTGTGTTCACGCCGCCAACCCCAGTCGTCTCCCGGAGTCCGACTGAAGCCTGAGCCTCAACTCCCAGCCCTGCCTGCCCTGACGGGTGAGCAGACAAGCCTCTCGGGCTGGTGAGTGCTGGTCGGCACTGATCCTCTGTGTGGGAATCTCTACACTTTGCCCTCTATACCCCTGTTGCTGCACTGTCCTCCGTGGCTCCAAGGCTTTCACCTTCTGCCACCCGCAGTCTCCACCTGCGAAGGAGCTTCCTAGTGTGTGGAAACTTTTCCTCCTTCACAGCTCCCTCCCAGTGGTGCAGGTCCCGTCCCTATTCTTTTGTTTTTTCTTCGCCCTACCCAGGTATGTGGGGAGTTTCTTGCCTTTTGGGAAGCCTGAGGTATTCTGTCAGCATTCAGGAAGTGTTCTGGAGGAGCTGTTCCACATGTAGGTGTATTTTTGATGTATTTGTGGGGAGGAAGTTGATCTCCACGTCTTACCCCACTGCCAACTTTATATATTTTAAAAATGACATAGTAAATTGTTTTCTTGGAACCCTATTATATCCTACCAGGTGAGTTAATGAAAATAATCCACATAACATCAAATCCTAATACATTGCCTTCGAGAGTGTTAAAGGGCAGGGGCAAAGCTCCTATTTTGGGAAAATGACTAAATAAATTGTCACCTTCAAATTAATCTCTATTTCTTTTCTTTTCTACTTTTTAACTGCCCCATGAACCAGACACTTAATTTCCATTCTGTGGAAAAAAGAGATAAAATAATTCAGAAGTTAAAAGAAAAAAAAAATCCATGCTATCACAACAGAGCCTTAGCTATATTAGGCACTTAAATATATTAAATTAGATTTTATTTAAATTAGGCTTCCAAATAACATCCACACATACTGAGGTGAATGCAAATTGAGCAATTTTAAACAAGAAGAAGCATTTTTAGAAGCCCTAAAATGAAGAGTAATTACACTCATTTAGGTAACCATCAAACCTATAGGATTTAGCTTTCAAGTGAATTAAGCGTTGAAGAAGGATAGGTTTATTTGACAGTTTATTGAAAAGCTCCTCTGAATTGCAATATTTTTGGTTGAAATGCATATGTACAAGACCAACTACTTTGAAAATGAAGTGCTGTGAAAAATGTCAAGAGATCAATTTGGTGTAATCACTGCTCTGGACTTAAGCACTGTGGTATGAAGTACAGTAAATTACTGAAGTGTCTCATTTTGAAGGGCACATTAAATAGCATTTAATTATATCTGTTCAAAACATGAAGGCATTTTTAATGCAACATCCAAAATATCTAAAATTAGAATGAAAAGTCTGTTTGAAACATTTGTATGCTCACAGAGAGACATTAAGACTCTCAGAACTTTCCAAATAAAGATTCCATTAACTCTCAAAATAAATATTTCTTATATAGTGACTTATCCATTGCTAATCATACCTCTAACTTCTTATTGACTATGTCTGCTCTAATTGTTGACATCTCAAACAATATGTATTTACTCTTACTTAGCATGATGCCTGTAGCCCTGCAGGGAGCCCCTTTGACTTCACACACTGAATCACTTCCTTCTCTCCAGGGAAGTGCTATTCTGGCAAAAGGAGAGGGAAAGAGTTTATTAAATGGTGCCATAAACTAGACAGTAATATTATAGATGAGATGTGTATAAAAGGAGATGCCAGAAGAAATGTTAAAATTATCTAAAGCTTGGAAACAAGGCAACAGGAAGATGGCATGCCCTTTCAAAGCCTTATTTTAATAGAGTACTCAAAGATTATCTAAATATCTAGAAAAATATCTCTGTCTTATGTGCTCTCTACTATTGAGTAAAGTTCAGTAGTGTGTAAGTTACATGATAACGTGGAGATTTTTTGTCAGATCAAATGCAAATCATTGTCCATTAGAAAAGATAATATCAAAGGTTGTTGTTCTGAAGCACATCAATCAGTTTTATGTCTGACCAAGTAATCCTATTTCAGCTCAACATTCAATTTTTAAATGCTGATAAATATCCAAATCTTCAAGTGTTTTTTGAATCACCTTTATTATTCTGTTGTATCTCTCACTGATTAGCTTAATCAAGTTTTATACATGCTCATTTTATATTATATGATAGTCAAGGTGGACTGTACCCTAGCAAGCAAATGAAGGTGAATAAATTTTTGGTAGTTTTGAAACTAAACTTCATGGTGTACTATATTATTTAGTAACATTTCAAATATCTAAATTTAGGGGATGCCATATCCTAAGGTGAATATTAAAATTCTTAATGATATAACATCATTGTGATTATCCATGTTTGATCTCCTTCCATTAATACATATGATTAAAAGTCATATGTGTAGCTCACCTTAATAAGTCTTACAATATTATTTTACTCACCTGTGAGAAAATAATTGCACACTCAAAAGTGATGCACACAATTTTTTTTTCTTGCTGTTCTTTTGAATTTAAGTTTCATGAATTCACTTTGAAATTATTCCAAGAATATCTCATTATTTTCCATCCTCTATTGTATGTAACATGGTAGAGGCACAATTAGTAATAAATACATGTTTATGACAAAATATATGCATAAAGTGTAAACCAACTTCTCTGGATGTTTTATTTCAAAAGTTACATAAAAAATTTAATTTTCTTAGTATAATTAAGTAAAGTGAATCTTACAAGATAAAGAAACTCATACACATTAAAAAGTTTGTATGTATTTTGAGTACTTTGTGAACTACAATAATAGGTTGGATTATTGATATAAATGGCCTAAGTAGAAATTATGTACTAAACATACAAAATATAAAGATTCATTTCATAGTTTCACTTTAATTTCAAAAATAGTTTGTATCTTAACTCCCTGAAGTATTAATGCCTGACAGCATGGCATCAATATATACTCATTTTGACACAAGTGAAGATAACAAAACATGGAAAGAAATAACAAATTTTTTTTTATTAGTTTGTTATCTTGTCATCTTAGAAATAATGCCCTATGACAATTCCAGAAGAAAATATACATATGCATAATTATGGAGGAATTTTATTATATATAAGCTCTCTTTAAAAAAGGAAAGGAGTGTGAAATTTAACTCTATCAGTTATAAAGATATCATTGAATGTATTTCATCAACTTTATAAAACTACAATAATTTATATACCTGGTGTTTTCAAATTGATAACAGTAGTAATATGTTATCAAATGCATTTAATCCTTAAAAAGAAAATGTGTGCTTGGATGCTTGGGCTTTTCAAGGTAGTTTAACCGTTAAGTACAAAAAGAGAAAAAAAAAATCTATAAACCTGCCATGCTTACTAAATGCTCCAGATGGCCCAAAATGCAGATTCTAGAGCCCCAATCTAGATTTACAGAATCACAATCTTTGGGCATGGTCTAGGAACTACATTTTAAATAAGGTCTTCAGCTAATCCTTATGAACATTTGGAATGTAAGGTTTGAAAACTAATGTTTGCAGTTGTTGGTCTTGAGCAATGGAATAAATGATTACTTAAAGCTAGGTTTGAGATCTTATTGTGGAAAATTCTACTATACCATTAAAGTGTTCAATGAAATTAAAAAAAAAAAAGAGCAGTTTATATTCCAAAACCAAGTCATGGCATTGAGGACCTCACATAATGAAGCCACTGATCATTTATTACACTAACCAATTTCTCATTTTTTTCCCCTTAGGTATTTGTGATTTATTTATTCTAAGGCTGACTTTTGCACTTTCATTTCTAATGATTTAGAGAAAGAGTCATAACTGTTTTGTCCAGTATTACATTTTTGAAGTTATTTGTTTTGTCTTTCACAATTTACAAGAATTTTACTATATCTAATGAGAGACATAGTTTGTATAGATTGTGACACAAACATCCAGGTTACCATTTTACTCAAATTATTGTTTTGGAATCAATCATTTTTATTTGTTTCACAATTTTATATAGTTTTAAAAAGTAATTCCCTTTTATATGTTCAATGTAATATCTTTTATATAAAGATTAAATTTGAACATTAACTAGTGTTTGAAAATACCACATGAACCAGAATCTGAAAAATAAAGGGTTTTAATTTTCAGTTTTTAAGATCAAAAACATATTGTAGTTGTTTTTACTTCTAAATGCAAAAATAGATCTTGACTTATAGTTATATATGAATAGATTAGTGAGTTTACTGAAGGAATCTGCTTACTCTTTAAAATATTAAAATAATTCTACCACTTAGTATTGCACTACGTCATTATAATATATAATATTAAGCTATTATTTATGTCATCTTTGTTTAAATTTGACTTTCTGAGACATGGTTTAAGGAATACAACTTGTTCTCCATGTTCTATAGTTCATCAAGTGTTTATTTTCTTTTCAATGTGTGATTATTTTTATGTGCAGTAAAGCATGGGTTGCCAGCTGAATATGTTGAAGTGTATAATCTTTAAACCTTTTATGGAGAATTCTGCAAATAGCATGTCTTTTTCTATATATGTTCAGCTGACAGTCAATGGGAAGTTAAAATTACAGCTACAGTTGGAGGCCATGTACTACTAAAAAGTCTGAAAATAAATTCTATCACAAGGTTGCCTGCTTCAGATTATCCCTTGTTATAAAACGACTGTTAACAAAATTGTTTTCACTAAACCTTTGATGAGGTTTACCCTGAGGTAAATTTAAGACCTATTAATTGAACAGAGACCAATGAAAGGAAAACTAAACAGTTCTGGAAAAAATTAGAAAAGTTATTAAATACTGCCTAACATAGCAACTATGTTTTCCTTTGAGGCTACTTCTTATTTTAACTTGAAATTTCATTTTGTTTCTGACTACTGGGAGTTCCTATACAAAATATAAAAATCCTAACAATATAAATAAAACCATCTAAAGAGAAATAAGTATATTGCATATTATTACTATTTTATATAAATTAACAATATATACATAAGGTCAAAAAATGTACATGGGAAAGGAATAATGTAAATAATCTAACCTACTTACATAATTTCAAAAACACCTATGACAACATTTTGTTTAATAAAATAATATCTGTGTGAGTGACTTTCTATATTCTTTTGTCATTTCATTTCCAATTGAAAGCAGAGAGGGTCGGGGTGGGCAAAACTGGTGAAGGGGGTCAAAAGGTTCCAACCTCTAGTTATAAAATAAGCCATGGGGATGTAAGGTACAGCATGGTGACTATAGCTAATAATACTGTATTGTATATTTGAAAGTTGCTGACAGAGTAGATCTTAAAAGTTCTCATCACAAGAAAAAAAATTGTCACTATGTGGGATAATGAATGTTAACTAGACACTGTGGTGATCAATATTATACAAATATTGAATCATTATGTTATATACCTCAAACTAATATAATGCTATATATCACTAATATCTCAAGTTAAAAAAAAAAAACTTATAGGTGCTATTTTTAGAAATGAATATATCCCTAATTCCTATATTTGACAAAATTATAACACAGATATAACAACAAAAACAACAAGCTTGAACTCGCATTTGAAAATAGATTTGTGTAAGTAAATATCTAGCAGAGGCAAACCGAGAATACTAACCCCAATATAAAGGTTCTGGAGTAGCTCACCATTATAAAAGGAAGGAAGGAAGGAAAGAAGGAAGGAAGGGAGGGGGAAAGGAGGGGGGAGTAGGGAGAGGGGGAGGGGAAGGGGTTATTCCTAGGAAATTGCAGTAAGAAATTTCAAACTTTTTGAATTCTAACAACATATCCCTCCCCCACCCCCTTGCTCCTCCACCCTCCACTCTCTCTCCCTCTCTCAATAGATTTTTACCATGAAAGCAGTTCCATATAACTAAACATAGCACTCCAGTGTCATTGATCATCATCACTTACAGACAACTGACCATTAAAAGCAAACTGGGAGGGCCATAAAAAAGATAAAGAAGGACACTATATGATAAAAGGATCAATACAACAAGATGTTATACTCATTAACATATATGCACCCAATATAGAAGCACCTAAATACATAAAACAAATACTAACAGAGATAAAGGGAGAAATTGACAGGACTACAATAGTAATAAGAGACTTTAATACCCCACTGACATCAACGAACAGATCTTCCAGACACAAAGTCAATAAGGCAACAGAGATCCTAAATGACCCAACAGACTTAATTGATATCTACAGTACACTATATCCAAAATAAAACAAAATACACATTCTTTTCAAGTGCGCATGGAACATTCTCTAGCATAGACCACATACTAGGACACAAAAGAAGTCTCAACAAATTTAAGAGGATAGACATTATTTCAAGCATCTTTTCTGACCACAACAGCATGAAACTAGAAATCAACAACAGAAACAGAAATGAGAAAAAAAATGATTACATGGAAGCTAAACAACATGCTACTAAAAAACTAATGGGTTAACGATGAAATCAAAGAGGAAATTTAAAAATGCCTCAAGACAAACAAAAATGGGAAAACAACCATACAAAATCTATGGGATATAGCAGAGCAGTCCTAAGAGGGAATTTCATAGCAATAGAGTTCTTCTTCAAAAATAAGAAAAATCTCAAATAAACAACCTAACGTAGCACCTAAAAAAATTAGAAAAAGAACAAACAAAGCATAAGGCTAGCAGAAGGAAGGAAATAATAAAGATCAGAGAAGAAATACATAGAGATTTAAAAAACAATAGGAAAAAATTAATAAAACCAATATACCTTTCTGAAATGATAAACAAAATTGACCAAGCTCTGGTCAGGTTCATCAAGAAGAAGAGAGGCCCTAAATAAACAAAATAAGGATGGATACAGCATAAATTTAAAACATTAATTAGAAAATATTATGAGCAGTGATTTGCCAACAATATGAACAACCTAAAAGAAATGGACAAGTTCCTAGAAACATACAGCTGCCAAAACTGCATCAAGAAGAAACAGATAATTTGAACAGACTGACTGCTAGAAGTGAAATAGAATCTGTAACAACAACAACAACAACAAAAATCCCTGCAAAGAGAAGTCCAGGACCAGATGGCTTCACTGCGGAATTCTACCAAACATACGAAGAAGAACTTACACATATCCTTCTCAAAATCTTCCAAAAGATTGAAGAGGAGGGAACAATCCTAAAGTCATTCTATAAAGCCACAATTACCTTGATACCAAACCCAAAGACACTACCAAAAAAAAAAAAAAGAAAACTTACAGACCATTATCTTTGATGAATACAGATGTAAAAATTCACAGCAAAATATTAGCAAACTGAATCCAACAATGTATAAGAAGTATCATACACCATGAACAAGTTGGATTCATTCCAGGATCACAAGGATGGTTCAACATATGCAAATCAATCAATGTGATACACCACATCAACAAAAGAAAAGATAAAGATAAAACCCATATGATAATCTCAATAGATGTAGAAAAGGTATTTGAAAAAAAATTCAGCATTCATTCATGATAAAAATTCTTACCAAGGTGGGCACACAGAGAACACATCTCCACATAATAAAAGCTACTTATGACAAACCCACAGCCAACATAATACTAAACAGGGAAAATCTGCAATCTTTCTGTTAAATTCTGGAGCAAGACAAGGATGCCCACTATGTTCTATTCAACATAGTATTGGTAGTCCTAACCACAGCAATCAGAGAAGGGAAATACATAAAAGGTATCCAAATCAGAAGAGAAGAGGTAAAATTGTCATTATATGCAGATAACATGACACTCTATGCAGAAAACCCTAAAGACTCCACACAAAAACTGTTAGAACTGATGAATTAATTCAGCAAGGTAGTAGGTTACAAGATTAATATACAGAAATCTGTTACATTTCTGTAAACTAACAATGAAATATCAGAAAGGGAAAGTAAAAAAAAAATTCCTTTTAAAATTTCATCAAACAAACAAACAAACAAAAACACAGGAATAAATCTGACCAAAGAAAGACTTGTAATCTGAGTACTATAAAATATTGATAAAGGAAATCAAAGCTGATTCAAGGAAATGGAAAGAAAGATATCCAATGCTCTTGGATTGGAAGTTTTAATATTAAATGGCCATACTACCTAAATAAATACACAGATTTAATGCAATCCCCATCAAATTACCCATGGCATTTTTCACAGAACTAGAACAAATTATCCTAAATTTACAGGGAACTGCAAATGACCCAGAATTGCCAAAGCAATCTTGAGGAAAAAGAACAAAGCTGAAGGCATAACCCTTACAGTCTTCAGACAATACTCAAAGCTACAGTAATCAACATAGCATGGCACTGGCACAAAAACAGACACATAGATCAATGGAACAGAATGGAGAGCCCGGGAACAAACACAACGCCTACGGTCAATTAATCTTCAACACAGGAGGCAAAAATATACAATGGAAAAAAGACAGCCTCTTCAGCAAGTGGTGTTGGGAGAGTTGGACAGTTGCATGTAAATCAATGAAGTTAGAAACCTCTCTCACACCATACATAAAGTAAACTCAAAATGGCATAAAGACTTAAATGTAAGACATGACACCATAAAACTCCTAGAAGAGAATGTAGGCAAAACATTCTCTGACATAAATCATACCAATGTTTTCTTAGGTCAGTCTCCCAAGTCAATAGGAATGAAAGCAAAAATAAACAAATGGGACCTAATCAAACTTAAAAACTTTGCACAGCAAAAGAAGCCATAAACAAAATGAAAAGACAACCTATAGAATTTGAGAAAATCTTGCAAATAACATGATTGACAAGGGCTTAATTTCCAAAATATACAAACAGCTCACACAACTCAATCAAAAAACAGGCAGAAGACCTAAATAGATATTTCTCCAAAGAAGACATACAGATGGCCAACATTTACATGGAAAAATGCTCAACACTGCTAATTATTAGAGAAATGCAAATCAGTGAGGTACCACCTCACCAATCAGAATGGCCATCATTAAAATGTCTACAAATAAATTCTGGAGAGAATGTAGAGAAAAGGGAACCCTTCTACACTGTTGGTGAGATTCTAAATTGGTGCAGCCACTGTGGAAAACAGTATGGAGTTTCCTTTAAAAACTAATAATAGAGCTACCATATGATCTGACAATCCCACTCTTGGGTATATATCCAGAGGAAACTCTAATTTGAAAAGATATTTATATGCACCTCAATGTTCATAGCAGCAGTATTTACAGTAGCCAAGACATGGAAGCAACCTAAATGTCCATCAACAGGTGAATGGATAAAGAAGATTTTGTGTGTGTGCATATATATATATATATATATATATATATATATATATATATATATATATATATATATATATATATATATATAATGGAATAGTACTCAGCCATAAAAAAGAATGAAATAATGAATAATGAAATAAGAATCAATCTGCTGTATATACCTGAAACTAAGACAATATTGTAAATCAACTGTACTTTAATAAAATAAATAAAAGCAAACTGGGGAAAGAAGTAATTTGCAACAGTGATATTATACACTATCAAGACATTGTACATTTTTGCTGTGTGATTTTGATGTTTTAAGATATAATGATTCAAATAAAATAATAAAATATCACTAAAGAGCAATAAATTTATACTACATTTCTGCCTTCTTTTCCGACCTTATACAATATTATAGGTGAACAGAGAAGTACAAGTCAGTGGTTAAGTGAATGAACTCTGGTGCTAGAATATGTCAGTTCAAATTCTAGCTCTATCCTCACCTGCCTCTCTTCTAGAGAACAAGTGGCTTAGTCTCAAAATCCTTCATGTTCACTAGGTAAAATGTATATCTATAAAAACAGTGTGTGCTTTGGAAGGTTGTTTTGAGCATTAAATTAGAATGGCATCCACCTCAATTTAAATGCTGTTAAAGTATTAGTTATGAAACAAATTAGAATTGCATATGGCATGATGCCTAAGAAGGAGAGTAAATCTGTCATTTTACATGCTTTTATATGAGTCCAAGAAAGACATAGAATTGAAATCATTATTGACCTTAACTAGATTAAATAAAATAACATGTTAGGTTCTACATTAAAGCATGTTAGTTAAGAAAACACACTAACATTCATTAAGCTGTAATTGCCAAAGAAACCAAGAACACCAAGAAAAAGCCCTCTGGCATTCTAAGGCCTGAGTTCATATTCCATTCCTTTACTGACTAGCTGTGTTATCTTAAGCTAGTAATGTTTTTGTCTAAAAAAAATGAAGCTTAACTCATAGATCTGTTGAGAGTTAATCTGTGTAAAACAAATACAAAAAAAAACTGAGGTGCAGTGAAGGTCCAATGAAAGAAAAACTCTATTGATAGTGTTATTATTAGTAGTAGTAAATAATTTCATATTATCTCATGTCATCTTCAAAACCATCTCCCAATAATTGTGTGAGGTATTAACCAAACTATTTGACAGATGAGGGAAATATGATTTAGAGAGACAGAACCATAACTGATTCAAGTGGAATTTGAACTTGAGTCTACTTGGCCCCCAAAATACACTTCCTCCAGCACATCAGCGAAAGTTGTTCAGGGAATCTTGGGGGCAGGGGGAAGGATGCTGGAGACTCTTTTATGACACCTGGAAGATCAAAAATATTTCTATTACACTACTAAGATGTTACATTCCTTTTTCACTTTCATTCCCTCTTGAGTATACAGTGGAGTTTTCCAGACTACAAGACATGTGATATTTCAACAGACTAAAAGTATAAAGAAATATGTGAAATGAATTTCCTCTATTAAATCAGGCATTAAAGAGATCTGCAAAAATGGGAAACAATGCCACTCTTCTTACTATATTTTGTTGCTTTGGAAAGCATAGTTATTTTTCATAAAACAGGTGACACGCTAATATGCAATGCTATTTTTATTTTATAGAAGCAAATGCAGTATTTTATAATTTCTTATAGGAAAAATACTGATAGGAGACTCCTAGGAAGATGGCGAAAGAGTAAGACGCGGAGATCACCTTCCTCCCCACAGATACACCAGAAATACATCTACACGTGGAACAACTCCTATAGAGCAACTACTGAATGCTGGCAGAAGACCTCAGACTTCCCAAAAGGCAAGAAACTCCCCACGTACCTGGGTAGGGCAAAAGAAAACAGAATAAACAGAGACAAAAGAATAGGGATGGGACCTGCACCAGTGGGAGGGAGCTGTGAAGGAGGAAAGGTTTCCACACACTAGGAAGCCCCTTCTTGTGCGGAGACTGCGGGTGGCGGAAGGGGAAAGCTTCAGGGCCGCGGAGGAGAGCGCAGCAACAGGGGTGCGGAGGGCAAAGCGGAGAGATTCCCTCACAGAGGATCGGTTCTGACCAGCACTCACCAGCCTGAGAGGCTTGTCTGCTCACCCGCCGGGGCAGGCGGGGCTGGGAGCTGAGGGAGAGGACTGGGGTTGGTGGCGTGAACACAGCCTGAAGGGGTTAGTGCACCACAGCTAGCCGGGATGGAGTCCGGGGAAAAATTTGGACCTGCTGAAGAGGCAAGAGACTTTTTCTTCCCTCTTTGTTTCCTGGTGCGTGAGGAGAGGGGATTATGAGTGCTACTTAAAGGAGGTCCAGAGATGGGTGCAGGCCGCGACTAACAGTGTGGACCACAGAGATGGGCATGAGACGCTAAGGCTGCTGCTGCTGCCACCAAGAAGCCTGTGTGTGAGCACAGGTCACTATCCACACCTCCCTTCTGGGGAGCCTGTGCAGCCCGCCACTGCCAGGGTCCCGGGATCCAGGGACATCTTCCCTGGGAGACCGCACAGCGCACCTCAGACTGGTGCAACAGCCTGCTAGCCTCTGCTGCCACAGGCTCACCCTGGATTCACATCCCTCCCTCCCCCCGTCCTGAGTGAGCCAGAGCCCCCGAATCAAAGGCTCCTTTAACCTCGGCCTGTCTGAAAAAAGAACAGACACCCTCCGGCAACCTACACACAGAGGCGGGGCCAAATCCAAAGCTGAGCCCTGGGAGCTTTAGGAATAAAGAAGAGAAAAGGAAATCTGTCCCAGCAGCCTCAGGAGCAGTGGATTAAATCTCCACAATCAACTTGATGTACCCTGCATCTGTGGAATACATGAATAGACAATGAATCATCCCAAATTGGAGAGGTGGACTTTGAGAGCAAGATTTATTATTTTTTCCCCTCTTCCTCTTTTGTGTAAGTGTGTATGTGTATGCTTCTGTGTGAGATTTTGTCTGTATAGCTTTGCTTTCACCATTTGTCCTAGGGTTCTATCTGTCCATTTTTTTTTCTTTTTTTTTTGTTTTTACATTTTTTAAAAAAATTTTCTTAATAATTATATTTATTTTAATAACTATTTTATTTTATCTTACTTTATTTTATTTTACCTTCTTTCTTTTTTTCTTTCTTTCTACATTTTCCCCTTTTTATTCTGAGCTGCGTGGATGAACGGCTCTTGGTGCTGCAGCCAGGAGTCAGTGCTGTGCCTCTGAGGTGGGAGAGACTACTTCAGGACTCTGGTCCACAAGAGACCTCCCAGCTCCATGTAATATCAAATGGCGAAAATCTCCCAGAGATTTCCATCTCAACATCAGCACCCAGCTTCACTCAATGACCAGTAAGCTACAGTGCTGGACACCCTATGCCAAACAACTAGCAAGACAGGAACACAATCCCACCCATTAGCAGAGAGGCTGCCTAAAATCATAATAAGCCCACAGACACCCCAAAACACACCACCAAACGTGGACCTGCCCACCAGAAAGACAAGATCCAGCCTCATCCACCATAACACAGGCACTAGTCCCCTCCAACAGGAAGCCTACACAACCCACTGAACCAACCTTAGCCACTGGGGACAGACACCAAAAACAACAGGAACTACAAACCAGCAGCCTGCAAAAAGGAGACCCCAAACACAGTAAGATAAGCAAAATGAGAAGACAGAAAAACACACAGCAGATGAAGGAGCAAGATAAAACCCACCAGACCTAACAAATGAAGAGGAAATAGGCAGTCTACCTAAAAAAGAATTCAGAATAATGATAGTAAAGATGATCCAAAATCTTGAAAACAGAATAGAGAAAATGCAAGAAACATTTAAGAAGGACCTAGAAGAACTAAAGATGAAACAAGCAATGATGAACAACACAATAAATGAAATTAAAAATACTCTAGAAGGGATCAATAGCAGAATAACTGAGGCAGAAGAAGGGAGAAGTGACCTGGAAGATAAAATAGTGGAAATAACTACTGCAGAGCAGAATAAAGAAAAAAGAATGAAAAGAACTGAGGACAGTCTCAGAGACCTCTGGGACAACATTAAATGCACCAACATTCGAATTATAGGGGTTCCAGAAGAAGAAAAGAAAAAGAAAGGGACTGAGAAAATATTTGAAGAGATTATACTTGAAAACTTCCCTAATATGGGAAAGGAAATAGTTATTCAAGTCCAGGAAGCACAGAGAGTCCCATACAGCATAAATCCAAGGAGAAACACACCAAGACACATATTAATCAAACTGTCAAAAATTAAATACGAAGAAAACATATTAAAAGCAGCAAGGGAAAAACAACAAATAACACACAAGGGAATCCCCAAAAGGATAATAGCTGATCTTTCAGCAGAAACTCTGCAAGCCAGAAGGGACTGGCAGGACATATTTAAAGTTATGAAGGAGAAAAACCTGCAACCAAGATTACTCTACCCAGCAAAGATCTCATTCAGATTTGATGGAGAAATTAAAACCTTTACAGACAAGCAAAAGCTGAGAGAGTTCAGCACCACCAAACCAGCTTTACAGCAAATGCTAAAGGATCATGTCTAGGCAAGAAACACAAGAGAAGTAAAAGACCTACAATAACAAACTCAAAACAATTAAGAAAAGGGGAATAGGAACATACATGTTGATAATTACCTTAAATGTAAATGGATTAAATGCTCCAACCAAAAGACACAGACTGGCTGATTGGATACAAAAGCAAGACCCATATATATGCTGTCTACAAGAGACTCACTTCAGACCTAAGGACACGTACAGATTGAAAGTGAGGGGATGGAAAAAGATATGCCATGAACATGGAAACCAAAAGAAAGCATGAGTAGCCATTCTCATATCAGAAAAAACAGACTTTAAAATAAAGACTATTAGAAGAGACAAAGAAGGACACTACATAATGATCAAGGGATCGATACAAGAAGAAGATATAACAATTGTAAATATTTATGCACCCAACATAGGAGCACCTCAATACATAAGTCAAATACTAACAGCCATAAAAGGGATAATCGACAGTAACACATTCATAGTAGGGGACTTTAACACACCACTTTCACCAATGGACAGGTCATCCAAAATCAAAATAAATAAGAAAACACAAGCTTTAAATGATACATTAAACAAGATGGACTTAATTGATATTTATAGGACATCCCATTCAAAAACAACAGAATACACATTTTCTCAAGTGCTCATGGAACATTCTCCAGGATAGATTATATCTTGGGTCACAAATCAAGCTTCAGTAAATTTAAGAAAATTGAAATTGTATCAAGTATCTTTTCCAACCACAACGCTATGAGACTAGATATCAATTACAGGAGAAGATCTGTAAAAAATACAAACACATGGAGGCTAAACAATACACTTCTTAATAATGAAATGATCACTGAAAAAATCAAAGAGGAAATCAAAAAATACCTAGAAACATGACAATGGAGACACGATGACTCAAAACCTATGGGATGCAGCAAAAGCAGTTCTAAGAGGGAAGTTTATAGCAATACAATCCTACCTCAAGAAACAAGAAATATCTTGAATAAATAACCGAATCTTGCACCTAAAGTAATTAGAGAAAGAAGAACAAAAAACCCCAAAGTTAGCAGAAGGAAAGAAATCATAAAGATCAGATCAGAAAGAAATGAAGGAAATAATAGCAAAGATCAATAAAACTAAAAGCTGGTTCTTTGAGAGAATAAACAAAATTGACAAACCATTAGCCAGACTCATCAAGAAAAAAAGGGAGAAGACTCAAATCAATAGAATTAGAAATGAAAAAGGAGAAGTAACAACTGACACTGCAGAAATACAAAAGATCATGAGAGATTACTACAAGCAACTCTATGCCAATAAAACGGACAACCTGGAAGAAATGGACAAATTCTTAGAAATGTACAACCTGCCAAGACTGAAACAGGAATAAATAGAAAATATGAACAGACCAATCACAAGCACTGAAATTGAAACGGTGATTAAAAATCTTCCAACAAACAAAAGCCCAGGACCAGATGGCTTCACAGGCGAATTCTATCAAACATTTAGAGAAGAGCTAACAACTATACCTCTGACACTCTTCCAAAATATAGCAGAGGGAGCAACACTCCCAAACGCATTCTACAAGGCCACCATCACCCTGATACCAAAACCAGACAAGGATGTCACAAAGAAAGAAAACTACAGGCCAATATCACTGATGAATATAGATGCAAAAATCCTCAACAAAATACTATCAAACAGAATCCAACAGCACATTAAAAGGATCATACACCATGATCAAGTGGGGTTTATTACAGGAATGCAAGGATTCTTCAATATATGCAAAACAATCAAAGTGATAACCATATTAACTAAATGAAGAAGAAAAAAACATATGATCATCTCAATAGATGCAGAGAAAGCTTTCAACAAAATTCAAAACCCATTTATGATAAAAACCCTGCAGAAAGTAAGCATAGAGGGAACTTTCCTAAACATAATTAAGGCCATATATGACAAACCCACATCCAACATCATCCTCAATGTTGAAAAACTGAAAGCATTTCCACTAAGATCAGGAACAGGACAAGGTTGCCCACTCTCACCACTCTTATTCAACATAGTTTTGGAAGTTTTAGCCACAGCAATCAGAGAAGAAAAGGAAATAAAAGGAATCCAAATCGGAAAAGAAGAAGTAAAGCTGTCACTGTTTGCCGATGACATGATACTATACATAGAGAATCCTTAAGATGCTACCAGAAAACTAGTAGAGCTAATCAATGAATCTGGTAAAGTAGCAGGGTACAAAATTAATGCACAGAAATCTCTGGCATTCCTATACGCTAATGATGAAAAATCTGAAAGTGAAATCAAGAAACACTCCCATTTACCATTGCAACAAAAAGAATAAAATACCTAGGAATAAACCTACCTAAGGAGAGAAAAGACCTATATGCAGAAAACTATAAGACATTGATGAAAGAAATGAAAGATGATACAAACAGATGCAGAGATATACCATGTTCTTGGATTGGAAGAATCAACAGTGTGAAAATGACTATACTACCCAAAGCAATCTACAGATTCAATGCAATCTCTATCAAACTATCACTGGCATTTTTCACAGAACTAGAGAAAAAAAATTCACAATTTGTATGGAAACACAAAAGACCCCGAATAGCCAAAGCAATCTTGAAAATCAAAAATGGAGCTGGAGGAATCAGGGTCCCTGACTTTAGACTATACTACAAAGCTACAGTAATCAAGACAGTACGGTACTGGCACAAAAACAGAAATATAGATCAATGGAACAGGATAGAAAGCCTAGAGTTAACCCCATGCACATATGGTCACCTTATCTTTGATAAAGGAGGCAGGAATGTACAGTGGAGAAAAGACAGCCTCTCCAATAAGTGGTGCTGGGAAAACTGGACAGGTACATGTAAAAGTATGTGATTAGAACACTCCCTAACACCATACACAAAAATAAGCTCAAAATGGATTAAAGTCCTAAATGTAAGGCAAGAAACTATCAAACTCTTAGAGGAAAACATAGGCAGAACACTCTATGACATCAATCACAGCAAGATCCTTTTTGACCCACCTCCTAGAGAAATGGAAATAAAAACAAAAATAAATGGGAACTAATGAAACTTCAAAGTTTTTGCACAGCAAAGGAAACCATAAACAAGACCAAAAGCCAATCCTCAGAATGGGAGAAAATATTTGCAAATGAAGCAACTGACAAAGGATTAATCTCTAAAATTTACAAGCAGCTCATGCAGCTAAATAACAAAAAAACAAACAACCCAGTCCAAAAATGGGCAGAAAACCTAAATAGATATTTCTCCAAAGAAGATATACAGATTGCCAACAAACACATGAAAGAATGCTCAACATCATTAATCATTAGAGAAATGCAAATCAAAACTACAATGAGATATCATCTCACACCAGTCAGAATGGCCATCCTCAAAAAATCTAGAAACAATAAATGCTGGAGAAGGTGTGGAGAAAAAGGGAACCCTCTTGCACTGCTGGTTGGAATGTGAATTGGTACAGCCACTATGGAGAACAGTATGGAGGTTCCTTAAAAAACTAAAAATAGAACTACCATATGACCCAGGAATCCCACTACTGGACATATACCCTGAGAAAACCATAATTCAAAAACAGTCATGTACCACAATGTTCATTGCAGCTCTATTTACAATAGCCAGGAGATGGAAACAACCTAAGTGTCCATCATTGGATGAATGGATAAAGAAGATGTGGCACATATATACAATGGAATATTACTCAGCCATAAAAGGAAACATATTTGAGTTATTTGTAGTGAGGTGGATGGACCTTGAGTCTGTCATACAGAGTGAAGTAAGTCAGAAAGAGAAAGACAAATATCATATGCTAACACATATATATGGAATCTAAGAAAAAAAAAATGTCATGAAGAACCTAGGGGTAAGACGGGAATAAAGACACAGACCTATTAGAGAATGGACTTGAGGATATGGGGAGGGGGAAGTGTAAGCCATGGACATATATACACTACCAAACGTAAAATAGATAGCTAGTGGGAAGCAGCCACATTGCCCAAGGAGATATGCTCGGTGCTTTGTGACCACATAGAGGGGTGGGATAGGGAGGGTGGGAGGGAGGGAGGAGATATGGGAACATATGTATATGTATAACTGATTCACTTTGTTATAAAGCAGAAACTAAGACAACATTGTAAAGCAATTATACTCCAATAAAGATGTAAAAAGAAAAAAAGAAAGAAAAATACTGATAGATATAAACCATGTAAATAAAAACAATGTGGTATCAATAAATTAAGATTGTACGGTAGGAGAACAAAAGGTTTGAGAACCACTGTATGCTACCGTTTTATTTCAATCACCCACAAAGCTAGCAAGTGCAACAGATATTTCAATTAATTTTTCCCAATCATATGTTCCCTCTTAAAAAAAAACAACAAAAACGGCTTAATTCACATACCTTGGTTGAAGTATCTGTAATTATCACAATTTTCATTACCTAAGACTGTGCCCAAGATAGGTACCTGAATCAAGTTGGCTAATCATATTGTCCTGGGAATCTAGAATGTAGATTCTGACTGATAAAGTATATTAGGTGACTGCAGGTGCGTAAAGTGAAAATTAACCTAGTATATGATCTAACATCAGTGACATGGTGAACCAAAGCCAGGCACAAGCACCAAAATTATGCAGAAGTGGAAATAGCATGACTAAGCAAAGAAAGCTAGTTGACAAAAAGAACCAAAATTATGGAGAGGTCATGGAAAGAGAAACAGAGACAAGAAGCAATCAGTTTAGCTGCCAAATAGGAAGAAGCAACCCTGTTTACTGACATCCAGTCCCAGTTTCCATGAACCAGTTCAACTGTATTTCCTGATTTAGGATGTTCTTAAGAGGGGCTGTGTTTCCTTGCCATCAATCTGTCTCCTTTAGATATTTGCATTACTTTGAAAATGTATCTGTCTGTGTAATAAATTTTCATTGAAATATAACACACATGTAGCAGAGCATATACATTTTAAATATACACATTAATGATGTTTATAAGGTAAAAGCTTCTGTGTAGTCACGGCCCAGCTCAAAAATTAGAACACTACTAGTGTTCCACATGCCGTGCACATGCCTACTTCAGATCATTGATTCCCTACCAAAAATAACCTTTAACTTTTATTTCTATGGATTTCCTCAGCTGCATATGAACTTGACATAATTAAATGGTATGAGATGTTATCATTTGTGTATGGTTTCTTTTACTTAACATTATATGTATATATATTTATTTATTCATTCATTCATTCCATAATGTATAGCAGTAGTTTGATCTTTTCAATGCTATATAGTATTGCCTTGATGTATGTACCAATATTTGTTTATTCATATTGCTATTGATGTGCATTGCATTGCTTCTACTTGAGGGCTACAGTGAATGATGTCTTTATATTTGTTCTGTTTCTGGAGAAGCATGACTAACAGGAATATTTTTATTATTTTACCAATAAATAAGTTTAAATGCTCTTCATCTTTTAAAATACATACATAAAACATAGAATTTAATAAAAAGGAATGTGAGATATCAAACTGTCCAAAAAGTTGTTTTTTTTCTTTCCAGTAGAGAATTACTTGTGATATCAGATGCAGACATTTAAGAAGAAATTTTTCAATGCAAGATGGAGCCGTTAGAAAGAAAAGGTCAACTGGGTACCATCTGAGAGTCTTCAAAAGATGAATCATGTATTCATTTCCATTTACTGCTATAACAAATGACCACATACTTGGTGGCTTCAAACAGCACACGTTTATTATTTTACAGTTCTGGAGGTCAGAAGTACAAAATGACTCTTACAGGCTAAAATCAATTTATTGGCAGAGCTGTATTCCTTCTGGAGACTGGAGAGAATCTGCTCCCCTGCTCTTTCTAGCTGCTAGAAGCTGCCTGCCTTCCTTGGCTTGTGGCTTCTTCCTCCATTTCAAAATTTACTGTTCCAGCCTTTGCTTCTACTCTCACATCTCTTCTGACTCTGATCTTCCTAGTTCCCTCTTACACGACCCTGCGTGATTACATTAGGCCCACCTGGATAATCAGGATATTCTCCTCCAGTTTAAGATTCTTAAACACATTTGTGAAGTTCTATTTGCTGTATAAAGTAATGTGTTTACACATCCTGGGCGTTAGAATGTGGACATCTTTGGGCAAACAGTGTTCAGCCTCTAACAATAAACTTGTTAAATAGATAAATGTTCAGTGGCTTAGCTCAGTCCAGTGGGAGTTGGCTTGCTAAGAAATGACAATTTTGACATTACACAGGAAATGTCGCCAATTCACATTAATCAAACTCAGGATACTGTTATTCCAGAACACCAAATTATGTGCTTAAAATATCATGTAGATTGCAATACTTTTTCCAGAATAACTACTACAGTCATTTCTTAGAGTTGGATCTACACAGGAAACCAATTTAAAAATCATAGTTTCTGAGTAAGTGTGGAATCAGAAAAGGATTTAGTTACATGAGAGGAAGCTTTACTATTAATGGAAAAACACAGTGAACCATCTATTTCCACAAAAGTGGATAGCATCCGTAATAAGACCACAATATCCAAGGTTAATTACCAAAGATTCTTTCTGCCTCCTGAATTTCTAACATGGTCATTGGCAGCCTTTGCCTTTGGGGTCTGCTCTCTGTATCATTCGTTTCACCAATTCCTCTTTTAAATGATAGTCTTCAATATGCTTGTGCCTACTAGCCCAGGGACCCTTCTATCTCATTAAAGTGACAGTACATCTTCATTATGAAATGAATGATTTTATAGTTTCAATTTCTAATGGTAATATAATTTCATTTATTTCAGAATTCCTAGCTGGAACAGCAGAGGAATGGGGCTAGGCCTGAAGTACAGGTGGGAAACTTTTCTGAATCAAAGATACATAATCAGGAGCATAATCCTGACTTCTTATGAGAAACAGTTATAGGAACTAGAGACATTCAATCTGAATGGGCATTGGTTTAGAGGTATGTTATACATATAAATGAAAAATGATTACACACTCAAAAATATTATAATTCTAAAACTCAGTATAAGGAAGAACTCACAAAACAACTTGTTCAAGCTTCCTTCAGGAAATAATGGAGTTCCCTGTAACTAAATGCCCTCTGACATTGACTGGCTTATATTTGGCAGAAGGACAATGGAGAATATTCTAGCATCAGATTAGTGTAAGGTCCATATAACCTTTGAATTTCTCCCAAAGCTTAGACACTTTGTTTTCAGAATAGAAATATCAGCTTTGGAAAAGATACAAACTCCAGCCTGGACAGATCTTGTCTCCCTGTTGTATGTACACTTGCTTTCTAACTGACTCACACGTTCACCAAGAGAATGGAATGTAATTACACATTTCATTTTTAAAAGTGTTTCCTAGGTGCAAGGTAGGAGAGAGGGACACTTAGTAAGAGGAAAGAAAGATAAAATGAAGAGTTATCACAAATGAAATGCCTTACAGGGCACTGCTCTGCCAACATTTTATTTGACTGTGTTTCTAGCTGACTTCTCTGTTCTCCTAGTTCCAGCACTTTGTGGGAAATGAGGATGAGTAGAAAATGAACAACTGGGCGATATCAGAGAGCATAAACTGCAAAATAAAAACTAGATTCAATTTGCACATTTGATACAATAGTCAATGTTAGGAATAAAAAAGGATTAACTCTATCAAAAACAAAAGTTAGGAGACACTGTCTGACTCAGCTGAAAATAACCATAGAACTAGAATTCCACTGAGTTAGAAATACAATGAACAAGAGTATCTGTAAAGTCTTGTAGTTAACATTTGTTTACCTTAGTAAGGAAATTTAATGCTGTGATATACAGTACCACTACTTTCTGGCATATTAAAATGATCAATAATAATCAAATTTAAATTTACTTTTTCAGGATGTAAAGGGGTTGGAAACAAACATTTGTGTAGGCTACAGACTTTGTGATGCTATTGCTCATACAATTATCAATTATGTTGTCTTAAATTCTTGACAGAATTGGCCATTTGAGCTAAGATCTTCTCTGTAATGATCTATGACCTCTATGAGTCTTGCCTCCTGGTATTTATGTACTTGTGTATTCTTTTTGGACATTGATTGGGGTGGGTCAAGCTGTATAAACAATCATGATATTGTAGAAATTATGGGGTGTGACTTTCAAGAAACCTTCTACCTTGCGTTCTCTTGGATTATCCACTCAGGGGAAGTCAACTACTATACCATGTGGACACTCAAGCAGAAGACCAGATAGGTAGAAACTGAGGCCTCCTGCCAATGACCAACAGCATACAGATGAGTCCGTCTTTCAGACCCAGTCAAGATTTCAGAAGATGGGTACCCCTGCCAGCACTTTTTGAAGGTGACCTCATCAGAGAACCAGAGCCAGAGCCAACCAATTTAGCTTCTCCTGATTTTTTGACACACAAAAATTATGTGAGGTATTAAGTATTTATTGTTATTTAAGCTGTTAAGGTTTGGAGTTGTTATACAGCAATAGGTAATGGATAACATAAAACATTTTTGTAAATATGCAAATATTTATGTAAATTATGTTAATCAGCTCATGGAATTAGTACCTTAGTGAGAAAATTCTTCCCTGAATAGCCCTTGCAAGGATCCACACTATTCTTAAACATGGCAAATTACTGAATCCCACAGGGGTAATTTAAAAAGAAAGAGTCAAACTATATATTTTGGGCCACACAAAGACTGACATAATTTAATAATAATTTTTAAAAGTATCCCTAGTTTATAAGCAGAGATGGTCACACACACACACACACACACACACACACACACACATTATTTAAGCCTCACATTACAGCAGGTTCAAGGAAAAATGAGAAAGGGGACAAATGTAAAGGAACTTCAGTCTTGCTTACTCTAGTTAGAGAAGAGTAGCTACTATTCATGGAAGTTTTGTTGAAGTTATAATCCTTCAACACAGGCTGGTTGCTGTTTTTGCTTGGCTGAGTTCTCTTTTAGGGAGTTTTTAATGTTGAAGTTTAGTAAGGAATGACTTCTAGTTAAAACACATGTTTAGCCTCTTGGTATTTTTAATTCATTATTTCATATTGAAAACTATAATAAGGGTCAGAGGTGGGAAAAAATGTTCTCTTATTTTACAGCAAAAACTTGTATCGTGAAGGTTTTCAGTTTTGTGTTGTGTAACTATTATTTTGAATTTCTTGTATTCTTAAAAATGATTTTAAGATAAACTAATTGTACTGATTATGAGGTAAGATTTTATCTTTATTTTTATAAAAGGAGAGATGCAAGGATTCTCTAATTTCTAATCATCCTAAAGCATATTAGTATAAAAATCAGAAATCACTAGAAGGAGATCCACTGATATTTTCAAATTGGATCTATTTAATTTTTACTAAGCTCTTTTCTGAAGCAAAAAAAATGACAGGTCTCAATGTATGCACATAAAAAATATAAATTAGTAACTATTTAATACCTATATATAATTATTAAATGAAACTAATATTTTATATGAATATAGGTTCTAAAAAATTCAAGATACTTTAATAAATTAAATAAATGTATTTCATGTCTATTTAGTATTCTGATTACCTATTTAATATGAGAAATAGATATATTAAAAAGTGACAAAGTATTAAGAATATAGATATATTAAAAAGTGACATAGTACTGACAAAATATTAGGTCTCTAACATTAAGTACACGGCTGGGCACATCCAAAATAATGGGGGGGGTATTCAAAATGTATAACTTGAGTTTTTAATTATTAAAACACATATGTTTAAATTCCCTTATGGTAACTTATTCTTTATGTTTACTATGGAGGTGTTTTCCATTATTAGAGAAAATTAAGAAACCATATATGCATTGTCAGCTGTAAAAAAATTGGAATTTTTTTGTGCTGTCATACAACATTTTACAAATGAATTCCCATTTATCTTCACAACTGTTCATACAAACATTCAGGAGCTAGAAAGTCAGTGACATTTGATCTCTGACTATTTCTATCTTCTCTCAGACTTGCCCAATACTAGTGAACACCAAAAAGTAATTTATCACTATGTCACACTTGCCTGCAGAATTTCTTAGGGGCTCAAGAAGAATGATGAGGTTAGTCTTTAAGTGCTGAGAGTTCCTGAAGGTGAATTTTTCTCTTTGATGTACACAGATAATTCTGTCTTTGTTGAAGATTCGCTTCTGGATCTTTGTTCTCACTGCCAAAATTTAGGTTTTGGGTAGCCTATTTAATACCCTCATTTTAATGGAAACTTTGTTCATCATTCTTGGCAGTAGATATTTTAGCTTCAGTCTAAACTATGTTCACTGTGAGAGTAGAGGCATGTCAGTTGAACTTGTGGGAAAAATATAGAAGTGGCAATGGGAGAATAAAATGAAGATTCTCCTGGAGAAAGAATTTTAGTTGCAATGGATAGATTTTTCACAGAATATTGTGCAAACTGGCCCCCAATAAAAGTCTGTTTGCAGGGAGCTTAAGGAAACTTCTTGGAAAAAGAAGCCATAAATGCTGAACTTGATCTTATTAAGGGAGTAGATTATCTAAGGAAAGTATTAGATATATTTGAATTTCTCTCTGCTCTAAACACCCAAGTGTCAAGGGGCCCAAGATTTAAAAATGACAGAGTTCTAAACCTCCAGCAGTTCCAAATGACCGAGGAATGTAATTGGTCCCAGAGAAATGAAAACTTATGTTCACGCGAATACCCATAGACACATGTTGTTAGCAGGGTTGCTTGTTATAGCCTAGAACTGGAAAACAACACAGATTTCCTTAAATAGGTTAATTGTTACACCAACTGTGGTATATCAATAGCACAGAGAACTACTCAGCAATAAGGATATCCTACTGATAAACACAACACCTGCAATAAATCTCCAGGAAACTATGCTGAATGAAAAAAGCCAATCCTAGAAGTCATGGAGTATATGATTCCACTCATATACCATTGTCAAAATGAGAAAAATAGAGAGATGGAGAGCACACTAAGTAGTTGTCATAGATTAGGGACAGGGTGGAAATGGGGGAGACAGAGGCAGAGTTGTTTCATGAAGAACTATTAAGAAATAAGAGGATATTTTTCATGACGTTAGGGTATGCAAAAATATTTTAAATACAACACACAAAAAGTTAATTATAAGAAATACATTAAATGAAAATACATTCAAATTAAGAAATGTAAGATGTAACTTTAAAAACACCATTAAGAGAATGAAAAGGCAATCCAGCATGGAAGAATATTTGCCATTCACGTATGTGATAAATTACTTCTATGTAAAGAGTTCCTAGAAAACAATTCAAAAGACACTATGAGAAATGAAATGGGCAAAAAGTTTAAACGGAATGTCTTCACAAGAGGGCATATCCAAATAACCAGTGAACATTAAGCAATGATTAAATTATACACACTATGATCCAGTAATTCCACTCATATTTATGTCTAACAAAAATGAGTACATATATTCACTGAAAGATACATACACGTAAGAGCAACACTATTCATAATAATACTAGACTTGAAACAACCCAAATGTTCTTTATGTTTGAATCATTCAGTACTCTTGCATTCCTACAGAGTAATATTATAGAGAAAAATTACCAAATAATTACAATTGTATATACTATCATGGATAAATCACTCAAAAGAACGTTAAAGGAAAAAAAAGAACATGGAGTACAAAATGAACAATTCTATTTATAAAAATTTCAAAATATAGTAAATTAGGTCATGGAATTAAAACTTAATAACTAGTTACCTTGAAGACGGTGGGCAGTGCTTAGTAGGGGCACAGCATTATTTTGGTATTTTGATGCAATTCTGCTTTTTTTAAAAAAAAAATCTGAGTGAAGGGAACAGGAGTGAGTTTACACCGCATTAAAGTTCAATGAACTAGGTACTTAAGATTTTTTCTCTTTTACATATATGTATTTATACATATACACCACACTTCAATTTGAAAAGAACATATGATTTTTCTGTGCTTTCTCTTCTAGATGAACTTTAGTTCCAGAAAATATACAAAAAGGATAGCACTGGGCTTCCCTGGTGGTGCGGTGGTTGAGAATCTGCCTGCCAATGCAGGGGACATGGGTTCGAGCCTTAGTCTGGGAGGATCCCACATGCCACAGAGCAACTAGGCCCATGAGCCACAACTACTGAGCCTGCACATCTAGATCTTGTGCTCCGCAATGAGAGGCCACGACAGTGAGAGGCCCGCCCACCACAATGAACAGTGGCCCCTGCTCGCCGCAACTAGAGAAAGCCCACGCACAGAAACGAAGACCCAACACAGCAAAAAGAAAGAAAGAAAGAAAGAAAGAAAGAAAGAAAGAAAGAAAGAAAGAAAGAAAGAAAGAAAGAAAGAAAGAAAGAAAGAAAGAAAGAAAGAGAAAGAAAGAAAGAAAGAAAGAAAGAGAAAGAAAGAAAGAATCTTTCATTTAAAAAAAAGGATAGCACTGAATTTATAGACTCAGGAATTGTTTTTATCCTTGTTATTTTGTATAATAACATCCAGGAGTATGCTATAGCTTTACATTTATTCAGGATTTAGTCCATTCTGAAAACTTTTTCAGACTTGCTTTTCTTTTTTACATAGGTCATATGAATTTTTCGTGAGATGATTTTCTTAATTTTATGTGTATATCAATCACTGTTGCTATTGTAAAGAAAACATTTCAACTTAGCACATTTTCTAATTGGTTAATAATGATATGTAGGAAATATATTCCAGATTTCAGAATATATTCTATAAAATCGATCACAGATTGTGTAAATACAGAGCTTTATGGAGATGTATTCCAGTGCTGCATATTGATAATTTAGGGAAAATGATTGCTAATAAAAGCTTGCTTAAGTAAAATGGGTACAACTATGTTAAGAATGAATGAGTCAATAAAAATGATGTAGTGTATGAATATTTAATTATGTGGAAAATGAGAAGAAATCATTGCTAAGTGAAATAGCTTGTAATAAATGTTATGTGTGGGGTAAGCCAAATTAAATATATGTAATTGAAAAAAAGTCTGAAGAGACACATACTAATTATTGACAATAGTAATATATTAGTCTTGTGGCTATGATCACTTTTGTTTAATTATTTTTACCTGTTCTCCTGAATTTTAAAAATATACCCTTTAGTAGAGTGTTCCCTGATGTCCATGGAGGATTTGTTTCCAGGATGCCCCTCAGATGCCAAAATCATCAGATGCTCAAGTCTCTTCTACAAAATGGTGTAGTGTTTGTGTATAACCCATGCACATTCTCCTGTATACTTTAAATCATCTCTAGATCACTTATAGTACCTAATACAACATCAATACTATCTATGTAAATAGTCGCCAGTGGGCAGCTAAGTTTTGCTTTTTGGAACTTTCTGGAAAATTGTTTTTCCAAATATCTTCAAGTTGTGATTTGTTGAATCTGAGGATGCAGAGCTCCTGGATTCAGAGGGCCGACTGTACTAAGATTTTACAGACAATTATGTTTATAGTGCAAATCTGCCTTTTCTCCTCTGAGAATAATATTCATTTTAAAAAATATCAATAAAGGCTTTGTTTTAGAGAGGCCTTCCAAAAATTTCATTTGAGTAAGTGGAAGAATCAAAACAAACTTTGGAGTCAAGCAGAGTAGGTTAAAAACCCTGGCTTGATATTTAAAAACTTGTGCCTTCAGAAATTTATTTAACTTCTGGGCGACAATTTCCTCTATAAAATTTGTAAAATAAAATAATCGTATAAGATTTGGTGAGTATACTATTGTCTCGTCTTAAATTATAGTTATACGATTACTGTTATTAATATACTGGAGAAACCCTTGGGCATTATATTTTGATTCACTGTTGATCACCTCTAATTACAAATTAACACATATTTCTAAAAGTAGATATTTTACTTCATTCTTATATAATTATTTTTTAACTGTTTATCACTTAAGAAGAAATTGCTTCAAAAATTTGTAAATTTAAATAGAAGAAAATATATAATTGTTCATTTTCATTTTTATTACTTTATCTTTTTGTTCACTCATTTCAAGAAATCTTTCATCTTAACATGAGCCAAACTTATTAACCTTCAACTTATCTACTTATATTTGAATCTCCTACATTAATTGCACCAGAAGCAAAGTGACCTTTGAGAATAAGTCTTAAATGTGGGGTGGATAGTTCCAAGTTTCAGAAAGGCTGGACAGCTCACTGAATTTGGAACAGATAACTATTCATGTATGAAGCAGTATGTGTTTGAAATATATTCAATATTTTTTTAAATTCATATAAGAAAGCATAAAAATATCTATGAAACCTAAATTTAGAATATACTGCCTGATATAATTTGAAATAGTAGATGTAGATAATTTATAAATAAAATGTTAGACTCAAAAAGAAACCTGATATTGAAATTTTCTGTAGTTAATATTATGGCATTTTGTAAAATAAATGGTAACTTGCCATTATCGCTCAATCACTGAATAAATATTTTTTTTCATATAGGGTGTTCGAACCATAAAATAATGGAGGTCTAGATCCCAGTATCTCAATCAAAAGCCAAATAAATAAATAAATAACATGTGAATTATTTTAATCTAAAGGAATAGTTAGCCTCTCTCTCAGAATAACATCATGATACTCTAATTTTTACCACACGTATCATTGCCTTGCAACTAATTTTTCTTGATTCAACCGAAACATGTACAGTAATCCATCATAGTATTAATTCATTTCTAGTCCTTATAAAACTAATAGGGGATTCCTGACTTCAAATTTACCACGTTCATAATCTTCCATGGAAAAAAGGTGGTATCTTACCTGTGACAAAACATAGATGGAAACAGACTATAAGAGTTGTGTGGTGGTCTTAAAAATATAACCACACATTATCTAATCCTCCCCTACCAAGATAATGGAGATTCATCTCCCACACCTTGAGTGTAGGCTAGTCTCAGTGGCTGATTTCTAATAATAGAATATGGCAGAATTGATGACATATCACTTTAGAGATTGTGACAAGAACCTGGCAACTTTGTTTTGGGTCTTTCTCCCTTCCTCCCTCCTGATCACCCATTCTTGGGGGACTCAGCTGTTCTGGCATCAGCTGCCTTACAGAGAAGCCCATGTGTCAAACTGCTGGGGACCTCATTCCAACAACCAGAAAGTCATGTGCAGGCTTTGGTTCCTATGTGAGTGATGGTGGAAGTGGCTTCTCCAGCCTCAATTAAGCCTTGAGATGAATGCAGGCCCAGCCAATTGCCATCTTGAGAGACACCCTGAGCAAGAACCACCCAGCTCAGCCATTCCTAAATTCCTGGTCCTTAGAAATTGTGAGAGATCATAATTGTTGTCTTAACCTGCCAAATTTGAGGAAAACTAATATACGTAGGAAGAATACAGAATTTGGTGACATCACTGGCTGGATGCCCAGGTGCCAAGGCATATTGTTACTCTGTCTCTCAGAACTTTAATTTCTCATTCTCAAAACCAGGACTTACTTATTTGTATCTTGCAGAGTAGTTACGACATTTAACTCTTACCAAGCATCCTGTATCTATCAAGTAAATGGGCATACAGAAAGTAATCAATAAATAGTATGTGTTATGGTTTTACCATCTTTATTATTTCAAATATCTTCTTTTTAACTTTTTATGTTCAAATATGTAACATAGAAGAACTAAAGTATAGAATTTACTTGAAATCATTTCTAGATATCTCTACACACAGGTTTACCTAACTAGGGTTTGGCTTGGATAATCATAATATAGCTTTCAAACCTGTACAAAAGTTAGACAAGCTAAAAAGGAGCTATAAATTCAGTCATAGAATGTAAAACATCTACACATTGTAGTAAAGCATTAGACATTTTTAAGTTATAAATTAAAAGGCAAAGTACTGTCATAACATTTTTAGCTTCAGAATTTCTAATACCCAAAGGTCAGAATTTTTATTTTGTCAGTGGCTAACCTTATATTTGGAATAGCACCCTTTCTCTCCACTCCATCCCAAATAATGGTGAGAAGACTGTGCTGTGTTATCTCCTAGCTTCTAAGTGGTTTTGAGAATGTAGGTGAAAAAAAAAAGTTCATGTGTCTTATGAACAGAGTAACATATCACTATTTTGGTAGTTAACACTCAAAATAATGACACATTAGAGAAATTTTTAAAGGTGGTATCAGGAGCTTCAGCCCTCATGCTAGATTTTTAAGTAATACAAGCAGTTTCTTTTGTTTGTGTGGGTGTGGTTTTCTTGTTTGTTTTGAAGGACTGTGCATTTAAATCATCTGAATAGAATTGTGCAATACATGGACAGCATTCAGTCAGGCTTGTGAAGAAGATTCTGCTTGTCTCTAAGAGAGTAACAAAGAATGTCCTCATTCCTCCCATTACTTCAGAAAATACAGTGGGTTCCTTCCAAACTGCACACTGACAAAATGGGCTGTGGTCTGGAAAAAGTTACAATCTTCCTAAGTATCTTTTTGTTACTTGCGAATAGGATAGTTGAAATACCTGATTCTTGGACTGCTTTTTATGCTAGAAAATTTAATGGTTCCATTTTATGAAAGAGATTACTCTGCAAAGGGCATAATCTAACAGCATATAGGAAAATAGAAGGATTTATATGTGTGACCACAAGTGGTCAAAACCTGTCAGGACTGAGAATCTGGGCAGGTTCTTGAAGGTATAATACAATATATACATCTATCTTAGGAAAATATTATCAGAGGAAAAAAATCCACAAATTTCTTTATACTTAAAGTTTTCAGATAATGCGATAAAACATCACTGCTCTTTCTCCCCAGCTGTGTACATAAGTTAATTGGCTAAATGAGTACAGCTTTTGGCTCTTGCTTTCCTTATCTGAAAAACAATTGTTGAATTTATTACCTTGAGATATCTTCCTATGATCAATTCTATCACATTTCAATACCCACAGAGTTACTTTGGTTATGATATTGTATTACTTTCCTGAATTTATATAAACAATATTTTTGTATTGTGGAGGAGGTCTTTGATTCTCTTGAGAATATAATTGAGGATCTGCTTTCTTGAAAAATGCAGATACACAGAAAGGACCACAAAACAGAACACAGGGGTCTTCCCTGGTGGCGCAGTGGTTGAGAGTCCGCCTGCCGATGCAGGAGACACGGGTTCGTGCCCCGGTCCAGGAAGATCCCACATGCCGCGGAGCGGCTGGGCCCGTGAGCCATGGCCACTGAGCCTGCGCGTCCGGAGCCTGTGCTCCACAACGGGAGAGGCCACAACAATGAGAGGCCCGCGTACCGCAAAAAAAAAAAAAAAAAAAAAATACAGAACACAGCATTAAAGGCAAGTCTGAGAGATAACTATAGGATTTATGAAGATCTTGTAACCGCAAATGGTTTCTGGCTGAGAGATGTTTCTCCGTACTGATAAAAGACCTCAATTTATATTACTGAAGTGGGAGCTTCTGGACGGTGGGGCTGGAGAAAGGCAGGGAGAATTGTGCAAACAATTGGAGATATGAAAAAGAAAGATGAAGTTCAAGTGCTCCAATTTCCAAGTTAGAAATTGGAAACTGTTTCAACAAATAGTTGAATAAACTGTTTCAATAAACAGGAAACTGTTTCAACAGATAAATAATGGCCAGTTTCCATAATAATGCTGGTGCTACATTTTAATTACATTTTGATATACATAGAATTTTGCAGGTTGGCTTCCTGTCCTAACCACATTCACCACACATGTTTTATGGGGAAATATGTTTCAAATTCTAACAGTGGCTTACAAATGAACTTGAGAGCACAACCTGTCTGCAATTCGGGAATGATGTAATACTTTATTTTTATTCACAGTTCATTAAAAATTTTGGAAATGGAAAAAGGAATGAACAGTTAGAAATATAGCATACTTACAGTAAAGTTACAGAAGTTCAATGTATATTTATGACTTGCAGTTTAGTATAACAGCAGCTCTTTTTAGAACATTTTCTGGTCATCTTTTATCAAATAGAATTGGTCAACACTAGCAATAGGTAACCTAAAAAAAATGTTAGTTTCTATATCCTTTTTTAAAACCTTTTGAAAAAAAGTTTGTCAGGAATTGTCAGTTAGCACAGACCAAATGGATCTTGGGAGATGAAACAACTGTATTAGAATGAACAGGACTTGTGAATTATCAAAAAATGAAGGCTGGCAGAGAACCCAGAAAAAACTGACAAGTAACAGATTTATATAAGTTTTCTGCAATTGGTACTCTTTAAAAATTTTTTTTCCAAATAGGGGAAACTCAAGATGTAAGCACTAAGACTAGTCATCCTTAATAATACCACTTAGATTTTTTAAACAATTACATTCTGAAACTAATACTTATCTGTAAGAATCAGCAACCTACATGTGTTTTCCTGTAGTCATTAATATACTCCTCAACAAAGGTATATTTTCAGAAATTAAACTTCAATTTAATAGTCCCTAGAGCTAGTGGAAGAAAGAATTCATTAATTAATAAAGAGCTAATGATTCAAAAAATGAAAACTGAATGTCAATAGTTCTCATATCTAGTGATAAATATTATTTAATTTCATTAATTAAATTATCACTAATTATCTAGTGATAATTATTAGTGAAATTAATGAAAATTGATACAAATTGAAACTTGATACAAATTCTATGACAGCAGGGATTTCACATGACTAATAAATCTAATCCATAGGGATTAACTATATTATTCCCAAAATTTAAAAAAAAAACCTTCAAATAAACACTGTCTACCTCTTTATCCTTCCCATTAAGCTTAAATGTGTAAATATGTTAAAGTTTAAACTTTTAGGCAAAATACCTCAAGACAAATTGGTAATTTATTAACCTGAATTTATCTATACATATATCTACATTTATATGTAGATATCTATATATACATTTATAGGTATACATAGAAAATATATAAAATAATTGTTTATCATATTAAAGGTAATTCTCATCAGAATACATATTAATGAGAAGTTCTATACTTTGACAACATACCCACAGCAACCCTTTATTGCAAACATTAGCATCAAAATAAACCAACCACAGTATCCAAATTCCAAGACTTTATACAAGATAGTTCTGAAGTACTATTCCAACTTGTTGAATTCTGAGACACATATTCGGAAAAGTATCCCAGGCTCTTTGGTGGGGTTAATGGCAGATGCTGGGAGGGCTCACGCCAAGGAGTACTTCCAGAACTTATGCTGCCAAGGTCCTTGTCCCCGCGGTGAGGAACAGCCACCCTTCACCTCTGCAGGAGACCCTCCAACACTAACAGCCGTGTGGCTAACAGGGTCTTGGTGCTCCAGCCAGGTGTCAGCCCTGAGCCCCTGAGGTGGGAGAGCCGAGTCCAGGATATTGGATCACCAGGGACCTCCTGGCCCCATGAAATATCAATCAGCGAGAGCTCTCCCAGAGATCTCCGCACTAAAGTTCTAAGCACTAAAACCCAGGTCCACCAACGGTCAGCAAGCTACAGTGCTGGACACACCATGCCAAACAACTAGCAAGACAGGAACATAACCCGATCAATTAGCAGAGAGGCTGCCTAAAATCATACTAAGTTCAAAACACACCACCAGACATGGCCCTGCCCACCAGAAAGAAAAGATCTAGCCCCACCCACCAGAACACAGGCACCAGATCCCTCCACCAGGAAGCCTACACAACCCACTGAAGTAACATCACCCGCTGGGGGCAGATACCAAAAACAAGGGGAACTATGAACCTGCAGCCTGCAAAAAGGAGACAACAAACACAGTAAGTTAAACAAAAACAGAAGACAGAGAAATATGCAGCAGGTGAAGGAGCAAGGTAAACACTCACCAGACCAAACAAATGAAGAGGAAATAGGCAGTCTACCTGAAAAAGAATTCAGAGTAATGATAGTAAAGATGATGCAAAATCTTGGAAATAGAATGGAGAAAGTACAAGAAACATTTAACAAGGACCCAGAAGAAATAAAGAGCAAACAATGATAAACAACACAAAAAATGAAATAAAAATTTCTCTAGAAGGAATTAATAGCAGAATAATTGAGGCAGAAGAATGGATAAGTAACCTGGAAGATAAAATAGTGGAAATAACTGCCACAGAGCAGAATAAAGAAAAAAAGAATGGAAAGAATTGAGGACAGTCCCAGAGACCTCTGGGACAACATTAACCACACCAACATTCGAATTATAGGGGTCCCAGAAGAAGAAAAGAAAAAGAAAGGGTCTGAGAAAATATTTGAAGAGATAGCTGAAAACTTCCCTAAAATGGGAAAGGAAATAGTCAGTCAAGTACAGGAAGCACAGAAAACCTCATAAAGGATAAATCCAAGAAGAAATATCCCAAGACACATATTACTCAAACTACCAAAAATTACATACAAAGAAAAAATATTAAAAGCAGCAAGGGAAAAGGAACAAATAACATACAAGGGAATCCCCATAAGGTTAACAGCTGAACTTTCAGCATAAACTCTTCAAGCCAGAAGGGATGGCAAGAAATATTTAAAGTGATGAAAGGGAAAAAACTGCAACCAAGATTACTCTACCCAGCAAGGATCTCACTCAGATTTAATGGAGAAAATAAAACCTTTACAGACAAGCAAAAGTTAAGAGAATTCAGCACAACCAAACAGCTTTACAACAATGCTAAAGGAACTTCTCTAGGCAGGAAACACAGGAGAAGGAAAAAACCTACAAAACAAACTCAAAACAATTAGAAAATGGTAATAGGAACATACATATGGATAATTACCTAAAATGTAAATAGATTAAATGCTCCAACCAAAAGACATAGACTGCCTGAATGGATACAAAAGCAAGACCCATATATATGCTGTCTACAAGAGACTCACTTCAGACCTAAGGACACGTACAGATTGAAAGTGAGGGGATGGAAAAAGATATGCCATGAACATGGAAACCAAAAGAAAGCTTGAGTAGCCATTCTCATAGCAGACAAAACAGACTTTAAAGTAAGACTACTACAAAAGAAAATGGACACTACATAATGATCAAGGGATCAATCCATGAAGAAGATATAACAATTGTAAATATTTATGCATCTAACACAGGAGCACCTCAATACATAAGGCAAATGTTAACAGCCATAAAAGGGATAATCGACAGTAACACAATTATAGAAGGGGACTTTAACACCCCACTTTCACCAATGGACAGATCATCCAAAATGAAAATAAATAAGGAAACACAAGCTTTAAAAGATACATTAAACAAGATGGACTTAATTGATATTTATAGGACATTCCATCCAGAAACAACAGAATACACTTTCTTCTCAAGTGCTCATGGAACATTCTCCAGGACAGATTATATCTTGGGTCACAAATCAAGCATTGGGAAATTTAAGAAAATTGAAATTGTATCAGTATCTTTTCGGACCACAATGCTATGAGACTAGCTATCAATTACAGGTAAAAAAAAATGTAAAAAATTCAAACACATGGGGGCTAAACAATACCCTACTAAATAACCAAGAGATCACTGAAGAAATCAAAAAGGAAATCAAAAATACCAAGAAACAAATGACAATGAAACCATGATGGCCCAAAACCTATGGGATGCAGCAAAAGCAGTTGTAAGAGGGTAGTTCATAGCAATACAATCCTACTTCAAGAAACAAGAAAAATCTCAAATAAACAACCTAACCTTACACCTAAAGCAATTAGAGAAAGAAGAACAAAAAAACCCAATGTTAGCAGAAGAAAAGAAATCATAAAGATCAGATCAGAAATAAGTGAAAAAGAAATGAAGGAAACAATAGAAAAGATCAATAAAACTAAAAGCTGGCTCTTTAAGAAGATAGACAAAATTGATAAACCATTAGCCAGACTCATCAAGAAAATAAAGGAGAAGACTCAAATCAACAATTAGAAATGAAAAAAGAGAAGTAACAACTGATACTGAAGAAATAGAAAGGATCATGAGAGACTACTACAAATAACTGTATACCAATAAAATGGACAACCTGGAAGAAATGGACAAATTCTATGAAAAGCACAATCTTCCAAGAGTGAACCAGGAAGAAATAGAAAATATGAACAGACCAATCAGAAACACTGAAATTGAAACTGTGATTAAAAATCTTCCAACAGGGCTTCCCACGTGACGCAGTGGTTGGGAGTCCACCTGCTAATGCAGGGGACACGGGTTCGTGCCCCAGTCCGGGGGGATCCCACATGACATGGAGCAGCTGGGCCCGTGAGCCATGGCTGCTGGGCCTGCGTGTCCAGAGCCTGTGCTACGCGGCGGGAGAGGCCGCAGCAGTGAGATGCCCGCATATTGCAAAAAAAAAAAAAAAAAACTTCCAACAAACAAACGTCCAGGGCAAGATGGCTTCACAGGTGACTTCTATCAACCATTTAGAGAAGAGCTAATACTTATCCTTCTCAAACTCTTCCAAAATACAGCAGAGGGAGGAACACTTCCACGCTCATTCTACGAGGCCACCATAACCCTGATACCAAAACCAGAAAAATATGTCACACAAAAAATGAAACTACACACCAGTAATACTGATGAACACAGAGGCAAAATACTCAACAAAATAATAGCAAACAGAATCCAACAGCACATTAAAAGGATCATACACCATGATCAAGTGGGGTTTATCCCAGCAATGCAAGGATTCTTCAATATATGCAAATCAATGTGATACACCATATTAACAAACTGAAGGATAAAAACCACATGATCATCTCAATAGATTCAGAAAAAAGTTTTCAACAAAATTCAACACCCATTTATGATAAAAACTCTCCAGAAAGTAGGCATATAGGGAACTTACCTCAACATAATAAAGGTCATATATGACAAATCCACAGCCAACATCATTCTCAATGGTGAGAAACTGAAACCATTTCCCTAAGATCAGGAACAAGACAAGGTTGGAAACTCACCACTATTTTTCAACATTGTTTTGGAAGTTTTAGCCACAGCAATCAGAGAAAAAAAAGAAATAAAAGGAATACAAATTGGAAAAGAAGAAGTAAAATTGTCACTCTTTGCAGAAGCCATGAGTCTATGCATAGAGAATCCTAAAGATGCTGCCAGAAAACTACTAGAGCTAATCAATGAAGTTGGTAAAGTAGCAGGATACAAAATTAATGCACATAAATCTTTGGCAACCCTATACACTAATGATGAAAAATCTGAAAGAGAAATTAAGGAAACACTCCCATTTAGCACTGCAACAAAAAGAATAAAATACCTAGGAATATACCTACCTAAGGAGAGAAAAGACCTGTATGCAGAAAACTATAAGACACTGATGAAAGAAATTAAAGATGATACAAACAGATGGAGAGATATACCATGTTTTTGGATTGGAAGAATCAATATTGTGAAAATGGCTATACTACCCAAAGCAATCTACAGATTCAATGCAATCCCTGTCAAACTACCACTGGCATTTTGCAAAGAACTAGAACAAAAAAATTCACAATTTGTATGGAAACACAAAAGACCCGAATAGCTAAAACAATCTTGAGAAAGGAAAACGGTGTTGGAGGAATCAGGTTCCCTGACTTCAGACTATACTACAAAGCTACAGTAATCAAGACGGTATAGTACTGGCACAAAAACAGTAATATAGATCAATGGAACAGGATAGGAGGCCCAGAGATAAATGCACACACATATGGTCACCTTTTTGTTGATAAAGGAGGCAAGAATATACAATGGAGAAAAGACAGCCTCTTCAATAGGTGGTGCTGGGAAAACTGGACAGCTACATGTAAAAGAATGAAATTAGAACACTTCCTAACACTATACACAAAAATAAACTCAAAATGGATTAAAGACCTGAATGTAAGGCCAGACACTATAAAACTCTTAGAGGAAAACATAGGCAGAACACTTTATAACATAAATCACAGCAAGATCCTTTTTTGACGCACCTCCTAGAGTAATGGAAACAAAAATAAACAAATGGGAACTAATGAAACTTCAAAGCTTTTGTACAGCAAAGGGAACCAAAAACAAGATGAAAAGACAACCCTCAGAATGGGAGAAAATATTTGCAAACAAAGCAACTGACAAAGGATTAATCTCCAAAATATACAAGCAGCTCATGCAGCTCAATATAAAAAAAAAAAAACTCTATCCAAAAATGGGCAGAAGACCTAACTAGACATTTCTCCAAAGAAGATATACAGATTGCCAGCAAACACATGAAAGGGTGCTGAACATCACTAATCACTAGAGAAATGCAAATCAAAACCACAATGAGGTATCACCTTAGAGTGGTCATCATCAAAGAATCTAGAAGCAATAAATGCTGGAGAGGGGGTGGAGAAAAGGAAACCCTCCTGCACTGTTGGTGGGAATGTAAATTGATACAGCCACTATGGAGAACAGTATGGAGGTTCCTTAAAAAACTAAAAATAGAACTACCATATGACCCAGCAATCCCACTCCTGGGCATATACCCTGAGAAAACCATAATTCAAAAAGAGTCATGCACCACAATGTTCACTGCAGCTCTATTTACAATAGCCGGGACATGGAAGCAAACTAAGTGTCCATCAACTGATGAATGGATAAAGAAGATGTGGCACATATATACAATGGAATATTACTCAGCCAGAAAAAGAAACAAAGTTTATTTATTTGTACTGAGGTGGATGGACCTAGAGTCTGTCACACAGAGTGAAGTAAGTCAGAAAGAGAAAAACATATACTGTATGCTAACACATATATCGAGAATCTAAAAAAAAAAAAATTGTTCTGTTAATCCTAGGGGCAGGACACAAATAAAGACGCAAACATAGAGAATGGACTTGAGGACACGGGTGGGGGTAAGGGTAAACTGGGATGAAGTAGAGTAGCATACACTACCAAATGTAAAATAGATAGCTAGTGGGAAGCAGCTGTATAGAACAGGGATATCAGCTCGGTGCTTTGTGATGACCTAGAAGGGTGGGATAGGGAGGGTGGGAGGGAGGCGCAATGAGAGGGGATATGGGAATATATATGTATAGCTGATTCACTTTGTTATACAGCAGAAACTAACACAACATTGTAAAGCAATTATACTTCAATAAAGCTGTTGAAAAAGAAAAAAGATAAACAGAAAAGTATCCCAGCTCAAAATAGCATGGTGCCATGTAAAAAGAAAATGTGGTCAATATTGCATCATTGTAAGATCAATTATTAAAGACAGAATATTTGAGAATACAAATATATTGATGATTGGGCCAGAGTAATGACAAATAAACCAACAACTTACCAAAACCCAATAATCATCTGCTCAAGTCAGTCTGCCTTTCTCTTTATTTTTCTAAGCTATCATACACCAGGTGTCAGAAGTTGATAACTAAACATACTGATACATCACTTTATAGACAGATAAAGACCAATGAAAAAAAGAGACTTTCAATGTTTAGTGATTTATCATAAATTAAAAGTGGTTTTTCTACCATCGCATGCTTGAAATTTAAAGAGAGTGTGACGACTGCTCAAAATTGTTCATTAAGTCAAAGATAGATTTTTGTTTAGTCTGTCTTTGTGGCAACCTTTCCTTAACAGGCAACCTTCCACTAATAGGCTCCTAAAAATACCAGTACAGCAAGATATCTCCATTAAAAAAAAATAGTCCATGGATATATATGTTTGAGAAATGCTATCCACTCAACCCATTTCTGTAGTTTGATAAACAATACATCTTGCATTTTGGTTAGAAATCATAGTATTATAAAACTTTAAATAACTTTATAAAGCTTAAGAAATCATGATGATAAATATATTTTTACTGATGTTTGCTCTACTATGATTTCTGATAATTTTCTTTGTTTCTTAACTACAGCCAATCGATATAAAAAAAAAAATCAGGAACACATTTTCTCAAAATGAATTGCTATACAATTATATCATTGTATTTTGCCTTAGTTAATTTACATAGTGAATTCACTAAATTCAAAGATTACTTTCTTTAACTTCATAGATATAATTTTCAACAACTATTCACTCAATATTTAAAAGCAATATTTCAAATTTTGACTCAAAATAAGGTAATATCCTCTACTTAGCAATCTGATACATATGCTTTAAAGTCTTTGAATGTAGATGAGGAAGAGTTAAGTGGAAATGGCTTACTAATATATAATTTGCCTTTATTATGTATCAGTGATGTATCCTAGCAACAATGATAGTCTAGTCTTTTCTTTGCATTCTGCTCTTCTTGATAAGGAAATAAAACATCTTGTTTCAGAAGGCTTATTTACTATCACTATAAAAATTGTCAGAAATACCTGATCACGCTTTTAACTTACATTGATAAGAATAAAAGCCAAAAAAAAAAAAGATGAATAAAAGCCAATAGAACTAATATGATTGAATGTTCAATGGAAAGTGAAATTCAAGTATTTACACATTTCAAAGCAAGATTGTCCATATTAGAATTCATCAGAACAATGACAATGTATCTTAGATTTACACATGAAAATTTTAATTACAAATGTTTTCCTATGGTATAAATATTTTCCATAATCTTAACCTAAAGTTATGTGTGTACTATGAGAAGTCAGGAGAAAACATTATATTTATTTTATATGTTAATTATATATTAAGTAAAATGTAGACAAACCTGAATCTAAAATCGTTTTAAAGAACATTAATATTTTCTATAGTAAAAATTTTATTCTAAAATAAATTTATATAATTTTAGGAACTTTGCTTTCTAGCAGTTGGAGAGTATTGAAAATTTTTTTTTTTAAATCTAGAATTTATTCATGACTTTCCAGATTGTTGACAGCTCTTCCTGATAGAGTGCACTGCTCATGCATGCCAAAGACATTGGCAGCCAGTGACCAGTTGTATGACCACTTTTCATCAGAGTTGAGATTTCCATTTATTCCAAGTCAGCAGTGGTATGAGGACAATCATTTACAGTGGTAAATTTAATTATATTTTATCAGTCCTGAATGCTAACACAGAATCTAATATTAAAATATGCTTGCTCGAGAGCATGTTTCCCTAAGTCCAAAATTAAATAAAAATATTCATGTCTGGTTATTAAGTTGAATATTTATGCTAAGAGGCAGATCAGTGCAGTAGGTAAGAGCAATCTTTGGTGTCAGTTGGTCAGACTTGGATTCACAGCCTGGCTCAGCTGTGTCTGAGCCCTGTGTTGTTATTTTGGGCACATCTCCTCACCTCAGAAGCTTCAGCTTTATTAACCACCAAATGAGAATCATAATAGTGCAGAGAAGAGAAATTGGTGTTTCCTACATTTATTGAGGGAATACAACATATGACGACATCTATCCTAGGGAACTGAAATCCATTAGCCAGCAACTCTACAATCTTTAAAAAATATCTCAGCCACTTAAATAAATGAAACAAGCAAATAAAGTGGTTTCCTACATTTCTGTTATATTGGAACTCTTTGGTAAATGTTATTCTTATTTTCATTATTATTGCATTAGAAATATGATGCCAAAGGTAACCTGTAGGTGAAATGGCAAAAACAAGAGAAAACACATGTGTTAATATTTGCCCTTAGTACTTATCGTTTACTTCAGGTTTGCAGAAAACAATTCTAATAAAATAGAAGTGTACACCTATTTGGTGCATGTTTTGAATTTGCCTTCATATAAACAGTCATTGTAACAGAAGAAAGAAAGACATCATCCCCAACTACCATCAGTCTATACAACTCCTAGCATATACATACACCCTCCCTTCCTATATAGTATAGGACAGGAAATATATAATGTATTCAGTAATCCAGATAAAATAACTATGGTGTGAGGAGGCCTAGTGCCTTTTTTTGTTTTCCTTTTGAGGGTAATTACTACAATTTAAAACTGAAAATATGTGTGCTGAACTGTATGCCATTTTCCTCTTCTCTTTTATACATCAGCATGGACTTTGGTTCCATCTGTGAGTTCATTCTTGCTGTGTCAAAGATCCTTCAGGGGTCCACTAAATAGATTTTTCTCTCCTGTTAATGTATCAGTTAACCTTCAAAATGCGGATAGTTTATTTTCTTCTCAGGAAATAAATCAGTCTCAGTGTTGCTCAGTAACTGTGGCCAAAATAGGATGTAATAAGGAGGAAATATAAAAAAGTGCTGCTTGCAAATTGGTGTTATTTACATTTATTGAGGAAATACAATATACCATGAAATATATCTTAGTGAATTGGAACCCAAATTAGTCAGCAACACCACAATCATTCTTTTAAAGTGTCTCAGCTACCTAAATAAAAGCAAATCTGTACAGGCTTAGATTACCCCAGAGTGCAAACAAACACATTTTCCTTAAGGACACAGCAGCAGGAGCCTGTGCTCCATTAAGCTCTGTATTATGAATTGACATGGTGGGGATTTATGTGCTTTTCCTATCTTTAGAATTTGACTCTCACAGTTGCATTCTTGTATATATGTTCACTTATTATGGATTCACAAACGGATATGGTCAGAGATAGTGCTAGGCAATCAATCAATACTCCTTTACTTATATTAATAATTAATTAAACTTTATAAGCATGATGGGAAGGAAACTGGGAGAAAAAGTAAGTATTCTAAGAATGTATTATACTACAAAAATCAAATAAAAATACAAACATGTCTGAAGGCATTACATGATATAACCATTTAACTCAAAAGTATTTAAGTAAGGCTCACTAAATGTCGTAAAAATTGGAGGTGGAAAATGTACCAACTAGAGAAAGACCCTGCTCTTTTGGATCCTTATGGCCTGGATGGTGGGGTGAAGATAGATATTAACTCAATAACCAATTATTCTCAAATACTCTGAATTCTGGAAAGAAGGCCTGGGGAGGATATCCATCCAGAAGCAGAAGTGACATCTAAACTGATACATAGGTACCCCCTAAGTAAACAGACTGGAAGCAGGGGGAAAATTCCAGGCAGAGGCCAGAGCATCTTCAAATGCCTGTAGGTATTAAGAAACTGAAAGAAGACTATTATGGCTGCTTCTTAAAAGAGCAAATGTTGGGGGAGGGGTGAGTCAATTGGGAATAGAAGCTGGAGATCTAAGTGGGTGTCAGCTTCAGGTCAAATTTTGGATTCTTATCCCAAAAGAGTGAGACACCGTGGACAGGTATTTGGAACTGAGTGTCATGATTAGATTCACACTGTTATTAAAAAAAATCTTTTCTCTTGTAGCAAGGGATAGGGAGGGGATTATGAGTCTAGATAAAGCAGGATGGTGATTTGAATGAGGATATTGATGGTGAAGACAGACAGAAGGGGACAGAGTCCAAAGCTTATTAGGAGATAATATCTCTTATGGACTAAATGTTTGTGTGCCTCCAAAATTCATCTATAAAAGCCTTAACTCCAATTGTAATAATATTTGGAAGTGAGACCTTCGGGAGGTAACTCAGTTTAGATGAGGTCATGAGGATGGATGGGGCCCCCATGCTGATTAGTGTTCCTATAAGAGAAAGAGACAGACATCAGAGCTTGCTTGGTCTCTGATATGTGAGGATACAGTGAGGAGGCAGCTATCTGTAAGCCAGAAAGATGACTCTCCTCAGGAACCAAGTCTGCTGGCTCTTTGTAGTCTTCCTAGTCACCAGAACTGTGAGAAGTAAATCTCTGTTGTTTAAGCAACCTAGTCTATAATATTTTGTTATAGGAACCTGAGCTAAAACAATAGCCACAGAAGAGGTGAACTGAATATAGGAATAGGAAGTGAGTTTCCAAGGTTATTTTTAGATAACTTGCTTGGGTAGTAGATACCGCAATGGGAGGAAAGCCAGTGAAGAGCCTATATTTAGGTTGGTGGATACTGGGGAGTAACAACACATCCAGATGGAGTGGAGCTTGAGCTATCTTTGAGGTTCTAACTCAGTGGTGTCAGCTAAGCAGCTAGATTTACAGCCCTGGAAATCAGAGAGGGCACCTGGTTTAGAGATACTCTTTGGGAGTCATTGATTCTAGATAATTAAAGGCATGTGTGCAAATACTCAGGAAGGGAGCACAAAGTAGGAGAAAAACAAAGACAAAAAACAGACCAAGGACTGTCTAGCTATTAACAACCAACAACGTTTAAAAGCTTTGTAAAAACAAAACTGATTCAAAGGAGCAGCCACAGAGCAAGGGGTGAGGGAGGAGCCATGTTGCATCTACTTCATATCCAGGTTTCTTGAAAGAGGAGACATCAGTGTCTGAGCTCAGAGAGATGAAGGACCGAAGAGTGTGCATGGATTTAGTCACCAGAGGATGTGGTCACCTTAAACAGAATCACTGTAGTGCAGCAAGGAGGCCAGATACAGACTGGAGTGGGGAGGGGACAGTGTCAAACTTACCTAATAAAATTAAATAATTTCTGACTGAAACTGATTTAAAGATCATCTTCCAGTTTTTCTATGTCAATGTTCCCCTTCATCCCAGAAATATTATTCCACTTACAAGTGAGGAAAGAAGAGTTGCATTATTTTCTAGTAACCAATCTGTGTTATGAATTCACAGGCAGCAGATGTTACGGGAAAGATAACGTGTGTGTGGAAGAATGATGGAAAACGGCGTGCAGATGCATTTGTTTATGCTGAGCCTGAAGAACCAGAGGCATCAAGGGCAGTGCAGTGGGTAAGAGGCTGGCTAACAGCGCTCAGGGTCCAGACTCCTAAGGCTAGGAGGAGGGTAGATGTTTCTGACTGTGAGAAGACACTGAGGCAGGAGAATTCCTCAAAGGAAAGACTGAACCCTGAGCCTGAGGATGGAAACGCCAGCCAAAGGGTTTTAGACTTTCTTAGAGAGAGAGAGGCGCATTTGGTCAGGCAAGTGGCAGGAAGAATACAAGCATTTTAAAGAAAATCAATCTCTTTTGCCCATTACTGTGGAAAGAAAGAAACTGAGTGAAATGACAGAAAAGAGGTACAGACTTCTTAAAAGCAGAAATTGATGTACTGAGCGTGTACACAAGACACTTTTATATTTTACACTAGAAGAAACTCAGGCTCTCATTATATTAATCACTATTACAAGGATATGTAAAACTATGAATGATTGAAGTGATAAGATTAAAGGAAATATTAATGTTTGTGATTCTTCTTATGAAATTTCTGGTTCTAGAAAGAGAAAAATTAAAATGGATCCATTGAAATAATCAGTATTCTAGTGTTTTTGAGAAGGAATTAAGAGAAAGAGAGAGAGGGAGTCAGGGAGAAAAGGAGGAAAAGAAAGAGAGAGAGATTAAACTTGCAACAGAAGAGTTAGAGATTTTTTTTTTTTTAGAATTAGAGATTTTTACTGAAAATGCTAATGAGTTCCCAGGATTCTGAATTTTCAGTGACCTTGACTTTGCCTGGACTCTCATCATTAAATAGATCAAAACACAACAAAACAAAAAAATCAATGACACAAAAACAAACAAACAAGCAAAAACCTTTTTCTATCCTGTTGGCAACCTGGGTCTGAAATCAGAGAAATGGTGTCAATGGCATTGAGAGAAGATAGAAGGAAGTTGGGAGTACATGCCTGTAAGATTAGAAAGTAATTCCTCAGAGGTGTTAGTATTTATACATGTGTAGATTAGACATGATGCCCATCTGAAAAAACAAAAAATGATGCTGAGCTAAGACAGAGAGGAGACAAGAAGAGGCAATAAATCTGAAATTCTAGAGAAGCATCTCACTTAACATGTTCAATTTTTCCCATCCTAGGACAAGGAAATTATGCCATCATTGGTGGCTCTTTCCCTTGTTTCTGAATTAGACTAGGAGTTTGCAGATTTAGAGGATGGGGAAGGAATTGGGGTGATGAAGGGACAGGAAAAACCCAAACTACCTGCATATGTACTGGAAAAAAGTAGGGTAAGAAATGATATGAGAGCAATTTAAAACTGTCGAAGTATGATTCCCAAAATATTGAGAATACCTCTATCATGTAATAGGTTGTGAACGTGTGTCAAAATTTACTTAACTCAGGAATGAGGGAACCAAACTGATGACTAAACTGGTTCAAAAGAGATACAAAATAACATGAAACTGTATAGTCAGTGGGGAAGAAAGGAATACCCTGATATATTTTTACAGTTTTAGAGTAATGTAAACTATCTGGGCCCAAATCAATTGTATACAGCTATATACTCTGCCCAGTCACGCCTCATGTTCCCTGTAAGAAAATGCAACTGGCATGACATTGATATGTTTGCTTATTTTCTTATTTAGGTATATCCATCTATCTAACTATATCTACATGCACACTACTAAATCTTCTGGCAGTTTTTGTATGATTTGTTGTTGGCAAAAGCAGTTAAAAATGTAAATGTCTAGCTAGTAAGATAGTGGAGAATATCAGAAACAATAAAAGCAACTTGAATTTTATGCTTATTTGAGCACATAGCAATACAGGATTCCTTAGAGTTCAGGAATTTGCCACAAGAAACAACAAACAGCAAGTCAACAGTTCATAATAGCTGGAAAGAAACACTCACGCACACAGACACAATCCCATTTTCTGCCCAAAATGAGTACTATAGTAGTTGAAGATGGTCACTTAATATTTTTTCCATGGTAATATTGTTGAAATTAGTTTTTCCCTACTACAGTCTTAATGGCTCTTTTTTCCCTATCTGAAGGAACGAATAAAAATCACTTATATGCCCTGTGTCATAGGGTCCCATAAGGAAAGAAGCATATGTGCCTATTAAAAGGATAGTAAACACCCTTTTAGAAAATCAGTGGTAGAGGAGAGCTTTGATGTTGCTCTAAAATATACTGCTTTCTCTCAAGGAAAAAAAAAAAAATTGGCATTTTTGCCTAAGTCTGCCTTTGATTTCCTAGTCCCTTTAGAGACGCCTTTATTTATTTTCTTTTGAAAAACACTGTATCTTCTACTGGTCTTTCTCATCATTTCTCAATTGACTCTCTTTTATCTACCTCCATCCCTCCCTCATTAGAATTTTGAATTCTTTCTCCTACAAAGTATGAGACCCCAGGCCACTTCCCTTCTATTTGTCTGCACAAGAATCACTTCAGTTGCCCTCTTTCCTTTTTAGCAATTAAATTTGACATTTTCAGAAACTCAAATTGCCCCACATATTGTCCTTACTTCCTGCCCTTTTTGTTTCCCAAGCTTTGTTCCTGGAACTCTCAAATGGTAAATATAGCAATCTTTTTTAAAAGATTTTAAATGACTTGATTTTACTCCACAAACTACTCTTTCCCTGTGTTAAACTTTGGAATGATTTACGGATATATTCATGTTAAATCCTTCAAGTTGCTCAGGCCACAGTATTGGAGGGAGGGATCACTGACTAATCTCTCTCTCACATAACCCAGTAACTTCCTAACTAATTTTCCTGCTTCCACTGTGTCCACTTTGGTCTAATCTTAACACAGCAGCTACAGGGATCCCTTTAAATCATAAATCAGATCAGATCACTCCCCATCAGAAGCCAAAAGTCCTTCATGCTGGCCCACAGGGCATTACAGAATCTGACCTCCAGTTGCTTCTCTGACATCCTGTCTTGCTATAATCCCCACCATACACTCCATACCCATCCTACGTGCCTCCTTGCAAATCCTGGGACTCACCAGGTCTATGTTCCTTCTCTTAAGACCAACTCTAGCTATTCTTCTGTTGGAAAATGTTTCTTTCAGATAGCCACATGGGATTATTTCTTCCTCTTGTCCAAGTTCTTGATTAATCCCTACCTTCTCATTGAGATACCTCTTGACTCTGGTATTTACTACTGCAGCCTGCAGCTCCACAGCTCACCCTTGGAGCAATCCTGATCCCCTTATTCTTCTCTACATTTCCCCCATACACTATCTATCACTTTCAAAATAGTATACGATACACTTATTGTTTATTTTCTGTGTCTGCCAGGTAGAAGAGCAGATCCATGGTTCATGAATATAGGGACAGATGTCCCTATATGTCACTGATGTAGTCTAAGTCCCTGAAATAGTGTCTGAGACTTAGACACACAGTATCTGTTTTTTTTTTTTAATCCAGATTCCACACTTATTCTTATACAATTTTATTTTTGTTAAGTTCTTACAATCATTCAAGTCTATGTAGGGCATTTGATTTTTTGATCTTGTCATCCAATATATAAGACAAACCTAGCAACTTTAACTTGGATATTTTACATACATGGTTTCAACAGAATTTGCTGCTAAGAATTCTGTTTCTCACAGCCAAGGACAAGTATAGAGCTATGTACCATGCACTTGTTAATCAAGATGGCATTGTTCCAGTAAGCAATTTTTTAATGAATATTCTATTAAAATAGTATATTTAATGATCAGGGAAATCATAATCCACATTTCTTTAAAATGTCCCCAATGTATTTTAAGAAAATCCATCAGCTGCATGACTGAATTCAACATATATTATGTCTGCATTTTAACTTCATTTTACTAGGCCCATGATAACGTTTCTTTTTCAGTTTCATCGAACTGATTCATGGTGACATTTAACAACTATCATTGCTTTTTTTTTTTTAAGAGTTCGCAAATGCACTGTGGATTTTAAAAGAAAACTGAGACACAGTGACTAGAATTCACTTCTCTATGTGCTTTAAAAAACGGAATCTTGTGTCAAATTCTTGACTTCTTTTCATTCTTATTTTTTCATCATTCTCATGTTTTTTCTCATTTCATTTTTCTTGCAGTAAGGATTTAAAAATCATATTGGCATGCTCTTTTAGAATCATGATTCTAAAGATTTAAACAATGTTAAGCAACTGGAGGGCTCAGCTCCCTAATTGTGAGCTAGTCTAGAAGAATAGAAAGACTTTAGTTTAAGATTTAAAAGGCCTGGTTTTGCATTTTTCTGCCCCCACTTAATGGCCATGAGTGTTGGGAAATGTCTCTGAGTTGCAAATTCTTTTATATAAAGGCAGCCAGGGATATTCATTCAGTTTATCTATCATGAGTCAACAAGAACCAATGGATACAGATGCACATTAATACATATCAGATTAAGGCAAGAACTTAGTATTATAAGTTATTTGAAAGAAGGGTCCTATAGTATTTATGGTCACATTTCCTAATTACCTGAAAGATTGTACAAGTTGATAAAAAAATACTTGCTGAACTATAATGCATTACATAATGTGGTCAAAATTCCATTTTTCGTATTTAGCTCTTTGTTGCAACTCAACAAATTTGAATGAAGCCTCTATGACGGGCAAGTACTAATACATATTAATCCTTGGGTAGTTGAAAGAGAGAAGTAAGAAGTGAAAGAAATACTAGTATGAGAAATTCTTCAGGAGCTCATAATTGTATAGGAAAGTAGGCTGTATCATACTTCTCTAAAATGATGTGCACCTTAATATTCTAGTATCATCTTTCAAATAAGGAGAATTTTATGTATGGATGAAAACTTGCATGTGTATGAGGGCATGAATATATTCTGTCAAAATATGTTGGTGTCAGCCTGGCTGTCTGATTTTAAATGGGATGATTTCAGAAAATAAATAACTTCCAATATGACAATGATTTGACTGTTGCAAGTTGATACACTCCTAGATAATGTGAATCCACATTTACCCTTAAGAAATGATGAAGCGTTTACTGATTAGATATTATTGCACTCTGTCATCAAAGTTAATTATTTCATATATAAGAAATAAGGGTTTAAAACTCTGTTGTCTTACATAAAACATTTGGAAGAATTCATGCCACAATAATTTCTCTGTAAATTAGTAAATAGAATCTATCATGACATGTGCTTAAGTCTTACCCTAATGTATCAAGACTCATAGTCATGGGTTATCACAGAGATCCCAGGATTGGGATCAAGATGGCGTAATAGAAGGACACGGAGCTCACGTCCTCCCACAAACACAGAGATCCCATTTGTTCGTTCAGTAGTATATTAACAGCTGCATTATGTCCTCCAAAACAAAAAAATCAACTCCAAAATAAAGATAGATAATGAACAAATCTTACAATTAAATAAATGAGGTGAGAAGTTTTAACTTTTTTACAACTACTTTACCGAAATCAGAGCATTCCTCAAAAGCATTATTTAGGTAAAGTTAAGTAAAGTTTCTGTCTGTGGTGGTAGACTAGTTATTCTATTTAAATTTTTGCAGATGTCAAATGGTTTGCTAGAAGACAAGATGCTCATTTCTACTTTGACTACATATTTGAAGTTCTGATCCAATATGAGTAAAAAAATGGTGGTTTGAATATAAAGATGAGGAGATCATTACAAAGTATAGACTTATAACTGATTTTCTGGGTTATGTTTTCCAATACACAAATGGAAACAAACAAACGAAAAAGTGAAAGAAGAAATAGGCCTACAAGAGACCTCTATGTTAATTATCTTCCCTTTTCTACTACATTCAGAGAACAGTAGTTACTATATTTTAAGTGAACGATGAGGCTTAATGAACAGCAAATTCTGCATTGGTAGGTCACTTTATGATTCTAGTTTCTTTCTCAAAACCCATTCTAAAGTAATTACAGTCACAATATCAGAAAATATTTTCTATACCATGATATTTGCAGTACCATAATATAACTCTCTGGTTAAAACTCTTTCTATTTTTGAAATTGGAAAGTTATGATTCATGATATCCTATAGAAAATCCTATTTTGCCTCTGATTTTCATTAGACAATTGAGATATCAAGAACTTACAAGAAAACTAATCATTTAATTTAAGCCATTTTGAATAAGCAGAAATAGAAAGAGATGACAATTCATGGAACACGATGGAACAAGTATAGCTTATAGACTGGATATTAAGAGGCACCAGTCTTTTGTCCTAGCTATACAGTTAATACCATTGCTGTCACTACCACTGTCTCCTCTAAAATCACCATTTGTCCAGAGTATATTCACAAAAACTGGTCTTTATCAAATAATACGTATTAGACAAGATATATAACCCTACTTTTCTCATCTCTGAAAGTAAAGGGCAGAAAACAAAGTAAACACATACACACATAACCATAAGGGGATTCAGTGCAAGTCTAAAATATCATTTCAAAGCAATGGGGAAAAGATAAATCATTTCAAAATGATGTTGTGACAAGTGGTTAGTCATCTAGAAAAAAATAAAGTTACTACCTCAAACATGATACAAAAATAAATTCTGGAGACACCAAAAATTTAGACATATACAAAAAAATGCACTCAACAAACCAAAAGGAGAAACTATTGTGGCTTGAAGTCAGAAAGAACATAATGATTATAAATTGGAAAACACAAAAGAAAATACTGATAAATCCAAGTATATAAAAGATAAATATGCATAAAAAGCAACAACAACAAAATAAAGTCAAAGTAAAAACATAAACCAGAGAAACATTTGCAGTTCATCTCATGGACAAATTGTTAACTATCTTAAAACATATAAAATTCCTGAAAAAGTAAGGAAAAATTCAAAACTCAATATAAAATTATGCAAAGAATATAAAGATTTCACCACAAAATAAATGTAGAATCTTATGAAGAGACATGGGACTTCAGTCATTATTAGAAAAATTCAAAATTAAAACTACAAGAGATTTTTCACTTATTAAGTTGGCAAAGATCATTTTTCAAAACTATGTTGGTAATAAAGTGTGAAGAGAAAAATTCCCATATAAAAATCCTCAGTTTTAATTTTTAATACAAAAAATATCAATAGATAAAGCCCATACAAAGAAAGGTTCTTTAGAGCCTTTAATAATTTTTAAAAGTATTAAAAGGTCCTGAAACCAAAAAATTTGAAAACCACTGGCTAGAGTAAAGGCGTATCATATTTATCTCTGGCTCTTATTAAGGAGAAAGATAATACCAATGACAGGTCATTTCTAGGAGTGTGAAGGTAGAAAGGGTGGAAGATGGTGAGTACTGCTGAATTAACAGAATTTCACAGACGAACAATTTTTCTCTCAGTGAACTGTCACAACTAATCTCACTTTGCAAGAAGAGAGTGTTTCTTTTTTCATTCATAGTAATTAATCGTATTTGTCTAATATAAAACTGCCAATGGAAATAGTTCAACAAGGGAGTATAAACAAAAACATTTCTTGTTCTATTCATTTTTCACATGTATTCTGCTTTAGCTCGGTCAACCAGGGCCGTATTAATACTTCTCTCCATCAGGTTGTGATATGGTTAAATGAGCTTGAAATTACTACAAAATGGTGCTTTTAAAAAATGATCAAAATGTTCCCAAATGCTAAATACAGAAGCATCAAACTTTTTTCAGTTAAAGAATTTTGTGGCTATTACAGGAGATCAAGCCTGTCATAAGCATCAGATGCTATTGTGAAGCTTAGTATTATATCTCTGATCCTGGCAGATCTAAGTTTTTGACATAAAAATCAACCCAAACGTCCTCCCTTTGTCTGTTGTTCACAAGATCCTTGTTGATTTGTGACAGAAAAATGTAAAATCACTGAGATGCTATGTACTACTTTAGTGAATTTACTTTTAATCTTCCTTCTCTACCTGGGAATTGTTCTTTCACCCTGGGCAATTTGTTTAAACTCTTTAAACGCCTTGTGTTTAATTTTACTAGCCTTTGAAACATTTACTTTTCCATTATTCTTCTAAAGAATACATGAATAATTATTAAGGAAACAAAAAAATTGAGCAAAAAAAAAAAAAAAGCATTATATATCTTTTTCTTTGTATCATTAAAAATACCCAAGATGCTCCTTCATTGTGAGATACTTTTAGAGGAAGAAGAGAAAATTGATTTACCCCAAATTAATTGTATATTGCTATAGTTTTGAGCCATTGGCAAGCTATCCCTTCTCAATTTTTTTTTTTTTTTTAATTTAGATTGGGTGGCAGTTTTAATATGAATTCTGTAGCAGTTCTTCAGTAGTAAAGTACCCTCCATTTGGCTCTGGGCAGACTGGTTGCTTTAACCCATAGGGTACAGTGGAATTGACTTGCAAGTCTAGTTCTGAGAAGACTAAGCAACTTCCTCTCTGCTATTTGAGCCCTTTGATGTAAATTCCTGGACTGCCATATTGTAAGGAAGCCCAAGTCACTTGACAAGGGAAGGCCATGTACAGGCATTCCAACTGACAGGCCCAGATGAACCCAACCTATGATTCTAGACTCTGGACTCTAATGAAAATATAAGAATACAATTATGAAAAAGCTGGATAGTCTTTGCTCCCTGTACTTCTTTATCACATATCTCTAACTCGGGCCAAAGAGCTGAACTGAATAGTATATAACTGACAATGCAGTTATTTGTAAAGCCCTAAATATCATGCTCAAAACCCTTTAAAAATTTGAAACCATACTTAAAGGATTTCCTATTCTATCACAATGTACTCTTCTCAAAAGGACAGCCTGTGAAAGCTTCATATTTAGACTGCAGAAATTCTGATAAGCACCTAAAGCTGTTGTTCACCTCTCATGGAAAACTCGGTGCAGATCAAAAGTGCCACACCAGGGCTTCCCTGGTGGCACAGTGGTTGAGAGTCCGCCTGCCGATGCAGGGGACATGGGTTCGTGCCCCGGTCCGGGAGGATCCCACATGCCACAGAGTGGCTGGGCCCGTGAGCCATGGCTGCGGAGCCTGTGCTCTGCAGCGGGAGAGGCCACAGCAGTGAGAGGCCCGTGTAAAGCAAAAAAAAAAAAAAACAGTGCCACACCAGCCCCCAGTGAGACACAGGAGCTATAAGAGTTGTGTTATGTGCTGAACAGGCAAAAAGAGTGTGTTTTATAGTGAAACTATAAAATAATTATTTTCTTGGGGTCATTGCCATAGGTGGTTTACATTTTATTCTATGGAACATAACATTCATACACTGAGTAAAGCTATAAATACAATGTATGTTCAAACATAACCTTATAACACTTATTAACAGTAAAAAATAATATCTTTAGTTGATGAGAGAAACAATTACAGGAGAGGTAAGTAAGCTTCCAGAAGGATGCTCTTTTGACACTGGATTCTTTTCCCTAAATCAACAATCCAGCATATATTCCATCCTTTCTTCCCCTACTCAGGTTTACCTTCTATTTTCAAAATATCCCCTGGCATTGTTTTCTATCTTTTTCTCCTTTTGATCACATTCTTGAAGTTAGAGCACTTTAAATTTTGATTGGATGTTAGGAATCATCTAATATAAGGTTAAAATCCAGCTAAATATAGGAAGCAAAGAAGTAACATAGGGCTTGCCTGGTGGTACAGTGGTTAAGAATCCTCCTGCCAATGCAGGGGACAAGTGTCGAGCCCAGGTCTGGGAAGATCCTACATGCCGCGGCGCAACTAAGCCCGTGTGCCACAACTACTGAGCCTGCGCTCTAGAGCCCGTGAGCCACAACTACTGAAGCCTGTGTGCCTAGAGCCCATGCTCCGCAACAAGAGAAGCCACCGCAATGAGAAGCCCGTGCACCGCAACGAAGAATAGCCCCCGCTCGCCACAACTAGAGGAAGCCCGCGCGCAGCAACGAAGAAAAAACACAGCCAAAAATTAATTAATTAATTAAAAAAAAAAAAAAGAGGTAACATAGATGAAGGTGGCTGGTGAGCATAAGAGAACAGAGGACATAACTGAAAAGAACTGGGGAGCCCATGCAGAACCTAGGAATCTAAAAGCAAGCAGTCGACACTCCTCAAGGGAAATACATCTCGAATATTTCCCATATGCTCTATTTGGCTCTCTCTAGTTAAAATATATTCTGCCAAAACTTGGAGAAACTTTAGGGACTCAATAAATCTTTGCTATTAATTTCATTTGTAAGATATTTTAAAAAATTTTAAAACTGTAATGAAAATAAAATGTCAAATATGTTTTATACCAAGTTAGCATGTGGGCAACCATTAATTCACTGTAAATTAATTGTTAACTCAATTTTGTGCTGGCCTCAGAATAAAGCTCCTTCAACCATCCCCATTTAATTGAAGAGTATCCTGAGTTTGCAAAGTATGGTTTTAAAACACTGATGACAGGTAGTTAGTTATGTTTGGTAATCACAATTTTCTCAATTTTGTAAAAGCAGAGCAAAACAAAGCAAAAGAATACTTTGGAGACTGAAGTTAATATAAGACAAATATTTTTGTTCACAAGCCCCGGTTTTCAACTTTTATTATCAATCAAAACAGTCTCATTTTTCTAATTGAACGACTATACAAATTATAGGTAATAAAATTGATTCTCAAGTATGATTTTATTGCTTTATTTTCTATATAATGAGTCTACAAAAGATTTGGTATAGCATGAGGCTTTCTTTTGCTACCAAAATGAAAATCAGTGATTCAACTTCCAAATTTTACTTACTGTTGTTTTTTGGGTTTTTTTTTTTTTTTCCTGTGTTTTTGTTTGTTTTTCTTTTGGAGAAGAGATGCCTAGGGATTTCAAAATTTCATGGCTAGGAATCAAATTAATTCTTTAAAAAATGATATAAAATTAATTTTTATTTTCAAAATAGAAAACATATGCATAAATAAGGCCATATTTAAATGAAGGAACCAAATGGCTAGACCATAATCTGATTAACCTGAAAATCGTTTCACTCATTAAAGAAAAACAAGTATTAAATAGAATGCTGCAGGATTATTTTAGTTAATTGGCATACTGTTGGTCTTGATAGTGTTGGGAGTTTTATATCGAGTATTTCTTGTGTTATGACTTCTTTAGAATATATAGTCATAACAACAACTACTAGTGGTTATTGAGTGTTAATCAGGTAATCAATAACTGAAGAGTTTAAGATTTTACCCCGCTTGTAAGCCAAATTATCCTGCTTACGAGTTTTTATAAATAGTGACATATGACATGGAATTCCCAACTCAGAGACAAAAGGCATCATTACTCAGCAGGTTGCATAAGCTTCATGTTCACATTCGTTCTCCTTGCTCCACAGATGTCATGGGGACCATGTGAAACAGCTCATGTGTATGCTGCACATGGATACACATACTAAACAACCCCAAATTTAGAAAACCCCAATCTTTTAAAGCTAGCTCCTAAAAGACACGCTCAGTCTTTCCCCAGGATAGAGACATTATCTTTTTTACACTGCTCAGGAAATAAATCTTTTATCTTTCTTGAAGAGAGATTCGATCTCTATGATCTATGGTTCTATCTCTATTTTATCTCTGATCTGTGGTTTATACATGGATGCTAATGCTTTCTTGCTCAGAAGATGTACAGAAACATGAGAGACTAATATAGAATTCTTTCCCCAAATATGTTCCAGGTAGCATGGTAAATAGTTAACATGTAATAACTTGGTTCATCCTCGCAAGACTCTGTAAGGTAGTTTTGACTCTTATTCTCACTTTAAAGGAAAGGTTAAGTAACTCGCCCAATTCAACAGGCTTGGTGGAGTATTGAGTTCAACTTGGGAAATCTCTAACTCCAGACACTAAACTCTTAACCTATACTGACTTGTTAAATATATAAACACAGCTGATTCCTTAGCAATAATAACATATTTCCCTTAACATTAAAGATACACAATTCTGAAAGTATGAAAACATAGATAAGAAAAATTACTGATATATATTATTTTAGTAAAATCATATTTTGATGAATACCATTGCAGGTTACCTGCTTTCTAATGAAAGAATGCAATTTTGTCAAGATATGTGTAAAAAATTATTTTTAGGGGAAAAATTACAAATCTGACATGGGTGAAGAAACTCTTGAGAAATTGAGTCTCAATTTATCCCTGGAATACTGAACAATTTATATGATGTACACATTTCTTTATTGAGCTTGTAAATAAACTGCAAGCCTCTGTCCCGTCTCTGACCCAGAAGGTGCCATGCCTTTGTTTAATTCTGCTGTATTATGATTCTGAACCTTTAAACAGAGAACTTGGCCACTAAGCCTATAAGAGATTTCACGTCTATTAAATCCATTCTATTTTATCGTGTTTATTTGAGATAAATCTATTTACACAACTTGCTCTTTGATCATGCAGAGCTCCTAAGAACACAGCATGCCAGGCCCTATGCTGCATGATTTATTGCCATGGAGAAGCTCAAGCAATACCTAAACACTATGAGGAGGGCAAAAGCCACTCCAGATTACTTGCAAAGAACCCCAGTGGCTTTCAATGGTTGAAGTCCAAAGACACTTACACTGATTTAAATTGCACCCAAATATTTAAAATAAATATTATTGAAACTGGATTTTAATAAATACACTGCTCACCAAGGTATTTTTTTTTCCAGCACTAGAAACTATTGATATAAATAATTAATGTTTGTAAGCACTTACAAGAGGCCCTGGTACAGAAAGCTTTATGTAAAAATTATACGAGTTTGTCAAACAAAATAAAAGATGGAAATCCTAGACATGGTCAAGGCTATTTACTTTTGTATTTGATTTAGAATTGCCAAACACTGTATAAATTTCACATAGAAAAATGAACTATTTTCCTAAATGTTCTGTAGAACACAGAATGGAGTGTGCTGTGATACATGATACTCACATGTGAGCGATAGAATATTTTTAAAGGAAGAAATGAATAATGGCTAAGAATAGCAAAAGAGAGCAAAACACTGGGAAGAGATGCAGGACTGGGCCTGGGAAGATAAGAACCTGAAGCTGGTATTGCAATGAATCATCTGTCAGCTGAACACAAACTTTGAAACTCAGGATCTGTTAGTGAACAGTCAATAAGTTTATTGAGTTGCCAGGCTCAGCAGAGCTCTTTCCATGAGTTATCTCACTTAATCTTCACCACAGCCTTGTGGATGGGAACGACTATCCCACGGTACAACTGAAGAAATTTAGTCACTGACAATTTTCAACTCGAAACTGGGTTGAAATAAAGCTATAGCACTTTTCTTCTATTGTTTTTCAGATTTCAGCCTCATAAACAAGTGGTGCCCATCCTTAATTATATAGTGGAAGTGAGTATCCAATATTCCTTGGAATGCCATTCAACACTATAAAGATGTTTTCTAACTTTTTATAATCAATGCAAATTCCTAGGCCAGCCAAGTATACATGTGTTCATATTTTCTATGATCAATGAAAAAGAAAAAAGGCCCTTTTCCAACTTTGTGACACTCTCCAATTCTTCCTCTCATCAGTACTTGACAACTCAAAATATAGGTCTATGAATCAAGTTACTTAAACATTTAGGTTTAGTTTGGCATCAGACATAGCTCTTGATAGCACCTAAATGTTTCACTCTACATTCGAGTAGCAGAATGCTTCTGTACACATAGACACAACAGGCATTAGCAAAGACACTGACTCAAAGGACTGGCTCATTTTCTGTGGAAATGAGAGCCAGCCATAAGAAGGAAGATATATTAGTATAAAAGGGATCCTAGGGAATCGATAACAAGAGGTACTGGGAGTAGGGATGCATATCTAGGTGGCACCAGCCTAGAGTAGAAAGGAAGCATTACAGACACTGGGCATTTTTTGGCATTTACAATTTGCTTTGCCCATCAGTTTTTAATTTGGGCACATACATGTTAGGTCTCTATAAGTACGCATAAACTACTCTGTTGCAGGGAATCGGATTTTCTAACTCAGCTAGAGTAGGCATGTACGACTTACTTATGGAATGAATAAATGGATGAGTCAATTAATGAACAACAGTTCTCAGCACTGTTCTCTTCAGATTCTGAAACCCAGCAATTGGGAATCACCTGCATTGTATTTAATGCATGATTTACAAGATGATTTACAAGCACCTTTACATAAAGAAAGGCCCTGATATATCAGAGCTTTACATTTCGGTATGCTAATGTGACTACCTTAAGCTGAGTTTTGTAACCTAAGCCCTACCTCTTATTTGCACTCTTTCTGTAAGTTTGGAATCAGTCAAACTTATTTATATAGTTTGCATTTTCATACTGTCTCCACACATGCATACATACTGTAGAAGCACAGTGACAAAACAGGAGTAAAGGAAAAGGTAAAAAGCAAAGGAAAATTATTGGGGAATAGGGGATATCCAATATTAAACATAATAAATCCCCTCTCCCCCAATCCATGGAAATGTGAAAATGATTCAAAAGGCCTCCCTACATTTTCCATAGTAGCATTTCATGTATTATAATCTTATCAATTAAGGAAGAAATATTGATCAGGGGGTTGGTTACCATCTGAGAGATTCGATAAAGCTCCCAGGGACACTTGTGCTTGAGAAGAGAAATGAAAGGGTAAGGTAATCAGTGCAAAGAGTTCAGAGCAGCTTGATAACAAAAGGCCGAGTGCACTGGCCAAGGGAAGAAGCTGCATGAAAGCCAATCAACTCTACCATTAAGCTCCTAAAATAGACCTTGCTTGTATCATGTCTAGATCTATCATGTACTTCAAGAAGATCATGGCCATCATTGTTTTAAAAAGTTAAACAACTCAAAAATAAAACAAATAAACAAAAAATCCAGACCTCAAGGGTTTCTCTAGTTTAATAACAGAAACAATCTAAAACACATAAAAAATAAAAATATATCTGGGAAAAATAAAAAATCTAAGAATGAAAACCATATCTGAGAATAAACACGTGATCAAGACTTTGTCATGTATTGCATCTCAACACATATTACATACTCAAATACTGAAATATTCAACTTGAAATATACCATTACACATACCATGCCAATGAACTCACATGGGGTATGACATTTAGATAAATTACAATACTAATTTTTTCATATTTAAGAATTATTTAAGAATATCATAATCCTTCACATAATGATTCTGTTAGTTCAAATACAGGATCCTTCAATGATAATTTTATGTCTTCTCAATCTAATATCTGTTGTGATTTCAGCTGTCAAAATAACTTCAACTTTAGTTAAAAACCTAACATATCTAGAGCTAACTTTTTAATCTCTTAGTTTTACAGGTCTTAAGTGGAAGAAAAGAAATTCTTTCTGATGCCTCTCCTGATTCTTGACACTTTGAGGAAGATTGGCTTTTGGACCTCTTTAATTTGTTTCACCTAGGAAAAACATCTTATGTATTCTCCTGGCTTTAAGGAACAAACATATATTATAGTCTCACCAGTTTTTTTCTTTATCTCTAGCGTAGCTCTATCCCTGAACTAGACTAAATGTTCAACTTCCAACATGTCATTTCTACAGGGGCATCTAATAACATCTTAAATTTTGATCTTCCTCACCTCACTTCCCAAGCCCGTTTCTCTCGCTTTCTTTCCCATCTAAGTAAGTAGTGAGTTTTAAACATCTAATTCCAATAAGTTCTATGAGAGCAGGGACTATTTCCCCCACTGTGAAATCCTAATTCATAGGATGACAGTTGGTATAAATTGGTTCTAAACGAATATGATAAAAGGATGAACAAATAAAAGAATGAGTTAAAGGAAGAAAGAACAAATGATTTCAGGGATATTAGATTTGGGGAAGACTTTAATGCGTTGGACTATTTTTCCATCTTTCGTGGCGGTGATATAAGTCTGAGTTTATATACAACCCTCAGCTGCACTTCAGATTTCTAGACCTAAATATCCCTCTCTTAAGGATGAGGATTAACCCAGTGGGTGCCTGTTCCACTTTTCCTAAATGTTTTGATAGATTTTTTCATAAGCCTTATTGGAAAATCATTTGCAAACGGATGGCTCCCTAAAGAATCCTTGCTAACAGCGAAGCCTAAAACATGCTAGAGGAAACGTTTAAACATTTTTTAAATGCCTGTTTTCACTTCTACTCCATAATACATGAAAAAGAACTTTTGCATGCACAGAGAATATGTGCTGGAGAGACCCCGACTAAAGAAAATATGGCTGTGGCTGTGATGTGTGGATACAGAGGAAACTTAGGTGACCCCTCAACAGCACTCTGTAGCCACACACAGGATGCTTTTATTTACATAGGCACCATCTTTTTGCAAAATCACTTAGACCATGGAGACCATGGTTTTTATTTTATTTATATATTTTTAACTTTGCACAGAATAATGATAGGATAAAAAAAGCTCCAGATCCTTCAAAGCTGATAAGTTCAGTTCCTTCCTATTATATTTTATCCTAAGACCTAGGTTGCACTCCTAAAATAATCCCAGATAAGAAGTGGGGAAGAAAACAACAAGTTCTATATTTTCATCATGAATCTATTTAGCATATTTTCCCATGCATAAGGAACTTTTGAAGACACAGCTAAATGTGTTTGCTGGGCCTCTGAGGTCTTTATCTTCAAACATCACTTCTAGTTTAGACGTGGAGAAACAGAAATGAAGTTGTTAGTCTAGGGAGTGTTCTTTTTCTCTCTATCCTGTGCCTCCAGAAGGGAACACGCTCCAGAAAAATTTAAAGAGCTCTCACAGTTCATTGGCAGAGCAGTACTAATGACCAGCTTATTACATCTCGAGGGCAAGTTTACATTTACTTGTCCCAACCTGGAAAGATGAGTATTAATACATTCTGTCTTGCCTGCTTTCAGTATTTTCCCCTATGTTCTCTATGGGGATTCTTAATTAGGCCAGGCTATTTGAATTGAGAGCATTTTTTACTAAGGAAAAGAAAGAATATTAATGTATCTGTCATTCATAAACACTGAACTAGATTTTAAGGACAGTCAGGAGCTCTATTTCTGGATGTCTTCTCAGTGCTTGTTTCTATTGATGACTTTTTTTTTTTCTCCTGATTGGTTTCATTTAATTGTTTAGTCATGTCTGTTAGTACTGTTATTCTAAATGTTATAATTGGGGGACTTCCCTGGTGGCACAGTAGTTAAGAATCCGTCTGCCAATGCAGGGGACACGGGTTCGCGCCCTGGTCCGGGAAGATCCCACATGCCACGGAGCAACTAAGCCCGTGAGCCACAACTACTGAGCCTGCGCAGTGGAGCCCGCGAGCCACACTACTGAGCCCGCATGCCACAACTAGTGAGCCCATGTGCCTAGAGCCCATGTTCCACCACAAGAGAAGCCACCACAATGAGAAGCCCGTGCACCGCAACGAAAAGTAGCCCCTGCTCAACACAACTAGAGAAAGCCCGCACACAGCAACGAAGACTCAACATAACCAAAAAATAAATTAATTAATTAAAAATAATATTATAATTGGGATGGTTATTATTTTCCAGTTTTTATAGCTCACATATATGTTACATAATCACAGTGATAGAAACTTATGTTTAGATAATCAATATGTATTTAGTGTGATACCACATAGTGCGCCAATCCTACCACACTTTCAGTTCTAATTCTGTTATTCTAAGTAACAAAATTGCTTTTGTTCTCCATGTCAGGCAGTTGATTCAAATTTTGCTTTAAATGTGTTTTGAGTCATTTGTTGCCTTGCTAGTTTTAAATGTCTCCCCTTGGGCATAAAAAGAGCAACAGATCCTTTTTGTTTTAGCTTTGTTTTTCAACAAGAAATATCATCCAAGTGAAAGTTAAAGGGTGTTTCTTTTATTTTTAGAGAAATGAATTATATATGAGGTTTGTTTCTCTGGCTAAAAATTTGTACAAAATGTTGAAGAAAACAATTGGGAAAATTCATACAGAAAGGCCTTTAGCCTGAACTGCTCAATGAATTTTGTTTTTTAACACTGTATATCCTGTATCTAAAAGTGTGAAAGCAATACAAAAACATGATTAAAAATAACATTATCTACACTTCTGTGAAAAGAATGGCCAAATAGCTACTCTGAACGTTTCAGTATAATGAATTTAATCAATACTACAAATATGCCACTGCTTTGCTTATTGGATATTTTTTTAAAGAAAAAATGAGGCTCTGGAATAATATAAATGTTCACATTTTTGGTAAACTTGTGGGATTCTTAATGGATTCCTTGAAATTATAAGTGAAATAGCACTAAAACCATTTTTAATACACTCCCTATTGAAATCTCCACAAATATATGTTGACTTCACCTGCTTAGCACGTAAATACAAAATTCCTTTCATGTTAAAAACATTTTAAAATAAAATATAGAAGCTGTCAAATATGTCATTTATAATAAGTTACTAATGAATATAGATGTAATAATAATTGTATATAGAGATTGTGATTGTTGTGATCTCAGCTTCAAATATACTTTTCATAGGGTAATAATACCACTCTAAGTATCAGTAATAGTATCTATGCTATTTTCAAGTAATTAAATGTATTGATATATTACTATTAAGGGTTAAAATGATTCTTTGAAAACTAAAATATCAAAATAATTTTTAGATTACTTGATTGGTTTAAAACATCATAGAAGTTTAGAAAATATCAATTTCAAGGTTCTAAATGTCCATGTTTAGCCTGTTGAGAGACAGAAATTTGAAGAATTAAGAGTTAGGAAGGGTCTAGTGTAACAATATAATCATAGTTACAGAAAAGGGTCAGTTCTGCGTACTTATTGGTCATTCATTTGGTTAGGCAGTAGTTTTCCTTCTGTATTATAGTTTCTTTTGAGCACTTGCCAAGTAACAGGGACTGGCATTCTTAAAAAGAAATTAGCATGGAGGTGTGAAGGGGGTAGTGAAGATATATCTAAGGGCCTGATATGGGTGAGGCACATTGGTTGAACAGAGTTAAACTGAATGCTAATAACGGGAAGAGAGAATCTGAAAAATGAAGGCAGAATATAAATACACATTAGAATATTGTTTTTTAATTATTTTGGTTGCAAATATGTTTTATATATCAAGACAATATGCATAAACATAAAACTGTATACACATGCACACAGACTGACACTCAGAAACACACACATAAAACTTCAAGAAAAATATAACCAAATGATACCTATCCGCACTATGGGCAGGGCACATTGCTTATTCTATTCTATTCCAGTTTATTATTTTTTAAAGTGGGGTGGGAGAAATGAGAATATCCATTTGAGATATTATGGCCCTGAAGAAAGAGAAAGTTCCAGCAGTTTTTTACAGTTAAGCAATGGATACACAGACCCTAATTTGGTTAGTCACTGTTAAAAAATAACTCAATTTATAGAGCACATACCATGAAACAATGAAATATAGGAAACATGGAATATCCCAACACGGTGACAAAAGGAAGAAAGAAGTTTGAGGGACTGGGGACCCAGTGATGCTGGGTTGTAGAGAACTTAATCTGTTGTCATAGTTTACTTTTATTTATATTGTTTGGACTGTACCCTTCCTGACTGAGAAACCAAGGCTAGTTTAGAAATTATTATTGTTATTATATCAGATATCCTAGATTAAATATTTAATAGAGGATTCCAACTTTCAGTAGGTAGATGCATTATCATACAATGTATTCCATATCCCAATAAGATACATAATTTTGTAATTCCATTTTAAAACTAGAAAAGTTAAGTAAAAATTATCAAAATAAATTGCAAAGATCATGAAAAAATTTAAGGACATGCCCTTCTATTATTCTTGTAGCATATATATTTTCAAGTTACCATATTCAATATTTACAAACTGATTTTTCATAGCATACTTTGTTTCTGAAATAATTCTCAGGACATAAAGTGTATATCTAGGTGCTTTTAGATGGTATTGATCAAAATTCTTAGAAAAAAATAAACAAACTTGCCTATTATATGCCTTTTAAAGTTATAAAGATACTCTACGTAAGAACATGTTATAAAAAATTCACCAGTAGGTAGAAAGATGAATTTGATTTTTAACATATTTAAATGCATTTTGAGCATGCCTTCTTTATACATTTTTTTTAATATCTTTTTTTTTCTTTTATTGGAGTATAATTGCTTTACAATGGTGTGTTAGTTTCTGCTTTACAACAAAAGAATCAGTTATATATATACATATGTTCCCATATCTCTTCCTTCTTGCGTCTCCCTCCCTCCCACCCTCCCTATCCCACCCCTCCAGGTGGTCACAAAGCACCGAGCTGATCTCCCTGTGCTATGCGGCTGCTTCCCACTAGCTATCTGCCTTACGTTTGGTAGTGTATATACGTCCATGCCTCTCTCTTGCTTTGTCACAGCTTACCCTTCCCCCTCCCGATATCCTCAAGTCCATTCTCTAGTAGGTATGTGTCTTTATTCCTGTCTTACCCCTAGGTTTTTTAAAAAGTTAGAATTAAAATGGAATAATTTCTTGTACATTAAGAAAATAAATTGTAAAGGACATTAAAAATAGTTTCAGATAAAAGCAAGTTCACTTAATAACTGACTTTTCATGATTGAAAATCCCTTTTTTTCCTAATGAAAATCAAAACATTTGCTAGTAAAATTTATTTGAAATAAGTTTTTGAACAACAATCAAAAAGTTAATTTTTCCTCTTACCTACTTTTGATCTACCGGTAGTAGATAGTATAATTTTAAACATGATTCATGAAATAAACATCTCTATCATTTATGAAATTCAATAAAAATATTAACTTTCTTAAAATTATAAGCAACTAATAAAACCAGTCTAGCAGTTTATTACATTTTTAGTGTTTAATTTGGAGAAATATATCTACTTTCTTAGTTTATAACCAGATTTACTTAGCTTCAAAGCTGACCTTACCACTGCATCAGTGATGAAAAAATGTCTAATTTTTTAATTATTAACTATACTGAAAGTGGAGACTTAATTTTTGATATAATTTTCTGCCCTAATTATATTTGTTACTATGCACACTAATTATAAATTAAAGTATGATGCTAGAAAAGCACTTTGTCTTTTAAAGAGTGACTAGACCTAACATACTTTCTTTCCATCCCTGGGACAGGATACAGATTTACATATTGAAAAACAAAGCTCTCAACTTCAAATTATGGAGTGGTATATTATTAGTGATCATTTTGAATTGTTAAATTTAGGACTCTGGGGGAAAAAACCTCACCATATCATAAAATTTCCATTAAGTTGTGAACTGGAAAAACTCCTATCCAGATAAAGAGGACTTTTAATAACATAAACTATTTATACCTCCTTGAAGCCTGCTGGATCAAGGAATAAGACTTTGGTTGATATCAGGTCAAAAGCCAGAGCATCAGTGTTTTACAGTTTTCTGCGTACCTAGAGAGGTGGGATAGGGAGGGTGGGAGGAGTCTCAAGAGGGAGGGGATATGTATGTAGATGCATATGACTGATTCACTTTGTTGTACAACAGAAACTAACACAGTATTGTGAAGCAATTATACTCCAATAAAGATCTATTAAAAAAAGAAAGCCAGGGCAAAGCTTGAGCAGAAAGTAGAGGTCAAGAGAGAAGTATGAGGCAAACCTCAGTTGCACAGACGGTATCAAGAAACACCTTGATCCTCAGGCAGAAGCAGTCAAGGCAGAAGTCAAACTGGAATTTCTTGTCACTGATGGGGATTAATTACGAGCCCACGGATTTGAAGATGGGAGTGAGCGACCCATATCACAGATGGTAAGAGTGCCTTCTGGCGCACTCTCTGCCAGGTGACACTCATGCCTCAAGATAGCATGATGCCTCTTTAAGCTTTTTTTTTTTAGATAACTACAAGTTTGTGGCAAGGAGACAATTTACAAACATTCATGATAATACAATAATTTATAGAGTGTGTTTACATCATCTCTGCTCATCTTGATGCTCACAACAAGTCCATGAGGTACACAGGGCAGGAACAATTGTAGCCCTCATTTTTCAGTTAAGGAATGTAAGAATCAGGGAGGTGAAAAGCTTTGACATGCATATTCGCTTGCTAAATGGTGAAGTTCAGATTCAAAATGTGGTGTCTTGAATCCCAATGACATTTTCATTCCACTATACCATATCAATCTAGGTAATTCAGTTCTCCAAGTGAATTGAAAGAAAACAGAAAGCTAAATGTAATAGTTCAAGGAGATATAGAACGAATCCAAACATATGAATCCAGAGATAGAGTTAAGACTGTAAATAACCAATCTTGTCAAGATATGAAAGCCATTCCAAGCTCTAAACTGAGATGTGATTTAAATGTCATATTTGAATAACAGTCCTGTGATCCATCATCTGTCATAAATTTTAAGATCCAGTTTTAGAGAAAATGAAAACAAACAGATTAACCCTTTCTTCATGCCAACATACAAAAACTATGAATTTTTAGCATCAGGACCTAAAGTTTCCAGTGAATACTTTTTAAAGTATTTTCATTTTCTGATTCCTGACACTTTACAGCATTACAGTTATATTTGTAATTAAATATTAAAATGAAAGAAAGCTTAGCAAAACAAATATTTAAACCTTTCCCTTAAAGAAAAATATCTAATGCTATGTTATTTGTAGAAATCTTACTACTTGTTAATTTATAGTAAATAAATTCTTCAAGAAATGAATTATAGGCAGGTTTTTTTTTTTCAATAGCTACTTTGTATTCCTGAGAAGCAGTCATTACATGTATTTATTCTGACTTCAAACATTCCAACTACCACTGTCATAAAACTAGGTTAACTAATTCAACCAGTAAAACAAAACAAAATAATATTCACTTGTAAGTTAAAGGTCTAAGTGAGTTGAAGTGAGGATGAAAGCACCTCTTGACATCTTTTCCTTTTATCCTTTTCTACTTTAACATATTTCTTATAATGATTTTTCTGGTCTCATACTAAACCTCCTAATAAGTAATGGAATTTCCAATAACACATTCAATATCAAGCTTTTTGTTCATTTTTTACCTGAAAGTCTAACTGTCCTATGTTGGTTAATATAATGATATTTGACTAAAAATCAAAAACTCCAAAGTCCACCTATTCAACCTTAATTTAGAATTGGGGAAAAATAACAAAAGTCTATACTTAATAAAATATAAAACTCAGGAAAATCTGAGTCCCTAAATTCTGCATATAATTTAATTATGGTATTAGATTCATCATATCTAATACTAAGGTTCTGCTTTTAGTGGGTGACTGCTTAGTATGAGTGGTTTAGAAAATAGAAATATATGAATCCCAACCACTTTCAAAATTGTAGAGACCTGGAGAATGCATTGTACTTTATGATGATAGTTTCTGTTTATATAGTTTGTTTGTTCTCTTCCCATATCAATCAATATCTTTGCTAAAAATTAAACATTTGTTGAAAATTAGAATATCTATGTTGTTAACTCTAATTAATAGTTGTATATTAAGCTGGTGTGTTTGCTAATCTGGATACACACTTGGTATATCCATTTCCTCAATATGTATGACACATGCCCCGATGAGAAGATGTAGATTAACTTTTCCTAAGTCCTCCCTTCTAAATTCTACTAAATAACGAGGAAGTACTCCAAAAGACAACTACAAAAGGAAAGACAAAAGTGCCTGGCTAGTGACTTCAGGATTCAAGAAATAGCATCGTAGTGAATTGTCTGGGTTTTCTTTTCATTTACCATTAATCTAGGTTTGGGAACCAGAGAAGCCTACAACTTGGAACTATCAACAACAAACCAAGAGGAGCCTGCTTCTGTGGCCAAATGACCAGGAAAGGAGAGGCTCAACAGATATCAAGTAGGGAGACCTCAGACCCTTTCCACACCCAGGGCAGTGGAGCCCATTCTTTCAAAGTGGCAGTATAGCCTGGTGTCTCTGGGTCTCCACCTAGAGGCAGGAGGTGACCCAGGCCCAGCATCTGCCAGCCTTCTACCAGTGAAAGACAGCCTGGTGACTTCTCCCCACATGCTCTCCCTACATACTGCAGGTGGGATAGGACAACGCCCTGTGATCCTGCAGGTAGGACCATCAGCAATCAATCCAGAGACCCAGCAGCACAGATAAATAAAACAGATAAGACAATATGGCAAGGGATCTGAAAATTAAATTCGAACCATTGTTCTGGCCACAAAGAAGGCCAGAACATACATCTTAAGCCTAAAAAGGCAATTGTTAAATAGTAGATTTAAATAGGACCAAGTTTCCTAACATAATATTCAAAATATCCAGGATAAAATCCAAACTCTCTCATCATCCCAAGGAAACAAAATCATTTGATGAGAAAGATAATCAACTAACACCAATACTGAGGTGAATCAGAATTTAGAATTAATGACAAGTATTTTAAAGCAACAGTCAAAAAAATGTTTCAACAATCGTTTCTGAATTCTCTTGAAGCAACTGAAAGGGTAGAAAATCTCAGCAAATAAATAATAGTTGGAAAAAAGCACCAAGTGGAATTTATAGAACTGAAAAACTCAATAACAATACTACCACCACCACCACACTAGATGGCCTCAAGAGTAGAGTCAAAATGACAAAAGATAGAATCAATAAATTTTAGGACAAGTCAAAAGAATTTAACCTAATCAACACAGAAAAAGCAGCCTGAGCAAAATTAATAGAGCTTCAAGGATCTGTGGGACAACATGAAAAGGTCTAATACTGATGTCATTGTAGTGGTAAAAGAGAGGAAGAAGAGTGTGGAACTGAAAAATTACTGGAACAAACAGTGCTGGAAACTCTCCAAATATGTAATACATAAACTTACAGATTCAAGAACCTTACTGAAGACCATCACGTAGGATAAACCCAAAGAAATCCATACAAAGACCTCAGAATTAACCAAATAAGAAGTAAAGACAACAACAACAAAAAGTCTTAAAAGCAATCAGAGAAAAGTGACCTTTACCAATAGAGAATACCAATATTAATCACAACAGATATCTCATCTGAAACATAAAGGTCCGAAGAAAGTAGCACAACATATTTCAAGTGCAAAAATGAAAGAAATGTCAACTGTGAATTCAATATTCAGTGAAACTATCCTTCCAGAGTAAAGGAGAAGTAAACACATTCTCAGGGAGGTAAATAAGAATTTGTTGTCAGCGGACCAACCCTTAAATCATGGATAAAAGAAGAAAATGGCACTGGAAGAAAGAAAAAAATAATGGTATGGGTTAACATTGAGCTACATATGCAGTAGACTATCCTTCTCCTCATAAGTTTTTAATAACATATTTTGCTGAATCAAAATAATAACACTATTTGATGCAGTGTTAAATGTGTGTAAAGGAAATAGTTAAGACAATTACATTTTAAAAATGGGAACAATAAAGGACTAAATTCAACCAAGGTGAAACAGAAAACCTGAATAGTTCTATAACTAGGAAAGAAATTGAATTAATAACTAACTTGACCACCCAAAAAGGAATCTTCAAGCCAAGATGGCTTCTCTAGGGAACCGACCAAACACTTAAAAAGAATTAACATCAATTTTACACAGTCTTTTCCAGAAAATAGAAGGGGAGGGGACACTTTCAAACATATTTCATAAACACAGTATTGTTTTGATGCCAAAACCAAAGACAGTACGAAACAAGAAAACCACAGACCAATATCTCTCATGAACTTAGATATAAAAATCTTCAACAAAATTTTACAAAATTTTGTAACTTCAACAAAAATTTTACAGCAATACATAAAATAAATTATATATGATAATCAATTGGAATTTATTCAAGATACACAAGGCTGGTTAAATATTCAAAATCAGTGTAATCACAATATTAACAGGTTATAGAAAAAATCATTATGACCATATCAATTGATGCAGAAAACATTCAAACAAATCCAAACCCATTTATCATAAATCACTTAGGAATCGAGGATTATAAGATACTTTCTCTACTAGATAAAGCATGTCCACAAAAAAAAACTACAGCTAATGTTATACTTAACGGTGTAAGACTGAATGCTTTCACCCAAATAGCAGGAACAGGCTAATGATGCTTGCTCTTACTACTCTGATTCAACATAGTACTGGCTGTTCTAGCAAGGGCAATAAGGGCAGAAAATACATTGAAGGCATACATATTGCAAATGACCTAAATTTTATAACTCAACACTTATAGGAAAAAATACATTGGAAAAATATCTTCAGGAGATTTATTTAGTTAGTTAGTTAGACTTAAGCACAAAAGCATGATGGGAAAAGTTGATAAATTTGACCCCACTAAAATTAAAACCTGTTGCTCTTCAACAGTTCCTCTTAGCAAGCTGAAAAGACAAATTACAGACTTTGAGAAACTGTTTGCAAACCACACATCTCACAAAGGATTTAAATAGTTAACTAAAACAGTTAAGTCTCAAGGGTAAACAAAACAATCCAATTAGAAAATGGGCAAAAGAAATGAACAGACATCTCACTAAAGAAGATATACATGAAGCACATAAGCTCTTGAAGTGATGTCCAATATCATTAGCCATTAAGGAAAGGTAAATTAAAACCACAAGGCAGCATCACTGAACTCCTATTAGAATGGCTGAAAAAAACACACTGAAAAGGATGTGGAGAAGCTTGATCCCTCATTCATTGCTGGTGTGAACGTAGGTACAGCCACTCATGAGAATACACTGGCAGTTTCTCTGAAACTATAAATACGTTTACCATACAAAGCAGCAATTTCACTCACGAGAATTTATCCCTGAGTAATGAAAACTTTTTTTCATGCAAAAATCTATACACAAATATTCATAGCAACTTGATTCATAATAATCAAAAAATGAAAACAACCCAAATGTCCTTTGATCAGTGAATTGTTAAACAAACTGAGTTACCCATACCATGGAATACTACTCTGCAATAAAAAAGAGTGAAATATTGGTAAATGCAAAAATTTGGAAAGACCTAAAGGAAATTGTATAGCATCCTTGAAATAAAGTAATTATAGAGATAGAAAACATATTAGTGGTTGTCATGTATATGAGTTTGTATTTGGGGCATGCCTATAAAAGTGTAGTACTAGGGAGCCTGGATAATAGAACAGGTCTGCATCTTGATTGCTGATTGACTGATAACACTGCACAGAGCTATACATACACAAATGAATGCGTATATTACTGTTGACATCTGAATATACTTTGTGGGCTGTACAAATGTAAATTTCTTGATGTACTATATTTATGTAAGTTGTTAAATGTGATGGAGAAGTGTAAAGAATGTATGAGACCTTCCTGTACTTTTTTCAACTGTCTATGAATCTATAATTATTTCAAAATAAATGTGTAAAGACAATGTAGTACATGTGCCCAAGGTTTGCTCAACCACCAAGCAAGTTCAAAACCAAGCAAGGTTTGCTCAACAACCAAGCAAGGCTTCCATAGCAGACTATGGAACGTTTAATCTGTATTAAAGTGATCAAGACCACTCCTCTCCACAATGCTAATTTCTAAGCAATGCATCAATGTAAGTTTCCATCTTTACATATGATTGAATGGCTGACCTACTTTGTAATCATAAGTGAGTTATATTTAACAGATAAAAGTAAGCATAGCTACAAATGTGGAATCAAAGATTACATTGGCCATAATCATCAAATTATATTTTCTCAACATGTCTCTTCCCAAGGCTTAAGAGAAACAACGCTAAGTCTATTCTTAATATCTCCCCAAAATCTCTGCATCAAAATGAGTTTTCCTTAGTTTGTTCTTAGATATGAGTCTTGCATTTAGAAAAAGAAAAACAAGTTTTGAGACATGTGTATTATTTTCCCTTTCAAGGCTCCATAACAGAAACCCACCTAAGTATTTGACAGATTAGAGTTTACAGCCACTTGCACGCTTCCTGACATAATCTTTGACACAGAGGCATATATGTGTGATGCCTCACTCCTACTTTCAAGTGCTTAACAATATATAAGCTAGACCAGCACCCTCAAAGCTCAATCACAGCTCAATCTTGTCTTGAAAATCATGTGTAAGTTTTGGAGTTAAATAATATTCCCCCCAAATTCCAAAAAAGAACATAAGCAAGTGAAAGTATCTTTTTTTTTTTTTTAGAATTTAGGTTAGAAAGGAAATATTTAAAAATAAGTACATTATTCCTTTTTAAATTAAATTTCTTTGCTGGAAAATAGGAAAATATTATTATCATTTTTTGGCTAAACCAGAATACATCAACTTTGCTTAATGGACAAAATATGGTCACAAATTAATCAGTTTGGGGCTACCAACTGCCTCCAGTTACAAAAGAAAAAAAAGCCTGAATTTATAATATTTTTTTTAAATAACTATCAAGATAATTCTATTTCATTATGTGTAATACATTAACTACAATTGTGACCAAAATTATTCTCCTTACCAATGATTTCTGTTAATTGCTATCGGGAATTTAAGTTATCAGATAACCCATACAAAGTAATATCAAGAAACAATTCAGTGATTTTAATCATAAAATTAAGAATCCTATCACAAATAACTACTGAAAATAACAAATATTTGATACTTAATATATGATTTTACACTGCATATAGGTATTAATAAATGGAAAGTAAATATTACTTTTATTATAAGGCTCAAAATACTTATCAAAAGTTTTCCAACCCACAGACAGATATTTTTAAACCAACGCTTCTCTACGAAAATCGTATTACCATGTACTAAATAAAATGAGTAAGATACATTTCCCTCGCTTGGATTAGGTTATTTATTGCTTTGGTTCAGTGACAGTGATTGGCTATTTTAAGAATGAATCAGTTTAACTTATGCTCTTGTGCACCCAGTGTATTTGATTAGATCTGGGGTGGATAGGTTTCAATGTCAGCGTCTGCTCCTTTCAATTGGCTGCGGCAGCCCTGAGTAAAAATTTGAGAAGACATCTGAAGCTCAATGGGAAAGATTCGAGATGTCTTCTAAGTGTGTGAGACCCAGTGTGTGCCAAGTGTCATGGCAAACCAGCTAAGTATTCTTCTCTTTGGGTGAGACATGTAAACGCTATAAATATAAATGAGGATGAAAGCTTGTATATCTGTTCCATAGTAAACTTCATTTTACTTAAAAACAGAAATCATAAAAACTGAAGCAAGTGCATCTTTTAAAGACCTATTGCAGAAGCTCCAGTCTTTGAATTTTCTTTAGTATTCATTGACTTTTTTTCTTTAAAAATACATATTAGTAACTGATAACACATATTTGAACTGAGGCACTTTACTTTTAGTATTATCCTTGAATTTAAAGAGTACTGGGAAGTAGTCTAATTTGGAGCTTGTTTTGTTTTGCCTGAGAAACAGTCATGCCTAAATCCAGCTGACCCTTGAACAATACAGGTTTGAATTATGCTGTGCGGGCCCACTTATATGCAAATTTTTTCAACAGTAAATACTACACTATTGCACCATCCACTGTTGGTTGAATCCATGGAAGCAGAACCGTGGTTATAGAGGGCTAACAATAAAGTTATACCGGAATTTTCCACTGCAAAGGAGTGGGCACCTCTAACCCTCACTGTGTTCAAGTTTCAACTGTAAAGTTAATTGGGTATGTGATATCATAAAATTGAGTTTATCATGGTACTATATCTTATAGTGTACTGAACTCTGAATTAATACACATATCTCTTCTAGAAGTGCTAAAATTATTGCATTGTAAGGACATTTTGACACTGCATAAGTATATATATTTGCCTCTTAGGATACTCACTGTTTCTCAGTTATGTAGTGAGGATGGGAAGGGTGAGAGGCAAGGTTCCAGCTGTTTGTTATTTTCCTACTCTGCTTTTAACTTCTCACCATTCAGAAGTATCCAGATGGTTATAAATATTTAGGAATCTGAGGCATTTCAAAGTCAGGAAATCTGTTACCTTCTAAATACAAAAGCAACTTACCAATTCTCAACTCACTTATTTGAAAATCAAGAACAATAGAAGCAATATATATATATGTGTGTGTGTATGTATATATATATTATATATAGTATATATATCTTTAAAGAGTCTTTGTTATTCTGTTGTATGATCACCCTGTTGTTTCTATTTCAGTTTCAAACTGCAGCAGAGGCTGAAATGTAACCTAATAACTCTATACCTCCCAAATGAGCCTTCCAAGACGACGTCTGGTTTACTGATCCTTTTGTGTCTACACCATCCTGCTGAGGATCTGAAGACAAAATACATAGAGGATGCGCAAACACACGTCCTGCCAATACAGTACATGGCTCTCTCCATAACACTTTTCATTCATTACCAGCACATGCAATCTCTTTGGCTTATTTCATAGAATAGGCAAATGTGAATGTACGTACTTCAAAACAAAAAGCATTTTACTCAAGTAACTCGTGAAGCTGTATTTCACTGCTTGCAGCATATTTCATTTTTAAGCTGTCAGCATTTCTTCAATACATAGAACTGGCCACCACACGCAAAGTTAGCAATTTCATAGTATATTCACAGCCCATTAATAGGTTTGCCTATATGGGAGGAATATGGGGGGGGGGCGGGAATTCTGACATAGAGAAATGAAGATCTGTCACAACATTGAAAGTTAATTATAAGGTTGTTCAGTTGCTTGAAACTAGAAGCTCTAAAACAGAAAATATATCAACAGAAATTTCACCATCTGAATAGAGTCACAAGTGTCTATTTTTCCATTTTCACTTATCTGACAGGGAAATAATATTGGCAAACACATATTTACCTAGGTTACTAAGGAAAGCAATTACTTGGGTAATATTTCTAAAGAGTCATCTTCTAGGAAAGACTTTGACATAAGCTGCTGTGCTCAAAATATCTGTTGCTGGATTCCAAGTCAGAAAGGTATACACAGTGCTCACAGATTACTTTAAAAGAACATAAAATCTCAGCTGTATTCTAAGCTCCTAGAATATCCATGATTAAAAACATTCATGAATGTCCTATAACTTATAGATATAGTCAAATATAACAAAAATACAGGAAGTCTATGTACAGTATATTGAGTATGTTAAGAGCAAAGAATAAATGGGATTAATACCCAAGTAAGGAAAGAACCATTAATTAATTAATTAACTGGAGTACTATTTGTAGTCTTGCTATTACTTTGGCTCAACACAATGGATAGTAGTAATCCTGGAATTTCTCTGGTTTGTTAATTATACTTGTAAATTTTTATTATGGTTCATTGATAGGCCTTGTTGGTAGGCAGAAAATTTCAACTTAAATTAAAAAGTCAAATGATTAGAGCTTAAAAACAATTACAGACAACATTGTTGCTAATGAATACCTCACATATTCTTCTCTGCCAGAAAAATGAATCCACTTAGCTGTTCATCCTTAGCCTTGACATAGTGATATATAACTTGTTTCCTGAAGTAGATTTAATGGTGTAGATTATTTTGCAGACTAGAAAACAGCACAGAAAATCACTATGTTGCTTTATGTCATCCTGACACAGCTTTTTGTCTTGCCACCAAAGCAGAATTGGAGCATTAGAGTCTAGTCAAAATATGGGAAGGTTTGCTTTGATTTTTGTCTGTATGTTATGTGTATTTGGGGGAGGGTGAGTGGAGTGGGGAGTTAAATGGAAAACATAATCAATATAGTTACTGGAGTTTTAATTTTTCTTAGGAAAAGTGAAATCTTTTAAACAAAGAAAAAGTTGAAGAGGATTTTAAAATAAAAACTATTGAAATCATAGCTATTACTTTGAAGTATCTATTTTTAGAAGACTATAATCAATGAATTCATAGAATTTGACTACCATATCTTTGCATTCATTTCAGGCCTTATTACGTTATCTGCACTTAGTAGACACACTAAAAATGTCAATGAAAGCTAGCATTTGGATCATTTATGATTCTGAATAGATACAGAGGAACAATACATATTGCTTTACAAATAACTATTACTTATTAGTGACTATGTTGATATTTGCTAATATAATAAATTTTAGAAAAGTAAGAGGTGAAGAAGCTGTTAACAGAATTAAACTGATTATTTTGTTTGTTTAGTTTCACAGGTATATGCATTAGTGCTGTGAAGAGAAGCAGCAATTAAGATTTCAGTCCTATAATTGTATATTTGATATGAAAATTGAGAGAAAAGCTAGACATGTTGATCCATATTTGGGAGATGAAGTTTTTACTGGGTACAATAAAAATATGCCAAATTGGGCTGTCATATTTGGAAGACAGACCAGCACAACTGTAGATAAAACTCTACAGAGGTTTATACTAAACATGTCCTTAATTCATAAATATGTTGGAACAATAAAAAAAAAAAACACTCATTTAAAGAAAACACATAGCAGAAAGAAGAGATCAAGATGATCAATCTGAATAGATTTCTGGAAAGCAGAATATAGATAGAATATAGATATTCTAAATACATATATATTTTTTCAAATTTTCTTATTTTTTTCAAATACACACACACATTTGAAAACTATATCAACAAAACAAGAAGCATCTATTAGGAAAAGTAGTAATCTCAGAAAAAGGAGTTTTGGGAAATTAAAGATATTACTGTAAAATGCAGACAAGTGAAGTTTAGGGGGACAGTGAGCCGAAGGGCTCATTATGTCATGACAGTGTCAAGATGCAAGAAATGGAGGTACTGAAACTGACTGGAGCATCATGGAAATAACCAACAAAAGAACAAAATTCAAAAAGAATGCTGGGCTTCCCTGGTGGTGCAGTGGTTGAGAGTCCACCTGCCGATGCAGGGGATCCGGGTTCCTGCCCCGGTCCGGGAAGATTCCACATGCCGCGGAGTGGTTGGACCCGTGAGCCGTGGCCGCTGAGCCTGCGCGTCCGGAGCCTGTGCTCCACTACGGGAGAGGCCACAACAGTGAGAGGTCCGCATACCGCAAAAAAAAAAAAAAAAAAAAAAAAAAAAAAACAAACAAAAAAAACCTGTATCAATAATTTTAACAATTTCATCATCTGGTTAAGGTGGTGAGATAACTTAAATTTTATCCACCTCTGTGCAGAGAATTAATTGTAATCTGTGCTTGTGTTAATTTTATACTGATTTAAAAAATTCCTAAGAGGATGTAAAGAGAGAAGTCTGGCTCTTAACTTTAAATATGACAGAGTGGCCAGGTGAGCCTGAAAACCAAAGAAGCAGTACACATATTTTATTATGTATAGTGAGTATTACCAGTTGCTAAAAACTTTAATGGAAATATAGATGGTAGAACCAAAGTTGAAAAAGTTAAGAGTAGAATGAGAGAAAATTTAAGAATGAACAGGAAAGCCACAAATGGCTACAAGTCCCTGATGAGTAGCTGTATGGCATAATAGTGTACACACAGGGTCATGGATCTATTCATCTAGTAGATAAACTTGCTGACCAGGATAACACTCTACAAAAAATAATATGCCAGTGGTAACTATATATATTTTTAATGAAACATTTCATTACAAAAATCATATAAAGTTTCAGATATCCAAGAATGGATATACTGATTTATTTTTTCTCAAAATATCAAATTCTGAACATATTAAGGGGCATTTTTATGATTAAAAAATACATACCTCAAGCAGCATGCTATTCCATCATAATTAGTTGAAAATTGGTTATATAATATCTTTATTTATATGGCTGAAACATACTTGTAAGGAAAAATAAACTTTTATAAACTAAGTTTTACTTAAATTAAGGGAAAAGTATCAAAATATCAAAAGATACTCTTGGAAATATAGGTTTTCTTTCTTCAGCTGAAAGCCAATCCTATGTATAATTTAGATACCAAATTGAAATGAAGTTTAGCTAACTCTTTCCATACTTGCTAATAAAATGTATTTACATAATGATAAAAACATATGCTCAATTTCAATCTTTTTGATCTGCCCACTGTCTAAATAACGATTTACTTGTAGCAGGGGGTTCTAAAGGTAACACTTCAATTACATTTCTTGGGCTAGAAATGCCAGGCATAATAATTTTTAGTCATCAGCAGTTAGTGTTAACTATATTTATTAGTAGCAAACTTATTGTTTAATACGATGGTAAGCCTCCCTATAAATTTCTGCACAGGACCTTCAGAAAAGTGTCCTGCAATATTTAGTGACCGTTTATATTCAGTACTGGTTGAATTTCAAATTATAAATACTAAGAAATCACTTGGTATTAAATTATTCTCCCTTGAAACTCCTTATCAAATAGTTAACAATGTGTCTAACCAATTCTTTTATAATAGGAATGAGGAATAATTACTGTCTAATGTTTAGTTTTAGTATAGGTATATTTTATACTTCCTTACGGTAGAATATTTGTGATTATAAGGAGGAAAAATATGTGTATATAATGTTTCTTTTTCTTCTGCATAACCAATGTATTAAACAACTGTCAACAGTAGCTTCAGAATAACAGAAAGACTAGATGCAGATATTGTTGAGTTAATCAAACAAAGGTAAATTATTTAATGGTACAAGAGGAGGTCATGGCAGTCAGGACACATAGGAGAATGGTTAGCGATATTCCTCAAGGGTACCATTGTAAATGACCTGACAAAGTGATGCCACATCATACTGTTTTGTAAATTTAAACATTCTTCATAAAATATAACAAGAGAATATGGTATAATACAGAACATCACACATGAGTTTATGTCATGTACATTATTCTCAGTTGCCCCAAATTTACACAAACTGGCTAAAGTAAACTCCATTTAGAGTTGAGAGAATGAGTGTCATTTACCTGGGGATTCCTAGGGTCATCCTACCAGGCTCTCAATATGTTATAAGGGCTATTTTACATGTCCTATTTCTTCCACATTTTTGTCTTTTTATGAATTCACTCAGCCAGTATTGCCTGGTGCCTACCAAGTTCCTGGCATGTGCTCGTCATTAAGGACACAAGGGTAGGATTTAAGACCTAATCCCTAGTCTCAGGTAGTTTACAGTCACTTTTTTGAAACTTCCTGATAGCAGTTTCTAGAGCCCTTGTATTTCATTTCCAGTGCAACAGAGCTCAGGGCCAACAAGATATCAGGGCATTTTCCCATATATCTGCTATATTTGGAAGTGAAGCATGTTTGTCATTAAACATCATAGAGTTTCCTAACTTTAACAAATATGATAAATATTGAGGTAGAGTAGAGAATAATATGCAGCTTTATCCTTAGACTATCCATGGATGTTAATCTTTCTGAGAGATTTTCACACTTCAACTCTTCTTGTTTTGAGTTGTCATACATAATTCATATAAGAATCTCAAGAGCAGAAAACTATGAACTAAGAATACCTTAGTAAAATCTCAAGGAGTAAAGGTGGATAAAAATCTGACTTATTTGTAAAGTGAATTTTACATGTCTTCATATTCATATCTATAGATAGTTATATTACCCCTTTTAGTTAAGTTCTATTTCTGCCCTAGTAAGTGTCTGGGGAAAAATAAAATCTGTTCCTCAGTTTAGCAAAGTGTTGAAAATTCTCTTTTTATGTTTTTCATGCTATAGAAATTGAATATCTTCTGACCCTTTTCATTGACCATTTTAAGGAGATATCAGCACTGAGAAATATGAATTTAATTTGATGAAGATGGACAAGAGAATCATTGAAAATTAGTTTTGTACTTTCCTAGTGATTCAGACCTCTGGAAATACATATATGTGAAACACACATATATACAAAACACATACATGACACATACAAAATATATGAAATGTGAAATATATGAAACATGGAATGTATATGTGAAACATGTATATATGAAAATATTTTAATAAGTGGAGAACAATGTATTAGTTATATGTGTTATCTACATATGTGTTAGTACATATAATGGTTTATTTAAAAATCTCTAATCTTTACATACCCTTTCATAAGTTTTAAATTAAGATGTTCATTGCAGCCAGCTAAGAGCTAAGTGTTTCTATTTAGATATATGCAGTTGTTTTAGTTATCCTTTATTATGTAGATATCAAAGATTGGCTATTCACAAAAATAAATTGTTAGTAAAATTCCAATACTCCAGTATTTGATCTTTAGGTAAAATCATGCCTGTAATTTATTTAAGAGGTGACACTGGTATGACTTTGTGCATCTGAGAAGGATTGTATGTATATTTTTTTTTTCCTTTCTTCCATCATCTGGTATAAATGTGAGGTGATGTAAATAGAGGGTTACTTATTTTCAGAGTTAAATGATTTGTCTGAGAAAATACAATCTTTATTTTTATTAAGGAGATATTGTCTATTAAAATGTGATCTGTGGATAACTGAAAGTGGGACAATCTTTATCAATGATTATGATGCTTAAATATTTGTCTCATTGATGAGTCCATTTTTAGAAAGTATAGTAGATATATAGGTCCTCATGAAAAAGACTTTTTGAAATAAGTCTTGCTCTCTTTTTTCTGGGCTCACAACTAAACTACTTTTGTCAGCTTCCTTTGCATTTAGGAATGGTCATATGATGCTTGGCCAGCCCACTGAATTTTCCATTTGGGATATTTAATCCTATTTATTTTCAGGTGACTAGATAGTGACATCCAAGACGAATGAAGCCTTATGTTGACTGGGGCAGAGCTCTGGGTACCCTAAATCCCTAAATGACCAAAGTAGAACAGATACCCTCAACCAGTGACCTGGAACCATGTTGGGCTATTCAACAAAGACCCTAGGTAGTTACACCTATGACTCATGCATGACCTGTTATGGTTAAGCTTCAAAGCTGTACTGTAAGGTATCTAAGGAGAGGGGTTAGGTCTTTCTAGTCTTACCCATATGCCTTTTGTGCCAGGCACATGCCAGAAACTTGATAGGAACCAAGGAATATTGTCTGAATAAATACTTTAAAAATGTCAAAATGTAAAAGAAGAAAAGTACATGTAAAGTAGTCCCTATAACATACTAAGAGTCTGTTAATAGAATCCTCGAGATCCCCACGTAACAGACAGTCATCCTTTCAACTCTAAATGGAGTTTATTTGAGCCAATGTGGGGAAGCTGAGAGTAACAAATGAGACATAAACTCATGTGTGATGTTCTATATTATACCATACTCTGTTGTTTTATTTTATGGGGAATGGTTAAATTTCTAAAACAGTATGATGTGGCATCACTTTTTGGGTCATTTGCAAAGGTACCCACCCTTGAATAACACTGTTGACAATTCTGCCATGAACTCCTCCTGTACCACTAAATAATTTCCCCTTGTTTAACTCAACAATGCCTCAATTGTTTTGCTGCTGTTGTTCTTACTATACTATTGATATTTCTACAATAGTTGTTATTCAGAAGAAAAAGAGAAATGCATGGGTAAAATGGAGTGAAAAAGAGAAGGCAAAACAGGAAGAAGGAAGGGAAAGTGAATGAAGGATGAAAAAAAGAATGTAAAAGTGGATTAAAGAAGGGAAGAAAGAGAAGCCATAGAGTAGGAAATCACTCTTGGGATGAATATTCACATTTCTTCCACTGTGTATTTGAGTGTTTATGTATTTGTGTGTAATTGTATATGGGTGTGTGTAACATGTAATTTAAACAATATTCTCTTTACTTAAATTTTCTCTTGTATATTTAGTAATAGAAAATTTTAAAATGTTAATAAAAGATATCAATACGAAAATAGGTATTTTCCTATAGAAATGTTATATAGTTGTAATTATACTCTATTTAAAATTTGCAAATATTTATTTTCCTACTTGCTAAGTTTTCCATTTGTTAATCTAAGAAAACCCAATTTTAAATTGTGAACATAACATTTTATCTAACATTTATTTAAACAATATTAAATTTTGTTAAACATTTAGATTATTTTCACTGTTTAGTTACTATAACTACAGGGGCCTTAAACATATTTTCCATATTTAGGGCAGTTTCTTGGAGGTGGATTTCCAGAAGTGGAGAGGGTGAACAGAAGTATATATACATTGTATCACTTTTAATAAATCAGTTGTGAAATTGCCTTCTAAATGGTTAAAACCAACATAGAGTATCATTATAAGAGGGTGGCCACTTCAACACAATGTGACTAGAGCTGAACTTTGTTTCAAAGTTAAACTTGAAGAAATGATATCTCATCTTGGCATAATTTTAATATCATTAATTATGTGTAAGGCTAGAATTTGTAGTGATTACATTCTTTGTAATTACGTTCTTTGTTTTGTTTCCTACTGTCCTTTTTGATTCATTTAATATTTCTACACATTACTTATATAATAATGTTATTTTATAATAATGATTACAAGTCATGAGGTTTTCCAATTTTTTTTTAATTATAGCATAATAAAATTGTTACTCCATCAGTATTGTAGTAAATACTTTGTTAGCCTCAGTTATTTTTTAAAATTCTGTAGGATGTTAAGTTTATAGTTTTTCAAATATAAGCATTTATTCTCAGCAGTACTTTTTCCTAAAAATTTCAAGTTTATATTAACCTCCCTTCCATAGGCATTATAAATATTCCATTATAATTCCTTCGGTTTTCTATGATCTATCCTTTTATAATTGATTCCTACTGCATTATTATTTTGTTTGAAGAGGTAAGATTTTAACAGATTTCTCCAATGTTGCCATAATTATAGGATCTTCTCTAACCTTGAGTGTGAAGTCTCCTTAATTGTATGATAATGTTTATGTGTAAAATTATTTATTTACAGAATATTCTGTTACCTTCATTTGTCTCTCTAGTCTTACACATTAACATCAGATTCTAGTTTTAAAGATACAAACATATTTTCAAGTCACATTTACTATTTACAAACATTTAATAAATTAATTTGAAAAGATGTCATATGAATCCAGTGATAAATCCATATTTAATGTATAAATTATCCATAATTAGTAAATGGTAAATTTAGAAAGTGATAAATCCATACGTTAGAATAAGTTAAAAAAACATAAAATTAATTTCCTTTAAGATTATTTGACATATTTAGGTCTGCTTGGTATCAAGCTCCAAGTTAGATGGTATTACCATATATTTTCCAGAAAATCTTAAGGCAATTCCATGTAATGTTTAAGTAAGTCTCAGAGAATACTATTTAAAGTATTCATTATACACGATCCATTCAAAATGATATGACTTCTCATCTAATTTGCCAAAGAAAGATATTATTGAGCTTTTTTTTTTTTTTTTTTTTTTTTTGGCGGTACGCGAGCCTCTCACTGTTGTGGCGCAGGCTCAGCAGCCATGGCTCACGGGCCCAGCCGCTCCGCGGCATGTGGGATCTTCCCGGACCGGGGCACGAACCCGTGTCCCCTGCATCGGCAGGCGGACTCTCAACCACTGCGCCACCAGGGAAACCGCTGAACTTTTTATTCTCTCCCTTTTGTGACTCACTATGTAATGACAAAGGAACATGTTGTATTTCCTTGGATTTTAGATTTTTACCATTTATTTTTGATCTTAAGTTTAAACTTGATCCAGATTACTGCTATGAAGAGATATAAAAGGAAAAAAAACAACAGAAACATTAACAATAAGCCTTAGTAAAAACAATTCATGTGGACAGGTCAATCCCTACATTCCTGTTCATTCATTTAGGTTAGATAATTCCTCACATAAACCCATGAGTTTATTTGTATTTGTGAAGTTTTTAACAAACCAGCTTGCTTCTTGCACTTCTACAACATATTTTCATATGTTATTTTATGCATTTTTGAAAAAAAATTTAGAAGAGTAAAAATTATCAAGTGGTTTTCATTTCAATCTATCTTTTCACTTTAAGGTATAAAACAAAGATGCAGTTGGTGTGAAAGACAAAGACAAAAAGTAATTGCCAGATTTTTTAAATGATTATGAGCTCTATCTTTGACTAAATTTTTTTTTTTTTTCCCGCGGTACGCAGGCCTCTCACTGCTGTGGCCTCTCCCGTTGTGGAGCATAGGCTCCGCGGCCATGGCTCACGGGCCCAGCCGCTCCACGGCATGTGGGATCTTTCCGGACCGGGGCACGAACCCGTGTCCCCTGCATCGGCAGGCGGACTCTCAACCACTGCGGCACCAGGGAAGCCCTAAAACTTTTTAGAGCTGGAACATTACAGAATATCAAAAGGGGACATATCAAGAATATTTCCATATGTTGTGTTATAAAATGTATTCAGCCAGATCAGTAGTTAATGCCAGTACACACAATTATTTAGTCATGCAGGCAAGTTGAAATTAACTTGAAAAAAATTGTATGAAGTATAATATGGAACTGTATATACAGATCCTAAAAAAATGTTGATGGGTTTCAGGTAACTCCATTATGGGAACTAAGCTAGGGAAATAACCTGAAATGCAAAAAGGGATGAACAAAAATGACCAAAATAATGTTGGCAGTAGCAATAAACTAAAGACCCAAATGTAATAGCTTGGATAAATGCATTTTGATACAACCGTGAAATAGATAAAGGCATTAAATTATATTATTTTGAAATATTTAAGGTTATTAGAACATCCAGTAATGTATTTTTTTGTGCCAAAGTGCTTAAAACACATGTATATGCAATATGTAACATAATAAAGTGACTCTACTTATACACGCTTTGAAGAATATTCACAGTGTTTACAGAGATTATCTTTGAGTGGTGGGATGATAGGGCATTTTGTACTTTATGCATTCTTCTAAACCTACATTAAAAAAATAAAACTGCATTACTTGACATAAAGTTAAATAAAAGTGAACAAGGTAAGCATAACTTAATTGTATAAACTATTCTATAAAATTTGAAACTTCAATCCTCTGAAAATTTAAAATAAATAAATTTAAAATAAATAAATTTTATTTTAAATAAAAATTTAAAATAAAATAAAATTTAAAATAAATAAATTTAAAACAAGTCCTATCTCAATGTAAGTGAACAAGTTTAACAATATCTATCTTCTATGTGGGAATATAAGGTGGACCGACACAACAGATTTTCTCCACAATTCTGACAAGCAAGAGAAACTATTAAGAAATTATATCTCAAATAATCAACTTTACACCTCAAGGAACTAAAAAAACAGAACAAATTAAGCCTAACATTAGCAGAAGGAAGGAAATAATAAAGATCAGAGCAGAAATGAATGCAATAGAGACTAGATAACAATAACAATAGAAAGGATCAACAAAATTATTTTTTCTGAAAAAATAAAATTGACACACTTTTAACTCAACTAAGAAAAATAAAAGAGAAGGCTCAAATAAAATTAGAAATGAAACAGCAGACATTACAACTGATTCTACAGAAACATATAGGATCATAAGAGACTACTATGAACAACTGTATATCAACCAATGGGACAAGGTAGAAGTGTTTGAATTCCCAGAAATAAAATCTTTTAAAACTGAATCTGGAAGAAAACCTGAACTGACCAATAAGGAGTAAAGAGATCTGATCAGTAATGAAAACCTTCCAATACAAACAACAGCAACAATCCACCCAAGACAAGATAGCTTTACTGGCTAATTTCTACAGAACATTTGAGAAACTCAAAATTTGAACCCTGCTATATACACAATTTATTTAGATGGTTTGTTGCATTTAGACGAACTGTTTCTGATTTTAGTATATTTTAAAAATCTCATAGCAAATTCTCATAATACAGATGAATACATTCAAAATAATTTTAATGAGATAAATAAACAGTATTATATATTAGCAAAGGGTCTACTGAAGTTGAATTGGTAAGCTAGAATTATGGGACTGAATTTTTATATATTTTTTTTCACTGTGCTGATTAGTGAAGGGTAGTAAAAAACTGTACAGGTTATCACCAGTTGCACTGTTCTGGAGGCTGTAGTTCCCCATGTGGTTAAGTTTAAGAAGAGAGGAAGAAAAGAACAAAGGATTAGAAAGAGGGAAGTGTGCTTCCAACCACAAGTGTGGCTGTGGGGAAGAGAATGTTACTAGACAGAGAACAGAATTTCCTAATGAATTGTCCCACCATGTCAATAAATAGCTAAATCCATCTCCATGACACTTACACAACAGAGAAGGTGTGCACACAGTACTATGGAACATGGGATTTTGTTTCCTTGTTGTACAATGACAACAACCTATAGTAAATACTGAACAGATGGTAAGTGGCTATCATAAAAAAAAGCAATGTGTTTCAGGAAGGAAAATAAATTAATTTTATTTTGTTACTGAACTACTATATGTTCTAATTTGACTTACATCTTAAAAGAAAGACAATGAAAACATCACTTTTGAAACTGGGCATGTAAGTGGAGGTGACTGGTCATTAAAACAGACTATATACATATTTCTGGACAGCTGTTCTGTTCAGATTATTTAATTTACTTATGATGAGACATAAATACTATATCCAATAATGCTCTTGCTCAGAGAAAAACATATGTCATAATTTTACAAATATTGGTTGCTCTTCTAATCTTTAATCACTAAAAATATGGAAGCTTGAAAGAAGATTAACAGCTCATAAATCTGGATGAGAAAGGGAAAAGTTTATCACATTTTAATATTATATTAGCTATACACATAATTTTATATTCTAATTGGATAATATAGATTTATTATTTTCTCTATACTATTCCTGAAGAAAATAAAATACTTAGCAAATCTATAATAATCTAAAAAAAATAGCAAAATTGCTACATTATTAAATAGGAAAAGCAACTGTTTTTTTTTAATAAAGAGATTCTAGCTATTGAATATTTCACTCATCAAAATGAGTTCAAAAAAGGGCTGGCTTTTTTGGATAAACTTCCCTTTTCATCAGCAAACTGCAAGTTATTATTTTCAAGAGCTGTATGCATACTTATTCACATATAATCAATAATAAAATAAATGTAGGCAATGCATTTAATTAGTAGTTCTGGTGAGCTAAAGTAATTTCAAAATATTCTCACATTTTTTGAGAGAGTTGATTTTGAAATAAAATATACCTAGGTAACATAAAAGTATAATTATATTGAGTGTGCATCAGACCTAAATGTCAAAATGGAATTGGATTTACAAATTCCAAACCAACCAATAAAAATGTATATCAACCACATAACATACTCAAGACCAGACCAGGGAGACATACAAGAGAAATGAATAATGTGATGTTTGCCCTCAAGCAGTTTGTAGAACATTTGGTTGTTAAAGAAAAAAAAATGTAAGAAAAAACAATAATAATAAAAGAAAAGGAGAACAAATTGTTACAAAAGCTATCATAAAAACCAAATAGGAGAGATTAAGGATACTGACCAGTGATAGTCATTGAAATATAAAAAAATTGATTATCTCAAGATACATTAATGACAAAAATGATAACATTGGAAACAAATCAGAGAAGAAATATTCAACGGTTATTTCAGACTTCTCACTTTAAAGAAATCACAGAGCTGCCAATGTTATACATAGAAAAATTGAAAGATTAAATTGATGGAATAAAAATGATGAAGACCCACGTTTCACTGAGACCCTTCACTATGCTCGACCCTGTGCTGTGTGCAGGAAACATAACATTTTAATCCTTTCAGTTAGTGTGGCGCATATTTTATAAATAGAAAATTAAACAATGTGCCTGTGGTGATACAAATATTAATGTAATCAAACTTCAAAATAATATCTACCTAATTCTAAATCTCATACTCTTTATACTGCATCCTGTTGGTCACAGAAAAATAAAAGAAGGTAGAGCACATATCATTTATATTTAAGTTATAAAAACAAATCAAAACTCCTAGATCACAAAAGAGGTATCCTAAATAGTTTATAAATTAATACCCTTTTAGAGTAATGTAAGTATTTAAAAATCTAAGAGTGTTATATACCTAATGAGTTTGAGAGAAAGACCAGCATCATCTGGGGAAGAAGATCTGTTCATTGCTGGACGTAAAAGATCAGATCAGAGGTTAAAGGACAGAGCTAGATACATGGAGACATAAAATTACATGAGTGATAACCATGAAAGTTAATGAGCTGAACAAAGAAGTGAGAGTATACAGAGAGAAGCAAATGGTCAATAAAAGAGCACTGGGGGATCCAAGATCCTACAGATCCAAAGTGGCAAGAGTACAAGGGACTCAAAATGAGATAGACAGGAAAAAGCAAATCAATGAACAAATAATATTATATATTATAAATAAGTAGCAAAAAAATCACAAAAGTGAAAAAGTATTTTTCCTACAAGTTATTGATATTGCCATAGTCCAGCAGTCTTTATATTTAGAATGAATTAATAATAAATATGCACTTGGAAATTTGAAATTAAATTTATCAGTAAAATCAGATGTCCTTCTGTACCAAGATAGGTTAAGCAGTTTATACTTTTGCACAACCACATTCATTTAATATCACAAATGAGAAGAAAATCCAAATTTTAAAATATAAATAATGAAGTAAATTGGCATATAGTACAGGAAATGCTCTAACATTATCTCAAGCATTTGAATAAGTAATATTATTTTCTCTTTTAAAATGTTATGTAGTTTTGTGGATAAAATGAAGCTAATTCTAAAAGATCTAACTGAACAAAAATTAAAACACTAAGCTCACTAGGCTCGTGGGCATACAGTTTATAGTAAAATTTTTTGAAAATTCTTAGCAGGAAAAATAATTTTTAATAGTTACTTACACTTTGTAAATCATGTTTACACTTGAGGTATATATTAGCATGTTAAACAGATTATTTGCACTGCCACACAAGATCATTTTGAGAATTTAAATTATAGTGAAAACAGCCCAATTAGAATTTCCAGTGAAGATAACTTGATACATACAGATAAAGCAGACAACTCTTTATAATGAAGAGTTAGGGATATTAAAAATGGAGGGACTCTATTTTACAGGAAAATGAAATTGCTTATTAAAGTTTGTGCAGTGATCTCATATCCCTCTCTAAATGTTAGAGCATAAACCTTCCCTATTTTAACATGACGATTTTAAGATAACTCATCAAATTAAAACAAAGTATTTTATTGATTTATTGATTAAATGCAAGTCTATCAGACAAAAATAAAGTAAAATTTCTGACATTCAGAATATACAGCTCAACAAATATCCAAAATACTTGTTCATAAGTAAATATCTTTAAAAAAAAGTTTCCTAATATAACATAACCACTAAACAAGTATTTCACAAAAACGGTTTGTAGTTTCTCAGTTATTCCATGGCTGGTTTATAGGGATGAATTATATACATTATTCATAAACATAATCAGGGAAAGGAAAAAAATATCCAGTTTATCTAGCAAAAGTTTTGTTGGAAGCAGAGTTTAAAATCTTATCAGAGCTTCTTCATAGGAAAGCATGGAACGATTATTTGGTTGTACCCATTATTCCAATAGTATTACAAACAGGAGAAAAGTGTTGAAGTTAAAAAGAAATGCAAACATTTGCTTCTTGGAGTCCAAACTACCATGCTTTGTTGGTGAATAACAATCTTTGTACTAATTAATAAGGGATGATACAAAGAAAAGTATTATTCCTCTTTTGTCCCTATGGTGGCACTATCTACAAATGGCATTTCAAGCCTGATTCATGTTTTAAAGATGATGAACAAAATGAATGAGCTTGTTTACTTTTAGCATGGTCTTTGTTTTTCTCATTTATCCATTATCCTCACAAGTTGCAAAGCATAATTTGTTTCTCTAGGATCTGAAATAAATATGCTTAATGCATTGTATTTGTATTGCATCTTACCATTCTACTTGGAAAACCGTTAATCAAGAAAATGTTCATGAAATGTCAAAATTTCCAAATCTATAAATTCAGAAGCCCTTTCAATTTCCAATCATTAAAAGTCTGCATCTAATGCCTACAAATTATTTTCAAATATTCAGGAAAATAAAGACGGCTAGTTATCAACATAGAAAATGTGGCAAAAAAAAAACAAAAACAAAAAAACAAAAACAAAAAACGATGAATCCAGTTGTAGGGCAGAAACATTAATTGTATTATTCCTTTGATTTTACTGTAGTTTTAAGTATTAAAAATATACTTTGAGGAAGAACACAATGAGATATCCCTATGTGTATGCCAGGATGTCTAAAATTAACAGGATTAACAAGAGTAACTCTCATACAATGATGTGGGAGTGTAAATTAGTACAACCACTTTGGAAAAGTATTTGGCTGTATTTGTTAGTGATAAACATATGCATATCCTATAGCAGAGCATTCTCTTCCCTGTATATACCCAATAATAGGGCACACACATGTTTTCCAGAAACCAGATACAAGGATATTCATTGTTTTGTTATTTGTAATAGTTAATAACTGGAAACAGCCCAAATGCCCTTGAAGAGTAGAATGAATAACTTGTGGTCTATTCAGACAATGGAATATTCTACAGCAATAAAGTGACTAAAATACTGATTCACTCAAAAAATAGATGGTTTTCCCACAAGTAATGTTGAGAAGCCAAACACAATGGAACAGTACTGTATGATTCTATTTATATAAAATACAACAGAAAAAATTAATCTATATTGTTAAGAAGTCAGAAAAAAAGATGTTACATCTGAGGGTTAGGAAGGGACTGTGAAGGTATACAAGGAAGGCTTGTGGAATGCAGGTAATATTCTGTTATATATGGGTGGTAGTTACCTGGGTATGCTGAATTATTGGTAGTTATTTGTCTGTACACTTACAGCTTGTGCAACATTATCTATGTATGTCATACTTCAATTAAAAATTTTAAAACACTTTTTAAGACCCTGACTTGTTTCAATTATAGTCCGTGAATATATTTGTCTTATGTTTTCTGGTATATATTCTGGGCTACGTGCCAGGCAATATTTTAAAAACTAAGGATCCAAAGGTGAATGAGCAGACAATCTTCTGACTGAAGTAGGGTTTACAGTCTAGTTGGAGATGAGAAAAAAAGACATGAGTAAACTAATAAATATTGCCTTTGAAGAGTATGAGAAAATAGGCTGGTAGGATAGAGACCTACTTTAGGGAAGAAAGCATTGTTTTTAATAGGATGAGATTTAAGCATGAAGGATAAAGAGGTAGTGATAGAAAAATGGGAGAGAAGGACATTTCAGACAAAAGGAATAACAACATGTTCAAAGGTTCTGAGGAAGGCGTGGCATCTCTGAGGAAGGGAACGCATGAAAGAATAGCTTGGTGAGTAGATGTGAGGATCAAACAGGAGAGAGAGGCTGGGTATGATCAGGTAGAATTTTAGAGGCCATGGCAAGAACTTCGACTTTTATTATACACAAAACTAAAATTCACTGAAAAGTTTTGAAAGCAAAGAATAACATCTACTGATTTATATTTCTAAGACGTTTCTGCTGGCTGGTATATGGTAAATGATTTGAGAAGGACATTTGCTGATGCAAACAGAGCAGAGGAAACCACTGTAGAAGAGATCGTGCTGATGTGAACTAGTGTGGTGCCAGCAGAGATGAAAGCAGTAAACACATTTTAAATCTGTTTTAGGGAGTGATGTGAAGAGTAAGGATGCGAAAGGTGTAATGAATCTCTCTCAGTTTTCTGATTTGTGTAAATGGTGGTATCATTTGCTGAAATGACTGAAATAGGTTGCATTTGAGCAGAGTAAATGGGTGGTGGGGTCCTGGGATGTTTTTTGAAAGATGAGAGTCACCAGAGCACACGCGCGTGGGACTGATCCATTAGGAAGGAATAATTTGATGATGTAGCCAATTAAGAGGAGGAATTGGGAGGGTCTGCGAACGGAACCCTGAGAACAAGGTGTGGATAATAGCAAGGATGTTCCTTAATTATAATTTCAGAAGAGAAAAGGGATTGAAATATAGATACAAGTTCATGTACAGATTTGGTGGAGGTGACATGAGATAGGAACTGTCCCATTGATTTCACAAATTTTAGAAGTGCAAGGTGAGGCAAGGCCATCAGTTGAGATCCAGGGTCAAGGGGGTGTGGAGGCTGGTTGGTAGAGAGGCATGACAGATGGAAGAGGACAGGGGATACTCCACTCTGATTCAGCTGCTACAAAGTCTGCTCTGGTGGGCAAGTCTGTGAACTTGTATGATGTCAGTTTACTGTTATACAAAATGAAGTTAATAATACCTGCCCAACCTCCAGAGCTTCCAGAAAAGACTTCCAGTTAACATGACTAACTATGCACATATAAATAAGTTATAAATGATAAATTATACAGTAAATTGAAATACATCAATAGTTAAAATCTGAGTTCAAAGGATATATTAGATAATTTCTCTGAAATTTCACTGTACCAAGTCTCTATAAAAATTACATTAAATTTATTTTTTTGGCCATTGAAATGTATTTTGTCAAAATGTGCTTTTATAAAATTTTTATTCTTATCTAATAATTTCTCCAATAAATTAGAGAAAATACTGGTATTAGATGAAAAATTAATATGTATAAAAGTAAACTGCGGAATTTGCAGGAGAAATGTGTACTATGAAAAACATCTGAAGGTCAGGCTCTGAGTTGAGTATTTAGATAGAACAGAGATCAATAACAATTAAACACAATCTGATTTGAAGCAATTGTTATTTTAAATATTTCATGTCTTAGAAAATAAAGTTTTTACAAAGTATGTTTTGTTGTGAATAATTTAGAGACATAAACATGTATTAGCTAAGAATAAACTATTCTTGTAATGTTTATTGATTAGAACAATCTAGCCTTTTCACTGAGTTGATGTGTTGTTTTTCCATTTTAAATGTTTGGCATTTCCTTTAGCAAAAGAATGGAAATCATTTCCAGGATGCTGACAGAGTGTCCTAGTTTACTTCTTTCTGAAAGCCACAATTTTACCCTCAGAAGAGTCAGCACTTCCAGGGTTCTAATACCAAATTTGTGTTAAAAATACCTTTTTGCATACACATGAAACCCTCCTTAGCACTGGTCTGGAAATGGAATGAGATGCTTTCTGAGAGAAACCAGCTATTCCTAACTGTTACATATCTCCAGAGTCACACAAGCCGCCTTTGAAGTCGGTGAGTGCATTTCATCTAAAAGGGTGATTCATGCCTTGACAATTTCAAACCAGGGATATTCATGTACTATTCAGTCTTGTCATTTCATAAGTTTTTCCTTTTATTACCAAGTGAGTACTAGATGGCTCAAAGTAAATTTTTCTTAATGAAACTTGCCCAAATTCTGTTTAAAAACTCTGAAACAAATGATTTTAAGTTTTACTTTACATAATGTATTCAATAAATCTAGGAAGAATGGTCTTCGGATATCACAGCCAATGTAAAATATCACAGATTTTGGCAATCTATGTTATTGTAGAAAAAAGAGTTCAGAAAAACATTCTCTGCAATAATATTTTATATATTACGTATTATATATATATATATATATTATTCTGTGTGTGTGTGTGTGTATATATATATACATATAATTTCTATATTCTAAAATTTGTTGTTTCAGCACTTTACAGTACAGAGTGAGCACAGCAGTCAAGCAATCTTCATGACCTTTAAACTGTCTTGAAGAAGGACCAACTCAGGTGATGACTGTACTGTCATTAGAAACATTTCAGGGAAGGAGTGTAGACTAAGTCTGTAGTATTGGAGGGTTTCAGAAAAAAAGATGCTCTAATATTCAGGAGTCAGATGCTATAATATTCTTAGGAGTCGCATAAGGTGACTTTGGAGAAAGAGGTGACTGAGAACTGGAGGGGACTGAGGAGACTACAACACCTGGTAGAATCAAGAATGGCAGAGGGAAGACATAGGATGTTTAGAAATCTAATAATAATAATTAATAATAATAGTTGAAAATAGGAAAACCGAAGAAGGAGATGCCGTGGTCTGGATTATGTACCTCCAAAATTCTTATGTTGAAGTCCTAACCCTTTATGTGATAGTATTTAGAGACGGGGCCCTTGGAAGGTAATTTGATTTAATTGAGCTCATGAGGGTGGGGACTTTATGATGGGAATAGGGCCCTTGTAAGAAGAGACACCAGAGAGAGCTTGCACGCGCTCTCTTCCTTTCTCTCCCTCCCTCCCTCCCTCCCTCCCTGGCACAGTGAGGATACATCCAGAAAGTGGCTGTCTGTAAGCCAGGAAGGGAAAAGCAAGCATTCACCAGGGAACTGAATTGGCTAGTACCTTGATCTTGGACTTCCTAGCCTCTAAAACTGTGAGAAATAAATTCCTGTTGTTTAAGCTACATGGTCCATGAATTTTGTTATGATTGCCTGAGTTAATTAATACAGAAACAAATACAAATTAGGAGGAACAAGACTGAAGATTGACAAAAGAGACGCAATGGGGCAGGGGAAAAAAGCAGAGCTGAAACAAGAGAAGAGATAAACAATAAAGACCAGGAAGCAATAAATTGATAGATTGATTTGTAGAGCTTTTAACGATCTAATATTAAGTAAAAATGTGTTGTACAGTAAAATTTGGACATTTCATCTGAGTAAGGATTGAAGAAAGCAAAATGGAGGTTATAAATCTTTGTCATTTGACTGGTTACACTGAGTACCTACCACTTAAGGAATTAATAGAATGAATACAGTAAGTTAGAAAAACAAAACACATAAAAGGAAAAGAAAATATCACTTGATGATGTGACAGGGACAGATATGTGACTTAGAATAGGTCCTTCCTCTGGGGGCCCAGCCAGGGCCTTTGGGAGCAGATCAGGGCACTGGGATCCAGCATATGGAAGCTCAGATGGACAATTTGTTCCAGTGCCTCGAGTATCATCAGCTGGCCAGATCAGGGCAGACTGGTATGCGATCCTCATCAGGGTTCTCCTGTCCTGCTTTGCCTCCTGTGCCCAAAGTGGTCACATGGCCACTCTTAGAACCACGCGCTGAATAGGGCTTTTGTAACTAGGTGTGAGTGAACGATGTGCACGGACATTTTAAAGACTGAAATAAAATTGTAATTAGCCAAATATTATTAGGTGATTTGCTTTACTTTGTTTTTTTATATATTTAAAATTTGCTCAATGTTTTTCTATAAATATTTTTATAAATGTTATGCTTTAAACAAAAGAAAGCCATTCAAACTGGGAGGAAAAATCATTTTTTCCCTATATAATAGTTCTGAGAAGGGTAAGCAACATCCCAGTCACTTACTTAAAAAATGGCTAGATCAGTGGAAGAACACAGGTTTCTATTTCTCATTTAAAATCCACCTTTGTCAATTATACCATGTCATATATTTTACCCTCTCAGCTAATCATAATTAACTTTGCCTTTTTTTTAATTGCTGGAAAGTTGATAAATATTTCCCACACTGCAAAAGTAAAAAAGGGGAGAGAGTCATTTGTTTATTTTGCTGTACATTCTATATTTTGTGCATTAATGTTTGCACTGACATTAATACAAAAATACATAAAATATAGAACATACGAAACTTTTAAAACTATATTTGGACACAGGAACCCGAAGTCCAATAAACTCATATAAATAGAAGCACAATGCACTTACTGGGGACAAGAAAGTATACATTAGGTTGGATACATTATTTTCTTTCATTAGGAAGTATTTTAACTTTTACATTCCTTTTGGAAAACATCCTTCAGGTCTGATATCAGGAGTTCTTCATCAATTTAATGATCAATTTAATTTCATCAGCAATATAATAATCTCAGGCTAATGGTATAATTATTACATATTCAGTAATATTCTATATTTTTATTCTCAGAAAATTTCCATGATGGGTCATCTATAAAAGGCAGAACTTAATATACCTCCTCATGCTAGCTGCATTCATTTCCTATTGGCACTATAACAAAGTACCACAAACATATTGGCTTCCAACAACACAAAGTTATTACCTTACAGTTCTGTAAGTCAGAAGTCTGAGATAAGCCACAAACCAGATAAAATTAAGGTGTCAACATGGCCACATTCCTTTCCAGAGGCTCTAGGGGAGAATCCTTGCCTTTTCCAGTTTCTAAAAGCTTCCCAAAGCACTTGGTACTTGGTCCTCTTTCTCCACATTCCAACCCAGCTACATTAGATTGAGTCCTTTTCACATGCCGTCATTCTGACCTCCTCTCTGCCTACTTCTTCAACTTTTATAAATCCCCTTGAGATCACAGTGGGCCTACCTGATCCTGATAACTCAAGATCATCTCCCTATTTTAGGGTAGCTTAATTTAATTAGCCACCTTAATTCCATCTGTACACTTCATCCTCCTTTGCCATGTCACAACATATCCACAGATTCCAGGAATTAGGACCGGGACATCTTTGGGGACCATTGTTCTGTCCATCACATTAGCCTTCAGTGTAGTCACACACAGCACTTACACATTATTTAAACTGCTCAAAGTATTGTAACTTCTCTTATAAAACTGTTTCAGAAGTCACATCACTTAATTTACTTGAGATCATAAACATTTTAAGTAGAGCTCAGTTGATAAAGTGTTAGTTAACCTAAACAGACAACTATCAGTTAGATTAAGAAACAGAATGTGATCCTAAAGTCACACGTGTGTGTGTGTGTCTTGGAATAGTTGTATGAAATAATGCTTTAATTGGTGTCAGCATCACTGATATAATCCACTAATACAGTCATCTTGCATTTTTGTTTAAAGATCAGTTTTGCAACATTATAGTCACCTCATACTTGCTGCTGAAACCGTAGATTTACATCTTGGTTCCTAATATATTTTTCCCACATTTCAAAGGCTGGACATAAATCACTAGTAGGATGGCAAAGTAAAAAAATACAGTTTCTTAATTGGAATTTTTGGCTACAGGACACCCTTCATATCTATTCTTCTTCTATCGTAATTTAGAATAATTTGGGGTTGGCAAGAAGCAAAATTTTTAGTTATCAGTAAATGAGATACATTTTATGTTGTAAATTTATCAGGTCTGCAAGGCAGTCACTGTAATATCAAAATTTAGGTAAGGCTAATGGAAATATTAGGAGACAAGGACTATATTGATGAATAAAATCCACAAATGATTAAACCAGTGATTTTGTGTCAGTATTTGCTTTTAGGACATCAAGAAACTTTACAGTTGTTTCTAACATCAGGCTCACATCAAATCTAAAATGACTATTATAAATAAGTAACTTTGAAAAAAGTAAACAGCTATAATGAATAAGGTCCTTCAAAGATGAACATTTTTTTAAAAAATTAAGGAAATGAATTCTTTATACCTAAAATGAAATTACCCAAATGAAAATGTTAGATATGTGTCTATGTGTGTTTGGGAGTTTACATTTCAATAATTCAAAACGTTTTTCAAGACAGTCTCTTCCTTGAAGTACATCTTCCCCTGGCTTTCAAGATCCTTACTCATGGGGTTCTCTTCCTTCCTCTCCAGCTACTGTTTCTCAAATACTTGTGTTGGATTTTCTTCATTTTCCCAACCTATAGGTGTTGGGTTGCTCAATGTCCTGGTCTGTGTGTTTTTCGTGTTTTCATTCACATTTAGTCTCTTCACTTTAAATACAGTCAATGGAGTCGCGGCTCTTGATTTCCTACCTGAGCAGATAGCTTTTCTCTGAACTCCACACCTGTGTATTCAAATGACTCCATGTCATCCCCACTCGGGCATTACAATCTAAAAAATGTACTAAACGCAGCTCTTCCTATCTCCTGCCTGCCCTCCTTCCCCCACCAAAATCTGTTCTGCCCAATTCTTTCCCATCTTAGGAGATGACAACTCCAGCCTCCTTGTTGCTCAGGATACAGCAAAAACCAAATTTACCATTTACCCTCACTGTCCCCCCTGCCTCATCCCTATGTCTTATACAATATCAAGTCCTGTCAGTTTTAATTTCAAGGTAAATATGGAATTCAACTTCTCCTCTCAATCTCTACTGCTTTCACTCTTCTGCAAGTCACCATATCTCTCCTCCAAATGCCTGAAATAGCTCTGCAATGGGCCTGTTTCTGTCCTGGCTGCCTTGTAGTCTGACTCCAGCAGGGCGTCCAGAGTTTCTTGTTGAAACACATCTGATTAGTGACCTTAATTCCACCTTCACTCTTAATCCTACTTTGCCATGTAATGTAACAAAGATATCAGATCATGTTACTTCTCTGCTCAGTGCAACCCCAGATCTCCTAGGAAAAATCCAAGGTACTTAGACTAATCTATAGGATCTACGTGTGATTTGGTTTCCATTATCTCTTAATAGTATCCCCTCCTCTGCTCCATTTCTGTCACTTCCCTCCAGTTATACTGGCTTTCTTGCTATTCTTCCAATCAGCCAGGCAGGTTCCTGCCCCAGGACTTTTTTTCTTGCTTTTCACCCTCGCTAGAATATGGTTTATCAATATCAAATTATTCATATCCATACTTCTTCTTCTAAGGCTTTATTCAAAGTAAACTTCTCAGTAAGGGAGGGATTCCTAGCCATTTATAGCTAAAATATCAAACCTCCACCTATCTCTACAAAACTTTTATTTCCCATTCCACTTTCCTCTCCCTCCTTAACAATGATCATGTTCTATAAGCAATATAAAATTTTATTTCCCTTGTTTAACATCTCTCTTCTCAAAGAGAATGCAATCTCCACAAGTGAATTTAATATAGTAAAGATAGAATCTAACATTTAATTTGGCTTTATTTTTGTTTTAAAAATATGACAAATCTTCAAAAAGTAGAATTCCAATCATCCAGATTGAAAATCCTACTGAATAGTCTTTCAGAACTGGTTTACTTTTCAATCAGTACCACAAGGCTTTCTCAACTATGGCTAAGTTAAACTGCATCAATCAACCAATAAGCGGGTTCTCCAAAAAAGCAGCAAAACTGCATAAAACAAAAATAGTCTTTGTTTATATTTTTATGGCTCATTTAAATTATATCACACATTGCAGCTGGAAGGTTCTAATTATACATATTTCTAAAATATAGATAATATAAAAAATACAGAAAAATTCAAGGGATACACATTTTACACAATATCAACTATATTGATTTTCTCTTGAAATCTTTTTAAAAATCAGGATGTATATAAAATTTTGTATCATGTTTAATATATGAATTTCCATAAACAGATCATTATTTAGATTAATTCAAATTCTTAAATTAATTTTAACTTCTTGAGAGAGTTCTTAATTTTGGGATACTTTGGTTCATCTCCTAGTGATTTACTCCCAGGAGTTTCATGTAAGAGAAACTGCCTTTTCCTTTTTCTGACAATGAATTGTAAATTGTTTTTCAAAACTGTTGTATTAATTTTCACTTCCACAAGGAATAACTATAAATAAGAGTTTTATCACGTTTGCCAGCATTAGTTTCAAAAGTTATTTGTAATATGATGATTCCATAGGTTAAAACGGCATCCTATCTTTTTTTTAAATCCCATTGATAACTGTGAGTTTAACCTAGATAGATATTTTTATTTAAAATACTTTTGGCATCAGTAGACTGACTCAAAATAATTGGATCAAGTGAAATTGCCAGTCACATGGATTGTACATAGTTACATATAAGTCATATACTGACCCTAATGGCCTAAATATAATGACAATAAATATCTGTTAGAAGACCCTTATGATCACCTATACATAAAACGAAATGGAAATGATAGTTGAATTCCTCTTTTCAGTGGAGGCATCTGCAAAACCCAAATTCATTTTAATGCCAATTCATCTATCATATTCCATGCAGTATGAGTAAAATATTGAATAAGACAGTCCTGAGGAGCTCAGGTAAATGAAATATTTGCTTTTTCAAATATTTCAGTCAAATACTTTTAGCGATCAACCTTTATTCATTTTATTCTCACATTATCAAGAAGTTTCCTAACTTGATGTAGCTGAGCAGTGTAGAAGTTTACATATCAGAATATTTTCTGGTATCTACAGAAGCAACACCTGGACATGTCAGGGTACACGAGACCTCTTCTACCTGCTCTGACACTTTCAAGCCGTCCACTTATTTCTCTGGCAACCTGCTCTTGGAACATGTACTGCACTTAAAAGTCAAAACACTATCAGCTGTGATAGTGATGCTAAATTATTTAATTTGTGTTGGCCTTCTCTTTATTCTTCACTTAAAAAATATTTAATAGGGCATTATTCAAATGAATGATACTACATCTATGCAATAATATGCAATAGTCACATCGTATTAACTCTCAGTATGGCAGGGGCATCAACCACTCTGAAATTCTCCTAACCTAATGAGACGAGGAGAGCTGTAAATACATGCATATGCCTAACACTAACTAAATTTAAATATCAGGTCTGTGCATAATGGTGTTCTCGTTAAATACTTATGAATTCTCTATATACTCACATGGAAGAGAACAGGCTCTAAAATTAGCTGGGTATTATATCAACTTGTGTTTCTTTTATCTAAACACATATTTGTATACATACGCTTATATGAATGCATGCATCTCAATATAACTACTTTTTAAACTTTAAATCTATATTAATTTCATAATTCCATGCAGACATCAATCTATTCATTTAAAAACCACTTAAAAATATATAGCAAACTGGTAATAATGGTATTGCCGAAGAGTGAATTTCAACGTGCATTCTATGTTTTACATTTCTGTACTTTTTTAACAAATTATAAATGTGGATAATATGGGGAAGGATGGAAATAAGAGAGGAAATTAGGTCTAATACAAATCACATATTTCAAAATGAAGATGTTCTATTTCATCCATAAAAAAAACATTTTAAGAGCTAATAGTGCCATTTCTTACAGATGACTTTTAACTACTCTAGAACAGCTGGAAGATTTAGCATGCTGAGTCAATTCTCAACAAATACATCACTGAAGAAATTGAAACTATAATAATTTACCAACATTGATGTACATCTTTATAATTATAACCCATTTTGACACCTTGTATTATTTGGTTCTCATGCTTATTCTTATCCCCTTTTGCAGATGAGGAAAAATGGCCTATATATAGATGACATGTGACACAAGTAATCTATGCCAGGATCCAAGTTCTGCCATGTCTTCAAATCATTATGCTTGCTTTTTTTGTTTTGTTTTGTTGTGTTTTGTTTCATTTTGTTTTTTTTCCCATTGTGCTGTATACACCGCCAGTTAAGAACTATGCTTTTCAAACCAAAATGCTTTCTTTTACTTCTGGATCTTTGAACATTATAAACTCCTCCAAGCACATGGAATTACTAGAGTGAATACCCGCTCCTGACACACCAAACACATACATACGCAAAATATTGAAAGCAATTGTAGAGTACAGAGCATCAGTATCTTTCATTTACTATCTGTAATAAAGGCTCTTCTAAAAAAAGTAAATTCAAGTGAAATGTTCCTTCAGACTCAACATCTACATTTTCCTTTTCACAGTTTTTATTTCCTCTTGTTTCCACAAATGTTAGCATATGATAATACATCCTAGATTCTCAGTTCACAGAAAAAAAAAAAAATAATACCGATAAGCTCTTCCACAGTTTTCTGTTAGGACCCAATGAAACACTTACAAGTTGAAATTCATTCAAAGCAAGAGATTAGGGATCTTTTTTTTCCATGGGCCTCTCACTGTTGTGGCCTCTCCCGTTGCAGAGTACAGGCTCCAGACGCGTAGGCTCAGTGGCCATGGCTCACGGGCCCAGCCGCTCCACGGCATGTGGGATCTTCCCGGACTGGGGCACGAACCCATGTCCCCTGCATTGGCAGGCGGACTCTCAACCACTGCGCCACCAGGGAAGCCCCAAGAAGAGGGATCTTTGGAGAACACCCAAACTGAACTATACATGGACAGTTCCAATGGAAGAGGAGGGCAGTTTTGTCCCCCAGGGAATAGTTAACAACATCTTGAGATATTTTGGGTTGTCACAATTTCGGGGTGCTGCTACTAGTATCTAGTGGGTAGAAAACAGAGATGCTGCTAGGCAGCCTACAATACACAGGAAAACCCTCCCACCTTAGAATTATATAGCCCAAAATATCAATAGCACCAAGGTTAAGAAGCTCTGATCTAGAATATAGTTCTATAGACATGTGTAATGCAACAAGGAAGGCATATAATTAAGCAAATTAGGGAGTCGAACGTCCTCTACTTGTTTTAAAAAAGCAAAAGGACACCTTATACACACTCTAACTTAAATCTCTCAGTCTCTTTCTCTCACTTTTTGCCCAGCTACACTGCATCAGATACACGCACTTGAGATCAGGTTGCGTATATAGAAGGTATAATTCAGTCAATACAGGAGAAGTGGGGCACACAAACTTGTGAACATGTGGTTTGCATTTAACAGACCAGAAAAGTCAACAAAAATCATAATAATAATGTTTATATAAGTCAAATGAAAAAAAAGCATCTTATATTTACTATATATAGCACCCTTCATCTAAAGAATTTACAGACTTGGACTAAGTGACGCATTCATTCTCATGCTTCCACTATATCCATCCAAATAGCACATCAGAAGGAATAGTAATTTCCAGTTTGCTTTATGTATAGACTTTGACCTAACACTGGTGGCTATTAACCATGCCTGCAACTGCTATAGTTAATTACTTTCAACATTCACTGGATAGAGTTACAGCTAGAGTTTCTTGTCACTTACCTTCATTCTACTATTATATTCCCCTTTGCTACTGGGTTATCTTTAAGTGGGCATTTCTGGTGCATCTAAAAAAGCAAATCCTCATTTTCTACCTCCCATTGTTGTCAAAATAGAAAATCAAACTTGACCATTGGTATCATTTTATGTTTTCTTCTCCTTAAGTTAGCTACCTCTGTGAAAAAGCATCATCACCACGGTTTATAGCATACTCCTCTAACAAGGCCCATTAAATGAACGCCTTGTTAAGTGAAGAAATGGGTTGATCTACACTAGGTTAATTTATTATCAGGAAGTCTGAAATATAACATATAACAGGAGGCTTGAAAGAAACAAATGATGATTGGTTCTTGGACCAGAGTGTTAGACTATAGAACTAATTCTCTACTAGTATCACATCCTGTCTCCCTTCTCCCACATCCAACAAGATACATACGAGATCTAGTCTGGACCTCTAACTCTTGGTTTAAAATTAAATATTTTCTCTGATAAGACAAGACCACTAAAACAGAAGCAGACAATTACTGCATAAGGAAAGCCCCCTGTTTTGAAAAATCTGTGGGTGATCCCAGAGTGGAAAATAAAGGTTCCAAAACACAGTCAGAGCCTGTAGGTTTTTTGTTTTTTGTGTTTTGGACTGCATAATAAAATCTTTCTCTGATCCATCTTTCTCAGCTCGAAGCAGTGATGCCATCACCTGAGCAAACCCAAGACCATAACAATTTTAGCTAAGATTTTCATTTTAGTATATCTTCATTTTTAGCAAGGAAATGGTAAGGAGCATGTACTTTTCTTGATTAATCTGAAAGTTCTTTAAATACAGCAGGCATGGATATAAGGAAATACTTTAATAATTAGGTAATACAATTTTATTTTTCACCTGTTACACGACAGATTTTCCTAGTTCCACATCTGTACGCACCACACATACACACACACACACACACACACACACATGCATAAGGCATAATTTTACCTTGTTTTTAAGACATGAAAATTAAGACAAAATAATTGTTATTTCCAAACTCAAATAAGTCCAGTTAAAGAAGTCAGAAAATGAATCAGAGTTAACAAACAAAAGGGTATATACTAAATAAAGTGTTTTGCTGAGCACAGGAGGCTACCTAATTCCTTTTCATTCATCATTTATAGTGTCCTTTGAAAGAAGAAAAAGTTTCATCTTAAGCTTTAATAAGCATTTATGGAAGCGTTTCATGGGGAAAAAAAAAAAAATGAAAGAGAAAAGAGAAAATGAGCCCTGCCCTGCTGCAGCTTCAGTGCTCAGATCATGTAATTTCAGAGGTTACTGGAAAGACAATAATTAAAAAGCACTATGGAAATTTCTATTTCAACGTCCCTGTTTCCATTCTGACAATGCTTTCCCTCACTTTTACAGACAGACATAAATGACAGCTTATTTTCATGCCGTTACAATGCAAATGCGCCTTGCATAGTATCCTTCCAACTTCTTCAGGGGCAGGGCAGATAACAGTACATCCACAGATAAACAGAGATCCAGCTGGGTTATCACACTCACGTTCCATAGGCTCTATGGCAACATTCTTGGATAAGAAAAAAAATTTTTTTTTAATGTATACAAGCGATAAGGCTCACGAAGCATTAGCTCTAACTTTCCCATTCGCAGCAGATCCTGTGAAACCAACCCAGAGAGGAAGATTTCACCAAATATTGTTTTGACTCAGAACCGGGTGAGCAGCCCCATTGCACGAAAATCTTAATGTCACTCCATAGTAAAGTGTCATGAATTGAAGCCTTACCTTCGCTGACTTGCCCTAATTGGTGGAAAGGAACTTAATTTACGAGCAGCACGGAGGGGACTTTGCCGGTGCTTGCGCCCGCTGCGCTGGTCCTCGGAGAGCCCCGGGCTGGCTCCGCGGTCCTGCGCGCCCCGGCTCCGCGGCTCCGGCTGCTGCAGCTCCCGAGCGCGCCTCTGATTGGCTGGCACCGCCAGTCCGCCTGATGCTCTCCTTCCCTGTCTCTCCTCCTTCCTCTCCTCCCCGGCTCTCCCGTCCGTCCGCTGCCTTTCCCTCTGTCTCCTCCCCCCCCCCCGCCCCCATCTTACATACTTTGGGGGCTGCAGAAATTCCACGGCACACAGAACGGGACGGACACCCTTTAGCCCCCTCACAGCAAGGTCGTGGGGAAAAAAATACCATTAATGAAATAGTTAAAATATTCAAAAACCCTGGACCGGCGGCCTCATCTTTAGTATCACTGCTCTTGAAAAATGACGGCCAGGACTCCGTGACAGTTTAGACCCTCAGTTCTCCGCGGGGGAGGGGAAACGGGGGGCCAGAAGGGGTTTGACTGTCAGTTGGGGCGGGAGTCGACATCGGGAGGGAACGAGAGGAAAAGCAGGCAGGGCAGGCACTGATGTGGCAGGCTGATAATAAATTTTCCTATTTCCGTGCAAAGTCGTCACAGCCTGCTAAACATTCAACTGCTGGCTCATTCATCAGTGATCCATAGTCTGGTGATAGCCGTGAGATTTAGCTTGAGGGATGCTCTTTAATGCCTTCCCCCAAAGTACTCAAGGCACGGAGGGTTTATATGAGACAGACCTTTCCCGTGGAGGTCAGCATATGTTTGTGAAGATGAATAGAAACCGCAATGCCTTTCCTACCCCCTTTGCTTGTACCAGGAAAACACACACACACACACACACACACACACACACACACACACACACACACACAACTTCTAATCTCTTCTTACTCCGGACTACATTTAAATGATTTGTAAGGTACATAGCTTTTGATAACAAGGATTTCAGGCCTGATTGGCTATGTTCACAATTGATGTGAAATGACTTCAGCTCTTTCTTCCAACACAAAATCACCCACACTCACTCATTAAGAACATCAAGCATCCCCATTTAAAGTAGTGTAGTAAATAAGTGTAGGAGTTTATCTAAATTGGATGGCTATTCCAAGGATCACTTGGCAGATATATTAAGAATTATACAAGACCCTCCGTCATTCCAACCTCAAAGAGAACAGGATAACTTGCTCTGGTTAGTTGATACTATAAATGCTCACAAGCTAGTGTGATAGAGGGAAAAGGCCCTCTAAAGGCCAAAAGACATGGATTCAAATTCTGTCTCAGACTTTCCTCTATATCAGAACCTGTGTAAGCTGCTTCCATTCTCTGATTCTAAGGAGGCTTCTCTTTAAAATATAGATACTAATCCTCACTTCAGAGCCTCTCTGTACAGATTAAATGAAAATCTATGCAATTTTAAAGAAAGGATGTTTTGAATCAACTAGAGTTATATTTGACTACCTTTATTATGGCTTGACTGATGTGAAATGTGGACAGATTTAATTTGCTTTGTGTATGATTAAACAAACCAACGGAAACACCAAAAGCAGCTGATGGATCGGATGCTTTCTAATTGTGAAGGAATTGCACATTTAAGTGCGTTGTTACTCCTCAGGAAGATGTTAGGAGTCAATTAGAATTTGGAAATCTCTAAAAATCTAAACTCTCAGGGAAAAGTAGCATGGAAACAATAGCATCAGAAATAACAAGCCAATGTTGTATTATGTTTTGTACATTCTCTCTCATGCAGTTTCTGATTCAAATGAGTTTTCCCTTGCATAGTACCCAGACATAAAATCATATTCATTTGTGGTTATTGAAAAGCACCCATTTCAAATCTTCCTGTTTTGATGAAGCCCTGGGAGCACAAAGAAAGGAACAGTTATGAAAGCTAAAGGCGATAGAAAGAGGAACTTTTGGTCTAAAAGGGGTCATGTAGTTTAATTTAAAATTTTCACATGATGACATTCTCTAGAGAAGCCTAACTCTTTTATTTGGCTGACTCTAGTTGAATGCAATAAAATGTTTGTCAGTTTGCTACAAAAGCTTTTGCTGAGACACCAGCACTGAGCATCCTAGGGACACACTTGAATACAATGTGTTTTTGCTAGTCTTTCTTGATGGTTCTCCCTGGATAAGACCGTAACAAGCACATTGAGTGGACAGTCATAATGGAAGTCAACAGGCACTTGCTCCTTAGTGGGATGACATGCAGAAGAATTTGTCAGGTCACCAAACAATGCAATCTATTTCTAGGAAAAGAACCCCTGCACCAACGGAGGATTTATATCTAGTAGACTGCCCTCAGATTAAGGGCTTCATATTCTCCACAAACCCAGTGAAGCAACATACAATGGATTTAAATGGCTTCTGAAGTTTACTATTCTGAAACCGCACCAACTTTCCCTAGTCCTAGAAAAGCAAGCCTGTCAGCCACTTAGTTTGTCTCTTCTATTTTCAAGTTAAAAAGGAGAAAGTAAGTGAACCTATGCAGAACACGCTGCTTGAGGAAAGCCAGGTTGTAGGCAGGTTCTTTTTTTTCTCCTTATGTCAAAGATAACTTCAAGAAACTGGACAATGCATCAGTCAGCAGAATTTATTACAGAGCTAATCTCTGAAACTGAAGCATGGACGTTTCTGATCCCAAGTTCCCACTTATGTTACCTTCGGAGAGTTATAAGAATCATTTTTGCTGGTGATGGGGAAGCATCCAACACAAGACTGATGCTGGTCAGACTATAGAAACTGGAAAGATAAAATTGTAATGCTAGACTGTGATCGTTCTCTGAGAGACAGACTCAGGAAATTGTCTCTTTAGATGTCATCTCATGCTCAGTTTTACCCTGGAAACTCAGGAGTCTAGGCAATGTTTTCAAACATAAATAAAGAAGGAACATAAATGAAATGTATAAATATCCGTTATTATAATTCAGCACTTGGAACAATTAACTACAGAAACATGGTGCCATGATTGAGTTTTAATTGAAATGATTATTGAAATTACAATAATAACAAAAAAAGTGATCTGATTTTTGTGTAAAGAAAAACAGCTGGTAAAACATGAAGCAGTACATGATTTCCTTTGCAGCTATTTATTTTATGTGCTTGGGTGACAAACACCACAGATTATATGTTTTTCTTAAAAGAATAAAAGAAAATTTACACTGATAAAAAATATTACCTCTAAGAATATTTTTAAAATGACCTAATAAAGTTAACCTTTACTCACTCAGATTACGAATTGCAGAATACTGGGGAAACACTGAGGCAGGAAAATAAAAAAGAGATAAAAAACTATTTCAAAGTTAACTATAGGTGTAATTGATTTTAAAAAGTAGTGCCTTCTTTACTCATAATAATAATTAGATTAATAAATGCACCTTTTTAAAGTTTTCTTCAGTGCATGTAAAATATGAAAAACAAAAACAACAGCAATGCACTTGTTTGGATCTAATGGGGCAGTGTTGCAAACTGACAAAGGGAAAATTAAAACTCCTCAACTTCTATAGTACATATATTTTATTTCCATAAAATAGATACTTTTTGAACTATACGTGATAGAATAAGGACACTGGGTTCCAAATATAAGTGAAAATTTACTAACTAGTGGACCCTACTTTGAAGTGATTAATTTTTGCACAAAGATCACACAAAGTACATGCCAGGATTTTATTTTTTTAAATATCTTAAATAACGTCGGTAAACTTTGAAGATTTGGTAAAAATAAAATAGTGCAGTAAGATGAGAGATAAGCAAATATTTTCCCACCTTAAGACAAGATTGAACATGGAGTCTACAAATTAGACATTATTGCACCAAATGTGAAACCTGGCCAAGTTACAAGGTGATTTATTAAAGAGATGAGTGGACCAGTAAGGAAAGAAAATAGTGAGACTGCCTGAGTCTGTATCACATTCATATGAAACTCATTTCAAAATAATTCTATTGCTTTCTATGACAGACAAGCTAGGCAGGAACTAGGGGAAATGTACATGATATGATCTTTCTATATGGCATCATCATCTCTCGTGATTTCATTAGAGCCCACATGGAGAATTTTAGTACAATTGTTCGGTGTAGCAACTGGTTGAAGCCCCATTCTCTCACATTTAAAAAGGTGGAGGTGCTCTCCTGGAGGAAAGTTTCTGGTAGTAAGCCACAGAGCTCTAACTCCAAACATGATCATGGTTTTATTAATGTTACGAACACTTAAGTCGTCCATAGGAATTTTATACTGGAAGCCAGTATATTTGGATGAAGAACTGGTAAAATATTTAAGGTACTGAAAAACTTAAATGCTATCTCAAATCTAACAAAGAAGAAACACTACAGCTGGGTCCAAAAGTAGGAGTGTATTAAAAATATGGCCGTGGAGACAAGTCTTTGAATGAAAACTTATGAATAAGACTTAGAGATTTCTACTGACAGTAATTTTAGTATAAATCAATTGTGTGATATGGTCATCAACTTCAAAAACAAACTTATGGTTACCAAAGGGGAAAAGTGGAAGGGGTAAATTAGGAGTTTAGGATTAACATATGTACACTACTATATATATGAAAAATAGATAATCAACAAGGACCTACTGTATATCACAGGGAACTCTACCTAATGCTGTGTAATAACCTGTATGGGAAAAGAATCTGAAAAAGAATGAGTATATGTATAACTGAATCACTTTGCTGTATACCTAAAACTAACACAAAATAAATTTTAAAAAAGTAAATGTACACAAGTGTCCTTAATAAAAACAAAGCATGGACATGGGGGCAGTGAGGGTCTTAACTCTAAAATATTGAGACTGTACCTGGTATATTGCATTTTAAGAAGACTTAGCTAATTCCAATACTTCTAAATTAATTCATATTTTTGTAAGCTGCATCATGATACATTCATTCAGTTGACAAAACTAATACCTCTAACTCCTTTCTCTCCCTCAGCCCTGGGAAAACCTCCACTCCTTTCTTCCCCTGTATCTCGTCCCTACCTTATCCATCTTCCAGGGGTCAGAACAAAGGTCACATTTTCTGAGTAAGCACCTTGCTCCAATAGGTTTGACTGACTCTACACTTTTTTGAGGCCATAAAATACTTTTAAAAGTACATCAGTATCTTATTTAACAAATTGTGTTATGGTTAGTGACAACATGGCATAGTTGTTAAGAACACAGAATCTGGAACCAAACAAACTTGGGAAGCTACACAATTCTATATGCTTAAATTGAAGTTTCTTCTTCAGTAAAAATTCCATAATATTGCCTATCTCTTATGCTTCCAAGGAGGATTAAATATTTTAAAACATATAATGTACTTAAAACTGCGCATATAGTAACTTGTATATAAATGTGCTTCCTTTATCATTATATGTTTACATATTTGTCTCCTAATTGAATGCTAGCTAGGAATGAACACCCAGTACCTGGTACATGCAAATGCAGCTGGGTGTAATGGAGACAACTCCACACTGGAGATGGAAGATCTAGGATTAATCCATCTGTCTACAACTCATTAAATACAGAGTTGCTTAACCAGCTTGTTTTACTCTCTGTATTCTGTTTTACTCTCTCTTTACTAGCTGACTCATAATTTTCAAAATCACCCTCACTTTACACGGAGATTTTGCAAATACTTAAAGGGTTTTACACATACAAAAGGGTCTAGTACAGTCCTTGGCATATAAAAGACTTTGAATGAAGTTTAGTTGAATCTCAAATGTAAGTGCTCAGTAAGTGTTCATTAAATAAATTGTGTTTGATTTCTGTACTCCATCTTGTAGTAGAAAAAGTCAAATCACAAATAAACTCTTACCCAAGAGCTTTTAATTAAAAGAGAAAAATATAGCTTCCATGGGATGTCCTGGGGACATTCGCTCATTCAGTGCAACCTCCCATATCTATCTGTAGTTACCTTTCTGGTGTTATATAATGAAAATTGACATTTCAGTGACCCTGAAGTATTGTAAGATTCTTAACTATCAAAGAAATATTATATTGCACACAGTATATAATATTTACAATGCCAGAAAAGAGACAAATATTTAAAAATCATTCTATAACCTCGATTTATAAAAACAAGAGTTATTTAATGTTCAATTAATCAGAACTTCTGGTTAACCAAATCTCTCATCTTTTCAGAACTATATTTAATTTGCTAATGTATATTTGTGACCATCCCAGACAGAACGGTGGTATACACTAACTTTTTCTTTATTGAAGTATAGTTGACTTACAGTATTGTGTTAGTTTCAGGTGTTCAGCAAAGTAATTCAGTTCACTAACTCTTAAACTTACTATTATCAATGTTTTCCCTGAGAACACCATATGAGACACTTTGAAAACTGACGCATATATCTTGTCTTTTAAATTTTAATATTTCAGCTTTTTCTATGCAATTAAAAGCACTTATTAAATATTTTCAATAAAACACCAACGTTATATTGCAAAGCATATATGTATTGATAATACTTTATTTAACCTTCTCCCTGTCATTGAACATTGATGTTGTTTCCAAGTTTGGAATATTATAAATAATGCTTCTATGAATGCTTCTTTTCCTGGATCTCTGACTACTGCACTTGAATAGACTCCTGGATGCAGAACTACTAATACAACTTATGAATATTTCTTAAAACACATGATTATGTTATTGTTCCCCAGCACCATTAGAGAAGAGTAGAAGTTTAATTGGTTCCTCACTACTCTGAGTGAGAACATTTCTTTTTCAATTTGCTTATTCAATGGCTAAAAATTATTATCTCATTGTTTTAATTTCTATTCATGTGATTACTAGAATGTTTATTGACTGCTTCCCTGTTTTCTTCTCATAATTTTCTGTCCATATCCATTCTCCTAGCATGTTATTGCTAATTGAGGATATAATGGACTTAAGTTGTTTTAATGATCAGAAGACATTTAGAAAATTGAGTTCAACACAAGTTTCTATACTTTTCACATTTAGCCAGAAAAAGGTTTGTGTGTATATGCTTATAAATTTATATATGTTTAAAAATTTGTGTTTATTTATGAACATAATAGATGTATACATACATATATATAATTATATATATATATACATATGTATATATATGAATGTAAATATGTAAGTATACATGTGTGCATGAAGAGATTTATTCAGAAAATACATACAGAATATCATATAGCAAGTACTGATATAAGTTTCATTGATGGATTGCAAAGTAGTAAGGCAGATTCTCTGGCTTTAAGCAAAAAAAAACAAAACAAACAAAAAAAACCCCCAAAACACTAGAAAGAAACCACTAAAATGCAATGCAACACAATAGATTCTATAAGCTATATATGGACAGTGTTTTTCATATATTACTAAACTGGTAAATTACTTTTAATACCACACACACACACACAGTTGTCCAAACAGAATCCTGATATTAGCTTTGATGTTTGTCCTCACCTCCATGATGAGCTGCACAATCTGATGAAGGGTGAAAAATGAAAATATGGAGATTTGTTAGGAAATATGGGGATTTGTTAAACATTAAGATTTTCAAGATGGCCATGACAAGCATTAACCAAACACGGGGCCTTTCTGAATGTGGAAGCCTGTGGGATTACAGCAGTTGCATGCGCATGAAGCAGCCTTCCTCACCACTACCATCAATACAGTAGATCAAGTTCAACTCATCTTGCTTTATTAATAATTCTCAAACCATCCACTGAGCTCTATCTCAAGTTCTTCCTCTTTATAGTCTACCATAATCCACCATCATCTCTTGCCTACACTTTTGCTATTTAGGCCGGTAGGATGACTGTCAGCTACCATGAGTGTTTAACTTCCATTCCAGGTGACAGCTTTTGCACTTTAAGTGTCAGAGCAGACAGATCAGAGCAGGCGCCCAATGTAAGAAAGGAGTTGGTTTGGCAAGGACACTTGCCTAAGCTTTCTAAGACTTAATAGGTGACCAAAATATATTGGTTGAATACATGGTGGTTAATTATCACTCTGCATGCTGAATTGCAAGATGATAAAGTTTTGCACAATTATAGTTATAATTAATTAATAATTAATTTTGCACAATTATAGTTATAATCCAGAAAGATATAATTAATGCCTTTAACTTGGTATAAGAATAGAAAAGAGAAAGGTAAATATATAGATATTTAGAGAAATAATTAACTATAATATAATGCAGTTAGGAATGAATCAGAATTTTCAAGCTTAGTCCTGAAGAAAATGATGCTGTAATTAGTAGGAAGAAGAAAGAAAATAATATCTGGTTGGAAATATTATAGATTCAGACTGGAATTATGCTGATGTTGAGGTCATAGCTACCCACCATGAGGAGTTATATAAGAGTCACTTGGCAACATGAAACTGCAGCTTGGGAAATAGTTTTGAGTGAGAGACAATTTTATGAGTCATTTACAGATAATACACTAATAATAAAAGCTGTTACAGGCCCTGAAGGACAAGAGAAAAGTTTCTACAGGATCAATGATAAAGACATCCTAGGTGGTGAGAGAAGGAGAGAAGAAGGAAGGAATGGGAGAGGAGAGGAGAAGAGAGAAATTGTACTTAACAGAAGTCAGAAGAGATGATTAGAAAAACACAACTAAATCTCAAATTGATATGATTTAAAAATATTATTTCTCAGATAAACAACCTAACTTTACACCTAAAGGAACTAAAAAAAGAAAGAAAACAAAACTCCAAGTTAGTAAAAAGAGAGAAATCATAAAGATCAAAGCAGAAGTAAATTGAATTTTATATTGCTTATTGGTAAACAAAACTTCTCTCATGTGCACAAAGGCTGCCAGTGTAAAAACTGGAAACTCAATGATAGCGTGGTCACAACAGAAAAAATCTCTGACTAAAAATAGATCAAATTAACTCAGTAGAGATTTGCATAGTCTACAGCATGCAAAACTGGCAATTTTTTTTTTTAATTTTAATGCATGAGAAGCTTGGTCTTCATTTGGGAATGTGTGATTAGTTATACTTTACCATTTTCTTGCTTATTCAGAGTTGTTTATAAAACGATTTCCAAGTAGTATGCATGTATAATTAATCATAAGTTAGAGAGTATATAGAAAGCAATAAATTGAAATGTGAGCTCTATCATCTTCTCTTACCCTGAATGTGTGGGTGTATATGTGTTTGAGTGCACAATAGTAAAGGTAGCTGCTATATATTAAAGGTTATTTATATTGCTACTTTGAAAGAAAACTTGCATCATCACAGAAAGCCTGATTATTTTGAACTCAAACAAACATTTATAGAGGCCATCGACCCCATAAAGAACAGAACAAGCTAAAAAGAGAACAGTGTCTCTGAAGTATTGTCTAGAAAAGTGTGTCCAAAATAAATTTCATATTGCCAGTGTTAATTTTGGACTCTAGGAAGATTGGTTAGATCAAAAGGGATTTCATTTACCTGGATCTCAGGGTGCTTTATGTTATTATTCTTTTCTTTTTTGACTGCAAGTCAACTGCGTGTGGTATGCTGAAATAATTTCTCTGTAGGGCTCTTGCATTGTATAAGCCCAGTGCTTTTGGTCACCATAGGCTGTGAGAATTATGGGACAGACTCAGGAGAGCAGTGAAAATTCAGGCTTTAAATTCATTGCTTTGCTCAGTGTTTGGCCCTTAGAGTAGCCACATTAAACTATAGGTACTGTGAGATTATTATCAGAATATTGCAGTCCTACTAAAACATTAATGTAGGCCACAAGTCACTGCCAGAAAGGAACTGTCATTGCCCTTCTTTACCTATCTAAAGATTCCTCAAGCAGCCAATACTCATATATTATAGTTGGCAGGTTTATACGTATTGTCCCTAACCACGTGTTTTGCCCATCCTTACTAACTAGTCATTACTGACACTGATGGTTTTCTCACCATATTCTTTAAGCCAGAACTTCTCCTTTCTAAAGTCCCCCAAATCTTTCTAGTACATTTCAACTATGCTTTGAATTTTACTCTCACCTCAGAGGAATCCAATGATACAATTTTTTGTATTAAAACAGCATTGACCCCACTTAATCAACTACTAAATGTATTGTATATTAGACTTCCTTACTGTAAAATCCTTGTCATTATTTTTTTTTTCCCAAGGAAACTTAAAAACAAATGCTTAGATCTTAGATAGAGACCAACTTGGGTCAAATTCTGGCGTTGCCACTTATTTAGTGTGTTGACATTGATAAGCACTGGCTCTCAGTACATCTTTTGATGGTACGATAAATAACACATTTCTGGAGGAGAAGTTGTGCTGATTACAGATATTGAAGGATGTAATTTGTGTAATTTACCTATTACAGTATCTGGTAATACAGTATGTACTCAATTAGTTACAAAAATAGACACAACCTCTCTGTTACTATTATGATTTTATCAAAGGCTATGCATATAAATGCCATCTTCCTAAATGTGACTAAGTTAAAAGTGACTGCAACAAGGAAGAGAAAAGTAACAAAAGAGAAACAGGGTATGATTTGGGGTGATAGCAGTAGGGTTCATTTTTTGACATCTTGCGCTACTGAGATTACCCACATCTCTGAAAAGTGAAAGGCAGGACTAAAGCAGGGATCTGCTGCCATCCACAATCTGTTCAGGGAAGATATAGATTTTCTCTATTTCAAATTTCCAGAGGACAAAAATCAGAGCTTGGAGATAAAGGGGATTGGTTTGTCAATCACAGAACCTATAGAGCACGACAGTGAGTATGTGAAACAGAGAAAAAGTCAGAAAAGGAACGCAAGCAAAAAGAAGCAATTCACTTTTTGGGTTTGTTTCCTGCAAAGTCATCATGAATTTAATTATTTTATGACATTATTGGTGTTGTTTCTACATAGTTATGACTAATTTTGTCCAAAATCAGTTTTAACATCTATACATCAGGGTGTGGAAAGAAAGATGAATGTGCATTAACACCACTGTCAAGGATTCAAACAATTATTTTTGACGTTTAAGAAGTTGAAAAGGTGCCTCAAAACTACAGAAGTTGTGTAAATCTGCAAACTTTTATGAAAATTACAACATATATAAATAATAGTATGTGGCTTTGTGTGTCTGTGTGAGTGTGTATTGGAGGGTCGTGGGTAGAAGATGAAAATAAGAATTTTTTATTACAGCTTTAATCTGCTGGAGGAATATCACACTACTTTATAAAATGTTCTGGCTTTAAATTTAAAACACGGATTTCAAATGGACAATTGGCTTGTCCTAGTAATTGTATTGTATTTCCAAAATTTTTTTTTAATATTCTATGATGACCATTTCTAAACATCTCTTCTTTATTCTACAACACTTTTTTTTTCCTGTTCTGTCAATAAGTGACCTCATATCAATTCCATTTAAAAACAGAAATAAACACAAAATAACTATTTTCTTCCTGTCAGAAAATCGAAACTGCTTGCATCTAATATATTCTACTCATATTCGTAATCTTTCCTATTACAATGATAGGTCTACTCTTATTTAATGTCAACCACTTTACTTTTGCTCCCAATCCAATGTGCTAGATATTGTCCTTCATTTTGCACTTTTAATCTTCTAATCCATCAACAACTCTATAATGTGGTCTAAATCTGGCTGGATTGCCTTTCAATATCTTCACTAGGCCAAGCCACAGTCCTCTCTCACCAGGACTCCAACGACAGCCTCCTAAGGTACCTCCTGTTTCTCACAAAGAGGACAGAGTGACTATCACATCAGAATCAAATCCTCATATTTTGGCAACTGAACATATCTTTGACCTGTCCTGTTTTCTTCACATATGTGAAAACTAAAGGAAGGCCTAAATATCCATCTTCTTCCACTCACATAATTACTTCAGTCAGCCCTCCCTCTGAAGGGAAAGGTAGATAGGAAAGAATAACTTAATTGTAGAGTAACCTAATGTTTTATACATTAATCAACTTTATTTTTTTTATAAATATGAAAAGACTATTTAAGAATTAGGAAGCATTTGAGGGAAACTAAAATCAGAAATAAGAATATCTAGGATAGAACAAGTAGTAAACTTAAAAATGAATAGATAGCTCTTTGGGATGGAATACACTTAAAAATTAAGGAAAAAAACAGTGGGCTGGATAACAGAATGGCCATATTAAAGAATACAGTGATCACCCAGAAGAAGCCTGAGAAATTTAACACACTAAAGAAGTGACTACAAAGACTGCAAAGACCATATCAGTATAAAAATGAACAGGTGGTATATCAAAAAGAAAGAAAAGAAAAAAGAAAAACTTGAAGGGTAAATAAAATAAATAAAAATTTCCTGCGATCAGGAAAGAAACCAAACCTTTAACTTGAAATATTCCATTAAATTCTAAAGGAAAATCAGAAAGAGAAATTAGGAAAACAATCCCATTTACAATTGCCTCAAAAATAATAGAATATCTAGGAATACATCTAAAGAGTTAAATGATCTGTACTTAAAAAACTATAAGACACATGGAAAGAAAGAAACTGAAAGATCACACAAACAGATGGAAAGGTATACCATACTCATGGATTGGAAGAATACTATTAAAATGACCATACTACCTAAGGCAATCTACAGATTCAATGCAATCCCCATCAAAATACCAATGACATTTTTCACAGAACTACAACAAATAGTTTTAAAATGTTTATGGAAACACAAAAGACCCTGAATAACAAAAACAATATTGAGACAGGAACGGAGCTGGAGGTATCATGCTCCCTGATTTCAAACTATACCACAAAGCTATAGTAATCAAAACACTATGGTACTGGCACAGAACCAGACACATAGATCATTGGAACAGAATAGAGAACCCAGAAAGAACCAACACATATGGTCAAGCTATGACCAAAGAGGCAATATACAATGGAGAAAAGACAGCCTCTTCAGTAAATGATTCTTTTGCATGTAGTTGTTCAATTTTCCCAACACCATACTGGACTACCCTCTCACTCCAAGCACAAAAGTAAACTGAAAATAGATTAAAGACTTAAATGTAATACCTAAAACTATACAACTCTAGAAGAAAACTATTATATAAGTAGTATACACTTTGACATTGGTCTTAGCAATATTGTTTTGGATATGTGTCCTCAGTCAAGGAAAACAAAAGCAAAACTAAATCAGTGGCACTACAACTAACTAAAAAGCTTCTGCACAATGAAGGAAACTATCATCAAAACCAAAAGGTCACCTAATGAATGGAAGATATTTACAAATAATATACTTGATAAGGGATTAATATCCATAATACACAAATAACTCATACAACTCAACATCAAAAAAACAGACAATTCAATTAAAAAATGGGCACAGGACCTGAACAGACATTTTCCCAAAGAAGATATTCAAATGGCTAACAGGCAGGTGAAAAAATGTTCAACACCACTAATCATCAGAGAAATGCAAATCAACGAAAATGAGATATCACCTCATGTCTGTCAGAATGGCTATCAAAAAAAAAATAAATATTTGTGAGGATGCAGAAAAAAAGGAACATTCACACATTGTTGATGGGAATGTAACTAGGTTCAGCCACTGTGGAAAAGATGCAATTTCCTCCAAAAATTAAGAACAGGTTACCATACAATCCAGCAATTCTACTCCAAGATATTTTTCCAAAGAAAAAACACTAATTAGAAATGATATATGAACCCCTATGTTCATTGCAGCATTATTTATAATTCCCAAGATACGAAGGCAACCTATACATGAACAAATAAAGAAGATGTGATACACACACACACACACACACACACACACACAACTGAATATTACTCAGCCATAAAAAAGCATGAACTCTTGCCATTTGTGACAACATAGATGGACTTAGTGGGTATTAGGCTAAGTGAAATAAGTCTGGTAGAGAACAAATACTGTTATGATTTCACTTATATGTGGAATCTAAAAACCAAAACAAATGATCAAACAAGACAGAAACAGAATTATACATACAGAGAATAAGCAAGTATCAATAGTTTCCAGAGAAGAGGCGGCTGAGGAAAGAAGAAAAATGAGTGACGGAGATTAAGAGGTACAGAATTCCAGCTGCAAAATAAATGAATCATGGGGATGAAATGTACAGCATGGGGAATGTAGTAAAAATTTTTGCAATATCTTTGTATGGTGATAGTTGGTAAATAGACCTATCATAGTGATCATTTTGAAAGTTATAGAAATATTGAGTCACTTTCTTGTGTACCAGGAACTAACAGTGTTGTAGGTCAATTATACTTCAAAACAAATAAATGCATAAAAAAAGAGATGAGACTTGTAGTTCTCAGAGGCAAGTGTGGCAGGGTGGGGGGGGGGGGAATTAGATGAAGGTAGTCATAAGGTACAAACTTTCAGTTATATGATAAATAAGTATTACGGATGCTGTGTACAACATAAATATAGCTAATACCTTTGCATGTTATATGTGAAAATTAAGAGAGTACATCCTAAGAGTTATCATCACAAGAAAAAATTATTTCTTTTAGTTCTTTAATTTTTTATCTATATGAGATGATGGACGTTCACTAATCCACGGTGGTAATCATTGCAAGATGTATGTAAGTCAAATCCTTATGCCATATATCTTCAACTTATACAGTGCTGTATGTCAATTATACCTTAATAAAACTGGAAGTAAAAACTTCTAACTGAAAATAATTTTTAAAAATACACATGAAAATTTCTGGTGAAATTTTAAAATGCCAGACTAAAGAGAAAATTCTAAAGACTTCCAGATAGGAAAAAAATAATAATAAAGTAGATTATCTATTTATAACTGAAAACCTGACTGGCATTAGATTTCTCACCAGCAGTAAATATTCAGAGATAGCAGAGCCTATTTGAAACAGATGTTTGAATCTAGCATTCTTGTAGTTTGCCGTATTATCAAAGATAATGGCAAGATGAATATATTTAAACATGAGAAAGTGAAGAAATTTTATCTACACTTGTGTATTTTAAGATCATACTATAACCAAATGAAAAAGAATGACAAACAAGTGAATAAACAAAAGGGAGACACTGACACAAGAAATCAAGACATACTTGTTAAGGAGTAGATCCAGACAAAGTGACCATTAAGGTAAGCTTTCCTGATTTTAAGACTAAATTCAGGACTCCCTATACCACTTAAATCAGATTCCTCTGATTTAAGGTAAATGCCTAGGAATTTAGATATTTAAAAACCTTCCATTAATTTATTCTTATGACTAGACAAGTTTAAGAAATTGCTATTAGACCTTGACATTTGGAAGATGGTTCTTTCAGCAACAATTTCAAAGATACAGGATTTCACAAATGGACAGAAATTATTGATTTGTCCTTTTAATAAATGCACAAAGTGTGAAAAAATTAGATGCTAAATCAATGTAAAACCAAATAACTTATAACACACAAAATAATATGTTTAGCAAAATTGGAGGGGCAAGATGAAAGGTGGACAAGACATCAACAGATACAAACTAGATTTGGGAAATCAAAAAAGAGAAATTTAATTATTTTAAGCCATAAAATCATAGACTAGCAGAACTAAGGAGGAAATAGGTGGTTTAAGTGGGTTAAATCCCTTATCTTTCAATGGTGGAGAGTTGACAGATAAATTTTTTTAAGTTGTGAATATAAAATATATAACAGTATCCTCTACCAGAAAAATTAAAAATATGAAAGTCTCTGGTGAGTGGGACTTGGAGGAAGAGCTTTGCTTTCTTTATTTTTTTTTTAACATCTTTATTGGGGTATAGTTGCTTTACAATGGTGTGTTAGTTTCTGCTTTATAACAAAGTGAATCAGCTATACATATACATATATCACCATATCTCCTCCTTCTTGTGTCTCCCTCCCACCCTCCCTATCCCACCTCTCTAGGTGGTCACATAGCACCAAGCTGATCTCCCTGTGCTATGTGGCTGCTTCCCTCTAGCTATCTATTTTACATTTGGTAGTGTATATATGTCCATGCCACTCTCTCACTTCATCTCAGCTTACCCTTCCCCCTCTCTATGTCCTCAAGTCCATTCTCAATGTCTGCGTCGTTATTCCTGTCCTGCCCCTAGGTTCTTCAGAACCATTTCTTTTTTCTTTTTTTTTTTTTAGATTCCATATATATGTGTTAGTATATGGTACTTGTTTTTCTTTTTCTGACTTACTTCACTCTGTATGACAGACTCTAGGTCCATCCACCTCACTACAAATAACTCAATTTCGTTTCTTTCTATGGCTGAGTAATATTCCATTGTATATATGTGCCACATCTTCTTTACCCATTCATCTGTTGATGGACACTTAGGTTGCTTCCATGTCCTGGCTACTGTAAATAGAGCTGCAATGAACATTGTGGTACATGACTCTTTTTGAATTATGGTTTTCTCTGGGTATATGCCCAGTAGTGGGATTGCTGGGTCATATGGTAGTTCTATTTTTAGTTTTTTAAGGAACCTCCATATTGTTCTCCACAGTGGCTGTATCAATTTACATTCCCACCAACAGTGCAAGAGGGTTCCCTTTTCTCCACACCCTCTCCAGCATTTATTGTTTGTAGATTTTTTGATGACGGCCATTCTGACTGGTGGAAGAGCTTTTCTTAAACATTTTGAACTGCTGGAATTTTTTGACCATGAGAAAACCTATAATTTCTCGACTAACAGAAACTGAAATACCCATTAAAAATTAACATTGGAAGCAAATAAGGGTTAATGCTCAGATTGATGAACTATGAATTTACTTTTAATTTTCTCTTTTCCTACTTCTCTGTTTCCATATATTTCTCAATTAGCACACAGAATTTTATAATTAAAAAATAAACTATTTTAATTGTCTGTTTAATCATTACCATGACTTTAAAGACATTGTATTGATTTAGACATATTCCATGAAGCACAGTACTTAGCTGCTATATGCATGATAAATCCGTTGCATAATGAATAATTTCATGACTACTATACATTCCTAGTACAAACATAAAATAAAATGCATTTAACTGTTTCTTTTCAAAATTGCGACAAAAGCATTTTGTAACTTAAAGTTAACTTAGAAAAAACATGCTGCATTCATAAGAAGAAATTAAAATTGTTTAAAAGGACCTAAAATATGCACTTTATTTGGTGAAAAATTAAATATGTCAATTCTCAGTTAAACGTGTTAAGAACTTTACACAACCGCAACCAAAATTTGAATGGAATTTTTTTTTAAACTGGCAGATGATGTCAATTTCATTTCAAGATTGATTCACTGGAGGTACCAAGACAGTTTTGAAAAAGATTAGTCATACTGGGACTTCCCTGGTGGTGCAGTGGTTAAGAATCCGCCTGCCAATGCAGGAGACACGGGTTCAGGCCCTGGTCTGGGAAGACCCCACATGCCGCGGAGCAACTAAGCCCGTGCACCACAACTACTGAGCCTGCACTCTAGAGCCCACGAGCCACAACTACAGGGCCTGCATGCCCTAGAGCCTGTGCTCCGCAACAAGAGAAGCCACCACAATGAGAAGCTCGCATGCTGCAACAAAGAGTAACCCCCGCTGGTCACAACTAGAGAAAACCCGTGCACAGCAACGAAGACCCAATGCAGCCATAAATAAATAAATAAATAAATTTAAAGATAAGTCATATTGAATTGACCTATAAACATCAATTACATTTTGACTGTAAATTTTAAATTTAGCTTATACATCAGTAAATGATTCAATGTAACCAATAACAATGTGAGAAATATATACCAGAAGATATAAAAATTTACTATATAACAAAGTGCCATTGAAAATTAGAAAAACAAAGAGTTATCATTTATTAACTACAGAAGGTTAATTGGCTAACCATTTGGAACAAAAATAAATCTTGATTCTAATCTGATATATACCAACAACCGTTTCTAGGAGCAAATACTTAAAGATTAGAGTGTTGATTTAGACATCTTTCCATGAAGACACAGTAGATCAGTACTTAACTGATCTGTGCATGACAAATTTGTTGAATAAATAAATGATTTTATAAAAAATGGAATACATTTAAATGCTGAGCAAAATACAGTTAAATATCCATAAAATTTTTGAATGTGGAAGGAATTTTTAAGGATGACTCAAGATAGAGAAACAATACAGTAAGTGTTCATGGAAGAAAAAACAATATCAGAGTGAATAGATCAGAATTAGCAAGGCAAAAGATAGCAGAAGCTGAGATCAAAGATGTTTATTGAATATTTGAAGTGAAGTACCTTAGTGGAAATAGTGGTGTGTTTGTGTGTGTGTGTGTGTGTGTGTGTGTAGATAATTAGTCTACAAACTAAGGCTTATAGGACAAATGGGCCTTCCACATATTTTGGTATGGTATGAGGGCAAATATTTTTTTTAATATTTTTCAAATGGTTAAGAAAAATCAAAGAAAGAATATATAGTGAAATGTGATTATATGAAACTCAGATTTCAGCGTCCATAAATAAAGATTTATTGGAACACAGTCATGCCCATTTGATTACAGTCTTTGGCTACTTTCATTCTACAGTGGAATAGAGTAGGTTTGACAGACACCATATGGCCCACAAAGCTGAAAATATCTACTATCTAGCCCTTTTCAAAAAAATTTGGCTTATGCCTAATGTAGACATATCTTTTGTGAGTTTTGCAATCCATACCACATACCATCAATTTGATAGGCAAAATTTGACTAATTTTCATACATAAATAATACTTTAAACTTTATATGAACTCTAGATATACATCATTTGTAATGAAAATGCCAGATTGCTTTGACAATTGTGCAACATGCAAATATAATTATATTTGTTTATTTGAAAAAAACACATACATGTAGAAAATCAGTGTACATGCCTTTGTGATACATAATCATGCTTGCCAATTTTGTGGTTACACTGAATTTCTCAGAACAAGCTTTATTTTCCATTTTAATTAAGCCAAACATTTAATTACATTTCTAATATTCTGTCAGCAGAAACAAATCAATAAATGTAGAGTGGAAAATTATGAGAGCTGGTCTTTAATATCCCATCACAAACAGAGCATGTGATGGGCAATCTGTTCTTTGAGGGTACATAAAAACCATGTTTCCCATGAATGTTAATTCCACTAAAGCATTCAACTACAGTACAGAAAGTTTTTTAATTTTTAGCTAATATCTTTTAGTTAAAGTACAAAATCTTGAAAGTATATCCTATTTATAGTGATACCCTGCCCCTCAGGGTTTTAATTTCCAGCACAAGAGAATTCAATAAATGAATGGATAGTGCTTATCAGATATAAAGTTTGCTGCCAAGCAAATAATGCTCTTCTCAAATTCATATCAATAAAATTATACAAACACTTAAAATTTTAATTTTATTTTCAGTAGTTAATACGTCTAGAGCAATTTGATAGGTGCTATGGAAAATAAATGGTATCTGCCCACAAATTACTTACAATAATACATTAGATGAAGTCTTGTAAATGTGAAAAAGGAAATAAGAAAAAACTCATATCCAATGAGAGATATTAGTGTAGAGAAATAAATGTCTTAGAAGGGTTTTCTCCCATCAGCTCTCCTGGAGGACTATGCTTCGGTATATTACATGGATTCCAGAATCTCTCCTTAGGTTTGCATATTCAGAAATCTGACTCTGTTACCATCTAAGAACAAGTCAATTTCTCAGGTCCAAACTGCCATTAACCAAGCTCACAAGACTGATGTGTGAAATCAGAATGGGGATGGGTTCATCTATATGGAGAACTATCACTGCCTTTTTAAAAAAATTTTTATTTGAGTACAGTTACTTTATGATGTTGTGTTAATTTCTATCGTACAGCAAGTGAATCAGCTTTATGTATGCATATATCCCCTCTTTTCTTGACTTCCTTCCCATTTAGGTCACCACAGAGCACTGAGTAGAGCTCCCTGTGCTGAACAGTAGGTTCTCATTAGTTATCTATTTTATACATAGTATCAATAGTGTATATATGGCAATCCTAATCTCCCAATTCATCCTACCCACCCCCTTTCCCCCTTGGTATCCATGCATTTGTTCTCTACGTCTGTGCTTCTATTTCTGCTTTGTAAATAGGATCATATATCACTGCTTAAGAAGACCAAAATAGCAAGTTCTTACATGAGTGTATCCTCTCTGTTGAAAAAGGAAAAAGTCAAGTTATAATGTAAAGATAGCTTTGTGAGAACAGAAGGAGAGCAAAGGAAGTTAATAATATCATTCAAATACTTAATGGCATCTAACTAGATAACCTAATTCATCTTGCTTCAAAATATGGTAACACCTGGCCAGAGCAACCCCTTTATGAATGGAAAATGCTGATATTTGCTCCTTATTCTTTGTTTCCATGGCTGGTAATAGCACATTCTCAAAGATACATTTTTTAATTTTTTAAATTTAATATGGTTGCAGTTATATTTTGCTGGACTGAGAGCTGTTCTATCCTCTTCTTGGACGATGTGTCAACAGAACCCTCAGGTACTTACATAAATAAATATTGGAACAGATTATATCCTCCATTTAACCCTACATGTTGGAAAGTTGTGTGTGGGTGTATATATATATATATATATACATATATATATATATATATATATGTATATATATATATATATATATATATATATATATATACACCAAAAAACATAGTATTCCAGAACTAGAATAACAATCATCTTATCCCCTAAAGCTGGCCTTCCCCCTATATTTTCCTATTTCAGTGAACGACATCATTATTGATCTAGTCACCCATTTCAAGGATCTAGGGATCACCTTTTATTTCTACCTCATTTCACCCCCTACAAACATCGAGTGTATCATTATACACTATCATTTTGCCTCACAAATAGCATTTCAATTCCATTCACTGTCTTCTGTCTCAACAGACATCTTTCTTGTCCAATTTATCAACATCTCCCCTCTAAACTACAGAAATAGTTTCTTAACTGGCTTCTGCATGTTAACTGTTATCCCCATTCAAAGCATGAGTTATTTCCAAATATAAGCCTGATGCTTATGTTCACCTCATTAACATCCTTTGATTGATTTTACTGTTTTTAGAGTGAAGAGGGAAGTCCTTACTTTGATAGTTAAGATGAAGTATCATTACTTAGTTATTGTTTGTTAAGAATCTGAAATGTGCCTAGGACAGTGAAAGTGAATATTTATAATTGTTCAATAAACATTAAAATCTGTCTCAGTGATATACATCCTGAAAACAGGATCTGTACAGCTACACTGATGAAGTACTTAGTTTTAAATAATGGAATCCAAAATGACTTCAGAGAAAAGTGGGCATAGGAAGAATAAGAATTTTGTTATGAAAAGCAGTTGCAGAGGACATTTTAGTCTAAGAAGGGCAACATGGTCAAAAGTACAGTTAGCATTGTTAAGTGTTTTGTTTGGACTAGGAGGGATCAAAATTGGACATGACACCAGAAGAGTCACATTTGTAGGCTTCCTATCCCAAACATTTCCATGCTTGTCACCAAAGCACTCTTCTCTGAAGCAAATTCTTTTTGCTGCTTTGTAATGATATAACAAAATTCCTCTGTAGTTGCCAATTTCCATCCCAGAAGAATGGGCAAAATAAAAAAGACTTTACTTCATTCTTTTACTTGGAGGACACATCAAGAGGCTTCCCAGGGAAATTAAAATCAATTCTAAACTTCTAATTTGTATATTCTCACGTAAGAGCATCTATAACAGCTCTTATAGTACCATTAAAGTAGATAAAAATACTTGAGTAAATACTTAATTAAGACAATGTCAAAACGACAACTAAATATTTCTGGTAGTGGCGAGATCTATCCTATAGTCTAAAAGCATATGTGCTACATTAAGTACTTTATTTCTCATCTATGTCAATGAAGCTATACCTCAAGAGAAAAATAATTAAATCCTGTGAAGTTTGAGTGTGTGTCTGAGACACTGAAATTTCAGTGTTTCCAGCACCATCCATATTTCTAGCAAAAATTATTTGAAAAAGATTTTCAATGTTATTCAGATTATTTTTATTCTTAAAAAATAAGGCTTGCCTTTCCTAAACAGATACAATGAAGATTAGAATTACTTAAAAGTCTGGAGATACCCCCTGTCAAATAAACCATTGATGTTTCCAAAATTAAAAGTCTGGAGATAATGAAAATTTAAAATAAAGTCACTGGACCTGTTATTTAAAAACACTAGCCATGAGCACCTTTATCAAAGATATACTGTCCGTCAGTTGCATCTTCTCCAATGTGTGTTGTATGTGTGTGTGTGTGTGTGTGTGTGTGTGTGTGTGTGTGTTTGGAAGTGCTTTATAAGGAACTGAGGTATTATTTCAGGGCAACAAGAAATACTGAAGAATCACCACTGATCATTCTACTATCTCAAAATATCTACACAAATTAGTTGTTTTGTTTTCATTCTTCAAAATTACCATTAATTCTCAATGCTGTTGATATTGTTCCCATAAATATTGTTTATGAACTGAATATGTTTTCTATAATTAGCAAATAATAATCATTTGGCACTGCTTCCATAATAGTCAGAGCTTTTTTATATCATTTATCTGAATGACAGGACCATAGATGCCAGGTAAGCTTTTGAAAATTTTTGAAAATTTTCCATGACCATAACACTTTGGAATGATACTAAAAAGTTATTAATATTTGCCACTAATAGAAAGTCATTATTTTTTATAAATGAATCTGAAAATGGAAAATAATTTGTCAACTTTCACATGCTGATCTTAACTTACAAGCATGTATTATTATACTATGAACTTAATTATAATTTATGAAATTATAATACTGTTTCTATTTCAAAGGCAATCTATTGAACATGAGGGGAGGGGGCGCTTGATAGTTCAAGTGCAGTAGAATAATGTCACTAGGGTCCCTGGTTCAACATGGGAAATGCTCTTACTGAGCCCAAATCTCACTGGCTCCTTTCTCACTGAGTCCCTCTGTCCCCTGGTTCTCTCTGTAGTTCTACGGACAGTTATGACCCTGTTAATTTTTGTATTGCAGCTTAAAAATAGGGCTTAACTTATTAGATTGATGACCAACAAATTTAGAATGTCTTTAGATTCTTTTTTTTTGTCTTGGACATTAAGGATGAGAAAGATTATTTTTAATGCCTCTTAGTATCTGATTCTGTTTATATATTTGTATTGATTGGCTAATATCATGATGAGTTTATAGATACCATCCATATCAATAATAGCTAAGGCTTCTATTTCAACATTTCCTCAATTTAGACTTAAACATTTCAACATAGATCTTACAAACAAGCCTTAGGGTACAACATAGATATTTAAAATTCACACCTATCAAAGTATTTTTACATACCAAACCTTAAGGGAACCAAAAATTCCCTTTATAACTACTGTATTATAACCATATCACGAGGCTAAAAGTAGACTGTCACTTGGTTTTACGCAGCCAAGTGTATTTTTGATGTGCTTTCCTCAAATGCTGTTAACAGTAAGGAAAGTTGTTTATGGTGCAATCCAAAATATTTTTAGATTACTTATTTAAGTCATATAGGTACTCTGCTTCTTCATGTAACATTTAAGAGAATGTATTGCACTGTGGCTGTACAAAAATTTTAATGACAGGCTATTTGTGAAATTTCTCTGTTACTTCAACAGGGTAAGAGTAGGGGTTCTCCAAATATGCCAGAAAGGTATAGTGCTACTGCACTTTCAAATTAATGAGGTCAGTCCAGTAGAGTGAATATTTAACTGCATTTCAACATGTTTACAAGAGAAGGCTCTCTGCTAAGTCCTGCCTATAATTTTAGGATAAAAAGAAGAAAAATCTATAGTCTCTGCATATACACCATTTTTGGTGTATTAGAGAAGAGAGAGAAACAGATGGTGGAGGTTTAATACTGGCAATGTGATAAGTATTGCTATGATGGGATAAAGTCAGGATGAGAACTCTTCCAGGAAATGGCATCTAATCCAATCTGAGAGGAACGAGAAAATCTTCCCAGAGGAGATATACTATGCTGACACCTGAAGGGTAGATAAGAGATAAACATGTAATAAGGGCCTGAGACAGCCATAATCTTCCAAAGCAAACAACTAGATCTAAGTTTTCACTCTCGTAATAAAGTAAATATACAAATACTTGTTTATGTTGTTAAAAAGTCAAAGACTAAGCATAAGAATGATTCGGCCGTCTTCTTACACAGTCATCTTTCTGTAACGCTAACAAGATTTAAAATGTTATGGATGGCAAGTGGAGAAGTAGTGGTGTGAATCCAGAAAGTTGAAGTCTCAGTCTGAGTAAGCGTCATTCAGAAAGAATGCCAATGAGCCAGGTGGAGGCATGCATGTAAGCATCCTATTATTTGTTTTCTTGCCAACTGAAGAAACATTTGATGGTAGTAAACTATTCAACTCTTGATCATTCAGTCAGGAAAGGAACTTGTCTGAGTTCTGTTGTCCCCTTTTCATGAAGATATGATTCCTCAGTGACCCAGGATGTACATATATCCCTCTAATGAGAAGGGAGGAACTCTGGACTTCCATAGAGCTGGCAATAAAATGAAATTAAAGGATATGTTCTGGATCAAGAGTGTCAACAAGAATAATCACAGAATCTTGTAGAGTGGGGACAGTAGAAGAATAAGCCAGAGTTTTTGATGGAACTTCTAAGAATCTCTGTGAATGACAGAATTGCACTTCACGTTGATTACAAACTCTGGTTCAGAAATGGAGATAACACATATTTAGCCATGAAACAATGCATGGCTTACCTGGATCAAGTTTCCCATAGGTCCCAAACTGATAAAAGTGTGATCCAATATTTGCGCTGTGCTCTGAACAGGGCAAATGAAAGAGAAGCAGAACTGGCATAACTCCCAGAAGACAGAGTGATTGGGCATACACTACCTGTCAGGGGGATGTGGTACAAACAACCCAAGGGTCAAGAGCATATCACAAGTACATCTCAGAGCAGTGGGAGTGTATGTGAGTCAAAGCAGAAGCCTGGTCAACAATTGAGGTGCAAGATCTAAGACATGATAGACAGTTTAATACCATGTCTACACATGTGGTAAAGAAAAATGAGGATTTAGAGTTAAATTAGGGTGCCACTTTACTGAGTATCTCCAGTATGCACTGGAGATAATGAGTTTGTATTCCATCAGCAGAATGTCACACAGTTGGACTACTCAGCATGTAGGTGTTTTGCCCATTTGGCATAGTAAAAAGACGAGAGCAAAGGCGCTTGTAAAACTGAATGAAGTTGTAAGTGAATGAGGTCTTCACTCCATAGGGAGGGAGCACAATAAGAAGGGAAACTATTAAATCAAGGGACTGAACATCTTGGGAAGATGGAAATGTGGAGGAAAAACTCATAGAGCTATAAAGAGAAGACACTGAACTGTACCTGTTCAACTTAGATTTTCTGAAAACAAATTCTTTACTTCAACAAAAACTCAATGCTGCATATATTTGCATTCACTCATGATGCTGGTTGTAACAGAAGGCATAAGAAGATGTAGAGATACAGATTTCCATTGTTCAATTTTAAGTGAATGGTAACATACCTAGCCTTTGTTCCAGAAAAATCATGTTAGTATTATCTTTAACTTTTTGTAAATCTCTGGTCAGGGTTGCAGACTTCTTTTAACTCATAAGCTCTACTGGTTTCTTGAATGCAAATTTACCTCTATAGACCAGGGCCCAGTGGCCAGTAGTTTGTAGTTTCCAATTCATATTAAAATTGCCTACTGGTAAATAGAAGACAACAGTTAATAGTTTACAGGTATTATAACTGTACATTTTAATAATAATGCCCTTTATTTGGTTTTCTCTTTCTCATGTCTCACTGTCCCTTTTCCAAGTAAATGGCATTGTCAAAAGGAGACTGTCCACATTGTCAATAATTTTCAAAATGCATTTCAAAATTCCTTGGGGAAAGAAATTGAAGACCTTTTTAAATTAAAGTTTCACTTAAAATATCAAATAATTTTTCGATCAGTGTGCTCAATATCTTTACTTCTGAAGGACTAAGTATGTGCTGAAAGCCCTCAAATATTTTAGGAAACATTCCTTGGAAAATTAGCTCTGGCTAAACAAGAGGCTTTTTCCCCCTTAAATTCAGATTTTTATATTGCCAATTTGGGGAAAAAAAATATAAGTTTTCTATTCTATTTATAAGGACATTTTCACTTCCAGAAAAATTGAAGTCAAATTTGCTTTGCTTTTTTTTTTTGCGGTACACGGGCCTCTCACTGTTGTGGCCTCTCACGTTGCGGAGCACAGGCTCCGGACACACAGGCTCAGCGGCCATGGCTCACGGTCTTAGCCGCTCTGTGGCATGTGAGATCTTCCCAGACCGGGGCACGAACCCGTGTCCCCTGAATGGGCAGGCAGACTCCCAACCACTGCGCCACCAGGGAAGCCCAAATTTGCTATTTTTGGTTAGATATTGTTCCCCTTCCTTTTGCCACTGAGGAAAGAAATGCTATTTTCCTGGATAACATTAGACTAATGTCTCAATAAACCACTTGTAAAATTATTAACAGGTGAACTTTCTTTAGTATCAATAGAAAGAAAAAAATGTCACGAAAAATCTAAAAATTGGCAAATCCACATAACATAAACATTAAAATGTCTGTTACATTTAGAAAAATCACTAAACTTTCCATATCACATATATTTTTGAGTGGCTAGATTATTTTAAAATCATCTGACAACTGTAGAGAGAGAACTGGGGTGTCTCATCAGTGGCCAGCAATTGGTGCAGCATATTGAAAGAACTAGTACTTTCCATAGAAACAGATTAACAAAGAAACCACAGTTAAGAAATATAGTTTGGAGAAAGTGGATAAGCAAAACCAAAGCTCAGTTTTTTGAGTCTTGAAGCAAGAATTGGGCATCTCTCAGTAGGCCTTATAATGTATGTAGGAAAAATAAAGGAGAATAGGATATAAAATGGATAGAAACTTTTCTCTTAAGTACGCTCTTAAGTATTATCATTCCCCTTAGTGAATTGGAACTGAGCTCCATGACTTATGCATTAGAGTTAGTTATATAAAAGTACATACAGTAATACATGTAGAGGTCTTTAGTGACGGTATGAGTTTGACATCCTCCACAAAATCTTGACCACAAGGGTTCATTCTAAGCAAGACTGAGAGAAAAAGATTTGGGGGATGGAGGGAGAGAGAGATGCGACTAACAAGTAATGCTTATGTGTATTTACTGTGACAGAATATTACTAAACATTTTAGAGAATTTACCATTTGATTTCCATAACAAGATGAGGAAGGTACTATTATTAGCCTTTTGTCATGGCTGGAACTGAGGCACTGGGTGGTTAAGTAACTTGCCGATGTCACACAGATGCTGCCCAGTGCCCAATGCAGGCATTCTAGACCCACAGTTTATTCACTTAAACATTCTTCTGTTGGGCCCATGTTAAAATGATACAGGTAGAAATACAAGCAAAATTACAAGTGAAGTGAGGCCCAATATCCAATTGAAATAGACATAGAGCTTTTAGACTCTATGGCATGACTTTTTGAAATAAAATTCTGCTGCCCAGAGTAAAATAAACACACAAAGCATTTACCACTTGGAGAATTTTTTTCTTAATTGAGCCTTGCTTTTGAGTAGGTATGATACAGAGATTAAGTACATAAAATAAAGTAAACCATTTTGTATTGTAAAGAATTTTTAATATTTGGTGTGAGAGACCTTAAGAAAATAAAAAGGAATATTTATGATACATACATATTTTTTTTTACAGAAGTTTTCCTAAAGCAATACTGTAAGGTTATAGAGGCAATTAATAAAACACTGAATATGAGAATGACCAAGAGTTTTCTTTCAGGGAATGAAACTGAGTAACTAGAACATTCAGATCAGGCAGAAACAAAGTTTCAGTGCCTTAGATAGAAGATCATTAAGTGAGTCATCTGACAATAAGGCACTGGTAATGAACTTGAGGAGGTGAACAATGCCTTGGCATTTTCATAGTATTCAGCACCAAGAAAATATCACTAAACAAGAAATGAGTATTGTAATGATTATATCTAGACAATAAAATAAGAAGGATAATGTCATTTGAAGAACAAAGCAGAGTAAAATTAAAGAATGTCTGCTTAAAATTGACAGAGGAATGACTTCTAAATGAATGGAATTGACATACTTTTTACTGATGACATGTAGTAATGTAGAATCATTATAACATCATCTCTATAAATACTTGAACTGGATGAGAATATTGGGGAATGACATAAACTATCACTCACAGGCATTTGAAAACATTTTTTTTTTTCCAGTAAGCAGACGCCATACACACAGCAGTTGATAAATACTGGACTAATAAAAAGAGTGTGGTTAAAGGGATTTTATCCCCAGAAAATAACCCCTTTAGGGACATCACAAGGCAACTGATTTTTCACCACATTACATAAAGGGTAATTCTGTTTTGCAAAGGAGTAGCCATCAGGCACCTATTATTCTATTTTTATTATTTATGTCTTCCTCCACTGCTCACCCGTAACCTATGCTTCTCTGAAAATCTTATATTTTTATACCTTAAAGACCACAAAGCACTCTGAATATTGACTACTCCCTTGAGTCCATATTTACCAAGAACCTGTTTCTCCATTGCTACATTATATGTTTTTCATGTGCTAGCTTTAGGAAAATGATTCCATGAAAATAATAAGGAAGTAGTGGGTAAGTCTTGGGAGCTAATTTGCCCCATAAACATTATGAAATACATTGATTCTATACAATCTGACAAAACTGATTCTGTTTCTACTCCAATGTTTAGATGAATATTACCATCTGCTCAAGGGGACTCTGATGCATATTTTAAAAAGCATTTAATCAAGGTATTAAATAAATATACAAGATTTGACAATAAGAATAGGAGAGACCAGGGAGCTTCCCTGGTGGCACAGTGGTTGAGAGTCCGCCTGCCGATGCAGGGGACACGGGTTTGTGCCCCAGTCCGGGAAGATCCCACATGCCGCGGAGCGGCTGGGCCCGTGAGCCATGGCCACTGAGCCTGCGCGTCCGGAGCCTGTGCTCTGCCACGGGAGAGGCCACAACAGTGAGAGGCCCGCGTACCGCAAAAAAAAAAAAAAAAAAAAAAAGAATAGGAGAGACCAAAAAAACATTCTTTGCTACATATTTTAACTAGATCCATACCTTTAATATAAAGGGTCCATTAGCTAACTGATCCCTTCTAAATATCCCCCTTAAATTAATTTTATAGTTTTAAAGTAATGATTCATTTTGGAAAGAGTTATAACAATTTAAGCAAATTCTGAAAGAAAACGGTTGAAAGATAAAAATTAAGAATAAAAAAATCAAAGAACTCCAAAGCTTTATATTAGAGATAATTTAAGTTTAATATATTTTATGTAGTTTATTAATGTAAGAGAACTCTATGCAAGGCTACTTTGAAATTAGAAAGGAAAAAATACCATGCATATATAATGCACTGAATTTTCCAATGGTCTGTATTTCTATTCAGTTGTATAAAATCTCTGTCTTCTAACATCTTTCATATAGCTTGCAATGTAGAAAGGTTTGTAGTGGATAAGTTTATAGCAGATAGGTAAAGGATCATTTTCAACCTTTGTGGAAATAGCCAAATTTTCTTCCACAGAATCTATCTTTAATACCTGCTACACAATTTTTCCTTTTTTTTTTAACTTTAAAATACACCACACCTAATAGAGTATTTATTGCCCAAATATCTGTTCCCTCTTGGAATTCCTTTCTATATCAATGACATCATTCTGATCCAACATCTTCTTTTACATCCTTTCTCCACTTAATTTGTAAATCACATCTGTATTTCAGAGATATCTCTTAAATCACAGTCTAATGCCCACAGCCCTCAGCGTTGCCTTTGCTAAGGCACTCATCATGTCTCAAGTGTGAATAACTCTACCTGCCAACCCCTTTCTCTACCACTCTCATTTAATTGTTTATATTGTTCCTTGGCCACAGTTCTTGGTTATAGAAATCGAGATCGACTCTAACTAGCTAAAGAAGAAAGGGGTATATTACTCTGTACACACAACTCATAGAATCTTATGGGACTAAAAACAAGAGACAGTGCTGAGCTTCCATGAAGATTTCCGAAAACTCCACCACAGAACTGGGCTATCAGATGAGCAACGTTAGCATGATCATGACAGTAATCACCCCAGAATCATACTGCCTGTGATCTAAGACAACAACATGCTCTGTCTCTATCCCTAACGATTCAATTCGGCACAACCTCCCATTAGCGCACTGATTACAGAATCTTAAATTCCACCTGGAACTTTTGCAATGGAGTCTGGAAAATGCAATTTTTAGTTTTCCAGCCAAGAGAGTACTAGGAAGGGTCCTAGACTGAGCATTACGCAAATGAATTTACAACATCCATCACGTACTGCAAACAAATTATATTTATAAAAACCTAATCTCATCATGAAACGACAATTCTTCCACTGAAATGTTTTAACTAACCACTGTCTAAAGGCTAAAATTCAAACATATTAATATTTCTTTACATACCCATTTATGTGCTCAAAAACTTGCTTTAGAGTCCAATTCAAAGCTTAGTCTTCTAGGCTCTTATTCTAAGAAATACAATATAGATCGTTGCTATTAAAGAATTTAAGCCATAGGTAGGGTACTATGTAAAATACATAATAAGCAAAGTGAGCTGGGGTGATATAATAGTGTTGAGAAAAATGTCCCATGAAACCTGAAAAGACTAATGTGAGCTTAAGAAAGGGAGAGGTGAGGAAACTGTTCAAAGAGCATGTAGTATTTCAGCAAGTTTCTGAACCACAGAAATGTCTTGGTCTGGTGGCCATGTAACTGTGGTGAAGAGAAACAAAGAAGAGTAGAATTTATAGACTTGCATGAAGATATGAGAATACAGAGTACGTAAGAAAATGAAAAAGGTAGAGAACATAAGGTTTTAGGAATGACTAAAAATTTGGTTTTATATGTTGACATGATGAGGCAATAAGCAGATGAAGAAAATTTCTCACTGGCCCTACCAAAGGGTTTTAATTGTGTCCTATAAGTGACTGAGAGCCTCTGAAGGAGTTTGAACAAAGAGGTGAATTTAAGTTTTTCCTATTGGTACGATGGGGCATAGAATGAAAACATGGCAAGGGTAAAGCCATGTAGAACCCTTAGAAACAATTAGTCTAGGATCAGATTCAAATTCAAACAGTGGCTTTGAGTACTGAAAGGAGCCAATACTTTGTAAATAAATGAGGATGTACTAACATCATGGCTCAACTTGGATGGTCTTCAATATTGTGGCTTATTCACTAATAATTTCCTCTATCCCACTCCAGTGACTCTAAACTAGTCACCTTTCTCAGATCACATCTTTTGCTCCACACCTTTGTACATTCTTTTTCTCTCTGCCTGGGATAGCCTGTCACTCCTCTGCTCAGTTTTATATCTAACAAGATCCAGCTCAAAAGGGCTTTGCTTTTGTAAATCTCCCTTCACACTCTGAGGCAGTGATGGACATTCCCTCTTCCCTGCATGAAGACTTCTGCCATCTTTCCTGAATAAATGCACAGATTTTATTATACTGTGTTTGTGGTCTACATTCCTACTTGGCTATGTCTAAGAGATACAGACTATGTCTTAACTTGTAGAATGTAACAGATTTGAGAAATGTAGAAAATTCATATAAATTAAAGTGTACAAATTTTTCTAGGATACAAAGGGAAGCCTAAGAAAAACACCAAGGTGATTAACAGTGTGAGAATGTTTCCAACGTCTCCATTCTTTTCTTATACTTAATTGGTCATGTTTCCATTTAGGGACTGTTGATATAAACACATAAAATAAATTCATATATTTTCAAACTAGTGGGTGTAAAAATGACCACAGTTTAATCATTTGTTAATTACCAAAGGCAAATCAACATTTTATTTTAGTCTTTGACCAAACCTGACCAGTTTGTGTTTACGAAATTTGATTTTTCCTTTCAACAAAATAATGCCTGGTGAAGGTGCAGGTTATTTTTAACTACTATAATTTCCTCTTAATCAGTTTTCTTGTCCTAGGCCTCATTTTCCTTTAATCAATTCAGACATTCCCCATTGTTAGTACCAATTTAAAATTATAATGTTTAAGCCTGTTTTCTAAGGTAGCCACTTAGCAAATTCTTTTATATGACAACTTTCTCCATATACCCCCTCCATTACTATCTATTTATCACTTGGTCCCTTTTCCAAAGTAATAACTTCTGCTAGGAAATATGTTCTATTAAACATCCACCAACTGCCATATACAATATGTCTTTTTTTTAATCATTTCCTTCATAAAAGGACATCAAAGAATATTCTAAAATAATGCTGATTTTTCTATTCTATACTTTTACACAAATTAAATGTACTTATGCACCACTCCTTCTTAAGTAATTTAATATTTTTGGTTCATGTTGGTAACCTGACCTAGAACCATTCTTAGAAAAATATTATATGAGCGTGTTGCCTTCCTGTAACAGGAAAACATGATGAAGAAGCTTGTTGTATGGAAATATGTGAGGTGAGGTGAGGATCTGTGGCCTGGCAGATCTGATCTTTGGTGAAATTATGACTTTACAAATTAGTTGCTCTGTAACCATTGACAAATTACTAACAGTCTCTCAGCTTTCATTTTCTCAAATGTGAAAAAAAAAAAGGGATAGTATCTTTCTCATGGAATTTCTGTGAAGTTTAGAAATAATATAAGTACTAGGCCTCGAAACTGTTGTCAGCAGATATTTATTGAACATAAAACCTATCCAATAATATACATTATTTACAACTATATGTATATAAGCATAGGAATTCTAGCTTTCCATCCGGTAGCAAAATATAAATGTCTTTGTTTTCTAGCTTGGAACTTTTCTCATAACAGCCCTGTTTAGGTAAAAATCAAACACATGTTTAAATACTTTTCTCAGCAGTGAATACCAGATCAACATTGAAAATAGAAGGAAAGTTCTAGCTAAAAAAACAGCTTTACATAATAGAATTTGGACCTTAAGAATCAACAAAACAATATTTTCTCTAATGAAAATAATGCTAATTATCAAGTTGCTTTTATAAATGAATGAATCTATACACTTTTTATGTATGCTTAAATCGTGCGTTTAAATATGAAAATAACTCCCTAATATTCACTTAGTAGACTTAAAGTTAATATATAACATGAGAAATAAGTTTCATTAAACTACACTATACATACATATGTAATCTGCTAATTTTTATCCATTTTGATAAATGGTTGAATGTTTAAAATATATTTTAATGAAAAAGAAGTTCAGTGGGAAATGTGGGGAAGGAATTTAGCATTTATTGAGAACTTTTACACATCACAGCTGGTGTTGGATGACTTGGATGACTCTACCTATATTATAAGTAATTGAATCTTCAAGCACTGCTGAGGCAGATACCACTTCCTCCATTTCATGAAGGAGGAAGGAAGCTCTGTGAGGTGAGGAAAGTTATTTCTGGCAATGTGGTGTAGTAAGTGGTGAGGCTGAGACTTGACCTTGGCTGCTGGACTACATCACAAGACTCAATTTCCCTCTCACTGGAAGTTTGACTTCACTTTTATGACTTAAAATGTTACTTCTAATTTTCATGTTATGGTCTTGAAAGAAAAATCAGTGGACCAGTATGACTTAAGATAGTGTTGCTAAGTATCAGGAAATATATAAATTAATATAATTGAATTTGCTTTCTTCTTCTGGGGATGGTTGGGTTAATATTGGTGGTCTTAGAAAACGTACACTAAATTTTGTCAAATATTTGTATAATTAATGGACATCTACTTCAAATGTTACAATTACTAGTTAACATTGCTTAGTCTACTTAGAAGTATTTTGAGATACTGTAATAAAGAAACAGTCTTATTTCTTTAATGCCTTAATTTTATACATACAAAGCATATATATATACACACATATATGTAATCTGTTTAATAAGCATAGTGAAAACTTTCTGAATTGTCATAACATTATCAACATAATACCAATAAATTAAGAGGGTAATATATATATGTCTTTTGTTTCTGGAGAATAATTTCTTCAACTCTATTATTGAAAGACTATTTAGCTTTTTCTCCAGAAACATTATATAGAACATAGAAGATTAAAATTAAGATTATATAGAACATAGAAGATTAAAATTAAAATTAAGATAGACATTCCATGCACCCTTTCTACTATTTTCTAATTAAAATTAACATAGAAGATTAAAATTGAAAGACTATTTAGCTTTTTCTCCAGAAACATTATATAGAACATAGAAGATTAAAATTAAGATTATATAGAACATAGAAGATTAAAATTAAAATTAAGATAGACATTCCATGCACCCTTTCTACTATTTTCTAATTAAAATTAACATAGAAGATTAAAATTGAAAGACTATTTAGCTTTTTCTCCAGAAACATTATATAGAACATAGAAGATTAAAATTAAGATTATATAGAACATAGAAGATTAAAATTAAAATTAAGATAGACATTCCATGCACCCTTTCTACTATTTTCTAATTTGAGATCATAGAATACATATGTATGTAACTCAGAAAGTAGTTTTACTATTGACTTAGCAAAGCATAAATCTACAGCTTTGAGTAGTTTGAAATGATCCTACATGTTTACATTTAGAGAATCTGAATGGTCAGGTGAATGTTCAGTCAAGAGCAAACAATAGTTCTCCTATAGCTGAGAGTGAGTTCTCAACTGCTAAATGAGGGATCCTTTTGGCTTTTCAATAATGGAATAAATTAATCAGTTTAAATATAAGTGAAGAGCTCCTGCTTTCTTGTAACACCCCTTTCAAAAAATCATCTTTTGGACCCAAATAATAATCATTTGCTTTATTCACATATTACACTAATTTATATGTTTTATAGATTATACACTGAAATTCCAAACCTCTCATCAATAACTTTTAAACACCTTAACTATCACTAATAGTGTAGATTGTCTAAGTGGAAAAACCTGTGGTATAAACAATATGTTGTATCCGTGCATACTAGTACCCTTCATGGGAGGTGATTGTTGTAGAGCCTGAAGAGAATCTTAACAGTCGGAGGCAGATAAACACCTGCAGAAAAGCCTACCCTTAAAAGAAGCAGGGTCAGAAATGCTATACCATGTGTTATTATGAATTGGATAACTGTACATTTTTGTAATGCCACTAATTAATCTCTTTCCTTTGTAACATTCTTAGACCATATAAGATGCTTGGCCATCCTGCCAGAAATGTTCCTATATCTATAGGTCTTGTTTTTCATTTAATTTATGCTCAAATTTCAAAGATTACAGCAAAATTACTGAAGTTCTGCTTTGATGCTTACTTAAAACAAGAATGTTCCACATGGTTATGAGATTATCAGTGCTAATTACTTATTGAAAAATGATTAATGGCTAACTTTTACAATTACTGTTCTATGAAACAGAATATGAATTTTACAGTTTATTATCTGGAGAGTTCAAGTAGAATATGTTTTTTAATTGTATTATTTTCAAACCATGAAAGAACATAGCTGTATTAGTTTCTATTGCTAGGTAACAAGTTACCACAAACTTAGGGCTATAAAACAACACTGTTATATAGGTAAAGAAGCAAATTCATGGCCTGACAGTTCTCTGCTCACAGCACCACAAGACTGAAATCAAGATGTCTGTGGTCTAAGTTCACATCTGGAGCCCCTGGGGAAAAAACTGCTCCCAAGCTCATTCTGGTTGCTGTCATAATTTAATTCTGTGTAGTTAGGGGATTGAGGTCTCCTTTCCCTTGATGGTGGTCAGCTGGGGGCCACTTCACATTCCTAGAAGCTGCCCACATTTTTTGCCACATGGCTCTCTCCATCCTCAAGACAATAATGGCACGTTGAATCCTTCTCTTGCTTCAAATCTATGAGTTTCTCTTCTGTTCCCAGCTGAAGAAAACTCTTTACTTTTAAAAGGCTTATGTAATTAGGTCAGGTCCACCTCGATTAGCTCCCCATCTTACCATCTTAAGGTCAACTATGCCTTATAACATAACCAGATCACAGGAGTATAAAATCTGTCATCTTCATAGTCCCAGGTATTACACAGCAGTAAGGGCAACAAAGGGATGGAAACCTTACTTCTGAGAATTAGTCATAGAGCTTCTCAATTTCCACAGACTCTCAAAAATGATGCTTTATAATGATCCTTTTTAAAGACAAATCACTAGTGAGTCATTCATAAAATGTATCAGGTGTGAAACTCTGAAAATTCCAAATGGAGATAATGCATATGTATTCTACTTATATCTTTATGGGAGTTTTCAATCACTGTGCAAAAGCAGCACATAATTTAAAACATAAAATAAAAACCAAAACCAGGGCTTCCCTGGTGGCGCAGTGGTTGAGAGTCCGCCTGCCGATGCAGGGGACATGGGCTCGTGCCCCGGTCCGGGAAGATCCCACGTGCCGCAGAGCGGCTGGGCCCGTGAGCCATGGCCGCTGAGCCTGCTCGCCCGGAGCCTGTGCTCCACAACGGAAGAGGCCGCAATAGTGAGAGGCCCGCGTACGGCAAAAAATAAAATAAAATAAAAAATAAAAACCAAAACCAAAAGAGTGCACATTTGTCCTTTTAACCCTTTTTAAACACACTTTTAACTGAGTGTTTGAATGAAATTAAAACAAACAAAAAACTAATTACATTTTCTATTTTTTCCTCTCTGGTAGATTTTTTTTTTTGTAAGAGTATATGTGGTTCTATAAATACATAAGGATACGTTTTTAAAAACATTTTCCCTTTTGCTTTTTTATTTAAGAACTCCATTTATTCCCTGACTTTATAAGCCCCTACCCTAATAGGGAGTGTGATGAAGCTTTGGGTCCAAGTCTCTTCTAGCCTAACAGGAGGCTCCAGACAAAGACTGGCCACTGAAGAAGTCCTGTGTTGGGTAGAAATGTCTAGACTCCTTTATCGCTCCCTTACTCTGTCATTGGCTGAGGGCCACCCAAGAAGGGTAGGACTTTAGCTCAAATGATGAGGCAGACCTTTAGTTTCTAATAGCTGGAGGCTCTCAGCGAATCCCACTCTTTGACAAGAATTCTGAGAGGACAACTCAGTATTATGTGCCATACTCATAGAACAAAGCATCTAACTTTCATGTACAGTGTTTACCCTAAGGCTATCTTCATAAAAGCACATGGACAGAAATGTTATGAGATCTGTCAAAACAGTGACATAATCATAAGATACACACATCTGACTGCTATAGATTTTTTTTCTGGTATCACCAATAAATATTTTCTTCAGGATTAGGAGAAAATCAATGTTGTAGTATATAAAAGATAAGCTGGTATCACTGGCCATGTTACATTGTGAGCAAAGTGGGAAGTAGTCCTGGATCAACGGGGGGAAAAAAAAGGTTGTGTTACACTGTACAAATATGTACTTAATGGATATCAGTTAAGGCTACAAGGAATTCAGACATACTGGGATATTACTGGTCAATAGAAGAGGTGGAGATAATTTTTCACATCCCAGTGAAAAATAATAATTAGGAATATTAGGAATAGGAGGTGGACTCTATAAAGTGTTCTAGAAAACCTGAACACTGACCAGCTTATACCTACATAGACACATGGAAAAGTAAAGTTATAAGAAGGTTGTGCAAACATTGTGAAACGATGCAGCTGACGTGTATAACTATGTTGGCTCTGTCAGAAGGAATTTTGCTAGCAGTAGGAAGAGCTATTTGAATGGAAAATTTCACAACTGATGTTGGGTGCCTTCATCTCAATATAGAGGACGTGAGTGCCTATGTACATTCCCTTTAATTACTCTAAGAGTCGCAGAAGCAAGAGAGTCATGATGGAGCCTCAACTAAATCATTATTGCTAGCTGTGTTTAAACTGCCTGATTTGCTCAAAGAAAATTTATAGATGAAATAGGTCTGGAATTCTGTAAGCTGCTCTGATCTTAATTCATTCTGGTTTATGTTGGACTTTATCTCTAAAAGAAAGTTTGCTACAGTTGAATTGATAATGACCAGAAAGACCCAGGATTACTTAACTTATAACAGGAAGAAGAGAAGGATTTGGAAAACTAATGGTTTAAACTGTTTGTGTATTAACAAGCTTTAGAAGGGGCTCTTTCATCACAGATTTCTAGGTATGGTATCAGATATAACAGATTGGTAAATCTAAAGTGGCAGGTAACAAAGAGGTAAGAATTCCCCAGTGACCTCATGCAATTTCTGAGAGCACGAGGCACTTGGCTAACTACCTCACTCACACCTAATCAAATGAGACCTCAGTTTCATCCCTGCTGATCTCTTTGCTCTGGTTTCTATTTTCTTTCATTGGGAAGTCAGACAGTGACACTGTCTGATTGTGGAGGGAATCCAAGATACTCACGCATAAACTACTTTGCTTTTCAAAATCAAAACAAAACAATGACAAAATCCCAGAGCAACAAGTCTTGAGAATCTTTATTTGACGTTTATTTGATATTTGTAGAGAAATAACATTAGGATAATTATTTAAGGCAGGAAACATTTCAAATTCCACAATTCACAACTATCTTTGTGCAGAAGCAATTGACAGTGAAAAATGAGCTGGGGAAGTATATTTTTAGAGACTATAGAAGAGAGATGGAGTGAATTCATTTCCCACCAATACATTAGACAGGTAGGGCTCATCTACTGCAAAGCAAATACAATGTTCCACATCTGGGATAAGGAAAGATGACATGTGAGGAGTGTGGGTGGCTTATATTGAGAGTTGGAAAGAAAGACAGGGCAAGGCCAACCTATCAATCCACACAATGGAAGTCATTTTCCTAAGTGCTAAACTGGGAATATGAGCCCTCCCCACTTCCCCTTGCCTTTTTTTTTTTTTTTTTTCTTTTTTAGAGAAGACTGTCACTTCTGGATCCTTAAGGAAAGGAAATGTGAATGCAGTACCTCATAAAACCTAATAAATCAAAATGGGTTTAGACACACATGTAAAAACAAAGGTAGGAGGAAAGAAGAACCCAATGAATGATCCAGACAAGAGGTTCTACTGTATTTTTAGCAAGAATGGACAAGATAGATTTTACAGAGAAGGCAGGGATAAAACTAGCCCTAAAGAGAGGATAGGGAATTCTGGCAAGCAGAGATCCAAGGAACAGTGAGTGTGGTGAGCAGAATAATGACCTCCCGAAAATGTCCATGTCCGAATTTCCCAGTTAATAAATCTCATGTTCCTGTTCTGTGTTATGTTTGCATACATATGTAGTTGCTTACCACCACGTCGGCCCAGACAGGTGCAAAGAGTGGATAATAAACTCTCCAAATTTCGACTCCTTATCTACAAGTTTCCAAGTCAGTATTTGAACCTAGGTGTGTGTGTGTGTGACTCCAATGTTATCACTTTGCTGCCTCATTGCCTTTAATTGAATGTTCTAGGCCCTGTCTTAGATATTTGAATGATCTGGATCGTTCAGCACTATATAATTTCCAGCTACACATGGTTCATCAGCTGTCAGAGGCTAAGCGTACCCTTTGAGGGAATTACACTCTTAAATTTGATAATCTACTTTGATATACAAGATTTCAGTGAAATCTGAATTTCCTTTCTCTGAAAAGTGGTTTCTCTCATTTTGCCAGAATCTTAACTTCCATCTTCCAAAAGGGAAAAAAAAAAATGATATAACACCTTTATCTTATGAGTAGAAGAGAAATACATTAGTTTGCCTGGGTCATATAACACTTTAGTGGTAAATCTGTAAAAGAGCCAGTGTTCCCTAAATCATCCTCTGGTTGTCTCTTAATTTTGTGGTACCAGTATGCTAAGATGTACTAAATAAAGTTAGATCTCTGGAAGGTACCAAGGTTGAGAGGTCGGAAGGGAAAAGGAACACAAATGACATTTTCCCTTGATATCTTCCTTGCACAGGACCTTGGAGAAGAAACCTGTCACCTTTCCTCAGCTCCAAAGAGCCTTCATTTTATATTCAACACATGTTCAGTAACAGGTTCAGAGAGGGAGCAATTAATGATACTTATGTTAGTGACAAGACTCTTCATCTGTCTCTTTTTTAAAAAGTGTTTCCTCTTCTACAAAGTGATGAGGTTAAGCTAGGTAATCTCTAAAACCGTGTCACCTAAAATATTTTTGTACTGTGGCCCACAACTCTCAGAAAATATTGAAACATCTGAAAGACAGGTGTGTTTCTGATCATACAGACTGGGACATAACCACTGTGCCTAGCTGTACCAAAATTTCCAGCCTGCTGCAAAACAGATTTGGGAGAATCCAATGAGTTAGAATGAATGGCTCACCAGGAAGAAAGCTGACTGAAATCCAAAGTCATTTCAATGCTTCACTCTTTGGAATGAAATGATTTCAACACTTCTGTTCAAGAGTTGTTTATGCCTAATGTGCCTATAGTGTTCTTTTCTCCGGTTCAATTTGAAAATTAGAACCCTTATTTTAGAATGGTGGAACAAAATTTCAAAAGTCAGAAAAAACAAAACAAAACTTTTCTTTGCAATATGATGGTTTCTACTGGCGATCATATTCTTTATATTTTGCCATGTAAACGAGTATTTTAGTTCACATAAAGACTAATCTATCCCATTAATGTTAATAATGCTTGTACAACTGAAGTGTAGTCATCCTTGGTTTGCAGACATGACTTTCTAAGAACGTATGTCTATTATTGGCTATGTAATTCTGACTCTTCATGGTGATTAGATGTCATTCTAGTGAAAATGTAAACATAAATGCAGTGTAAAATTTTATGTATATTTATTTAAAAATCCTCTGATCTCAGAGTGGCACAACATAAAGGAAAATAAACCTCATACAAGAATAACACAATTCTCAGAAATTACATGAAATTGAAAAGGACTTACAATAAAACAGATGGCTGCAGAAGCAGCTGTGTGGTATCATTTCTGAAGTGTGTTAGACACATATGTGGATGGGAATGTGGAACGTGTAGGGGAAAGAATTGTGACTGTACGTGAAAATAAGAAACTGATGGAGTTTTGGATTTTTTGCCATGAGATTAAAATATGAGGGTCAGGGCTTCCCTGGTGGCGCAGTGGTTGGGGGTCCGCCTGCCGATGTAGGGGGACACGGGTTTGTGCCCCGGTCCGGGAGGATCCCACATGCCGCGGAGCGGCTGGGCCCGTGAGCCATGGCTGCTGAGCCTGCGCGTCCGGAGCCTGTGCTCCGCAACGGGAGAGGCCGCAGCGGTGAGAGGCCCGCGTACTGCAAAAAAAAAAATAAAAATAAAAAATGAGGGTCAGAGATTTATTTACCTTCAAGTACCTTCCTAACTACAAAAAAAAGGGGAGCTATTACCCCTATAAAAACAACTTTTAAAATGCACTGTAATGTCTTTCCTTCTTCTGCTTATTTGAAAGCACTGTATTGTCCAGCTCATTTTGGAGTCATGGTTTGTGATAGATAATCTTATGTTTCAATTTGACTGATCCATGGTGCCCTGAAATTGACTTAAACATTATTTCCGGATATATCTGTGTGGATGCTCTGTCTGATTATCCTTGTGCTGGGTCACTGGTTTTCTTCTGCCTTCAGACTTGGACTGGAATTAGACCATCAGCTCTCCTGGGTCTGGACTTCTCTGCTGCCATAATCACACGAGCCCATTTCTTATAATGAACTTCTTTACATACCCATGTAATATATATATAACACGTACTTATATGTGTATGTATACATATATATGCACATATATATGGATATGTGTATCTGTTGGTTCTTTTTCTCTGGAAGAACCCTAATATATGTTTCAATAAGTATTCACGTATTCTTCCTCCTTCCAGGGATTTTGTAGTAAATGTAGTAAATCATGTAAGCCATATAGGGTTGGTTTGACTGGCCAATGAATGTAAGTACACTAATCACTTCCATGTGGAAACTTTAAAATCAGTTACATGATTGGGCATAACTCCTTTTTTTCTGTCCCAGCCATCAGGTGAGCATATAAGAGGAGCCTCTGCACCTTGGGTTAGACAAGGATGGTCATGAGTAAAAGCCCCTGCCAACTCACCTTAGACACAGGATTAGTCAACATAAACTTGTGCAGTATTAGCCACTAAGTTTGGGGCATTTATTACCACTTCATAAAGTAGCCTGTGTTGACCGCTACATTCCTAGCATGCTTGGGTCATCTATTATGTTCTGGATTTTTATTATTGTTTCTTTTAATAATGAGCCAGGTATTGTACTGTTAGGAACTTTGCAGATACTAGAACACAGGGTTTTTTTTGTTTTTTTTAAAGCAAATGAGTCTCAGAAATATTAAAATTTACGGAGGGTGATAGGTTAGGGCACCAAACTCAGTTCTGTCTAATACCCTCATCTGCCCTAATAAATATCGTTTATTGTTTTTGCTCTTTCTCCTGGTTTCATTTTCTAACAGGACAAAGTTCTGTGGTTGAGCATTTTTTTCTATTTCTCGCGGTTACGGTTATTTTTGGTTGAGGTTTGAAAGACGAAGAGTGTTTTGTAACTTGTGTATTAGAAAGTCACTAAGGCATCTAGCAAAGTCATTCATAGAATCACTATGAATACAGTAGAAACATGTAGGCTAAGAAAGTGCAGAAATCTCAATGCAACTGTTTACAGAGGGTGTGTCCAAAAGTTGCTGGTCCACAAGTTTCTACCTGGTGAAGTACTCCAGCTTTAGTGTCAAACAGCCTGGAGCTGGGAAAAGTGACAGCCTCTCTGTATATCAGCGTTTTTGTCTGCACAATGGAAAACTGTAACTACCTTGCCTATTTGTTGAAAGGATTTAATAAGATAACAACATAGGGAAATTATTCAGCCTTGCAGGTAATAAACCATCAATACATTTTAAAATGATTGCTTAGAAAGAACAAAAGAGGAAAGGAGGAGGAAAAAGGTGGGAGAGGAGGAACCAAAGCTCTGTCATTGGAACTGCCTTATTCAAAGCTCTTAAATGACTAGACAGGACCCTCAAGGTGAGTTGCATTATTTGGGGATGATTCCCAAATATGCACACATGCAATTTTTAAAAAACATTTCTCTAGGTATTCAGCTTAATAAGGATCAAAAGGAGGTGTGGCTCAAAAAAAGAAAAACAAAGCATAACAAAACCAAACAAAAACAAGGACTAAATATATGCAAGGTTGAAAGCATTGAAAGCCCCAGAGGCAGGGAAGCAAAGGCACTGACATTGGGCTTCTAATAAAACAGCTGAAATAGTGTCCTGGAAAGTGTGTTGTGTTTGAAAAGAGCTTTGAATCAGAAAGCAAGCAGGCATGTAGTGTTTTGGAATTTGTCATGAAGAAGGAATTAGAGATGTTTAATTTCAAAATACAGAGAAAAGCTTCAAAATGGGTGTGATCTTCCAAAGCATAAAAGGGATCCTGAAGAAAATGTTCCATTTCTACCTCCAATGAACAAAGACATTTAGGGAATGTTGTTTAATGCTTATTCAAAAGGAACATTTCTTAAATGTTGAGTTATCTAAATGGAATCCCAGGAAAGAGTCATCATGAAGTATGTGGCCTCATGGAGTGGTAAATTCCTTGTCAAAGTCAGGGTTAGCAGTTGCTCTTCTGCCCTCTTTTGAGACCAAAAAGAGATCAGTATCCACTGAAACTGGGCAAGTTGATCTCTAAGCATCCTTCAGACTATGAAGTTACTTGATCACCTTTCTATCTATCTCTGTTCAACATTACTCATATACTCTTCAAGTATCTATACAGCATTTGCTGTTGGCTAAACATTATGAGCTAGTGTTATATATTCATTATTTCATTTAACTTATAAAAAAGGAAACGTTATCTTTAAAAAAAAAAAAAAGAAAAGGAAAAGTGAGGTGTAGAGAAGTTATGTAGTGTGTGTGCATAATTCCAGGCTACTAAATGGGGAAGTTGGTATAAGAACCCTAGCAATTGGATTCTAAAATTTGGGTTTTCCAATTATTTTTCTTCTAAACTGTAAATAGTATATAAACCTTTCAATGTTTCTGATGATGTTTTGCATGTTTTCTAGGATCATAACACAATGACACAACATATTATTGAGTCATCATTACATGACATGTCACTGGGACATAATACACATTTCTGATTCAGTGTAGCTTAGTTCTTACGATTATATTGCCACTCTTTTCATCTTTAGGAAACTCAAGTATGAGAACTTGATTTACAAATCAGACTAGGGTTTAGGTAACTTTATTGTCAATGTTATTAGTTGTGTCGCACAGACTGCTAACATCTCAAACTATATTTCTTTCCTCTAATTAAATGAATCAACAATATAATTTGCTTTTAGCAATGATTAAATACTTTAGGAAGTGGTTTTCTTTCACCTTTCTGAGGAAAAATAAAATATTGAAGCCGCTTGGCTTATGTGTTGAAACAATGTAGATAATGTTCTTATGAAAAGGTGGAAAATGAGAATGTGAGAGTGATGTTTCCAGAGATGATCTTGGCATTTTGTACTGTCTAAATGCACTTTAAAAAATTTGGAGGAACTCATTATTTTGTTTTAAACAGCAAATCTTTCTTAACTGCTGGCATAATGCTGTCATATCCTTTCTGATGAGTCAGCAGTTACATGCCAGCACATTAAATAGCATTTTGCAGATGAAAAGAGGCAGAATAATAATTCTTTTGAACAAACCCCAGTAAGCAAGATAATGTTTGGGAACAGAGAATTTGTATTATTTAGAACTGAGGATTATAAAACTGTAATGCCATCTACCTTTGCTATTGAAACAACAAGAAATATACTAAGCTTCATGGACAATACAAATACAGATACTTAGAAATATCTGCAGTGCACATTTCTGGAGGTATCACCTCCATTTACATATGAGTGAAGTTGTGAGCAGGGTCAGCCAGAGTTCAAGATGCAGGAGCAAGCACTCTTCATACTTCCCTGATCCAAAGGCAAAATGAGGCTCCCTTCAGGCAGGATTTTTTTTTTTTTTGCTTAATGATCCAGAATGAGGAGTATCCTTTTATTATGGATAAATCAAACTTGAAATCAAACTGAAATAATTAAATTGATTTCCCACAAAATTTTTATTTTAACATATATTGTGTCTATACAGCAGACTGAAAATCTTTGGACAACATCCCTTGAGACTTCCGAATTTTGAAATTCAGAGGTTCAAGAAAGAGTTTTCAGTAACAATTCTATATAAATAATGAATGGAACACCATATCAAGGGAAAATTCTCCTGAGATTTAGGTTTCTTATCTGTGCAGCAATCTTAGAAAATGGCATACTTCAAATCAGATAAAACCAGTGACTTTTTGAGAAAGGAAAATTTTGGCTCCAGGAGACATGTGCTTTTCTTTCACATAAAAACACATTGCACAGCAGCTTATTGAATAGCATGAAACAATGGCTACAGGAATAAAATATTTAATTTTCAGAAAGGGTAACACATTAGACAAGATGTGATTTGAGTGCCAATCTCCTTTCAGCAAACCTTCATTCCTTCCAAACATTTTATTCCCATTTTAAATAGGGTGTGTGTTCATTTAGGGTTTGGTTTCTCAACCTCAGCACTATTAACACTTTGGATTGAAGAATTATTTGATGTAGGAGGCTTCATCTGCATTCCGGGATGTTTAGCAGCATCCCTGGCCTTTAGTCACTAGATTCCAGTAGTCAGCACCTCAGCCCTGACCATCAGTGATGGCTGCAGACATTGCCAAATGTCCCCGACGCGGTGAGAGGGTGGGGAAACACTCTCCCTGGTTGACAACCACTGATTTAAGGCTACCATAGTCTGTACCTGCCTTTCCTCATGAGAGCTGAGATTTTCGTTCTGTCCTATTTTCCAATTACCTTTTCCCTATTCCTTGGGTCTCCATTTTACTTTGACTCATTTCTCTACCTTTATGGAGAATCCAAAACAACATCTATTTATAGGAATTACAAAATCGTTCCTCTTCCTTCTGCCACCTCAGCCCCACAGTAGGACACAGAGCTTGCGGGTGGCAGGGAGGATGGGGAACGGAGACTAGATTTCCACATCATTCACCCAGTGGACAAGATGTGTCTGTGCAGGGAACTAACTGTACACATTTCTCTGGTGCTCTGTTTCTAATATTGTAACATGGCATTTGTAAATGAACTGTGTAGAACTCAGACATTAATGTCTCCATAGTGACAACATAATAATGGGTGGTTGTGTTCCCCTGCCAGTCTTCAAAAGTCCATTTACCCATAAAATTGTTGAGATCTCTGAATGGAAATCTCTTCAGTTCTGAGACCGGTAATTGGAATCCACACAGTACAGTTTCAAATGAGGAGGTAAGCAGAAAGAGAGCTGACATTCCTTCCCTGATCCAGTTTGATAAAAGATATTTTAAATGAAAATGGCTTACCTTCGATATCGATGCCATTAATTCAACTCCCTAAAACTTATATCTATGGAAGTTCCCTGAAACCATTCCATGCTTATTTTCCACACATGAAAACATATGTTCTCTGGCTGATGCCAAATTTGGAGAAATGTCAGTTACCAAGTGAAGAGAGTGACATATAGACTTATTCCCTGTATATAAGTATTAGTTTAAAACTGTTAATACATATTTGTTGACTACGTACTTTCACAATCATTTTTATTTTAAAGAGATGCTTTTTGTAGCCCAGGATTCTGTCTCATTGCCCTTTTTAAAAACAGAGTAACACGTTAAGTGCCTATTAGATGTAAGCCAATACACCAGGTGTTACAGTGACCACACAGGTGGTCAAGACATGATTCATACCCTTAGGGATTTTTGAAATTTATAGGAGGATTGCTAGAAATAGCTATTGGAATAAAATAGGTTAGTTTGAGAACATTCTTTATTAAGATATGCCCTGAGACTAATTATAATAGAAATGGATAGGTATGTACAGTTTTTTCACCTCCCATAGACATTCTAAGGGTGACTGGCCTCATTATGCACTGTTCACCCATGTATTTAGTTCTCATATGCTAATTATGCAAAAACAGAATTGAGAAGTTAATTTAACCAAAGAGAAGTGAAGCATTTAAGCATTACATTCACTTGTTAACCCTTTCCAAAATCTTTCCCTGCATTATGTTATGGGATCTCTGCCTTGAAAATTCTCATGACTCAATTAGGAGAAAAGCTTAGAAAGAAGTTACATCTTTATCCCTGTAACTCAATACCATATAATGTCTTTTTCTCTTTTCTATAATTTTTGCAGAAAGTAAGCAAAATAGGATCAAATTTCTTTTTATCTGAGATGTTCAGAAACTGGCTGAACTCGCCAAATTCTGGCACTTTCTATAGTATTGAGAAAAATTAATGTGCCTAGACAGATTTTCTTATGAGAAATCAGGGGGTAATTGTAGAGATTGCAAGCTTGCCTATTGTCTTCCTATAGCCATTGTCTACTTTTTATTTTTATTTTTTTCAGCTGAATGCATGTGAAAATTCCTGGACAATGATTTTGCAGTGTGAGTACTATGTGGAGTATGTGGCAGGTGTCCTTAATGAGAGGGTGTGGAATTTCTGTTTAAACCTTTCTTAGATGGCTGGAACACCATCAACCACTATTGGCCTATAACTTCTAAATTCCTAGGTCCATGAGTAAAAACTGCAGGCTGGTAATGGGAACCTAGTAAGGACACCTTGCAGCACCACACCAGCTTGGGACTGATTAACTCTGCCATTTTTACTTGTGAGATTTTGTTTGTTCCTTCAAGTTATATGTAATTGTAAACAATACAGGCAGTTTGGCTAGTTGTGAAAGAAGCAGAAATCTGAGGAACAATCATTTCAAATTGTAGGACTTATCTTTGGTTTAAGGTTATAAATCGTCCCCTGGAGCAAGGGACATGCAAAGGTCATGGTGCAAACGCTTAATGCCACTTGTATACCTTTGTTCATTGACCTAAGAGATTGAAAATGCTGATATAAAACCTAGGCATGGAACAGATTTATAAAGCCTAAATCTTTATTAATACTAAATGTTAATTGTGGAATTTTTGTTTAGCCAAGTCAGTTCTAGTGCCCTGACATATTTTAACACAGATAAAATATTCTTCATTTTACAGATAAAGCAAATAGTAAGGTTTTGAGTTAGCTGCCAAATAATTAAACAATGAGAACACCTTAAGTTCACTGAATCCTCCTGAAATTCCTTTCTCTGTACTAGCCAATACGAATGTTCTTGAGATCATTAATATTTTGTACCATTTATCTATGTTGCAATCACTTTGGAGTAGGAAATATTATGATCCCATGTTTCAGAAGAGGAAGGCATGTCTTTGAAAAGGTAAATCACTTAGCTAGATTCATAGATGCAGCTGAATTCTGTGGAGCCAGAATTCAAGTCATATCATCTGATTCCACTCTTCATGTTATCTTGCTGCCTTCCAGGTCTACTTTCTTCTCCTCCCTCCCTTTACTCCTCACCCTGCCCACCCAAGGTCACGAGTGGATATTGATGGATTAGCCTACTGTAGATAGTTTCTCTCCTCTATTTTTATAACATGCTCCAGACATTATCTACTTTATTAAAAAAAAACATGTTTTAATATTCACTCATTCTCTTATTGCAAATTTTCTTCGATCTTTTTCATTCTTTCAAAGTGTTCAGTCATGACCTAAGAACCTAGTGGGGAGACCTACCCAGATTTTCCCTATCGGAATTACCCCACCCCCTACTATAAATGTTTTTAACATCAGACCTCGATTTTGCTGTCATTGTCCTATTTAGCAGCTGGTTAATTCATGTTAAGGTGATAAGACTTCCTGGACATTTTAAGAAGGACTTGAACAAAACACTTGGCTGAAGCTCAAAGGAGTCACAATGTGTCTGCTAACAATTCAAGTCATCATCCCCAGCTATTGATGGAGCAATCATTTTTGGTTATTGGGCTTTGCAGTGCCTTTCAAGTCATGCCACATCAATGTCTGTCCATGTGTCGCATACAGGCTTCACCAGAAAGAGCAGACATGAGAAATGTAACACTGAATACTTCCCAGGGCAGACCAAATTTGCCTTTTTAATTTTTTGAATTTTAATCCAAATGTACAACAGTGATGATGACAAGACTGTATTTTAGGTTGAGGGATAGTCTCTTTGCCTAAGATACAGCCACTTTATACTTAAAAGGAGTTAAGGTCATGCAAAAATAGGAAACACAACACATTTGTGACTGCAGATTATTTAAGATCTAGACTTCACTGTACTTACGCTTGTCAAGATGACTGATTTATTTTGTACTAGGCACTTCTTAATTTATCAGTCCCAATAATATCAATAGCTCCAGTTAGTAAATAACAATTTGAGAAGGGACATTAAATTACTTCCTGTCTAAACCAACCTAAAGTATGTTTAAACATAATGCCATATATAGTTCAAGAATCTTCCTGAAAACTGAAAATAATTTGCAGAATTTGCAATTACTGAACACTCCTTCCATGTAACCTGTATGTTCTATGCAATTCAAATCTCCCTTTAATTTCTCTCTAGAAGGAATCACAAAAATTACTACTTTTTAATTAATTTAATGGATAATTAGATGAGATAGTATCTAATATCAGAGAGCCAACTTTATAGTGTAAAGAGAGGAACAAAATAAATATATAAACACAAATGTATAATATACAAAAATTATATAGTCATGTGCTATGAAGAAACACATACTTCTGTAGATATCATGAAGAAAACAAAGGAAGGATAAGTAAGTAGTGAGAGCTAGCTGAGGATGATGCTTTTTAGATAGTGTTGTCAAGATCATCTCGCCCAAAGAGAAGACATTTGGACAGAGACATGTAAAAAGCAAAGAAGCCAGTCATGTGGGAAAGAACAACTAAGCCAGAGTGAACAGAAAATATGAGGCCCTGAGGCAGAGCCATCTTTAATATCTTCATGGAAAATCAAGGAGGCCAGAGTGGCTGGAGGGGACATGCTGAACAGTGAGAGTACAAGATATACTGTAGGTTCTAGGCCATCGTGGGCCACTTGAGGATATTGGATTTGATTATGTGAACAATGGGAAGGAATTTGACAGTCCTGAACCACAGAGGGATATGATTTTATTTACATTTTAAAAAGGATGATTGTGGTTATTGTGTGGATCATAGACCATTGAGTGAGAGGGTAGAAAGGTGAGGATGCTATTTTAAAAGTCCAGGGTAGAAATTATGGTGACTAGACTTTAGGGAAATGCTGTGGCAATACCAAGCAGCATTCAGAATCTGAAAATATTTTGAAGATAAAGCCCATGGAATTTGTTAATAGAGTAATATGAGGGTTGAAAGAAATACAGAAATACATAATGACACCATATTTTCTGGCATTAGTAACTAGAAGAACAGAGTTTTCTCTACAAGAATTATCTCACCCTTTGCTATAAACATTTTTAACACCATATTTTGCTATTGTTCTAAATCTATACTATAATAAAGCTGCATTTACTGAGATGAAGAACCCAAGGAGAGGCCTCTTGGGCATGGGTGGGAGAAATGATTGAGCAATTAATTATTAATAATTAATATATTAATTGTGACTTCCCGGTGGAGGTATCTAAGATGATTGGTGCATTTGAGTCCATAGTTGGGGGGTGGGGGTTGAGTCAGAGAGAAAGATCAACATGTATCTGGAAACCAAACACTTATAAAGCTGGATTTCAAAAGGGATATGTGAAGGAGACAGAGAATTGGCCAGGGAGGTGAGAGGGGAATGTCCCAGGGGCCAAGCAAAAAAAAAAGTCAAAGATGAGGAATCAACATGTATGCCAAAGGTTGCTAAATGTCAAAGATGGTAATAATGAAGAACTGACTGCTGGATTTCACAATGCTTTTCTGAGAGCAATTTTGCTAGATTTCTTGGAAAGAAAACCTGATTGGTGTTTGTTCAGAAAAGAATAGGAAAAGATCGGTAACAATGAGGAACAACTCTTCCAAGGAATACTGCTGTAAGGAACAGTAGGGGAAAAAAATGGAGCAGGATATGGAAAGAAGGAACATTTCAAAATGGTAGATATGATCATGTATTTGTATGTTAATGAGAATAATCTCCTAGAAAAGCAAATTGAAAAGGAAGAGACCAAAGTAGGAAGGGCTTGGAATCAGATAAGATTGTGTTCAACCAATGAAACAAACAAAAAACTGGCAGAGGGGATATATACAAACACATGTATGCTGGTACATACTACAGTAAAAATGATCTGATGAACATCCACAAATCCTTAAGGGAAAGTGATTCACCAGAAATACATGTTTTATACAGGAAATACTAAATAATTAATAAATACATGGGAAATTGTTATCTGAACTTTAAAGTACTTTAGTACTCTTTCCATTATTAACTGAAAGAAGAGAAAATACTGTAACTGAGAGATAGTTAGGGAATCCTTGAAAGAGGTGAGAGAAATATTATGCTTTTAAATTGCACAGTTAACTGGAACACATGTTGGAAACAAAGGTTTGCAGTCTTATTAACCCAAATTCAAAGTAATTTAAAATAGAACTGTAGCACTCAGGTGAGCAAATGTTTGCTTTCAGAGAGTCTACTGTTAAAGTTTGAAAAGTGCAGTCTCTTCAAACTGATTCTGAGTCTGCTGCTCAATACAGAAAAGCAATTAGGAAGCAGAGTATTAACAAGTATCACTCAGTAAATAAATATTTACTGTCAACCTTACAGATGTGAAAAGTCCTATTTCCACATATAATTCTAATTGGATTTAAGCAGCTTCTTAAATATTCTGTTAATCTTTGATACTCTGAACAAATTGTGGTGGCAAATTATATTTTTAAACTTTAAAAATCATTAAAAGCAGTTTAGGGCATAAGGTACCCAAAACTAAAAATATTTAGTGAACTTTGTACCAGGGTCTCCTTCAGTATTAAGTAATTTGAAGGCATAATTTATAAAACATTTTTCAACACTGTGGACAGTCAGAACTTACACATTAATAATTTAGTTTTTACTGTTATTAAAAGGAATTTCATATACTTTTAATGTTTTGTAGTGATTGTTGAGCAATTCTCATCTGAAGTTTTTTTATTTTTACTTAATCTTTTTCTTAAAAATAATTTCTGAAATAACTGGATGTGATAACTAATGAAGTATAAATCCATATTCTTTTTAGCATCTGGAATTGTGCTTTATTTGCAATACATTAGTTGCTGAAGAAAGAACCAGTCAAATGTGCTAATTCTTTCTTGATGCCCTCAAAGTGCTTACACATGATTTAGTGTATCATGAAACCAGTCTCAGGACTGCAGCCCCATAAAATCCCTAGGGTTTGGGAAAAAAAAAAAAAAGTCTTTGGTGTGATGATAGAAGACAAGTCACTGTCTTCTTTAAGTAATAATAGTATTCAATATAAATGTTGAGTTCCTTTTATGTATGTACTCCTTTTATTAGATCATTTACCAGTCTTATCACATTTATATTTCAATATAAGCTAAAAGCAGAGGTATTATTACCCATTCTTCAGATTTGGAACCTTGAGTCTGAGAGTTTAAGTAACTTGGCAAGAACTTCCAGGATGTTACTACATGACAGCTAGGATATAAATTTCAGTTGGCTCTTCTTTTTAGAGAGTCCCTTGTTACTAATTGGTGATTAATTGATAAGGGATATCTAGAATCACAAATTTCCACAAATTTTTACTGCTTGTCTAGTATATAAAACTTAAATAAATCTTCTGATTTATCATCATAAAATATTTAGCAATTCCCCCCTACATAAATAGTGGCATGCTTATACTCTTGGTAGTTGTATATATTTAGTTTTCTCTTCCACCAGATCCTTTTAAATATCCTTTTGGATACCAACAGGACAACATCTCAAAGTAGATTTCAAAATAAAATGTTTCCTGCAATATCTGTATTTTTAAAGCAAGGTATTTATATTGCTTTAAAGAAAATGTAATTCGAATCATTTACTAATAAAGTGTGAAGTACTCAAAGCATTTCTGAAAGTGGTATTGTTTCACTGTAGCTATCTTATGAGCTGATAATCATCAACTACATATATTTACTAAATAACAGATACAGTACTCTGAGGCAAAAAAATGATAAAATAAAATGATAGATGTAGCTAAAAGGCAGTCACAGAATACCATGGAGAGGAGAATTCCCAAGAGAGTGTTGGAATTAAGAGTATCACAGAGCTAATGACCATTACAGTTGCCCTAGAGTCTCAACGAGAAAATAAGGAATTAAGATTCTCCTGGAATCACCAAAAAGCCTTACAAAAAATAAATGATTCAAACAAGAGAAATGTTAAAATACAGCAAATTTTAGAATAAGTGATGAATGCTAAAAAATAACACTGTTTTCCATGTTGATCTAGGAAGGCTCTCCTTTGAGAGCACATGTTATATTCATACTAACGAATCTCAATAGATTTTAACTATACACCTATAAACCACGGCTGACACTTAATTCAAGAAAGAATGGAAATGTTATCAACCTTGACATTTTGATAGGAAGGCTCTTGCTTGCAAGCTTACTAAAAGCAACCAGGGAAGAGAACAGAACTGGACAGAAAGTCAGGGGGACTGACATGCTCAGATTACAGGACATCAAGAAAAAAATACTTTTAGGAATAAGAAAAAGAAATAATTTAATTATTTAAAGTTGAAAATATAACAGAAAAGACAAAAAGTAGTGACAACTATTAAAACTGTGAAATGGAGGAAAAATGAGTGTGGAGTTTGAGTCAAATCCTCCCTGTCAAAACAGGAAGTAGATAAATAATAAGTTAGTCAATAAAAAAGAGAGGGATAGGGTTTCCCTGGTGGCGCAGTGGTTGAGAGTTTGCTTCAAAAACCGCAAAAAAAAAAAAAAAAAAAAAAAAGAGAGAGAGAGGGATATAACTGCTTATTTATAGACATGAAGGTAACCTGTCCTTAACCCCCAAGATAGAGAACATTATTAGAAATGTTGTCTCTGGGAGAACTGGGGCTCGGAGACTTTTCCTTATAAGGGTTTCTATTGCATTTTGTCTTTAACATTTATTACCTTGATGTTTCTTGGGTTTTTTTGCGGTATGCGGGCCTCTCACTGTTGTGGCCTCTCCCGTTGCGGAGCACAGGCTCCGGACGCGCAGGCTTAGCGGCCATGGCTCATGGGCCCAGCCGGTCCGCGGCATGTGGGATCTTCCCGGACCGGGGCACGAACCCGTGTCCCCTGTATCGGCAGGCGGACTCTCAACCACTGCCCCACCAGGGAAGCCCTATCTTGATTGTTTTTAATGTTAAATGGTTACTTTGTTGCATAGCTCTCCTTGGTCTCATCATGCTGAAGCCAAACAGCTGTGATAGTTATGGCCACTATAACTTGAAGAACACATACCACAGACACACACACACACACCAGATTATTAGTGGCAATTTCTCCCAATTGTACATATGCCCGGCTTTCTGAACAGACAACTATCATCATCCTCTATTAGGAGAGGATAAGAGCTCAGTGGTTTATAAATGTTTTAGTTCACATTTTATTTTTGAAATGTAAATGGGTATATTTAGTGCTTTAAATGAATCATTAAACACACATTTATATATTTTTATGAGCTAAATATCTTATAATCCAAAATAGTGCTTAATTCTGACACAGAATAGTATATTTTTGCACAGATGTAAAATAATTCAGATTATTATATTTTTCTCCTAAAGTCAATAAGAAGGTTAATACTTAGCCATAGTCAGTTCAAGTTGACTGTGGGTGAAATGTCAGTTAAGCAGAATAATGACAGTCCCCTAGTAACCAAAATAACACAAAATAATTACTGATTCTAACCAAAGCAGTCTTATTTTTAACCTGTGAATGTCAAGACATAGTCTGGCATTTAGCTCTTCAGAAACCATGTCTTTCTTTTTCTTTTTTTGGTAGAAGTATCATGAGAAAGGCTTTTGCTCTCTTACAATTTACAATGATCTAGATTATTTTAAAAGAGCTTGAGTCAGAAAAAGGCAACACAGTTTTGTAATAAAAATGTACTTTGACTTTACCACACTTGCTTATTATCCATAAAAGATATGATCAACATGTATTACATTCTTCTACAACTAATTGTGGCAAATGTGTTTGCAATTCATTATAGGGAGATAAACACCCTTTTCTAATACAATAGAGAATAAAACTATTTTATTCTTAATAAAGAAAAGAGGCATAAGGCATAACTTAGTCTTCTAATAATAAGAGTATGGTATGAAAATTCCAAATCTGAAATATTTATGCATTCTTACTAATTTTTCTACAATAATGTTAAAGAACCTACTGGTATGTTGATGTCCTTCAATGTAATTGTGTCTTCTATAATATTTCTACCACTGTAATATTTTCTAAGACTTTTCTAGATAATTATACATTTCTTGAGTTATGATTGTGCTTTTCACTCAAGTGCAGTGGAAAGCACAATAAATATGCTGGCAAGAGAGCCCAGATATTGGTTGGGGTCTCTGATGTACCATGGCCTCAATACAGCTCTTACAGATTTTCAGTTAAGGGTGTCATTAACAAGAGAAAGGTTTCTGTCTGCTGTACACATAAATACTAGTTCCCCAGGTCAAGATGGACTAAATTAGTAACTTTATCCAACAGGCCACATACAAGTCTCTGAAGCATTAACAGTCAGAGAGAGCTAAATGAGCTTGCATTTGGAACAGTGACTCAAGTCTACAGACTCAATCTATGGACTGAAAAGTGAAGGTGGACTTTACTGACTTCAAAGTTTTCCCTGGAACTCTAGAGAAATGGTATCTCAGGATGGCAGTGCAAAATGAGACATGAAGTGTCCATCAGGGGCTAAATAATGTTACTTTTACAATTCAGTCTTAATGAGAGCCCTACACTGTAGGTATCAATGATGGGGAGATTCAGATTCCAAATGATGACAGTATATGTAACGTTATCAATAGTATGCAGTTTGAGTGCAGCCAAGAGTCATCCTCTAGTTCCAAATATGATGAAGTTCATATGTTAGATAAAAGATGCATAAATAACGATAGCAACATGGGTGCCTGTACTCACATACTGGGGGGATACACTTGTTTCTTTAATTCTAGAGGCTTCACAAAATTAATTCTTCAGGTGATTAAGAAAAGGGTTATTAATATTCAAATCCTAGAAAAAGCTATTGAGATGCTCATAAATAAAGTTCTTCATATTTCTTGCCTAATGACTGACAATAATAGTGTCTCATTAAATGTGTTACTTAGATATAACAATTACAAGAAAGAAAAAAAATGGAAAAAGGTTTCTATCATTTTTAGGAAGTTCTGGGTTTGACTACCTCTGAAGAATAGCATGGAGAAGAGAACAATTTTGAAGGGGAAACACTAAGATACAGTATTTTGTGTGTGTGTGTTTTGGGGGAGTGTGGATAAAGTATATATAATTAATGAAAGGGTTTAACAATAATGCATGATATTTCATCCATGAGAAGGGTGGATTATATAGAGTTTCAAAATCTCAATATCACAGGCTCCCACTGAGTCTCTAAGAAAAAAATTTGGGAAAAGCATAAGGTGATATGGCCAGCCAGAAAAAGATTTAAGCCCATTAGGTTATTTTCAAACTGTTATTTTAAAGTTTCTTTTTTTCTTTTTTAACAACTTTATTGGAGTATAATTACTTTACAGTGGTGTGTTAGTTTCTGCTTTATAACAAAGTGAATCAGTTATACATATACATATGTTCCCATACTTCCTCCCTCTTGTGTCTCCCTCCCTCCCACCCTTACTATCCCACCCCTCTAGGTGGTCACAAAGCACCAAGCTGATCTCCCTGTGCTATTTGTCTGCTTCCCAGTAACTATCTATTTTACATTTCGTAGTGTATATATGTCCATGCCACTCTCTCACTTCATCTCAGCTTACCCTTCCCCCTCCCCATGTCCTCAAGTCCATTCTCTACGTCTGCATCTTTATTCCTGCCCTGCCCCTAGGTTCTTCAGAACCTTTTTTTTTTGGTTCCATATATATTTGCTAGCATACGGTATTTGTTTTTCTCTTTCTGACTTACTTCACTCTGTATGACAGTCTCTAGGTCCATCCACCTCACTACAAATAACTTAATTTTGTTTCTTTTTATGGCTGAGTGATATTCCACTGAATATATGTGCCACTTCTTTATCCATTCATCTGTTGGTGGACACTTAGGTTGCTTCCATATCCTGGCTATTGTGAATGGAGCTGCAATGAACATTGTGGTACATGACTCTTTTTGAATTATGCTTTTTTCCAGGTATATGCCCAGTAGCGGGATTGCTGGGTCATAGAGTAGTTCTATTTTTAGTTAGTTAGTTAGTTAATTAATTAATTAATTTATTTATTTTTGCGGTATGCAGGCCTCTCACTGTTGTAGCCTCTCCCACTGTGGAGCACAGGCTCCGGACACGCAGGCCCAGCGGCCACGGCTCACAGGCCCAGCTGCTCCGCGGCATGTGGGATCCTCCTGCAGGATCCCCTGCATCGTCAGGCGGACTCAACCACTGCGCCACCAGGGAAGCCCTATTTTTAGTTTTTTAAGGAACCTCCATACTGTTCTCCACAGTGGCTGTATCAATTTACATTCCCACCAACAGTGCAAGAGGGTTCCCTTTTCTCTACACCCTCTCCAGCATTGTTTGTAGATTTTTTGATGATGGTCATTCTAACTGGTGTGAGGTGATACCTCATTGTAGTTTTGATTTGCATTTCTCTGATGATTAGTGATGTTGAGCATCCTTTCATGTGTTTGTTGGCAATCTGTATATCTTCTTTGGAGAAATGTCTATTTAGGTCTTCTGCCCATTTTTGGATTGGGTTGTTTGTTTCTTTGATATTGAGCTGCATGAGCTGCTTGTACATTGTGGAGATTAATCTTTTGTTAGTTGCTTCATTTGCAAATATTTTCTCCCATTCTGAGGGTTGTCTTTTCGTCTTGTTTATGTTTTCCTTTGCTGTGCAAAAGCTTTGAAGTTTCATTAGGTCCCATTTGTTTATTTTCGTTTTTATTTCCATTTCTCTAGGAGGTGGGTCTAAAAGTATCTTGTTGTGATTTATGTCACTCCTCACTTTCACCTCCTCCCCTCCATTTCATTCTCAACACTACAGCAAAAATGATGCTATTAAAAAAGGTAAAACCTTTTCACTACATACTCAAAATCCTGCAATGATCTAATTTCAGTCTTAATTTCAATTAAAAGCCAAAGACTTTTCATGACCTACAAAGTCCCAAATAGACTAGCCCCCAATTTCCTCTCATCTCCTAATACTTAAACTTCATATCCTCTAGTCAAACAGGCTTCCTAGTTCTTGCTTAAACATGCCTGGTGTGTAATTGTTCTATCTGTTCCTTCTGTATGAAACTTTCTTATGTCACTCAACTCTTTCTTCAAACATCAACTACAGTGTTGTCGATATTTAAATTCCAATCAAACTCCCAATAATCTGGATTCCCTATACCCAAATCTATTTTTTATAGCATTTATCAAGTTCCAATATACTACACTGGATTCTATGGTCTGGCATCTGGATACCCTTGCAGAATTCATTCCCCCAGCTCTTGGAGTGTGGGCTGTCAATAGCCTTCTGATGAATTCCTCTCTAGGAATTGTCCTTAGCTAAAGAAAATATTCTTGCCCAAGATCAGTATTTCTCCCAGGAGGCAACCCACTTTCTAAGGTTGATCATTAATAGAGGGAGGAAGTAAAAGCTTTGGCACTTGCTTCAGCATAGAACAATCATCAAGAGACATTCCAGCCCCAAAGCTCCCATGAGACCCTTTGTTAGGACTGTGATGAATTCAGCTACTACTTTGCTCAATCCTACTTCCTTCCTCCACTGGCGTTGATCCCAAGGGAACAACTAAATTAGTTTTCTGCAGACAATCTTCCTTATTAGGGGCTGTTCCACAGAGAATTGAAACTAAGATATATACTATATAATTTATATGTCTAATATGCTTATTTTTTATTATGCATCACCCTCCCCTATATATCTGCTCCCAAGGGCAGGATGTTACACTCATAATATCAGAGGAAATAGTAGATTCTCAATAAACAGTTGTCACACAGGAGTATGCTCAAAATAGGAGCTGAATGGAAGAATGAACAAATCTGTCTCAAGGATTAAAGGATACAAATGTTCAACACAGAATGAATTGTATGTAGCATTTACTAAATAGTAATGTCTCTCTCTTTTTTTTCAATCTCATAACTTTTCTTTGTGTTCAAAACATAATGATCAGGGCTTCCCTGGTGGCGCAGTGGTTGAGAGTCCACCTGCCAATGCAGGGGACACGGGTTCGTGCCCCGGTCCGGGAAGATCCCACATGCCGCAGAGTGGCTGGGCCCCTGAGCCATGGCTGCTGAGCCTGTGCGTCCGGAGCCTGTGCTCCGCAACGGGAGAGGCCACAGCAGTGAGAGGCCCGCGTACCGCAAAAAAAGAAAAACAAGCGGGAAGAGATATGGGAACATATGTATAGATATAACTGATTCATTTTGTTGTGAAGCTGAAACTAACATACCATTGTAAAGCAATTATACTCCAATAAAGATGTTAAAATAAAAAAAAATAAAATAAAATAAACAGAGCATGATTTATTAAAAAAAAAAAAAAAAACATAATGATCAGTAGTAGGGCCAGGCAGGTCTCAGAAACTTGATTATTTGGGTCCAAGGAAACTTCATTTCCTGGTGAAGAAATTCTTCATTAGGAGTGTGTATGTTTATATGCTTGGGTCTCTTGACCACTTGAAGATCTTTTACTTCTACTTTATATCTCTCCTCTCCCATATAGCTCTTGCTGCCCCATAGCTTCTTCACCTGATAACTCAGAAATCCTCATAGCCTGGCTTGCTCATGGTCCTTCACGATCTACCTCTGCACACGTTCATACTCTCAGGTTTAGCATTCACTGTGACCAGATTGTTCCTAATTTCTCAATCACTCAAACTCTTTGGGAAAATGTATGTTCGTTCCTAGCTTTTTTCATAATTTATCAAGCATTCTATGGATTAACTGCTTTGAGTCAGGTACTTAGCTGAATCTAATCAACTGCAGCCAGATGGAGCAAAGTCAGATGTTACAAACTTGACTATCTAAGTCTGTGTCTGAGGTCAGAGCTTGGGAAAAGAGGGTCCCTACAAGGAGACTGCAAGTATGGCAGTCATGGCAATGAATATGTGTAATATCACCTTCCTTTCAAAACTCTCGAATGCAACACCATCATTTATATTCTTCAAACAACGACCAACACGGGAAACAGCCTGCTTTATTTTTGCCAGTTTTATTTTTCCCTGTAACCTAAATTATGATTTTGTTTTACATAGTCAACTACTATACAATGTGTGAGGGAATAATCATTTTAGACACATGATAAGACCCATTTCTGATTTATTATCAACGGGAAATGTAAAATTTCTTTTGGGACTGGTTCAAAGCTACTGGCAGGTAAACTCAAGCGCAAAACATTATTCACTTGTAAAATATCCTCATGTTCAAGTCTGGCAGCCACACAAACTAAGTTCTAATTTCTCAAATGCTGAATTCCAAAAACATCTATTCTTTCAGTTGGATTTTTTATTGTGGATTCAGCTCGTGAGTGTCAGCCAAGTAGAGAGTGTGTCTAGAAAGGATGTTTCTTGTCAATAGGCCAGTGAGATAAGTTCTGCAGGGTTGCTTGGAAACGTTCCACAGCAGGAAAGTATATGGCATATTTTAGTTGCTCTAAGTATATTCTGCACCCATGCTCAGAGAGTTAGGCTAAGTGTACACTTATAAAATAAGTAAATAAGATAACCCAATGCATGGTTTTCAGAAAAGCCTGTCTTATTTTAGCTACTGCTGTTTCAGAGATGTAGTTTCTATACCTGAAGGAAATGGAGGAAGTGAACTTAGAGAACGGTGTAGAATCATCCCCTACTGAGTTAACACTATAGGTTCTTTTTTGAAGGAATCTGCTAGCATTAGAATCAACATTTAGACTTTCATTTTTATCACCTAACCTGAAATAGAAGGTTCTTTATACTAATGACAGGAAGGTATAAGCATCCGCTTCTGAGATCATTATGAGCTATAGCCACTGCTATCTGTGGAAGAAAGGAGCAGCTCTTTGCCAACATTAAATAGGGCTTATGCATTGAAGGTTTCAGCTTATTACTAAATTTAGAGTCCAAAAGTTTTCTATATGTTCAAAATTTACAAATAGGCACTTTCACATACAGGAATGGATGAGGTATTTCTTAAAAATAAATATTCTTTGGCCTCAATATAAGTTTTCACTTTATTTTTTATTGTTTTGTTTTGGTATCAGTTCATTTTGTCTGAAGTAAATATAATATCAGATTCTAAGCACATACAAGTATTCTTCAGTCCTCTTTTGAAGGAAGTGAAGAAAAGAATATTCTGTACCCAGAATTGCTGAGACAAATCAGAAAGATAAACAGAGTAGTTGAGTTCCATATTGTCAAACAATAAGGTAGTGGCTACAATTAGCTTCCTTGTTTCCTTGTGTAGACCAAATATGTCATCAATAAAAGTAAATGACAACCACTGGACTGAAATGTCAACTTCATGAGGATAAAGACTCAACTTAATTTCTGCATCCCCAGTATTTAGCACAGTGTTCAGACAATTAAAGCAACAGAAATATTGGTTGAGCATGTGAGTTAAATTACATCTTACAGCTATATCCTTTATCAATTCCTATCATAAACACTTCGTCCACATAGAATCTCAATAATTCAAAAGAAGAAGATTATAAATTTATCCTGACCTTTGGAAAGATCCTAAATCTTTTACTTCTGTATACATTTTGAATTGTCTATGAGGAATAATTCATGTAAACATTCTGCTCTGTAATTTAGACAGATTTCTTTATCCTACACCAAAATTATCAATTCATATAAGAATCAATATACATTGTCTTCATAAGCTTATTAATTTACTCCCCATTATGAATTCATTTAACAAATATCTTTGTTAAATTAACAGTATCTTTGTTTCTAGTCATTGTGCCAGATATTGTCTAGGCATTAAGGTTACAAAGGTCTAAACAAAGACTGCTCTCATGAAATTTAGCATCTATAACTTCAGTTTTAAAATAATATTTATCACATTTAATTATTGTTCCATAATATGGCTGTTGTTTACATATAGATGACATTCTAGGTCTACATAAAGAAACAGAGAAGTCAACCATTCTATTCTTTGAGGATATGGAACTCAAATCTCTAGCTTCTTGATCTGTCACAGCAATTCTGGGTAGAGAATATTGTTTTCTTAGCTATCTTTAGGTGATAAAGACTTGATGTGTGCGTGTAGAATGCTGTGTGCTGAAACCACATTCATTTACACTATATATATATATATATATATATATATATATATATAATCTTTCAAGATTTTTAAGCAATCTTTTTGGGTTGAAAATTTATTTATTTATTTTTAGCTGCATTGGGTCTTCTTTGCTGTGCGCAGGCTTTCTCTAGTTGTGGCGAGCAGGGGCTACTCTTTGTTGTGGTGCACGGGCTTCTCATTGCAGTGCCTTCTCTTGTTGAGGAGCACCGGCTCTAGGTGTGCAGGCTTCAGTAGTTATAGTGCATGGGCTTAGTCTCTCCACAGCATGTGGGATCTTCCTGGACCAGGGCTCGAACCCATGTCCCTTGCATTAGCAGGTGGTTTCTTAACCACTGCACCACCAGGGAAGCCCTAAGCAATCTTTTAATTATATATTACCTTTAAATGTTTAAGACCCTCCCAACATTGTGTAAACATGGAAAGGTCTTATCAATGAATGGGAAGAAATCCTTTCTCAAATCAGTATATTGTTAAAATGAGATGAACATTGAACTAAAAGAAAAAGGCATTCTTCAAATTATGCTTATTACAATAGCATAATAAATCTTAACATAATGCTTATAGGGAACATATTTCAGAAATATTTACCAAGGAAATGTAATTAAAATAAATATAATTCAGTGTTTTTTGTAAGGTTAGCTATATTTTAGTGACTGTTTTTCTTCAAATAAATAACTTTTTTGAAAGCCTTGTATAAAAAACAGATTGAGAGGTTATTATACCTACGGCCTGCATTTCATTAAGAAGTAAGTGTCTCTTAACAAAACTTTACCTAAATCAAATAGCTGTCGACCATAGTGCTATTTTTTTTTTTAGTTGATGTTTGTAATACACCTGCCTTAGCTACCACTCACATGTCAGAGACTGATATCATTCTGTCCCAAATGAATAGACATACATTGAATGGTATTCTAGATTGTATTAGAACTGTATTTTCTCACAACCAAGCAGCTGAGCAACAAATATACAAAAAAATCATAGTTGTGTTCACACTATTTATAGGAACGGTTTAAAGAAAATAGGAAAAACAAATAGGTGTGCAGTATTTCCTAATTTTACTACTTAAGGAATATTAACATTCAGGATAATTAGTGGCATAAGTTAATTCATGAGCAGCATAGTGGAAAAAAATCTCTAAGTTTTATATATATATATATATATATATATATAGGCCTCATAATGAAGAAGAAAGTTCATTTTCTTCTTGGGAAGAATTATTATTGAAACTTACTCGATGCAACTTTTGACTTCAGGCCATATCTATAGAAGGTAGAGATTTTGTTCTATACTTCCATAACATTCGATAGTATATACAAGATTCCTATCTTAACTAAAGGACCATAATATGAATCCAAGCATACCATAAAAATCAAATCAAAATATGGTCATAGAGAATAGATTGCAATGGAAGGCAGATATTAGAAAAATGAACTATTGCAAGCTTTTATGAGTGTATCAACATTGTTATATTAACTAGAAAATATGATGTAGAAAACTCTGGTTTACAAAATCATCACTATCATATCACAAAAAGGCTGTTGTATTTGGAGCTATTATTAAACTGGCCCAGTTGGAACTTAGAAAGTTGTTGTGACTCATAACACCCTGAAAATCACAATTATAAGAACGTGAATAAAGATTGCAGTTGGTATCCTTAACTAACAACTACTTAGTTACACAAATCTACCAGTTTATGTCATAAAATTCCACATATTAACTGAAAAATTTTTTAAATTATGAAATATGCATGAAAGAAATATTAACTCAGTGTAGGCATTAGTTAGCAAAATTCATTACTTTTAAACAAAAAAGTTGTTACTTTAAAATTTAGATTATACTTCTTAATATAAAGAAAAATACTTCAGTAATCTACTTAAACTTACATCATTTAATAGGGATTTACATTCTATTCTGTGCTCAATTCTGTATAAATGAAGGCAATTCAAATATTTGCATACTGTTTAAAGATGTATTAAAAATAGTTCTGGGGCTTCGCTGGTGGCGTAGTTCTTGGGAGTCCGCCTGCCGATGCAGGGGACGTGGGTTCGTGCCCGGGTCTGGGAGGATCCCACATGCCGTGGAGCGGCTGGGCCCGTGAGCCACTGGAGCCTGTGCTCTGCAACGGGAGAGGCCACAACAGTGAGAGGCCCGTGTACCACAAAAAAAAAAAAAAAAAAAAAAAAGTTCTGAAAGAAAATATAACAAAACCTTAAAGATATAATGTATTTGGATCAGTTTGAATTTAATATTAAGTGTCTCATTAAATGAAATTAAATATTTTGTGGATGAGCATCTACTATTAGAACACCAGGGAAGATTTACCTATATATATCACTCAATACCATTCCTTAAATAACATTGAAGTAGTCCCCAAATGAGTTGTTAAATAAATAATTGTGGTAAAACTAGCATAATATCAAAATTCTGATAAAAATAAACAAATAGAACCTGACTCCAGAGCACATAAATTCATAAAGCAAATAGTTATAGAACTGAAGGGAGAAATAGACAACAATATAATAATAGTAGGGGACTTCAATGTCTCACTTTCAATAATGGATAATCCAGACAGAAATTCAATAAGAAAACATTGGTCTTAAATTACACATTCAACCAGATGGACTTAACCGAGATTTATAGAACATTCAAATCAACAGCTGCAGAATACACATTCTTCTCAAGAACCCACAGAACATTCACCAGGACAGATCATGTTAGACCACTCGACAAGTGTTAGCAAATTTAAGAAGAATGAAATCACATTGAGCATCATTTCCAATCACAATGGCATGAAACTAGGAATTATTCACAGGAAGAAAACTGGAAAATTCACAAGCATGTGGAGATAAAACTATATGCTGTGGGACAACCTTTTTTTTTTTTTTTTGGAAAAAATAGACAAACCTTTAACTAGGCTAACCAAGAAAAAATAGGTCTCAAATAAATAAAATATTAATAAAAGAAGAGAACTTACAATTGATACCATACAAAGAATTAAAAGAGACTACTATGAACAATTATACACCACCAACAACAAAAAAGAAATCAAAAAATATAATTAGACAGATGAAAATGGAAACAACACACAAAAATTTATTGGTTGCCACAAAAACAGTTTGGAGACAGAAGTTTATAGTGACAAATGCCTACAATAAGAAAAAATTAAAAATGAAAGATCTCAAATAAACCTAATTTTACACCAAAAGAGCTAGAAAGAAATTGAGAAATTTAAGGCTATAGTTAGCAAAAAGAAGAAAATAACAAAGATCAGAGTGAAAATAGAGACTAAAACAATGATAGATAAAAAATCAATGAAACCAAGAGCTATTTTTTGAAAAAAACAAACAAAAGAGACAAATCTTTAACTAGGCTAACAAAGAAAAACAGAAAAAGAGGTTTCATATAAGTAAAACTACAAATGAAAGAGAACGTACAAAGACTCAAGAGACTACTGTGAACAATCTAACAATATTACAAGAATCTTAGCAAATTGGACAACCTAGAAGAAATGGATAAATTCCTAGAAACATACAAACTACCAACACTGAATCATAAAATTTGAAAGTGCAACACAGTTATTACCAGCAGGGAGACTGAATCAGTTATCAGAAAACTACAAACAAAGAAAAACCCAGGTCCAGATGCTTCATTGGTGAATTCTAACAAACATTTAAAGAAGAATTAACACCAACCCTTCTTAAATTCTTCTAAAAAAGTAAAAGAGAAGGGAACTCTTCCAAAATGATTTTATAAAGCCAGCGCTACCCTAATACCAAAACCAGACCCTGTAAGAAAAGAAAATTATAGGCCAATATCTCTGATGAACATAGGCACACAATCCTAAACAAAATATCAGCAAACCAAATTCAACAATACATTAAAAGGATCACACATCATGATCAAATGGGATTTATCCCAGGGAGGCAAGAATGTTTTAACATCTGCAAAACCAATTTGATATACCACATTAACACAATGAAGGATAAAAATCATATGATCACCTTGATAAATTCAGAAAAAGCATTTGACAAAATTCAGTATACTTTCATGATAAAAACTCTCAATAAATTGAGTAAAGACAGAATGTACCTCAACATAATTAAGTCCATATATGACAATCTCACAGTTAGCATTATACTCAACAGTGAAAAGCTGAAAGCTTTTCTTCAAAGATCAAGAACAAGACAAGGGTCCCCACTATTGACACATTTATTTAATATATAAATAGAAGTTCTAGCCAGAGCAATTAGGTAAGAAAAATAAATAGAAAATGTCCAAATCAGAAAGGAAAAAGTAAAATCATCTCTATTTATCAATGACACAATATATATAGAAAACACTAAGAACTCATCAAAAAAAACCCAAAACTGTTAGAAGTAATAAACAAGTTCAGTAACTTGCAGGATACAAAATCAACATACAAAAGTAAAATTTCAAAAATGTATTTACAATAGCATCAAAAATACTTAGAAATAAATTTAAGCAAGGAGGCAAAAGATCTGTACACTAAAAATTATAAGACATTATTTAAAGAAATTGAAGAAGACACAAATAGATGGAAATACCATCTGTGTTCATAAATTGGAAGAATATTGTTAAAATGTCTAAAGTACCCAAAGCAATTTACAGACTTATGGCAATCTCTATTTAAATTCCAATGGCATTTTTACAAGAATAGAAAAAAAAATTCCTAAAATTTGTATGGAATAACAAAAGACCCTGAAGAGTCAAAGCAATCTTAATGAAAAATAAAACTGGAGACATCACACTACGTGATCTCAAACTATATTACAAAGCTATAGCAATCAAAATAGCATATTGGCATAAAAATATACACATAGATCAATGGAACAGAAGAGAGAACCCAGAAATAAACCTAAGCATATATAGCCAATTAGTTTACCATGAGGGACCCAAGAATACAAAATGGGGAAATGATAATATATTCAATAAATGGCACTGGGAAAACTGGACAGCCACATGCAGAGGAATGAAACTGAAGCCCTATATTATACCATATACAAAAATCAAATGAAAATAGATTAAAGACTTGAATGTAAGACCTGAAATCATAAAATCCCTAGAAGAAAGCATAGTGGTTATCTCCTTGATATCAGTTTTGACAATTATATTTTGGATTTGACACCAAAAGAGAAACAAAACAAGCAAAACCTCATCAAATTAAAAAGTTTCTGTTCAACAAAGGAAACCATCAACAAAATTAAAAGGCAATATACAGAATGGGAAAAATATTTGCAAATCTTATATCTGATAAGGAATTAATATCTAAAATATATAAAGAACCCATAAAAGGAAGAGCAAAAATAATTCAAAAAGAGCAAATAATCTGAATAGATATTTTTCCAAAGATGACATACAAATGGCTAACAGGTACATGAAAAGATGGTCAACATCAATAATCATCAGGTTGATGCATATCAAAAACACAGTGAGATAGCCATTCTAACAAGTGTGAGTCGGTACCATCAAAAAGACAAAAGATAGATGTTGCTGAGAATGTGGAGAAAAGGCAACAATTTTGTTCTGTTGGTAGGAATGTAAATTGGTGAGGCCACTATGGAAAAAAGTATGGCAGTTCTTCAAAATATTAAATATAGATCTACCATATGATTCAGCAATCCCACTTCTGGGTATAAATTCAAAGGAAATGAAAACACAATCTGGAAGAAATATCTGCACTTCCATTTTCATCACAGAGTTACTCATAATAGCCAGGATGTTGAAACAACCGAGGTCTCTATTAATGGATACAGAAGATGTTGTGTATCAATATATACAATGGACTATCATGCAGCCATGAGAAAAAATGACATCTTGCTATTTGTGACAACATGGATGGACCTTGAGGACATTATGCTGAGTGAAATATGTCAGACAGAGGAAGAAAAATACTGAGTAATATCACTATGTGGAATCTAAAAAAGTGGAGCTTAGAGAAATAGAAACTAGTATGGTGGTTCCCAGAGGCTGTATGGTGGAGGAAAAGAAAAGAAGTTAACCAAAATGTACAAACTTCCAGATACGTGATGAATAGGGTCTGAGGATCTATTCTACAGCATGGAGTTACAGTTAATATTGTGTTATATAATTGAAAGTTGCTAAGAGAATAGATTTAAATATTCTCACCACAAATAAGAAATTCTATTGATGTAATATGATTCATGACATTAATAAAGCTAAAGCTATGATGGTACTCATTTTGCCATATGTTCATGTATCAAATCAACACCTTGTACACCTTAATCTTCCATAATGTTATGTCAGTTATATGCCAATAAAGCTGGAAAAATAGTAAATATCGATAATATGAAAATAAAGTTTTGTTACAAATAAAATATTAAGCAATTGAAAAACAATATAACTACTTTTAACTTAAAATTACAAAATGTTTGATATTGACAAGTCTAAGCATCAGAGCAACAACTCTACCTATCCTCTACAGACAGTGGTGTTGACTCTATGTTTATTTTAATGTTAGATTTATGAGTAATGATATTTAAAGACAGCTTTTCTTAAATGAACTTATGCATATAATTAGATGAACACACAGAAAGATATTTGGAAATAAATTTACCAAGTATTACCAGTCTTTATACTTGATGAGTAAGAATGGTGAGATTACTTATTTCTGTATTATTAAAAGTTGTTAAGAATATGCAGTAAAGTTATATTTGAGGCCAAAATATGAGAATATTAGTAAAAATATCAGCATGCAATTATAATGGTGAAATGACATCCACATTCACCTTGTAAAAATGGTAAATTAGCTATAGTGTTGCTTTAGTAAATACTCATCTGGCTATTAAACAAAATCTTCCTTTAAAAACAAGCATGCCATTTGTTCTTTGCTTTTGCAGTTTGATATGTACCACACAAAATTCTACATCTGAGAGATCATTTCATGATTTAGATCTTTAAGTGGTCTGGAAACAATAACAGTTATTAGCATTTTCACAGCACTCATTGCATGCCAAGCACTGTTCCAAATCTATTAACTATGTTCATAATTTTACCCTCATAAAACACAGTGACAAGAGCGCTGCTATTTCCTCTATAAACTTGAGAATACTGAGGCCCAGAGGGCCTAAGTAAATTCCCTAAAGTCATACAGCATGGAAGAGGTGGAGGCAGCACCTGAATCCAGAAATGATGTTTAGAATCCGTTCTGATAATTACTATCCCACAGCAACAATACAGCAGCAGCGTGGGTGTTGCCTTACAAGACATCAGTGAGATGGCATAGTATTAACCTTTAATGACAACATGAAAGGTTAGTTATGAAAGTATTTTATTATGTATAATAACAAGATATGAGAAGATGTCTCTACCCTCCTTGTTTCTAAGCTAATGGGGAGAGCACGGATTTGTTCCTAGATTTAACCAAGTGAGCCTTAACTGACATGGAAACAACTGTCAAAAGTAATTGTTCCCTATTTGCTTAAAAACACTTATTATAAAAAGAAACTATCTTACACATCTAGACAAATAAAATCCCATAAAATATGTTGAAATTAGACAGAATACTCAAGTCAAACCTTTCAAACAATAAAATAATAACTAAGAACATTTTGTGGAAGCTAATGCACAACTGACCAATGTTCTCAATTTATTCTTTTAAATTATTCTTTATTACAATCTTATTATAAATATATATTTGTACAACATAATTTCCATTAAATTTGGTCTAATCTGCTACTTTAGAAATAAACAAAATTGAGCCTTTGATGTAATATTTCAACAATTATATATTTTGGTCCATTTCTCAACAGTTATTAGAAGTATCAGGCTTGTTAACAAGAATTTTGTTTATGAAATTTTTACTAAGGTATCATTTTTTCTTATTTGAGTATAATTGCTTTACAATGTTGTGCTAGTTTCTGCTGTATAACAAAGTGAATCAGCTATACATATAACCCCATATCTCCTCCCTCTTGCATCTCCCTCCCACCTTCCCTATCCCACCCCTCTACGTGGTCACAAAGCACCAAGCTGATCTCCCTGTGTCATGTAGCTGCTTCCCACTAGCTATTTATTTTACATTTGGTAGTGTACATATGTCAGTGCAACTCTAGCACGTCATCCCAGCTTACATTTCCCTGTCCCTAGGTCCTCAAGCCCATTCTCTATGTCTGCGTCATTATTATTGTCTTGCCGCTAGGTTGTTCAGAACCATTTTTTTTGTTTGTTTTTAGATTCCATATATACGTGTTAGCATAGCATAGCTATGGTATTTGTTTTTCTCTTTCTGACTTACTTCACTCTGTATGACAGACTCAGGTCCATCCACCTCACTACAAATAACTCAATTTCGTTTCTTCTATGGCTGAGTAATATTCCATTGTATATCTGTGCCACATATTCTTTATCCATTTATCTGTCGATGGACACTTAGGTTGCTTCCATGTCCTGGCTGTTGTAAATGGAGCTGCAATGAACATTGTGGTACATGACTCTTTTTGAATTATGGTTTTCTCAGGGTATATACCCAGTAGTGGGATTGCTGGGTCATATGGTAGCTCTATTTTTAATTTTTTAAGGAACCTCCATATTATTCTCCATAGTGGCTGTATCAATTTACATTCCCACCAACAGTGCAAGAGGGTTCCCCTTCTCCAGACCCTCTCCAGCATTTACTCTTTGTAGAATTTTTGATGATGGCCATTCTGACTGGTGTGAGGTGATATCCAATTGTAGTTTTGATTTGAATTTCTCTAATGATTAGTGATTTTGAGCATCCTTTCATGTGTTTGTTGGCAATCTGTATATCTTTTCTGGAGAAAAGTCTATTTAGATCTTCTGCTCATTTTTGGATTGGGTTGTCTCTTTATTTGATATTGAGCTGCATGAGCTGCTTGTAAATTTTGGAGATTAATCCTTTGTCAGTTGCTTCATTTGCAAATATTTTCTCCCATTCTGAGGGTTGTCTTTTCATCTTGTTTATGGTTTCCTTTGCTGTGCAAAAGTTTTAAGTTTCATTACGTCCCATTTGTTCATTTTTGTTTTTATTTCCATTTCTCTAGGAGGTGGGGCAAAAAGAATCTTGCTGTGATTTATGTCATGGAGTGTTCTGCCTATGTTTTCCTATAAGAGTTTTATAGTGTCTAGCCTCACATTTACGTCTTGAGTTTAATTTTGTGTATGGTGTTAGGAATTGTTCCAATTTCATTATTTTACTTGTAGCTGTCCAGTTTTCCCAGCACCACTTATTGAAGAGTCTGCCTTTTCTCCATTGTATATTCTCGCCTCCTTTATCAAAGATAAGGTGATCATATGTGCATGGGTTTATCACTGCACTCTCTATCCTGTTCCATTGATCTATATTTCTGTTTTTGTGCCAGTACCATACTGTCTTGATTACTGTAGCTTTGTAGTATAGTCTGAAGTCAGGGAGTCTGCTTCCTCCAGCTGTTTTTCTTTCTTAAGATTGTTTTGGCTCTTCAGTGTCTTTTGTGTTTCTATACAAACTGTGAAATTTTTGTTCTATTTCTGTGAAAAATGCCATTGGTAGTTTGATAGAGTTTTCATTGAATCTGTACATTGCTTTGGATAGTAGAGTCATTTTCACAAGGTTGATTCTTCAAATCCAAGAACATGGTATATCTATCTATTTGTATCATCTTTAATTTTTTCCATCAGTGTCTTATAGCTTTCTGCATACAGGTCTTTTATCTCCTTAGGTAGGTTTATTCCTAGGTATTTTATTCTTCTTGTTGCAATGGTAAATGGGAGTGTTTCCTTAATTTCTCTTTCAGATTTTTCATCATTAGTGTATAGGAATGTAGAGATTTCTGTGCATTAATTTTATATCCTGCTTCTTTATTAAACTCATCAATTAGCTCTAGTAGTTATCTGGTAGAGTCTTCAGGATTCTCTATGTATAGTGTCATGTCATTTGCAAAGAGCGACAGCTTTATGTCTTCTTTTCCAATTTGAATTCATTTTATTTATTTTACTTCTCTGATTGCTGTGGCTGAAACTTCCAAAAGTATGTTGAATAATAGTGGTGAGAGTGGGCAACCTTGTCTTGCTCCTGATCATAATGGAAATTGTTTCAGTTTTTCACCATTGAGAATGATGTTGCCTGTGGATTTGTCATATATGGCCTTTCTTATATTTATGTAAGTTCCCTCTATGCCTACTTTCTGGAGGGTTTTTATCATAAGTGGGTGTTGAAGTTTGTCAAAAGCTTTTCCTGCATTTATTGAGATGATCATATGGTTTTTATCCTTCAATTTGTTAATATGGTGTATCACATTGATTGATTTGCATATATTGAAGAATCCTTGCATTCCTGTGATAATCCTTGCATTCCTATGATAAACCCCACTTGATCAAGGTGTATGATCTTTTTAATGTGCTGTTGGATTCTGTTTGCTAGTATTTTGTTGAGGATTTTTGCATCTATGTTCATCAGTGTTATTGGCCTGTAGTTTTTTTTCTTTGTGACATCTTTGTCTAGTTTTGGTATCAGGGTGATGGTGGCCTTGTAGAATGAGTTAGGGAGTGTTCCTCCCTTTGCTATATTTTGGAAGAATTTGAGCAGGATAGGTGTTAGCTTTTCTCTAAATTTTTTTTTTTTTTTTTTTTTTTTTTTTTTTTTGTGGTACGCGGGCCTCTCACTGTTGTGACCTCTCCCGTTGCAGAGCACAGTCTCTGGACACACAGGTTCAGCGGCCATGGCTCATGGGCCCAGCCACTCCACGGCATGTGTGATCCTCCCGGACCGGGGCACAAACCCACATCCCCTGCATCGGCAGGCAGACTCCCAACCACTGCGCCACCAGGGAAGCCCTCTCTAAATGTTTAATAGAATTCACCTGTGAAGCCATCTGGTCCTTGGATTTTGTTTCTTGGAAGATTTTTAATCACAGTTTCAATTTAAGTGCTTGTGATTGGTAGGTTCATATTTTCTATTTCTTCCTTGTTCAGTCTCGGAATGTTGTGCTTTTCTAAGAATTTGTCCATTTCTTCCAGGTTGTCCATTTTATTGGCATAGAGTTGCTTGTAGTAATCCCTCATGATTCTTTGTATTTCTGCTGGGTCAGCTGTTTTTTTCCTTTTTCATTTCTAATTCTGTTGATTTGAGTCTTCTCCCTTTTCTTCTTGATGGGTCTGGCTAATGGTTTATCAATTTTGTTTATCTTCTCAAAGAACCAGTGTTTAGTTTTATTGATCTTTGTTATTTTTCCCTTCATTCCTTTTCCCTTTATTTCTGATCTTTCTTTCTTTCCTTCTTCTAACTTTGGGGTTTTTTTTTGTTCTTCTTTCCCTAATTGTTTTTGGTGTAAGGTTAGGTTATTTGAGATATTTCTTGTTTCTTGAGGTCGGATTGTATTGCTATAATCTTCCCTCTTAGGATTCCTTTTGATGCAGCCAATCGGTTTTGGGTCATCATGTTTTCACTGTCACTTGTTTCTAGGTATTTTTTGACTTCCTCTTTGATTTCTCCAGTGATCTCTTGACTATTTAGTAACGTATGGTTTGGCTTCCATGTGTTTGTATTTTTTCAGTTTTTTTCCTGTAATTTATATCTAGTCTCACAGCATTGTGGTCAAAAAAGATACCTGACATGATTTAAGTTTTCTTAAATTTATCAAGGCTTGATTTGTGACCTAAGATATGATCTTGAAGAATGTTCCAAGAGCACTTGTGAAGAAAGTGTATTCTGTTGTTTTTGTTGGAATGTCCTATAAATATCAATGAAGCCCATCTTGTTTAATGTGTCATTTAAAGCTTGTGTTTCCTTTATTTTCATTTTGGATGATCTGTCCATTGGTGAAAGTGGGGTGTTAAAGTCCCCTATGATTGTGTTACTCTCGATTTCCCCTTTTATGGCTGTTAGCATTTGCCTTATGTATTGAGCTGCTCCTATGTTGGGTGCATAAATATTTACAATTGTTATATCTTTTTCTTGGATTGATCCCTTGATCATTATGTAGTGTCCTTCTTTGTCACTTGTAATAGTCTTTATTTTAAAGTCTATTTTGTCTGGTATGAGAAAGGCTATTCCAGCTTTCTTTTGATTTCCATTTGCATGGAATATCTTTTATCATCCCCTCACTTTCAGACTGTATGTGTCCCTAGGTCTGAAGTGGGTCTCTTGTAGACAGCATATATATGGGTCTTGTTTTTGTATCCATTCAGCCAGTCTATGTCTTTTGGTTGGAGCATTTAATCCATTTACATTTAAGGTAATTATCAATATGTATGTTCCTATTACCATTTTCTTAATTGCTTTGGGTTTGTTTTTGTAGGTCTTTTCCTTCTCTTGTGTTTTCTGCCTAGAGAAGTTTCTTTAGCATTTGTTGTAAAGCTGGTTTGGTGGTGCTGAAATTTTTTATATTTTACTTGTCTGTAAATGTTTTAATTTCTCCATCAAATCTGAATGAGATGCTTGCTGGGTAGAGTAATATTGGTTGTAGGTTTTTCCCTTTCATCACTTTAAATATGTCCTGAGGTCGAGCACAAAGAAACTTCAGTCATCTTGGAGTTTGGAGCCCAGCACAGTGGCACGTGGAGGCATTCTACTTCATCAACCTGGAAGGTCTCTGAACCCCTTCCTTTTGGATTTTAATGGTGGCTTCACTACACAATCATGGTTGATTAAATCTATTAAGGTATCTTGAATCAGTTTATAAATATTGTAAATGAATTTCATAAAATGTTTATTTAATTGCATCAGAAGGAAGTAGTATTCTCAGCACCATCACACTAGAAAAAAATCCATAGGATTTATGTTTTTTATAATGTTTTCTGATGTTTTCAACTTTTAGAATAGTTCCATGAATTCTTTGTTTTATTAATAATAAAGTTTATAAGCTTTGAATATCAGGAATTAGCTGTGATGTTAGCAGATTGTAAACAGATCTTCATGGTTTGGTAATTAATTCTCTGTATCTCCATTTACTTATTATGTAAAGTTATAGAAAAACCCAAAGAACCACAATCCAAATGTGAATCACAAAGAAGAAATATTTTGATTGAGCCACAGTGGGCATAGACAAATATCATATTTTGCTGATGAACAATCTAACCTGAAATTTTAACAACTAGTCTAATATTTTATTTAGTTGAAAAATCACTTTGGCCATTGTTTTAGATGACTTTCCAATAATGCAATTGCATTGGTTAACTCTGAATCCCAGACACTGAGCTGGTGCCACCCTCTAGAAAAAACCTCCCTCTCTCCGGAAGACCTAGACATTCTGCCTCTTAAATATCTTTAGTTTTACCTGTATCACATAGTTTTGCATTGTAAATTCCACAACTAGTATGGAGCTGACCCTGTCAGCCTGTACATTTGTCTGTCTCCACAAGCAGACATGGCGTTTCTCATGGGTAGGAATGTTACTTAGCATAAAGCTCCATGTCCAGCAAACAGGTACATGATAAGGGAAGATTTGTAATGAATTAAAAGCATGTAGTTTTAAACATGCATGTGATTTGTTTGGGATGCTTTCTATGTTGTATTACTATAAAGTGTTATATTTTAAACCCCATAAAATAATCTAGAATAATATATTTACTGTTTATGCATGTCTTTAATGTGTTATTGTAAAAACAAACATTATCTGTTGTCAGTTAAAACTTGCTCTACCATCTCAGAAACCACACTGCGCAGAGGTGGCAGTGACAAATACTCTCTGGACTTCATAAATTGAAAACACCATGATTGAAAGTCATCTATTTGATTTAGAATGTAACACAAAAGCCTGATGACATTTTTTTCCCATTTTATATACAGACGAACTGAAGAGCAAAAGATAAATTGACTTTATCAAGAAAAATTGGCAAATAAAATGGCTCATCACTGCTATTTATCTTGATTCTTTTGTTTCTTGCTCTTAATCAGGGACTGTTTTAGAAGCCAAGCTTTTGCTTCCTTTGGGAAGAGCATGTGTCAACAACCCCAATTTCATTTAGTATGATTAAGAATTAAATTTTATCTCCTTTTTAATTTTTGTGTGATTTTATCTGAGTGTTTACAGATACAATTTGTTTGGCTGAGTATATATTTTTTTTTAATTATCAGCTCTATTGTTTAACTTTTCAGATACCCACAGGCACAGCACTTAACTGAAGACCTTGGTTATTCTGCTGACCAGAAGGCTTACAGGCATGTGGCCTTACAATAGCCAATTAAATTCTGATTCTCAGTTTTTGGCATAACTCTAAAGATACATGTTCTCAGCTTAATGCATTGAGCTATTTTGAGAACCAGTTGGAGTAACTTCTATGGAAACATCTTTATAAATTATGAAATCTACAACTATAAGGTATTATAACACATAGTAGATTCCCTAACAAATATAATACAGATATTTTATATTTGTGTAACAAGGTTTATAAATTAGTATACATTAACTTTATCACTGGGAATTTTTTTTTTTTTTTTTTTTTTTTTGCTTAATGGTTGTGTATTTGTTGGTCCTTGTGATTAGATTTTCCCTGAGGGCCTTGAAATATGGGGTCCTCAGATTACTTGTGAAAAGCAGTGTGTTCCTCCATAGTGAATGCATACCTGCATCATGATTCTGTCCACACCACAGTGCCTTGCTTTAACACCCTAAACATTACCAAGAAAATGGCAATTATTGTCCTAGCTACCTGTGGGAATACTATCCCCACAGGTTTATAATTTCCAAGTTTTCGTCAGAATGTCGGGAAACTTATCCTCTTTAAATTTTTAGTTGATTTTACATTTGTTTTTCTACTAATTTTAAATTGAGTTTAAAAAACAAATCTTTTCTTGAGTGTGTTTGCTCATTAAAAAAATAAAATTTAACACATAATAAAATTTTACTTGAGGATATATCACTAGTGAGGTCTCTATTTGAGGGGTTGATATTAAGTAGATACAGTTAATTTGGCATAGAAATTTCAACACAAAAATATAAATAATTTAATTCTAATTTAAAATTTAATTTCCTTAAAATAAATATAATAAGCAAAGCGCCTAAATAGTAGTTTAGACATTTATAATTTTATTATATGAAAAAGATATTAGAAATCACAATATAATATGTTCAAGATGTTAAAAAGAGGATATTTAATATCATAAAAGCAATTTTCATAGTGCTTAACATGAATTTATTTTTTCAAAATATATTCCAATAACTACATGAAATTAACTAGAGGCAACTTTAAAATGGAGTTGTTTTTACTGATATTATTTTCAAATTAAGTTTATGTATTTTTATAAAATATGTACAGATTATGATGATTAATACTGGAAAACCAATATTACAAATCTGGCCAGGATAGATCTTGTAACAAAAACTTATCAATTGAGAATAAATTTTAAAAGGCTGAACTAAGAGTAGAGATTATAATTTTGCTTTTGTCCTGAGTCTATGAATTTCTCTGGCTGCTTTGAATCTGAAGCACATGAAGAAATTTTTGAAAATGCAGATCCTCAGGCTCTGTGCTTTCTCAGATTCTAACAAAGAGGTTTGGAATAAGGGCTAAGGGGTCTCTCCCTGCATCCCTCTCTCTCCACATTCCCAATGACTATGGGGATATAGTCAACACTCCTCTACGGAATGTAAGTTTAAAAGATCTAATTTTTTTTTCAGCACTATGTCCAGTGACTAAAACATGGTAATATATTTTTCATACTTTACTTAAAAGTAACAGCAACAAAATGTAAGTAAATTGTTGTGAGAAATGGGGAAACACAGCTATACTTGAGATGCTCAGTAAAAGTTTTCTGATTTTACTGGGGGCAGAAACTATGACAGTATCAAGAGCCAAATAGGAAAAACAAATTGTAAACTCTAACACTCTCAAAATAAATTTGCCTTTTTAACAACAGGTTATACTAACATTGGTCATCAAAAAAAGTGGGCTAAATTTATGTGTAATCATCCACTAATAACTTATGTGTAATTGTCCACTAATAAATTGTAACTAGTGTTTCTAGTTACAATGACATATCAATAGTATTTTGAACATTATTTTTAATTCCTTAAGGAGAAAAGAAGCAATGTGATATCTAACTAAATATCTGAATTTGTAATAGATGCTTTTCAGGCACTTTAGACTTCCTCCAATTGTTATTTAATTTTCTTCTGTATTTACCTGTGTGGTGTGTTTTGGAGGCATCATTAGAAATAATAACAAATTATAACTTAATTAAATCAGGCAGATGAAAACAAATACTGTATGATCTTACTTAAATGTGGAATTTAAAAACAAAACTCGGGCTTATAGATACAGAGACCAGATTGGTGGTTGCCACAGATAGGGATTGGGTGTGGGCAAAATAGGTGAAGGGGGTCAAAAGGTACAAGCTTTCAGTTATAAAATAAGTCATGGGGATGGAAAGTACAGCATGGTGACTATAGTTAATACTATATTGCATACTCGAAAGTCGCTAAGAGAGCTAATATAAAAAGTCCTCGTCACAAGAAAAACAAACTTTGTAACTGTATATGGTGATGAATTTTAACTAGAGTTATTGTGGTGATTTCACCAAATATAAAAATATTAAATCGTTATGTTGTATAACTGAAACTAATGTCACATGGAAATATACATCAATGATAGATAAAAACCATAACAAAAAGGAAAATCTCACTGTCAAAAACAATTCTCTAACACTATCCACATTGCATAACACATTAGAAACATATTTATCTAAAGCGTTTATTGTAAGACACAGTTAATCACTGATAACCATCACCTAAACAAACTTGCTAATGTATTAATACTATCTACTTATTTTCTATATCAAACTAATTATGAATTCAAACTCACAATGTACTGTAGCATAGCTGCTCAGGCCATCAGCTGATTTTAAAGAAAGGTCTTCCAGTGATCAAGAGCTAATTAATTTTTAACCCAACTATAAATTAAAGAAACATGTTCATTAATAATGAATATTCTCATATTTTATCACAATGTAGATATGCATATATATTAAGTATTTTGTTTCTAAGTAAATAAGAAATGAACTACACATGTTAACCACTACTTCTGCAAGGTTTTCCATTTTCTTTTCTTTTCTCTTATAATTTGCTCTGTTATTTTTGCCAGAATTTGAAACTCAAGGAAATAAATTTGTGCTATATTAATAGGGCTGCATCATAACCCTAACGGAATAGGAGCCTTGTCTCTCTCCCTTTGTTTATCTGGTCTGACTACCTTTATTACAATATAAACCCCTGTCCCATACACTTTCAAAGTGAGCTCCAAGCTAAGTTATTGCTTGTATTGTGCTTGGAAAAAGTTTCATTAAATTAATCAAAAAAAAAAAAAAAAAGAAAGAAAGAAAAGAAAAGCTGCCATGACATAAAAGTAATGTTTCTTTTCCCAATACTTTTGTTGGGGTCAAATACACATAGCAAAATTTACCATCTTAACTACTTTTAAGTGTACAGTTCATTGGCATTAAATACTTTCATAAAGGTGTGTTACCATTACCATCTCCAGAACTTTTCATCCTGTAAAATTGAAACACTGTACCCATTAAACAATAACTTCCCATTTCCTCCTTCTTTCTAGTGCCTGGCACTCAGCATTACCCTTTCTGTCCCTATTATTTTGACTATTCTAAATAACTTATATAAATGGAGTCATACAGTATTTATCTTTTAGTGACTGGCTTATTTCACTTAGCATAGTGTCTTTAAGTTTCATCCAGGTTGTAGCATACATCAGAATTTCTTTTCTTTTTAAGGCTGAATAGTATTTTAGCGAAAAAAAAAATCAAATAACTGAATTAAAATATTGGCAAAGGACCTAAATAGACAATTTTTTCCATAGAAGACATACAAAAACAGGTACATGGATAGGTATCTGACATCACTATCAGGAAAATAGAAAAATATATTAAAAAAAAGAGGACTCAGTGAGATACCACCTCACATCCATTAGGATGTTTATTATTTTAAAAACAATAAAAAACATGTTGGTGAGGAAGTGGAGTAATTGGAAACCTTGTTCACTGTAGGGGGGAATATAAATGTGTACAGCCACTATGGAAAACAATATGGTGGTTTCTTAAGAAATTAAAAATAGAACTACTATACGATCTAGTAATCCTACTTCTGGGTACATATACAAAGGAAATAAAATCATGCCTCAAAGAGATATCTGTATTCTCAAGTACATTGCAGCATTATTCACAACAGCTAGGTATGGCAATAAAATAAGTGTTCATCCAGGGATGAATGGATAAAGGAAAGGTGATGTATATATCATATATACTAATATATTATTCAGCCTTAAAAAAAAGAAAATCCTGTTATTTGAGACAGTACAGATAAATCAGGAGGACATCATGCTAAGTAAAATAAACCAGAGAGAGAAAGACAAATACATTATCACTTATATATGGAATCATAAAAAAAAAAAAAAGAAAGAAAACACAAAAGTCAAACTCATAGAAACAGAGTAGAAAAGCATCCGCCAGGAGCTGGAGAGTGGGGAAAATAGGGAGAAATTGGTAAAAGGGCACACACTTTCAGTTATAATATGAGTAAGTTTTGAGAATTTAATGTGTACCATGATGACTACAGTTGGTAACAATGTATTATGTAATTGAAATTTGCTAAGAGTAGAACTTAAGCGTTCTCACAAACAAAAAGGTAAATATGTGAAGTGATGGGATATTTAACTCACTGGGGAGAATACTTTCACAATGTATATGTATATTAAATCATTACATTGTATACTTTAAGTATCTTAATTATATGAAATAACACTGAAAAAACAAGAATGGAAAAGCAGAGGGGAAAAAAGAAGAGAACTGAAATGTGTTGAGCACCAGCTATGTACCAGATACCAGCTAGTTGTTCTATATCAATTTTCATTCTAGCTTCCTAGAAACCCTGAAACTTTGGTACTTTTCCCCCACTTAAAATGCACATAATGTCAGTTTCCTAGCTTTGATAATATACTACAGTTTGAGATCCATTTAGGAAATCTGGGTAATGGGTATACAGAGTACCTCTCCATACTATTTTTACAACTACTGTGTCTATAATCATTTCAAAATAAATGTTGAAATAAAAAAAAAATTAAAAGATTACATTTGCAAACAGAGATAATTTTATGTCTGCCCTTCCAGTTTGGATGCCTTTTATTTCTTCTTATTGCCTAGTAGCTCTGGCTGGAACTTCTAATACTATGTTGAACGGAAGTGCTGAATGTGGGAATCCTTGCCTTGTCCCTGGCTTGAGCAGAAAAGCTTTCAGTCTTTCACCATTGATTAGTTTTTGCTGTGGGATTTTTGTATATGGCTTTTATTATATTGAGGTCATTTCCTCCTATTTCTAGAAGGAATATTTTTATCCTTGGGATTTTGTCAATTTTTTTTCTGCATCAGTTGAGATGATCATGTTTGTGTGTTTTCTCCCTTCATTCTGTTAATGTCATATATTACATTGATTTTCATACATTGAATCATCCTTGCATCACAGGGATAAATCCCACTTGGTCATGGTATACAATTCTTTTAGTATGTTGCTAAATTAAGTTTGCTAGTATTCTGTTGAGGATTTTTTGAATTACCATCCTTAAGGGATATTGGTCTGTACATTTTTTGTAGTGTCTGTCTGGCTTTGGTATCAGGGTAAATCTGGCTTCAAAGAACAGTTTAAGAAGTGTTCCCTCTTATTTGATTTTTTTTGGAAATGTTTGAGAATAACTGGTGTTAGTTCTTCCTTAAATGTTTGGTAGAACACACTAGTGAAGTCATCAGGTCCAGGGCTTTTCATTGTCAGGAGATTTTTTTTTTCTTGGCGGTGCCACATGGCATGCTGGATCTTAGTTCCCTGACCAGGGACTGAACCCATGCCCCCTGGAGTAGAAGTGCAGAGTCTTAACCACTGGACTGCCAGGGAAATCCCTCATTGCCAGGAGATTTTTGATTAATGATTCAGTCTCCTTACTAGTTATAGGTCTATCCAGATTTTCTATTTCTTCATGATTCAATATTGGTAGGTCTTAAGTTTCTAAGAATTTGTCCATTCCATCGAGGTTATTGAATTTGCAGTTATACAATTGTTCATGTTTCTTGCTTTTAAATTTTTAGAATTTAGAAACTGAAGAATTGAGAGTAATGCCCCCAACTTTCATTTCTGATTTTAGTCATTTGAGTCTTCTCTTTGTCTTAGCCCATCTAGCTAACGGTTTGTCAGTCTTATTGATCTTTACAAAGAACCAACTTTTGGTTTCATTGATATTCCCTATTGTTTTTTCTATTTGCTATTTAGTCAATCTGTGCTCTTATCATTATTCCATGCCTTGGCTAGCTTTAAGTATAGTTTATCCTTTTTATAGTTTTTTTTTTTACGTTGTAGAGTTAGTTTCATGATTTGAGATCTTGTTCTTTATGTGTTTAAAGCTATAAATGTCCTCGTTAGCACTGCTTTCACTGTGTCCCATAAGTTTTGATATGTTGTGCTTTCATTTTTATTCATCTCAAAGTATTTCAGAATTTCCCTTGTGATTTCTTTTCTGATTCATTGGTTAAAGGTGGGATTTCCACTTTTCTACTGTTATTGATTTCTAACTTCAGCCCATTTTGGTTGAAGATTCTTTGTATGATATTTATCTTTTTAAAACTATTGAGAATTGGTGGCTGAACATAGTCTATCCTGGGAAATGCCCCATGTGCACCTAAGAAGAATGTATGTAATGTTGTTGGTAGACTTCTCAGGTCTTCTTTCAGCCTGAGCCCTTGGGCATGCGTGGCGACTTTCTAATTTCCCCTCTTTATGCAGTTGTTTTTGAAGGTTTGGCTCTCTACTGTTCATAGTGTTTAAAAGTTTTAATATTTGGCTTCCAAAGAGAAAAGGGGGAAAAAATGGTGTTAGTCCTTTAAATCCCCTAGAAGTCACTTCAGCCAAAGAGGGAGGAGGTTGTAACAATGGGGAAAAGTACAACAACAATAGCTGCCTGCCTCTCTGTCTGCACCCTCTGAGATCATAAGCAGCAATAAGTTATCAGATCACATATCCCAACTATGTGGAAGACTATTTACCACCCTGGTTCCTGCAAGCTGTGTGCAAGCTGCTCCAGGAATGTGTGAACAGCTGTCTGCCATGGATTGGGAGGTGGGGGATGGGTAGGTACTAGTGTGCTAAGAGCTGAAAGAGCTGAAATTGTCCTAAATTAATCGAAATTCACAGTTCAAGCCTTACTTTGGAAGTTGCACATTTTCAATAGATTCTAGAATTCCAAGATAGTTACATCATACAGATTCTGCTAGTGCAACTGTTGTCTAGGTAGGGAGACAGATTCTTAGTGCTTCCTACTTTACCATCTTCCTCTAAAGCAATTTTTTTTTTAAACTTAAAGGGATGCTGGTTTGGGGGTCTCATTTTCTACAGCAAAGCTTCTATAAAGATTTAGCCCTATATTATGGGTCATATACAACAAAGTACAGATTTTTCCAGTGGAAATTCACTGAAGACTATACAGAAAAAGGCAAAGACCAAGAAACAAGCATCAAAAACAGTACTATATACAGTTTTTGGTTACAATGTATGTGGTAAAAATATTAAAACATGCCCAGAACTTGGAAATACAAATCTGCTGTGTTTCTATACACTAACAAACTATCAGAAAAAGGAATTAAGAAAGCAATCCAATTTTATCTCATTTCCAACTGTATCAAAAATAATAAATTCCTAGGAATAAGTTTAACAAAGGAGGTAAAAGACCTGCACACTGAGAACTATAAGACATTAATGAAAATAATTGAAGACACAAATAAATGGAAAGATATTCTGTGCTCATGAATTGGAAGATTATTATTAAAATGTCCATACTACCCAAAGCAATCTACAGACTCAATGCCATCCCTATCAAAATTGCAGTGGCATTTTTCACAGAAATAGAAATAACAACCCTGAAATTTTCACAGAAATAGAAATAAGAACCCTGACATAGAAATAACAACCCTGAAATAGAAATAACAACCCTGAGATTTATATGGAATAACAAAAGACCCTGAATACCCAAAGAAATCTTGAGAAAGAAGAACAAAGCTGGAGGAATCACACTGTCTGATTTTAAACTATATTACAAAACTATAGTAATCAAAACAGGATGGTACTGTCATAAAAACAGACACATGGGTCAATGTAAAAGAATAGAGAGCCCAGAAATAAACCCATGCATATATGGTCAATTAATTTATAACAAAGGAGTCAAGAATATACAATAAGAAAAGGACAATCTCTTCAATAAATGGTGTTTGGGGAACTGAACAGTCAGATAAAGAATGAAACTAGACTGCTGTCTTACACCATACACAAAAAATAAATCAAAATGGATTAAAGACTTGAATGTAAGACCTGAAACCATAAAACTCCTAGAAGAAACATAAGAAGGTAAGCTCCTTGATATCAGTCTTGGCAATGATATGTTGGATCTGTCTCTAAAAGCAAAGGCAGCAAATAACAACAACAAAAAACAAACAAGTAAGACTACAACAAACTAAAAAGCTCCTGCACGGCAAAGAAAATCATTAACAAAATGAAAAGGCAACCTGCTGAATGGGAGAAATATTTGAATAATATATGTGATAATAGGTTAATAGCTATAACACATAAAGAATTCATACAACTCAATAGGAAAAAAGCAGTTTAAAAAATGGACAGAGGATCTGAATAGACATTTTTCCAAAGATGATATATAGATGACCAACAGGCATATGAAAAGATGCTTAACGTCACTCACCATTAGAGAAATGCAAATCAAAACCACAAAGAGATATCATCTCACACTTGTTAGAAGGTCTATTATCAAAAAGACAAGAAAGAACATGTTTTGGTGAGGATGTAGAGAAAAGGAAACTATTGTGTACTATTGTTGGACATGTAAATTGGTATAGCCATTGTGAAAAACAGTATGGGAGTTCCTCAAAAAATTAAAAATCTGATCTAGCAATTCCACTTCTGGGTATTTATCTGAAGAAAATGAACATGCTAATTCTAAGAGAGATATGCACCCTCTGTTCATTGTAGCATTACTTACGAAAACCAAGATTTGGAAACAACCTAAGCATTCATTGATGGATGAAATGATAAAGAAAGTGTAGTATACAATGGAATACTATTCAGCCATGAAAAAGAATGGAGTCTTGCCCTTTGCAACATCATGAATGGACCTTGAGGGCATTACATTAAGTGAATTAAGTCAGACAGAGAAAGACAAATACCATATGATCTCATTTATATGGAGAGTCTTAAAAACTAAACCACCACTTGGGCTTCCCTGGTGGCACAGTGGTTGAGAGTCCGCCTGCCGATGCAGGGGACACGGGTTCATGCCCCAGTCTGGGAAGATCTCACATGCCGCGGAGCGGCTGGGCCCGTGAGCCATGGCCGCTGAGTCTGCGCGTCCGGAGCCTGTTGCTCCACAATGGGAGAGGCCACAACAGTGAGAAGCCTGCGTACCGCAAAAAAAAAAAAAAAAAAAAACTAAACCACCACCGAAACAAGCTCATAGAAGCAGAGAATTGGTGGTTTCCAGAGCAGAGGGGGTGGGGTGAACAAAATGGGTAAAAGGGGTCAAAAGATACAAACTTCAGGTTACAAAACAAGTAAGTCATAGGAAGTAATGTACAGCATGACAGCATGGTGACTATGCTAGATAATAATACGGTATTGTATATCTGAAAGTTGCTAAGAGTAAATCTTAAAAGTTCTCATCTCAAGAGAGTAAAGAAGAAAATGTGTAACTATGTATGGTGACAGATTGTAACTAGAATTATGGTAGTGATCATTTTGCAATATTTACAAATATTGAATCATTATGTTGTATACCTGAAACTAATATAATATTATATTAAATATACCTTCAACAAATACAAACAGAAAACCAATACTACATACTGTTTTGGATACAGTGTATGTCCTAAGTGTATAAAAACATGCCCAGCAATAAGAAACATAATCTCAGGATAATGGTTACTTCTAAGAAGTAAGACCAGGAAAATGATGTGACAATGGACAGAGGAGTACAGTTTGACTTTATACTATTCTGTTTTCCAAAAGAGATGCCTAAAGGATATCTGGAAAATTGTTAAAAAAAAATTTTGAGAAGTGATAATTGGTTGTTAGCTATATTCTTTTTGTAACTCTGTATATGTTTATAATATTATAATTAGAAAACTAAAGCAAGGATGATAAAGAATACTAAAATATTTTGTATATCTATCAAGGATAAGATAGTGTTGGAGAAATCACTTTAACTTGTTGATCAAGATGTTGATTACAAAATTATCTCCCAAATCAGCAAATTTTTTATTGAGCACATCATTAAAACAATTAAAATACATAGGTCACAAATAGATTATTTTTGTCATTCTAATAACTCATTAGAAATAGTAGTTCATTGAGGTGATGAACAGCTTGGTGCTAAAACATAAAAAATAAAACATAGTTCCCTAAAATAATTTCATCACTCATTAACTTAGACTCAAAACGTCTTACCAGCACTCCTTTCCTCTGAAAATGCTCCTGAACTATAACATTCAAATGAGGATTACGAGCTAGTAGTAGGCACAAAAGTGAATTTTCCTTTCTTGTTCCACTCCTATTGTTGCTTTTGTTTTAAAACTTTACTGTTGCAAGAGGTTATAAAACAATCATTCTTAAATTCGTTGTCATTCAAAAACAGGTAATAAAAGTATTTCCATTACTCATACATGTGATGCTTTCCCGCACCTTGGGACCTTTGCACACGCCATGCTTTCTATTTAAGATGCTTTTCCTGAGACTTAAGTTGGATTGTTCTTTTTAATAACTGAGGTTTAAGTGTCACTTGCTCAGAAAGGCCTCTTGCTCAGTCTATGTAAAGTTATCTTTTCCCACTCACACTCCATTATCTCCCCAGCATCTGTTACCTAAAACTGCATGTATATTTATATATTTTTGTTTTCCCTTTTACCTTCCTCATTAGAAAATAAAAATCAATTAAGAAAGTTTATCTTGTTTCCCAATGTATTTCAATAACCTAGAATACATGACAAAACAGTTGCTCAAAAAAAAAAATCTGTTCAATGATGTAAATGATAGCCTTAAGCAAGGTACAGTTTTTAGAACAGAAGGTGTAGAGCAAAAAAAGGAAAAAAAAGTGCTCTCGGTTAAGTTAGATAAAGATCGTTTTGTGGCTTCCTTATAATGCTTGGGTATTCAATACCATGTATGAAAATAGCAAATACCAGAGCTAGAGTAGCTTTGGAGAAGTAAATGAGTGCCATTTTTATCTGGGTCTGACATCAGGGACATACACAGAAAATTTATGAAGCATATATTTGCAACTATTGGTCTGCAATCCAAGGGGTTAATTAAGATGAGAGATAAAAACATTGGAGGCCCTCAAGTATAGAAGGTAATGCAAATCTACCTTCTATAGTGAATGAGATCACTCGGGGAGAACATGGCTAAGAAGAGAAGATGGCTAAGGACAGAGTTTTGAGGTGTATGAGAAAATTGAGGTCAGCAAATAAAATGAGGATCAGAGTGGTAAGTTGGCATTCTGGTGGTCAAAGTGAAGGACTATTTTAAGGATGTGGCACTGGTCAGCTTATAGGAAAACCATGGTCGTTGGTGACCATAAAAATTGATTCCGAATTTTGACCAGAGTGATATCAGTGAATATAAAAACGAAACAATGAGTGCTAAGGACATGGGCAAAGAGTTGATGGGATGCTATCTCTGATTAATTTGATGTAAAGGAGAGGGAGAACTAAATGACCACCAAGGTTTTGGTGATGGGTGACTGAGTCCTCGTTCCATCAACAATGCAATGAATTCAAAAGTATGAATAGTTTGCACAGAAAAATGTAAACATTGAACAGTTGGAAAATTTAATATACTTTTATTTACTTCCATTAAACCTCTTTAAAAATCCCATAATTTAATATCTTAGAAGAGATAGAGCAAGAACATATAAAAACATATAACAATTACAACTCAACAGAAGATACTTCTTTAATAATTTCTTGGTCTAGTAGTTAATTCTGATTTCTGTTAAAAACACCACTCACCAGCTCATGCAATGCTATTAAAGAGATCTTTTTTCCCCATTTCCCTAAAATCTTAGGTGAACAAGTTTAATGGACTCATTCATCCTGGTTTGTCTAGAGAATAAAGGAGTAGTAATTTCTTGAGGCTATGTAAACACATCTAAAATGAAATTGAGATTTGAAATTAAAGTGCAAATCATCACCTCAGTCTTTTGAATATATCAGATGAAATGTGCTTTTTAAGAAAGAATGAGGAGCTACAGACAAATCAGAATTTCAGATCTGGAAAATATCTTTAAACTTCATGCAGTAGTATTTGCTTTCTCTGTTGCTATTAAAATAATATCAAAAGTCCTGTTAAGATTTAGCTAAAGATGTAACTCCCAAGAAAATTGATGCTATATCCTTCCTGGCATGGTTGAGAGCACTTGAAATATGTTTATAAGGACATAAGCTAAACAAAGTGTACAAGACAAAATCTATTACTCAGTTCTGATAATTTTGATATAAACCCCCAAAATGATTGCTTCTGCCTCTTTCCCCCTGCATATTTTTTTTAAATTAGCCTATTGTTTAGGGTATGTTGATGCAACACCAGGAAATGTTTTATTTTATTTTTTTATTTTTTTTTTGGCTGCATTGGGTCTTCGTTGCTCCGCCGCATGTAGGATCTTCCCAGATCAGGGCTCGAGCCCATGTCTCCTGCATTGGCGGGCAGATTCTTAACCACTGTGCCATCAGGGAGGCCCCAACACCAGGAAATGTAAGCAAGACACTTGAATTATTTATTCAGAACCCAGAATTGTTTAAATCTGAAGCAATAGCTATGTGATTGAATTGCTATCTTTGTTAGCGCATGAAATACAACAAAGATGCATTGCCTTTTCCTAATACTAATATTAAGTTAGAAATCTGAGAGTTTGATAGCTATTAAATATGTAAAGTACAAGAGAATAAAACCTTATTCCTATAATCTTTACTAATGATTGGAAAATCTGAGTGTTGAAAACTGAATTTGGAAATTGCCTACTCATGTGCCATACATGTCTTCAAAATCTTTATCTCATCCACAGTAATATTTTAAATTATCACATGCTGTCTTTGCAACATACTTCTAAGTATCTCAGGTCTGAATTTCACCCTCTCAGAATTTAGATGTATTTCTCCCTATTATAAGCCAAAGAGAAGTCATTGTCCAACTTGGAGGCCTACAACTTAGTTAAGAGTATCCTTAGAAAATAAATTCCTGGCTAATAAGTCTCCTTATTAAATTGGTATTTCTAAACAAAACTAATGCAAGATAACTAATTTGGGAAAGAACAGGTTCCAAACTTCTCACAATTCTTGCAACTCTTGTTTCTATCACTTTTTCCTTGAGTACTATATCCCATCTTAGATCTTAATATGAATCTGGGGAACAATGAAGCAACAATAAGATCCCAGAGGAAAACTACAAGGTAATTGAAAACTAAGTTGAGATATGGATATCAGGGAACTACTTGGAAGAAAAAGGAGCCTTTGCCATATTAAATGAATTTATTTTCCTATGTTTCTTTTGCCCAATTAAAAGACTATTCTACACCACAGTGTATTTGGGATTAAAATTGCTTGTTACCTCAGTTACACTGAGGATACTGTGGGAAATAACTGCATGAAACTTTTAATAGCCTGGAAGATGAAACATTCACATCTTTGAAATACTCCTTGAGACTCTACTCTAGTTGCAGTGACCACAGAAATGGACTTTACAAGAACACAGTGGTCTCAGAAATGTCTGGAAAAGGATAAAACAATGGTATAATCATAGATCAGTGACGCTTTAATACAAATCAATGCTTTTAAACCAATAGGAAATACCCCCTACAAATTCTACATTTAAGGTATATCAGTAGTTCACAACTATTTTGAAAAGATCTGTGATTCCAGAGAACTCAGTATTTTTAAAAATTCAAAACAGAATCGTTTCTTGTAGTATACTGTAAATTTGGCAAGTTTATTTATGATTATTAAAAATTAACCTAGTATTTTTGACTGGAATATATACTTCCATGAAATATCCACAGAAAGGATTTAACGTATTTTCATATGTCTTTAGACTGTTATGGCTGAAAGTGCATTAGAGATCATCTAGCTGCTTGTTTTACAGACGGATCAGGAAATGATGTTTACATTTTTGTTAATATGAGGGTGACAGAAATTGAGTCATTAGCTCTTAAGCATATTTTTTCAATGTTTTTCTCATTATTGAACCTGTTAGGAAAAGTGTACATCAAAAAAACTTTGATTAAACAACTAGTAAAATTATTTGAATTAAGCATTTTTAGATGAAAGCAGATCCAGATGCCAATGTTTACCTGTTCATAAGCTATATAGTCCTTCTCCTGTGGGTTCTGACACTACCGAATACATATAATTCCATTTCAATGCATTTACATTTCCAGTGCACAATTTTCACGTCCACCTTTTGAAATGTCAGTTAAATCTTTTCTTAAATCTTAAATCACAGTCATCTGAACTGAGGGAAGTATTCTTATGTGAAAGTAACATTTTTGTTTTTTGCTAATTGCAAAACACATTATGTGACCTTACCTAATATTTCTCATTCATTTCTCTGAAATATTTTTCTCTCTCTTTTCATTGTCTCTTTCTTTTTCTCTATTGGGAGGTAGAGATGAAATACCCTACCTTACTATGCATACCAAGAATTCCTCAAATTTTATTTTACATGCATTTCCCCTTGAGGACAATTCAAAGTATTCCCAGTGCAAAGTCACTGTGTTTTGAATCAAACTTTTTTTTTTTTTTTTTGAATAAAGGGAATTACTTATGCTGGTGCTGAGCCAGTGTAATCCTGCTTAGTAATGAGATGTTTACATAATTTTCCTTGATAAAATATAAGATTGAGGGGCTTCCCTGGTGATGCAGTGGTTAAGAGTCCACCTGCCGATGCAGGGGACATGGGTTCGTGACCCGGTCCAGGAAGATCCCACATGCCGTGGAGCAGCTGGGCCCGTGAGCCATGGCCGCTGAGCCTGCGCGTCCGGATCCTGTGCTCCGCAACGAGAGAGGCCACAAAAGTGAGAGGCCCGTGTACCACAAAAAATAAAAATTAAAAAAAATAAGATTGAGAAATGTTCAGAATAGGGGAGAGAAGCCAGTATGTACTAATATAAACTAGCTTATATTAGACACAGTAATACTCATAGTGTATCAGAATATCTGTGTTAATATACAGCCTTTGTTGCAAAGAGAAAAAAGAGGAAGAAGAAAATGAAGGGTAACAAGCAAAAGGAGAAAATAAAAAGGATGAAGAAAAAATAAAAAGATGATGAGAAAGAAATACTGTAACAGTGTTAATAAATTTGCTTATCTCATCACTTTCAGGTGCATCTATATGTCCACTGAAGTGGTATTTATTCTGAGATTAAGTGGATGCCTGGATAATCCTACTATTTATATTGAAAAAGTAGTATCTAATGTAAAACCAATTTTTTTACTTAGTTGGGACATCATTTTGAAGGGTCTATTTTCCAGAATGGCCATTGATGTTGGGCTGAATTGGCCTATAGGCAATTCAGAAATCAAAAATGGCCTGTCATAAACTCTGCCTCAAATATTAGAGTCTTTTTTTGTTTGAGTAAATTATATTTAGATATTCAGATTATGACAACTGGCTGGAAGCTTATCAAGCCCTCTTTTCACATAATGACTGTAGTAATAATAATAACAATTATTCATGTATATACAGATATATAGTTGTGAATATGTATCATACGCATTTGGATGCAGTATCTGTTACTGCAATATCTAAGTGCTTACATGTGTATAATGATATGTTCTGTCTCTTGCACTTATTTTTGAGTATTTTTACTTTTTATTTTTTAATAGCTCAGGATGGCACTTAAACACAATATAGTTTTTAAGCTGATCGTTGACCCACTATTGACTACTTCCTGAAAGTAATGTCTTGTGCATAGGTTTGCAAATAATTGCTTTGGGCTTCTGGGACAAAACAGCTAAACAGAATGTCTAAATACTCGAAATAAGTCAAATAATGAAGTAACATTCCAAATTAACAGATACAAAATAACACATTTGCATTTAAAATAAACTTTAAATGACAGGAGAGACCTGAAGAATAAGAATAAATAAAGATTCATACTCTCATTTCTCTTCGGATAATCCACGATGGTTATATCTGTGCTTTCAAAATTAAGTAGAAATATGAATGACCCTATAATTAGAATAGGCAATGCGCACTGCCACATGAGAATGTTTAAACACGTTTTTATGCAACGGTTTTACGTCTATAAGGTGGTTAATTTCTTAGTTTTTGTACAACTTCTGTAGTAAGATACTGTGAAGGTTATGATTACTTCAACATTAAAATAGCAGAGCCATACTTGTTATACATGTAAGTTCCTTAAAAATGTATTATTTTAATACATATTAACTGTATTAATCATTTACTTTTAGGAAAAAAGAAAATACCTATATTATTGTCTGTAATTATTTCCATTATTAGTGAAGTTGCAGTGACTTTAATTTTCACTTACTTATACACAGGATCCTGAACCTATGCAGATTTATATCGCCTGGGATGGAAGTCAAATTGGGGGAAATAAGCTGAAGAAGTAAATCACTCGTGATCGCCTGCAGAGAGTGCATAACCACTGACTTTTCACTTCTATAGGTCTCTCTTAATCATGACTAAGATTTTGTGGGCCAAGCCAGGAAAGCTCACATATGACAAATTTCCTATTAACTCCTTGGGTACTTTGGTCTCATTGACTGGAAGTGACACTGAGCCTTGGAGAGTAGTACAACTCTGTGATGACAGAGTCTAGCCATGAGATAGGATCTAATTATTTTAGGTCAGGACAGAAAATTCAAAACTTAAAAAAGAAATGTTAGAATGCAGTTTTCAATCATTTCATTTTCACATGATGAGAAGGCTAAATGATCTGTACCAAATTCAAGGTGGGACAGTCAAAAATAGGACCCTGTTCTATTTCTGCATCCAAAGCCTGTGATCTTTCTAAAGTAAATTTTTCCTGTGTTGATGACAATTAAGATGAGATCACTATGAAAAAATCTTTTTATTTTATGTTAAAACTTTAACCTAATATATAATGTACCATTTTCAGAGACAAATAATATTTCAAAATATCTGACACTTCTTTTCCCTCTCCTTGTGGATTCAAAAACAATCTGTGTTCCACCCTAACACCATGCACAAAAATTCAAAATGGATTAAAGACCTGAATGTAAGGCCAGACACTATAAAACTCTTAGAGGAAAACATAGGCAGAACACTCTCTGACATAAATCACAGCAAAATCTTTTTTGATCCACCTCCTAAAGTAATGGAAATAAAAACAAAAATAAACAAAGTGGACCTAATCAAATTTAAAGATTTTGCACAGCAAAGGAAACTATAAACAAATCTAAAAGACAACCAAAGGAGAAAATATTTGCAAACAATGCTTCCAACAAGGGATTAATTTCCAAAATATACAAACAGCTCAGACGGCTCAATATCAAAAACACACAAACCAATCAAAAAATGGGCAGAGGCCTAAACAGACATTTCTCCAAAGAAAACATACAGATGGCCAACAGGCACATGAAAAGATGTTCAACATCACTAATTATTAGAGAAATGTATATCAAAACTACAATGAGGTATCACCTCACATCAATCAGAATGGCCATCTTAAAACGTCTACAAATAATAAATGCTGGAGAGGGTGTGGAGAAAAAGGAACCCTCCTACACTGTTGGTGGCATTGTAACTTGGTGCAGCCACTGTGAAGAACTGTATGGAGGTTTCTTAAAAAACTAAAAATAGAGTTACCACATGATCCTGCATTCCAACTCCTTGGCATATATCCAGGTAAAACTCTAATTCAAAAAGATACATGCAGCCCAATGTTAATGGAAGCATTATTTACAATAGCCAAGATATGGAAGCAACCTAAATGTCCATCAACAGAGAAATGAATAAAGGAGATGTGGTACGTATATACAATAGAATGTTATTCAGCCATAAAAAAGAACAAAATAATTCCATGTGCAGCAACACGGATGGACCTAGAGATTAAGTAAATCAGACAGAGAAAGACATATCATATGATATCACTTATATGTGGACTCTAAAGAAAAGGTTACAAATGATCTTATCTACAAAACAGAAATAGAGTTACAGATGTAGAAAATAAACTTATGGTTATCTAGGGGGTCAGGGTGGGGGAACGATAAAATGGAAGATTGGGATTGACATATACATACTACTATATATAAAATAGATAACTAATAAGGACCTACTGTATAGCACAGGGAATTCTACTCAATAATCTGTAATGGCCTATATGGGAAAATAATCTAAAAAAGTGTGGATATATGTTTACATATAACAGATTCACTTTGTCATACACCTGAAACCAACACAACATTGTAAATCAACTATACCCCAATAAAAATTAAAAAACAAAAATCTGTGTTCTAGCAGGCTTAACACATAAATATACATTATGTTTTTTTTTATTTTGTTATGTAAGCATATTGTATAATACATACATATTTGTTATTAGCACATTTTACATGATAGAACATAAAACACATACATTATATATAGTATTATATATACATTTGCACTTGTGTATCAGAACTTATACTAGGATTCCCATTTTTTGTGTGTATGAGTTGAAATTTGCTAATTTTCCAGAAAATTGACTCTGTTTTTATTGAAATGTTTCAATTGAAGGATACAAAAAGCAAACTACACTAGGTTGTCTTGTTTGTTTTCATCTTCAATGAACTGAGATGATTATAAAATATGAAATAATGCAAAATTCATAATGAGATAACTTGGCTATTACTTTAATCACCAGTTTTAAAATAAAATACATTAGTAGGCATGAAAATAAATTAATGTCTTTAAATAGATTCCAAAATAAATGAACAGGACTAAGTTGCAGAAGAAATGCAATAACTAACTACCGTGATTAATTAAAGATAGAAAATTCACGTGAACAGTGTACATAGTTTTGGGCTTCCTCAACTACATGCATGAGTATTTGACTTCCTAATGTATATATATTTTTAAATCTTTCAAGTTTGCATTTCTGTCTTCTACATACCTTCTAAGAGAGGTACACTTTTTAAGAGAATATTACAAAATATCTACATATCACAAGTGTAGTGAAGGTACTAAGACTTTATCAACTTTTCATTATAAATTTATTTTTAAGAATTGACAAGTTTTTATTTTATGGACAATATAAGTAGATTATTAAAAATAACAAAATGTATGGATTAATAGTCTTTCAACATTATATATTACTTTCATCAGGAAAATAAAAGTTCATTGTAGCACTATTTACAATAGCCAGGACATGGAAGCAACCTAAATGTCCATCAACAGAGGAACAGATAAAGACGTGGTACATATATACAATGGAAGATTATTCAGCCATAAAAGGAAGAAAACAGTGCCATTTGCAGAGACATGGATAGACCTTGAAACTGTCATACAGAGTGAAGTAAGTCAGAAAGAGAAAAACAAGTATCATATAGTATCACTTGTATGTGGAATCTAGAAAAATGGTACAGATGAACTTCTTTGCAAAGCAGAAATAGAGACACAGATGTAGAGAACAAACTTATGGATACCAAGGGGGAAAGGAGGGATGGGATGAACTGGGAGATTGGGATTGACATATATATACTACTATGTATAAAATAAATAACTAATGAGAACCTACTGTATAGCACAGAGAACTCTACTCAGTGATCTGTGGTGACCTAAATGGGAAGGAAATCTAAAAACGAGGGGATATATGTATACGTATAACTGATTCACTTTGCTGTACAGCAGAAACTAACACAACATTGTGAAGCAACTATACTCCAATAAAAATTAATAAAAAATAAATGGGTTATCCTTTGTAATGGTTAGCCAAGAATGCCAAACACATCAAATTCCAATTGTTTGAACTGTACTAGATCTTTTACTACTAAGAATAATGGAACCATGTTCCTGTGCCCTTGACACTGAGGTTGACATTAGCTCTCTTGCATTCTTTATTTCATTAAAATATTAGCAGATCTTATAAAAGATTATGCATACCTGAAACTTGGAATATATAAACTCAGACTTCAAAATGTCTGGAAGAAAGAGAGGTAGGAAACTCCTTTACACAGCACTTCTTGAGTTTAAGGTTTATTTTATGCTTATATAAACCTTGGCGTGTTGTACTTGTCAGAAAAACTTCATAACCTAACAATAACCTTTTGCTATCCTTTATGTGGTGTTGCCCAGACAAATTGTCATGCTTTTCAGCTGAACAAGACTGATGACATAGCAAACTGCCAATGCAGAGCTGAGGAAAATATACCCCTTCAATGAACTTCAGGCCACTCCAAATCACTTCCCTGGGCTAGGATGGCAGTAGTCCCTCAAGGATTTTGATTTAAAGTCTGTGAATTGCCAAAGATACAACTCCAAACATGAAAGAGTGAGTCGAAAAAATAAACCTTTTCCTCCAAATATAGTTTATGTGAATATTTGTTAGTGGGAAGGGAGAGAAGTTTTTAAAAATTTTGAAAGAAAAAATTAGGAATATGGAAGACTTTTCAATGTACAAAAAGGAAAATTTTGGTTATGAAAGCTCATATTAAATAGAAATGTATTAAAAATTGTGGCATTTAATCAGTAATGTTAACATTTATCACCACACTTGTCATGATTTTGGGTTTTTTTTTTTTTAGACTTCAGATATTTGGATATTTTATCCAAAAAAATCCCCATGAACCAAAGCACCTCCACTATGCTGTTCTCTTACCATTTTATAACACTGAGTATTTTTAAACTCAATTATTTTTAAATGGACTATCCACTGCTTTAATTGTCTAAAATGGTATGCCCAACAGGTTGAAATTTTATTCTCTGTCATTAAAAGGTGGCCTGTGCTTCGAGCACACATAGTATTTTATGTGCTTGTGTCTAGTGGGTTTTTTTTGTTTGTTTTGTTCTTTTTTTTTAAATTAGGGGCACAAAATTTAGTCTTCCACTTATTTGTATTTTATCAAACTTCTGAAAGGCTGGAAAGATTCACCTCATCACTTACCACTTCTACTCAGTCAGCTTCTCTAGTTCCCTAAGGAAGGTGAGGGAGCAGGTGATGAAGGAAGAAAGTGAATATTAGAGCTGCCAGATTGAGATGTATAGAGTTTAGTAGCATCATAATGATGTAATGATGCCTATGTGTAGTCAAGATGTCCACATGTGAAGGGTTCATCATGGGAAAGGAGTTTCAGTTGAAGAAAAAAACAATTGGCTAGAAAATGTTTGATCTTTTGTAATGTTATTGTTCAACAAGCAGTCAAGAACATGCATGTATGTGTGTGTATGTGTATACCTCCCACGAATGGTAAAAAATACACATACATACACGAACAGGCTAAACAATCACACACAGCCTTAAAACCCTCCCCTAAAACATGGCCTTTATTCCTTTTCTTTATATAGGAAATTAATAATATTTGGCCACTTATTATGTTCTCTTTATTACTTTGAACTTTCTTGCAACAGCAAAGTTGAAAGTGCATTTAAAATATTTTTCATTGAGTAATCAAAGTACCCAGTGATTAGCTGTGAAGTAATATAATTTGGTAGTAGTAAGAGAATTTCATTAAGATAACTCATAACAGGGCACTAGCATAGCTCTGGAGGTTACACAAATAGAGTTGACTGAGTTACATGACTAGGGTACCAACATATATTCAAAAGTTGTGAAAGGCCTACTCAAAGGCAACAAGAATGCAGTGATCCCACCATATCCTCACCTATTTCAATTTTGAAAGTGATGAGGAATAAACCTTCTTAAAATGATTACATATGCAGTTTGGACTAAAATGATCAGTATATCAGATATACATATATTTTTGTCAGGGCTATAAACATACTGTGATTGTAGATTTTATAAAACTAAAAGAAAATGAGGAGGAGAAGTAAGAGAGGAGGAAAGAGAGAAAAAGGTAAAAGAGGAGTCAGAAAGAATAAAGTTACTCTGCCTGTAAAAATGAATGATATGCAAAATAAAAATATCATTCATAATTAATACCTCTAGTGGTGAAATCATCCCCGAATCAGTTCAGATAAATCCAATTCCCTCTCCTTTTTGCTAGGATTCAACCATGATTGCTTCCTTAGTATTGCATTGGTTACAGTGTTTTTAAAGTATTTTCATGTGTCATTCCCTTATGCTAGAATATTAATTTCTTAACAGGAATTTCCTATTAAATTACTGGTACCAAGCACTGTTTGCTGTAAAATACGTGGCCAGTAAATATTTACTCATTTAGTGATTAATTACTAGACTAAATAATAGATTAGACATACATTGTCTATTTCATTTCTTAGCAAAAATTGTCTTAACTTACATTTGGTAACATACAGTTTTACTATGATTTGTAATTTGAAGGAAGGTTAGTGGTTTTTCAAGCCACTTAATACTGTTAATGGTTTATTTTTTGATGTGATTTTTGTCTACAAATATATAGCTCACATCACATTGAGACTTCTTATTCTAGTTATGCTTTTTAAATCATGATGCCATTTGTGGCAACTTACTGTTGAATTCAATCAACTGGTGGTCCATCTATGGACAACAGGTTTTGCCAAGACCAAGAGACCATGTTACACTCCACGCGTGTGCACACACACACACACACACACACACACACAGTATAATCGTGGAAAAGAGTATTTGATAGCCATGAATTCAACAGAAAAACAAAATAAACTGATATAAATCCTTCATATAAAAATATACTTCTTTCTGTTTTTAAATCAATAATAATAATTCATATGAAACATTTGAAATAGGTATTAAAATACTTTTGGAGGGGATTTCTCAAGGATAAGTTTCATTTTAAGAAGAGAAATACATGCAGCGGCTTCTAACATGCTATTTTTCTCAGTTTTACGGCCAGTTGTCTCTGTGCCATCACTTGTGCTTCGCAAGTTTCATAAGCTTACTCTTTGAGATTATATACTATGGAATTATTTCAGGAGTTCAATTTTTTGATCTTTTGAGTATTTTCCCCTGGTATGAATTGAATCATGTCCCTCAAAAGATATATTTGGGCAGGGGTGGAAGGGAGAGGTAAATAGGCAATGCACAGAAGATTTTTAGTGCAGTGAAACTACTGTCTATGACACTATAATGGTAGATACATATCACTATAAAGTTGTCCAAAGCCATAGAACGTACACCACCAAGAGTCAACCCTAATGTAAACTATAGATTTGGATTAATAATGATGTGTCAAAATAGCTCTATCAATTTTTTTTAAATGTATCATTTCAGAGAGGAATGTAGAGTGTGGAGGAAGCTATACCACTGTGAGGATAGGGGATATATGGAAAATCTCTGTACCTTCTGCTCAATTTTGCTGTGAACCCAAACCACCTCTAAAACAAACACACAATTAAGAAAAAAGATATATTGAAGTCTAACCCCCGGTATCCCAGAATGTGAGGTTATCTGGAAATAGAGTTTTTATAATAGTGGTAATCAAGTTACAATGAGGTTCAATAGGGCTTGTGTCCTTATTAAAAAAAAAGGGGGGGGGGAATTGGACACAGAGACACAGAGAGGAGAGACTAAGTGAAGACACAAGAAAACCACCCACCTATAAGCTACAAAGTATCTGAGGCTTTCAGAAGCTAGAAGAAAGGTAGGGAACAAATTCTCCCTCACAGCCCTCACAAAGAACCAACCCTTCCAGAATTGATTTTGAACTTACAGCCTCCAGAAATGTGAAACAATACATTTCTGTTATTTTAAGCCACTCAGTTTTTGGTATTTTATTACCACAGTTCTAGGGAACAAATACACCCCCTCTGTCAGGATTTGGTAAACACGTTGAATTGCTTTGTAAAAACGTAAGTCATATATTTCCAACAAGTAGAGTACAATTATAAAGCAACTGATATACAAAGAAAAGGCTACAGCACACATTATTCAAGCAAGGATTTTAAAGTAGGTGCTAAATGGGCACCAGGAGATAGAATGGGCCAAATTGAGACTGTTGCAGTTTGGGTTGGGATTTAAGGGAAAGAACAGATTTGCTGAGAGGGGAAAGCAATAATGGATGTAAGGGTCAATTAAGCTGAAGTTGGAAAGTAAAGCCCTTTAAGGTCATGAATATCTCATAATGAAGACCAGACTCCTCTAACTGGGATGGTGACCCTTTTCCCTAAAATTCATAAAGTCAAAGTGTCCTAAACATAATTATGAGGGGGAAGGAATATAATCTGGCACAATAACTCAGTGAACCCTGCATTTGGCAACGTTACAGATATCACAACTAGATTATACTAACACATGGGAAAGCAAATCAATACTAGTAAAAGAGAATGGAAGGTCTGTAATTAACAACCCAGATATTAGACAGAAAACAGTTCAAGGAATATTTAAACTCAGGAATATTTAATAGACACCACCAGCATTACTATCCCCACTCCTGGCAACATTTTAATGTGTTGAACTCCTATTTTATGGCAGGTACTGTACTTGATAATTTACAAAAACTATTTCACTTAATTCTCTGACTATACACACACACGGTATTTGACTCCCTGATATCCATTTGGAACTGACAAAGATGTAGGTATGATTGAGGGTAGTGGTACGCTATTCCCATCCAGTAACTATTTCTGGAATGTTCATGTGACCCACTTCTGGTCAATAATGCCTAAAGATAGTTTCCCTAGAGATTTCTTGGAATATACTTTCTCAATCTTAAAGAGAAAATCCACAGGAATACAGATTATTTCTTTCCTGCTGGATGTGAATAAGGACGCATTTGGTCTTAGAGGTTTCTGGAAGGTAACTTCTGTCCATGAGGGGAGCCAGCCTGCATGGACATAATCAGCATATGGTAGAACATGCAGACAGGACAATAAGAGCAACACAGGGCCAGAAAACAGGCTCAGGCCAGGAGTCTGCAGCATCCCTAAACTCTTTTGTGAGTTAATAAAGTTCCTTAATGTTAAAGCCTTTTTCAGTTGGCCCTTCTAAAACTTATAGCTGAAAGCATGCTAACAAATAGAATTATTCCGATTTTATACATGGACAAAGCAAATTCAAATGATGAATTAAATTGCCCATGATCATGATGCTAGAAGCTGGTCCATTGTCCTTAATCCTAGTCTTGTATGATTTACTACTTACTCTTCTTTCCTTTCTCAAAACATCTAAAAGGAGTCTTGAATCCAACACTGAAAAGTTTAGATTTATAACCACTCAGTAACCTTCTTGGCTTTTGAATAAAAAATGCTTGACAAAACCCCAGCTTATATTGCTGGTTTTCCTGGTAGCCTTGTAAAATGAGAACACAAAAGAGAGATTATATTTCTGAACAGTATAAAGATATTTTGAAAAAAAATAGTTTCTAACCTATCATGCTTATTAAAAAAAAAACTTAAATTTTGTACCCATGGTTTAATGAAGAATATTATTGAATAATTATTTAATTCTGAATATGTCAGGTAAAACAAACCCAACAGTTGTTTTTTTTTCTTTCCTTTTTTTTAATTCTAGTGTAAAATACAACATGGTACCATGGTAAAATAGAACATTTGAATTGTCTCTGTAGACTTTCCTGAATCTTTGTTTTTTAAACTATATGTTAGTCATGTGACCTAATGGCAAAATTCTTTAGTGTAATTGTAATAGGAAATCTTGGATAATTATCTCATACATTTTCTTCCCAGTTTGGTTCTTATGCTAAACAGTTGAAATATATGTACATAAATATTTCTTCCAGTCTTTTGGAAAATCAACAAATCAAATGCCCCAAAATAAGTGCACTTAGTTTGCAATTGTTGCATTTTATTTTGAACACTCCATACTAACATTTGGAATGAGTGCTATCTACGTGAAAAATGTTAAAAATGAAAACCCAGAGTTCATGTTAATCTGGTTCTAATTTTTAAAGTTATCAAGATTTTGGCACAAGCTATACAAAGCATTGCTTTGCCTGGCATATTATTTTATGACAATTTTATTGTTATCATAAAACCTCCCTAGAGCAGAACAGTGGTCAAATATCCTTAGTTGGATCCTAAGGACTTGAGTTAATAAAAATTTTCTGCCTGTGAAATACTTTTTTATTTTCTTTTCTTTTAAAAAATTAGTTCAGTTTTGCTACATTACTTGTTAAGAGTTTCATCATGACATTGGAGTAGTTTAATAGGTGATCGTTAAGAGAGATCATTTTTTCCAATGTTCCTATTGTTATTTCCAGAAAGTGAACTTGATAGTGACAAAGCTTGTCTATCTGGTGACTAACAATGCTCTGAAAAATAGAGAAGTACTTGGCTTGTCAATAGATTAAATATAGTCTTTAGGTACTTTAGAATGAGTGTGACAATTTGAAAAGGTCTCTAAATGAATATAGGAAGTAATAAAAGATTATAAAATAAGGACTGTGATATGGATGAACCTAGAGATTATCAGACTAAGTGAAGTAAGCCAAAGACAAATATCATGTGATATTGTTTATATGTAGAATCTGAAAAAAAAAAAAGATACAAATGAACTTATTTAAAAAACAGAAATAGACCCACAAACATAGAAATGAACTGATGGTTACCAAAGGGGAAAGGGGGCATGGAGGGATAAATTAGGAGGATGAATTAACATACACACACTACTATATATAAAATAGTTACAAACAAGGATCTACTGTATAGCACAGGGAACTATACTCAATATTTTGTAATAAACTATAAAGGAAAGTAATATGAAAAAGAACAGGAAACAAACATATATATATATATATATATATAAAATATATAACTGAATCACTCTGCTGTACACCTGAAACTAACATGACGTTGTAAATTAACTATGCTTCAATTTAAAAAAAGTATCTTATGTGAACTATGAAAAAAAAAGAACCATGATTAAAAAAAAGAAAAAAAACACGAATGTGGACTTAATTTAGACCTCTGGAGAAAACTATATTTATTAAATGACTTATCTTTGGATAGTCATTACAAAGAATCTCAGTGAATTACTGAAAATAGTAAAAGTGTTACACCATGAGAAAATGTTAGTGTATTGAAATATGTGTATTTGAGATTGTTTAAGGGAAGCAGTTCCAAAAAGTCGGACGTAGAATCAAAAATGAACGTGCTTCCCTTTCAAACTCATGAATCTGTGCCATGGAGCCAATTCTAAAACAGAAAACTGAAAGATACTCATGATCTTCAACAATTCAGAAATCACAATCTAAATACAAAAGTGAAAGGAAGCTGAATTTTTAAAAGTTAGACTGTAATATGCAAAAAGTACTTAAAGTAAAAATGTAAATATGTTTACAATTATTACAGCTTAGAATAGTCTATTTGAGTTCTGTCAATTTTGGATATCTTGTTTAGCTTATAATTGCTAATTTACTTGAACTATCAGAAGGCCAATGATTTCTTTATTCATTTATTACAATCACCAGTTCTGTTTATTAGATTTATCATATAAAGTTTTTATAATTAAATAATGATGTACGATTTTGTATTTTTGTAAGACTTGAATATGGGCTTTGCTTAAAATGAAGAGAAGGTGATACTTTAAATTTAAAAAAAAATAAAACTTTTCAGTAGAAATAACAAATATCCTAGTACCTTGGTGATATTAAGCAAAGGAGCCCAGGTTATGCATAGCCAAAAGTGAAGTTACAATGATTAGGAGAAAAGATATAGTCAAATCAAGAGGCTTTGTTTTGCTGCCTCACCATGTAACTTTGGAACCTTAGGAAAAGGAGGATATTGATTTCTTTCTGCTAATCTACTTGATTGAAATACTGTCAAGGGATTTCATTATTAAGATGATTGCAGTTTTCTTTCAGTGCAAGGTGCTGCATCAGTGTAAAGCATCACAGAATGATTTCAACAGGGGGCACAACAAAGTATCTGGCAACATTTAGGTAGGTTAAAAACAAATGGTGCACCTGCCTTTGGATAGTAGATTATCACTTTACACGACTCATCTTGATGCAAAATATGCTTGCCACTATAGTGGAAAAGATAGTGCTCCCTTTGAAACTGACATAAAAGTCTGTTTCCCACGTTGTTTTACAGAATTTGGAATTTGTATTTTGCTGAATCAGGAAAATAGACCAGAAGGCATTATCCTTGAAGCATAAATGGAGAAGAAAGGTGTACAACATTTTAGCTGAAATTGTGAAATGACAGATGGCCTAAAAAGAAAATATTTTGTATCTTTCAATGGCCTACTCTTGATATATCTCTAAATACATTTTTAAATGTTTGAGCATTTAATAAAATGATTTATAAATTTTAACACCATTATTGGAGGTAAACTGTTCTCTCTGATTGGTATTAACAATTTAAATTATCATGGAAATATTTATGTATATCTTTCAAGGTCCCTCTCACCTATGACCCCCTCCTTCCCATCAATCATTAGTTTTGTTTTTTTTTAATCTTTATTTTACTTACCATATTTTGGCAAATAAAGTATAATTTAATTTTATGGATTTCCCCAATGCATAGTAGTAGCATTTTATTATATATACACCCAAATACTTGAAAAAAGTAGATGAATGCTTATGTCACTGAAAAGATTAACATATGTAATATTTTCACAGAAAAAGTATAAAATAAATCTGGTTGAGATATAATTCATAGTAGCAGAATCCTTAAATAAAATGCAGTATTTATATGTAAAAAAAATCATGTTAAATTTAATTTCTTGATTACCGATTTAAATTTGTACTTTTTATTGTGGCAAAATATATAATTTACCATTTATACCATTTTTATAGGTGTAGATATAAATGACATAAAGTACATTGACACTGTTGTGTAACCATCACCACTACCCATCTTCAGAACTTTTTCTTCTTCCCAAACTAAAACTCTGTACCCATAACTCCCATGTATTCTTCGTTGTGATCTCTAGTTACTTAATATGCAAAATAATATAAGAATATATAATTATTTGGAATACATTACATGAAGAATGCAACATGGAATTAATTAAGAAGTCAATAATATCAGCATTATGTTAAACTATACTTGTTGGTGTTACTGCATTAAACTCAGATTTTCTACACGAAATACTAAGAATTAAACACTAAGGGTCAGTTGTTTTGTACCTAGCTAATTTTCTTATTCAAATGATAACAATAAGAACTTTATAACAATAAGAACTTATAAAGAAAAAATCTGACTGAAAGTATCTGAGAGTTGCCTGACTAAGCAAGAATAAAGGGATAGATAAGTCTAGCTGTCCACTAGACATTAGGGCAGTAAATCTTCAGTAGAAAAAAGTAGTAGTATTCATGACCTCTATATTTTTTCAAAATTGCCAGGACTAAGAGAATAAAGAGGCAATAGGAACAGACCCACATATAATTCTGATTTTGAAGTTATCAGTGATGGACTTTAATCAACTGTGAATAATATGTTCAAAATTATTGAAAGGATGTATTTACAAAAAAAGAACTATAGTCTATATGAAAAAACTATATGAAAATTCTTTAACTAAAAAACAAAACATGTTAAGAACTGAATCAATTATTTAATTACAGATTGAAGATGATAGAAGAATAGTGAACTGGAAAGTAGATCAAGAGAAAATGTGCAGGCTGAAAAACAAAAGCAAAAAGAGTAAAAATGTTTAAAAGAGTGATTTGAGAAGGAGATCTAATAACCGTTGTTGGAATTCAAGAAGCAAGGAGAGAGAATGGGGAAAAAAGCAGTAACTGAAGAGAAAAAGTCCTGAAGTTCCCAAAGCTGTTAAAAGGTATTAAGCAAGGTAAATACTCAGAAAACCACACCTAGGCCCATTATGTATATTTCATCAAAAGAACAATAGGCTATTAAAAAAAAAAACACTGGAAAGACAGATGAAAAATACCTTTAAATTTCTGAAAGAAAATAAGTGCCAACCTATGTTTTCATCCCTAGCACAAGTGTTTTTAATTGTGAAATAAAATACAGATTTTTTTTTCAGAACAATGGCAGTCATACATTAAAATAGACTATAAGAGAACTTCCTTGGCCCAAGAAAAAGTATACCAGAAGTAAGTATACATATACAGAAATAAATGAAGAGAAAAGAAAAACAAATACATGTGAAAATATAAATAAATTTTAATTTTATGAAACATAACGTATATGAGTTTAAAATAGAATTAAAAGGCATAGTAATGTTAAATAGAAATACATTGTTTTAAGATGTCAGCATTTTCTTGAAAATGATATTCACATTAATCCAAAGAAGTCAATTATGCATTTTGGTATCTCTAGGTTAATTACTAGAAAAAACAAAAGTTATGTTTTACTATGAAGGATATACAACTAAAATGCTAAAGGAAGGGGAAATTTATTTCAAAAGAAGGCAAAAATGAGAGGAAAATGTTGGATAAAACAATAAAACAAATGGGGCAAATAGTATAATAAAACACATAAATCCAAATAGCATGATTTACCTTACAGGTGAATGACATATATCCATTTATTAAAGACAAAATTTATCAGAATAGATAAAAATAAAAGTCAACTATATGTTGCTTACAAAGGTTGCTTTAAATTTAAGAAAATGAAAGCTCTTGTGTGGAATAAATGGCAATTCTTTGTCATTCTTATGTATGATACACATATTACCAACTCAATGTAGCATTGTTATTTCAATAGTATATTTGGTCTTACAAACATTTTAAAAACTTACACACATATCTATGTTTCCTGAAGGGCTGTTCAGTCTTAATTTTTCGAGACTTATCTACCTCTTGATTGCACATGAACCATTTCTCCTAGATTTTCTTGCAATACTTTTGTTTCAATTTTTTAATATAAATCTTCAAACCTCTTCTAGATCAATAGACCATTTTCCTGTTCCATTGCACACACAAAAAAAAATGGCTGGAAAAAAATGGCTTTTTTCACTAAAAAAAATGGCTTTCAACTTATATACACTTATATATATTGTAATCCATTTTAGGATGTTCTATTTTGTTTGACTGCTTTACTTGCATGTTTTCCACCAATACAGTACGAAGATGGATTTGTCATATGTTCCAATGACTAATAAAACAACACTTTTGAGAGTTACTCTTCAAGTTTTTATGGTTGTCAGATATCTATTCTTTAACACATACTTAAGATTATTTTATCTGAAGACACAACTACTATTGTAATTTTATTCAAAATGTATTTAGTTTATATATTAATTTTAGGGAAATAGACTTTTATGATAGCAAGCTTCATATTTCCTGATACTGTAGAGTCACTTTTCACTTATTCTGACCTAGTTTTATCTTTCCATTACATTGTACAATTACTTTATGTAGGTTCTGTGCCAACTTGTTAACTGTAATTCTATTTTATTTTATTCTGCATTTAAGGGAATGGAATATATTTCCCATTTTCATCTCTAAGTAAAGTTAGAAAAGATAAAATGTGATTTTTAATAAAGTTTAATCATTAAATTTTTCTATACTTCCAAAGAGGTTTTATTGGATACACATGATAAATCATATCTTCTGCAAACATAAATCCTTTTATCTCTTATTTTCAAATTTTTACTTTATTTTATTTTATTATTCTGATTACTAGAACTTCAAAGAATGTGCTACCCAGTAATGAGGACTACTGGTAGCCCCTTGCATAGTTTCTAATTTTAATTTTAATGATTTTAGTGCTTAGGGCTGTTTTGTGAAGAATATAAAGGACATTTATTGCATAAGACAGGGGTTCTTGCTATACTCAGCCACAGATACCACATATGATTCAGAAAAATGACCCTTTTAATTCTTAAAATTATTAGCCACAGATATTATGGTGGGCCAATATTATTTTCATATTTTCCAACTCTAAAATTCCATCAAATATTCACTCTCTTTCCAAATCAGAGAGTATCCTAACTGTGGGATGCTAGATTGACAAAATAACTTCAAAGATAAAGAGACAACAAATTATATTTTGTGGATAATACTAAATTTCATCAAATATTTAGAGTGAAACATAAAATGCAAGTCAATATTTAGACACTTGGAAAGATGTTAATATTTCGCTAAAATGTTCAGTTTTTATCCAGATGTCTGGCAGCACATAAGGAAAACAAAACACTCTGTGAATAAACATAATCTCAATTACACCAAAATGCCATTTTTCCACTGATTTCCAATTTTCTTTATAAAAGATGATATAATCACATGTTGGGTGATTGTAGATATTAACAATCCTGGCTTCTAAGAACACACTACTATAGTTCATTCATTAAGCATTCTGATGCCTATGTTATTCTAAGAAAAACTGAATTAGGTAGCAGTGAAATTTTTCCAGTTTTGTTCCTATTGCTACAGTCATTTTGACATGAACCAAAATAAAGACAATGGTCTGAGTGCTTATTAACTCTTGATAAAGGGTTATTCTTTTTAAAATTCAGTTGTTTTCAGAAAGGAATTACTATCACCCATTTTTATATTTTTTTATCCACATAAATTTTATACCTATCTACTTGGGGGTATTATTAATTTTGCTTTAACAACATTTTTCTAGTATCAGAGAAAATTATGGCCCATAGGGTAATAACCAATTTTATTCATTAATTTCTAATTGAGGTAATAATTATTATGTATCAAACAATGGTAAAGTCTTCATAAAATATTAAAAGGGATTACTTTGTATGTATTAGATATAGTTTCTTAGTTTTCTGACTAAAGAACTTTCTAATTTTTGATTATCATTTATATCTCTGGAGGAAATATTCTACTCTTCAGGTGTATTTCTCAATAAAGAAAGACTTTTCTCAAGAAAAGAGAATCTTAATAGATACATAATACAAATGTGAGGAAGAGGAAATACTCTTTGGGTATGCAGTTGGGATATAATTTTGAAACTTTTGTCTGTTCTTGTAACTCTTTGTTTAGTATAAATTTTCATTTTAAAAATTGTTTCTCTGGATAGAGTTTCAAAATTTTTGCTCAAGGAGAAACCTATATTGAGTTCCAATTACAATAAATTCTACCATTAAACCCTAAATTCAATTAGAACCACCTGGCAATATTTATTTTAATTTCCATTTCTTACACCTGTGTCCCTTAAGCTTAAAAAAAGACTTTCCCTCTGGCTATTTTTTGTTACCATAACATAAACTGATATTGGTAAAAACAAAAAATAATATTTCCTCATGTGCTAGAGTTTTGCTTAGGTGTTTATGTCAGAAAGTAACTTCATAGCATTTAAAATTAGTCTTAATTGCTGTACATTGAGCCTCCAGTTTCTGATCCTCTCTCCCCAGTTGCTATTTACTCTCCATCTTTCAAAAGGTACTTAATATCTTAATGTGCTTCATGCCACCCCCTCCCCAACTATTATTTCTACTGAAGAAAAAATGTGTGTGGACATCTGTCATTTATCAATACTTATTAGTATGAATTTTATGTTATACTTTCATACATTTAGAAATAATTACCTAATTATAATTCTAATTGAGGGGAGTAATTATATATAATCATATGATAATGACTTTTATATAAAGTGAGATTTTTTTTCTGCCTTTAACAGGATAGGTGTCATTATAGACTAAAATGGTAGACTGCTGCAACCACTAGAATTGTTGACAGGCTGATTCAGAAAGCACTCACCAGAGACTCATTTTGTGCAATGTGAAAGATACTCTCTCATTTAGTAAAGTTTGTGGTAGTTTACAAACTTCCAGAACACCGACGGATTACAACCTTAAAAGAGGAATGAGTCTACCAGCACATTCAGGCCTCGGCGACAGGGCAACTTAAAGAAGACATAAGAGATTCTGCTATTTCCACTCTTCCTGCTATCCTTGCACTATTGCTAGGGTCCATAAAGCATTACACTAGGAACATCATTAATTGAAACCATGGAAATACAGGTGATAATGACTGTAAGTGTGGAATTTTAACCATCAAAAACAAGACTGAGAAGTTTCCACAGGACAGACCACAAGTCAATATGATAGAAGAACTGATTACCAACAAAACAGCTGAACCTCCATCTTGTGTTGCTAAAATTTACATCTGTTTCTTAAATGGAAAGAACTAGAAGTTGTTAGCATCAAAAAGAAATGGAGACCAGCCTTGAAAATTTCCTTAAGCAGACCAAAAACAATTTAGTCATACAAGCAAAGCTTAATTCAGTTTATTTCACAAGCCTAACTTGAACTGGGTCATATCTTGTTTATGCCTCTGGAAATCACAAGCAAAACAATTTGCCAAAATTTATATGAAGTAACCACTAATCAATTCCCTATCATTTAGGAAAATTATAATATTATAAGAAATCACTGTGAAGAATAAACAGTCATAAGCTTCTCACCATAAAAATTGCTCTAAGACAATATACCCCTGAGCTTTATTTCATGTATTGGTTTGAGCACCCCCAGTTCACAAACTGTATTTTTGGGGTGTGCACAATAAACCAGTACTAATTACTACTTCAGTGACTCATTGGTTTTACTTCTGTTATTTCTGAACTTCTGAAAAAGTAAACATAAAAACTGTGCTGAGATTTTATCCAGGTATTATCGGTTGTGTGTGTGAGAGAGAGTTCATAATTGAGCTGGATATAAGAAATGTACTTGTGGCAATAACAGAAGACATTTAATCTGTGCTCTGTTTCTCCTTAAAGTCCCCTGTAGCATGATTCCCATGCCCTTACCTTCTTCCCCAAGTTCTCAGAAGCTTCCCAGAAAACTCAACGGATACCGTCAGCAGAGATGGTGTCATCACCCACTGGAGTTGACAACGGGAAATGCAGTGTCTGCCATGGGTTGGATGAAGATGTGTTGAGCTGAGGGCCTGAGGACCAGAGGTCTACAGTTTAGAACTTGCACCAGACTCATGTGAGGATAGGACTGAGGTTTGGGTCAGCACCTGGGTCTAACTGAGGTTGAGACTACCTCTCCCATTCCTCTTGATCTACCACCTGAATCCACTCACTTTCAACTCTCTGCAGACACCAATTTGTGGATGTTCAGAAACGTAAAACCAAAGGTAGAATGAGGAGGAACAGAAGGAGAGGCTCTTGGGAAGGCAATGAAAATGGGGCAGGGTTTGTGAAAACTTCTTTAAATTAGCTGAGAGATTATATTGTAAACCACCTGTAACTAGAAAAATAAGAAGGGGCAAAATTAATTATGCCTCCCTACAAAGAGCATTAGTACATTGGTTCTTAACTAGTAAGTTTTTTTTGTCTTACGTTCTAAAATAAAACAAAAACATAACATCCTGCAAGTGCTTAAAACTTTCCCAACAAGACTGTTACACAGTAATATTTTCAGGCAAATTTCTAGTACCCAGACTGACCATCCCTGGAACTCAATGCCTTAGACACTACATTTGAATAAATCCCATGCCTGTTTTGCTGTGTCATGTGTCCATTCAGTACAGACAAGCATTCTTTGTAACAGCCCTCATCAAACTATTGGCTTTTAAACAAGGTACTGAAACATGTCTCTCTTTTTAATCATCTCTGTTTTCGCAATATTTGATGACAGTGCTCTTCAAACTGACAATTATCTTGAAATGCTTTCAAATATCCTCTTGAAAATGAAATCAGACTCACATATCACTGGCCAAAAGGATTTGTAAAAGCAACACTCATGACTGCAGTTTGAAAAGAGACCACAAGAAAATTAAATACAAGGTAGATGAGTGATAATACTTTCAGCTGAGATATTTGTGGAAAATATAAAGTTCCTATACTTTTAATATAGAATTTGCCGTGGTAACTGTGGCAACCAAAAGAACCAAAAGTAAGAAAACCTAGAAAAATAAATGTTAGCAAAATTAAATATTACTTTAGAGACGGGAAAGCAGGTTGCATTAAACTACCTCTCTTCTACTGCCGCAAGCCTCTGTCGACTGACTTTCTCCTAGCTGTTCTTTGCTCCCAGGTGAGTATTTATAAGCTTGGGGCAAATTAGAATCACTTGGCTCAGACCTGGAACTAGCTTTAACATTCAGGTCTTGCTCTCAGACCCTAAGACTCAACTGGCCTCAGCTGAGACCTGAGGCGGTGGATCTTTTGAGATACAATTCATATATGTACATATAGATAATTCTCTAAGTGTAATACACACACATATACACACATATATTTAACAATATCATGTTAATTAATGTTATATTAAATATAACACTTTGTATACATATTTATACTTTGTATATTTCTATGCATATGTAATGTATGCCCATATTATTTATATATTATTTATATGGGATTATACATACACACATATATGTATATATAGATGAATAGATAGAAACGGGTATAGATATAGATGATTTTTGTGAATTTCAGAAGCACGTTAAATTACACTTACATCTTGGAACAGTGGTAATTAATTAAAAATCACAACTATTGAACAGCTGCTGTCCACAGATCTCTCTGAGTGATGTAATGAAGAGGAACAATGTTTCAGGATACAGTGTATAAGCAAGAGTCAGAAAACATAGGTGCTAATCTAAGCTCTGTCACCAGTTTTGTAGGGAAACATATTAGTCCTTCTAGGTCATGATGCAAACATTTGTAAGGTGAGGGAATGAGAGTGTATCAGTGGATTTCCCAATGTTTTCTCTTAAAATATAAGTCTGCTTAAAATACTCCAGTAACCTCCCATCTCTCTCAGACTAAAACAAAACAAAACAAAAACTAAATGTTTATAGAATGACATAAAATTCCCATGTGTTCTAGATCCTTGAATATGGAGGGTCAACTATTATCCCCAGATTTTGATAACTGCAGTGGGTCCTAGAACCAATTCCCTGCTGATATATGGAGGGACAGCTATAAATCATATAAACCAGATTAATTGCTTAGAAGAGTATCTAGCACTTAGTAAGTTGTGAGCAAGTGTTAACTGTTATGACACATCAAATCTTCCATCTACCTCCATAGACTGTTACTGTCATGAAGCTGAAAAGCAGGTTTCCTGTACACTCAGCTGTAGCCCCAATGCCCTGTTTGGGGCTTCCATACAATACGTGTCCAGTATATATTGTTGGAATGAATAATGACATATGCATAGAACAATCTGGCTCTTTATGATTAGAATGGGAATAGTAACCAAGACTAGTCCTAAAAACAACTGAAGAAAGACTCTAAGGATGCACATTAGAAGTAAACATCTTTTGACTAGAAAGAGTTCCTAGTGAGAAATGTTCTGGGTGAGACATAGTCACTATATTTAAAATAACACTTTTAATTTGCAACTCAGCTCCAGCAGGCACACTGGTAAGAACACAAAGACTTAAGTATGAAAAGGAGCTAAACTGATAAAGGCTTTACATTCAAAACAATAGACGTAAATGTTGACACTATATGCCCAAAAGCAGTGGAGTGGGGCACATGTGCCAATGCTGAACTAGCTGCCGGTCTTGGCAAATACCTGCTTACCAGGTAGCTTTCATCCAGACCCTCTCAAGCCGGTGGTCCCACTTAAGCCTCTGTATGCTGCTTTTGAAGGCTAGGATGGATAGGCTTTTTGAGTTTTTCTTATTTCTTAGCATGATAATTTAGGAGGCAGTTACCTTAGTCTTTTTTTTTCTTTTTCCCTCTGTTTTTGCAAAACAAGATTGTCTTCTTAAAGACTTAATTATTCATCTCCTCTTTGCTCTTTTCCCATTTCAAAGAGGTTTTTGAATGATAAAGACACGTTTCTGAGTAAAAAAAAGGCTTGGTTGTTTTTCTAGACACTTAGAAATGCAAAGTTGGTAAAGTCATTTGAAACTAGACAATTGTATTAGCAAATGAAGCAACATTCCGGTATGTTTTTAAAAGGGGAGCAGAATCTGACACCCCAATATATGCTTCTTTGGCACAAGGATTATTTTAGGTTGATTATTTTTAAGAAACAGCAGGCACAGGAAAAGCTCTCAAAATGGAGAAGTTACCCCTTTTGTAAGAGATATTTACACTTAGAAGGGAAATCTTCTTTTGTAAGATTCTTCCCTCTCTGAAGGATGACTAAACACTAAAAACCTCTTATCAATG